>NC_140196.1:17651939-18851939 GCF_965226575.1 Pagrus pagrus
TAAAAAATGTTACAGCGTTAAGTAAAGACAAATACTTGAGAAGAACTGTACATGACATACATACCAGTAATGCAAGTGTAGCAACCGCACAGAAAGAAAATCTTGTGTCTATTTCTCCTATAAAGACAAAGAACTGTAATTATAACAACAGAAAAGGTAACTATTCTCGTATTATTATAATAAATAAATTACCACAAGCAGGTATATATCGGCCAACATTTACACTGATACCGATCTATCAGTTAAAGGTCAAAAAACTGTTACATCATTTGGGATCTAGCCTTAACACATGTGTGGAGGGGATCTTTCAGTTATATATTTGTACAAGTTATACAGCAGTACATTTCAAAAGAAGTACACACAAAAGAGTTCGTCTTGCTCACCCCATTTGTCTCCTGCGAATGAGCCGTCTTCCTGCTGCAGCCCTTTGATGTATTCCACCACTTTGTCCACATCGATCGCGTCCACATTGTCATACAAGCACAGGATCTGAGGATGAGATAGTTCAAAATACAGAACTCAAACCAAAAACAAAAGTCAAACACGCAGGCAAAACAAAAGGGTTGCAGAGCATTCAAGCTTGAGCTGGGCATGGATACTATATCATATCATGAGACTATGAGTCATCTTAGATTTTGGATGTGGCTACATTGTGATACGACATAATAGTTGTCTTTCTTGGTTTTAAAGGCGGCATTACAGTAAAGTGATGCACTTTTCTGAACTTACCAGACTGTTCTACTTGTTTTAATACTTGTCTTTACCCACTTAGTCATGAAATCCACATTACTGATGGTTATTTATCAAAAATCTCATTGTTTTCATATTTTGTGCCAATGCACCATTAGTCATCTCTCCAATACTGTCACAAAAGATTATGCCAACAGACAAATAAAGACGTTTTGCTGAGAAAATATCACTTCAAACAAAAATATCCTTAAAAAAAACAAAATAAAAATACATCTCTGAAGGATAGATTATCTTTCTTTATTCTTTAGTCTGTCAATTTGTCACATTTCACAGTCTGTCTTAGGAGTCACCTGGACTGCGCTGAGGGTGTAGAGCAGGTGGGGGTCGTGTCCGATACTGGCGCTGAAGCCTCCACACTCATGCTGACAGGCTTTGATGAAGTCTATGATCTCCTGCCTGTTCATCCGGGGCAGCTGCCCCATCAGGTCCATTACTGTCAGCCCCCAGTAGATACCGCTCATCCTCAGGTACTCTGACAGCGTGTACTCCTGGACAAACACAGACATGAACAAATAGAGGAGCAGAACCTGTTTACTGAACAACCCCCTGGTTTATTCATTAATAGATTAAACTAAGGCTGTGGACTCTGCTTTAGATCTGCAACAATTAGGTCTCAACTATTAAATCAATCGCTAATATTTTAATAACCGATTAATTCATTTGATCAATTCAAAAAGGTGTTGGGTGGGGTTGAGGTCAGGGCTGTCTCCAGACCACCAATCTGAGGAAACAAGACATTTCTTTATGGACCTGGCTCTGTGCACTGGCATGCTAAAACAGAAAAGGGACTTCCCCAAACTGTTGCCACTAAGTAAGAAGCACACTTTGATCCTGTGGTATTAGCTAAAGTTTCTCTCTGATCACAAAAAGACCCAGCCCTAAAGAGCACACCAGTGAGTAGATACTAGATTAAAGGTGTCAAGTGCAGAAACAGACATCTAGAAAGCCCATGAGATTGCATTTACTCACATAGTCATCCTTCTTGGAGCCGTATGCAGCGATGTAGTCTGCATGTTTGTCCAGCAGCAGTGTGTTGGGAGCGTCAGGCTTAATGATGACATCTTTTATTTGGGTACCCTGACATTAAAAACATCACATTATTTAAGACATGCCACAAATTCTAACTGATCTTGTTTCAAAAACATAAAATTGTAATCCCCATCCTATCGCTGTCACACCTAGCTCGTAATTATTTGGCTAGATGGCGAAAATGAAAACAGGACACGAGTAGTTGACAGTTTAAGCTATCAACGAGCTACGTGCTAACACTGATGCTAGCTAACTGTACATTATAGCTGCTTTTACACATTAGCGGTCAATGTCAGGCTACATTTACATTTAACTGAGCTGAGTAGACATTTCCATCCAGTTCGGCTATACTGTTATCTTAAATTACACTGACTAACTAACGTTATAACATTTACAACATGAAGCCGGTTACCATTCTGAAATGTTTAGCATGATCAGACTTCTCCTTCTTCCTGTTTACGGCGGTTGGTTGGAGGCGCATTACCGCCACCTTCTGCTTGGGAGTGTGAACTGCAGTTATTACACATTAATTTAAATAACTCCATGTAAAGAATGTAAATATATAATATAGATACAAATATTCAAAATAGAAAATACAATACATGCATGAATACAATTTTCAAAGTAATGTTTTGTATATAATTTTTTAAATTTTCCAGGTTTATTAAGGTGTCACACACATTTAGTTTTTGCATATACAATCATCATTTGGAAAAGTATTGTCATTAAATAATAGCACAGCAGTGCTGTCACTTATTTTGTGTTTTTAAACAGCATTTTCTACCCTTTGAAAAATGTCAACATGAAAAAGCCATCTGAATAAAGGCTTTTAAACATTATTACCTGAGGAGTACCTTAGGATCTTTCTTAATAATAATAATAATAATAATAATAATAATAATACATTGTACCTATACAGTGCTTTTCTGAATACTCAAAGATGCTTAACAATGAGCACCAACAAAACAATAAAAATCTTTTGTTACGTTTGTGTTCCCTACAGATTTTGTAATGTGAAGATTTTCATGTTACAAAAACTGTCTCAGAAATTATCAGTTTCACAGTATCACTGTATAATATTTTTGCCAAATAAAGTATTATACAATTATAATTGTCAGTTCTAATGACCCGTTACAGAATGAAAACAGAAGGGTTTCTTGGTTGAACAGACATAAAAGTTTATATAAACTTGATACTTACATATTGAGTGTATGTATTTCTTTCAAGAACAATAATATGGTAGAATTTAATATTGTGTGTAAGCAAATCTACACTGGAAATGGTATATCACAAAGTAAGATCTCATCAGATGGTCACTGTGGTCTAATTTGTTGATCAGTTTAAGTGTCCGTGACGTGAAAGAGCTTGAGAACCTCTCCTCTGCTCTCAGGTGCCAGTGGAGAAAACGCTATGCAGTGCCATATAAGCTGCCCTACATGCTAGGAAGTCAGTAGTATTTAAGTGGGCCATCCTATTCCATATATTAATATACTGCTGTTTGTTAATCTTTGTTGCAGAGGAACTTTTTTTTCTTTCTATAAATCCAACTTTATAGAAAACAAAAGCTCTCCTCTGACATCATCACACATATTCTGAACAAACTGTTTCAGGGTTTTGGTTTTCTTGGTTCACCGAACTTCCACATGAGAACAGAAAAAATATTTTTATCTCAGTAGGTATAGTAAAAACAAGACGAAACCATGATCAGTTGTAGATCAAGTGGAATAATTTAATAAATGGATGATATACAGGCTTCAAATTCAACATTATGTCATGAGTGTAGTCACAAAGTGAATGGTATGTTATAGTGAGCTGAACCACTACCTGCATATTACATCCATGGTTAATGCAGTGGGTAACTGAAAAGCTGATGCCCATCTATGTGGACATTCGGTAGTAATGCACAACCGATAGCATCAACAGCAGCAAGGATTTAATGTGATAAATCAGACAGAAAAACATTCTGACACACATGCCACTTAACACATTCAGGAGAAAAATGGATTTGTACAGATCAAAATGTAATTGCTTCTACAGTGTGGAAATTTTGTTTTGCATCCACAAAGTTTGTTCATATCTGGCTTCACAGCCTGCTGAGGCAGGAGCCTGGCAGGGCATGGTCACGTGATCTTTTGCCTAAATGTGGTGATCCTTATCATCTCATTAAGTCAAAAAAATAAGGCCACAGTTCTGAGCTGCATTTGGAAAACCGTTTGAGAAACGTGACAGGTCTTGTGGACGGGGTTACATGTTCTTTGATGAGAAACCAACTCAGGGTCTGGATGAGTCCAAAAAAGCAAGGCAGGATGAAATGATGTTAAGGCAAACAACATTTTACAACTAGATCCTGAGTTTAAGTAACTAGATCTATTTTCCCAGGAGCACCCTTGTATAGAAAAGTTACGACAAAATACATCTGAATGAGGACAAATCAGGCATGCAGTGTTCATTTCTTGAATCTTCCCAGGTGTTCACGGGCAATGATGAGTCTTTGGATTTGAGCTGTGCCCTCGTAGATCTACAAAGAAAATCAGAAAATTAAAGAATATCAAGCTGCCTTTCGAAATGCCAAAAACCTCTGCTTACAGTGATTAGGTGCACAACATCGTCACCCACCTGGTAGATCTTGGCATCTCTCATCAGCTTCTCTACTGGGTAATCACTGTTGAAGCCGTTTCCTCCAAATACCTGGACGGCATCAGAGGCCACCTGGTTGGCGATGTCTCCAGCGAAAGCCTTGGCAATGGAGGCGTAGTAGGTGTTTCTGCGGCCCTGGTCCACTTCCCAGGCGGACCGCTGGTACGCCATTCTGGCCAGTTCCACCTTCATCGCCATTTCAGCCAAGAGGAAGGAGACAGCCTGGTGCTATGAAACGAGAGGAGAAAGAGGAGCCTGTTGATTCAGTGTTCAACTTTGTACTTTTAACACTGTAAAGCTGTGTTGCCACCTCAGAGTTATTATGATAGAGCTATTCTGCTGATCATCTATAAATTCATTAAGCGAACAAACCTCAGCAATGACTTTGCCGAAGGTCTTCCTCTCCAGTGCATAATTGGTAGCTTCTTCAAGGGCCCTCTGTGCCAGGCCTGTTGCTCCTGCTGCCACCTGCAGTACATTCATGTCTTTAGTAACATCATCTTCAAAACACAAATCTTCAGTAATAAATACAATTAAAAACATGGGTATTTCATTTACATCGTATAATAGCGTGAAATTATTTGATATTGTTATGGAGTATCAGATACAGTCTTGACTTAACTGTAGGTTTTTTGCGTTGGGATTTTCTGGGTGATATTGACGCAGATTTTAAAATTTAAAATTGTTGAAATAAACTGATTTAAAGGGGACATATTATGCAAAACTGACTTTTTCCTTGCTTTAGTATGTATAGTTGCGTATCCGGAGTGCCTCCCCACCCCCTAAGCATGAGTTTTGACAACTTAGTCAATATTTTGTACCTGGCAGAGTCAGGAATTGAGTCTCTAAGCGAGCCGTTTGGATTTCGACCGGATTGTGATGTCACAATCCGGTCTTTTGCATACTCTTTGCGTATCTCCTCCCACATTACGCCAGCTACCTGAACGAGGATCCGCCATTTTTTTCCCTCGCTAACTTGTACGCGACAGCCTGACCGCTACCATGTACAACCCGAAAGCCAAGCACTGCTGCTCTGTCGTCGGATGCACGGATCCTCATGTTTCGCTACATCGCCTCCCTACCAAAGAGGATATCAGAGCGAAGAGGCTACTTTTTATTTATCAGGGTCCCAGCTTCAGTGAGCAGAAGCGTTATGGTCTGTGCCAGTCACTTCACCCCGGACTGTTTCAGCAACCAGGGTCAGTACAACGCTGGACTGGCAACGAGATTGTCCCTTAAAAGATGGATTCATACCCACTGTCAGTGATGGAACTGTAAGTATTTAAAAAACAGTATAGTTTGTGTTACTTTGGCCGTTTAGCACATGAGCTAACGCTAACCGTGGGTGTAAATATGAGGCTGAACTAACATTACATGTGAAGTTATCAACGTTGGGCTTACTGACCGTAGGATTCAAGATAATGTTAATGATACGAAGCGTTAATTTGTCATATCAGCACTCTTTTAAAACATGAAGGTGAATTGAGAAAATGAATTGGGATATTGAGATTGTATCGCTTCTAACCGGCCGGTGAACCACTGCTCGGCCGTGAACATGGGGAGGAGACGGGGTGAAATGTCTCAGTTGTTCGCGGACAGTGAGCTGCTGCTCCGCGGTGAACAAACAGAGGAGATGGTGTGAGATCGTCTCAGTTGTGTGTGTCAGTTGTTCGCGGACGTTTAGCTGCTGTTCCGCGGTGAACACGCAGAGGAAACGGTATGAACTGGTCTGTTATTCTCGGCCAGTGAGCTACGTTAATTCATTAGCATGTTGTGCTAAAGGACAGTGTGTAAGCAAACTCCTAGAAGCGTGTCTTGTCTGAATGCACTGCTGACTGTGTGACAGCCCGAGGAGCTGCTGTAGTTTAGCAGACGTCTTGGCTCTGGGAGACTGTCCTCTGACTGTTTTTCTGTGTGTTGGTATACATGTAATACGTGTGTAGCGTTAGCCGTAGCATTAGCTGTAGCGTTAGCTGTAGGCTACAGCTAACGGTACAGCTAATGCTACAGCCTGTAGCGTTAGCTGCTGGCATGAGAGACCAGACCTGAGAGTATCAAAACGTTATCTGCAGTAAAGCAGTCACTACTTTGTTTTGGAGCTGGAGACAGGGGCTACCTGCTACATGTCTGCTGTGCTACTATCAGTTATATGCAGGCACGGACACAGAAAAGCTGCGTCGCGCTGTGTATTGCTCCTTGTTTGTTTTTTTTGTTTGTTTTTTTCCTCAACTTTATTGAAAGTTGCTGTGTAGTGCTTGTTGCCATGGTCCCGCGATGCCTTCCTCACGTCTTCCGGTCGGCAGGAAGAAGTGGGCGGCGCACGCAGTAGCTCATTAACATAATGAAAAAAAGTCACTGAATCCGGCTGCTTAGAGCAGGGCTGTGAAACTGGTGTGTAAACAACCCTGCTGTGCTCAATCCTTTGGTTTTTTTGACCAAAGCATGTTACTATCATTCCATTTAGACATCAAGGACCCATGTCAACAAGCAGAAATGAGCATAATATGTCCCCTTTAAAAAAAAAAAAAGTCTTCCCTGTTTTCTTCTAAACAACAAAAAATAACTGTTGAGCCATCTTTGGAGTAACAAAAAAGACAATTATATGTGGTATTGTAGATATTCAGTCCAGACTTACCGGTGGCCGAGTGTTGTCGAAAGCACCCATGGCGATTTTGAAGCCAGCTCCCTCTGCGATCAGGACGTTCTCCTTCGGTATCCTCACATCCTCAAAAGTGATGCCTCTGGTGTCAGAGCACCTCTGGCCCATGTTCAACTCCTACAAGCACAGAAGAGTTACAGGGACATGTTATCTTGTGAAGTGTCAAATTATTTGAGTGCACACCAGAGGTAAATATGTGACCATCCTGCAGAGGTTTACTTATTGATTATAATCCAATTCTCTCTGATGATGATTAATATAATACTTCGCTGCACTACAAGATTTTAAGCTAAAAATCTGGATTTTGTAGCTTTAAAGTTTCCCTTTTCTGCAAATATAAATGTGGTACAGCTGCTTTGAAAACCACATTTTCTTTCTTGGTCTACTGGGAAAAGGGAAACATTTTCAAGTTTCTCTCAGCTTTGAGGTTCATTAATTCATCTCTCACAGCTTTGATTAAATGTTTCTAACCTCCAAGATAATACAGAACTTCAAACAAAACCAGTTCATGAATAAAGAAAGATAATCTTACCTTTCTTCCTATTTGAATTCCTGGAGTGTCTGCGTCCACAATGAAGCCAGTAAAAGCTTTGCTGGTTGGACATTTAGGATCTGGGTTGGTGCGGGCCAGCAGGAAGTACCTAGGAATATGAAAGGTGTATAAGAACAGACATGTTATTGTATTCAGCAGGGCTCAACAATAAGGATTGCACAATTGTGTGGGCCAAGTAAACTAGCCACTCACTTTCCCGACTGGGAAGTTGTACAATACAAACTGCAGCCTCCAAAAAATGATCATAAAGTTCAATCAACATAAACTGACAACTGAGTGTATATTCTATTTCCATATTCTATTGAGTGTACAGTAAGAGCAGTGGTAGTGAGTACACACCAGTTAGCTTTCCCACCATTGGTGATCCACATCTTCTGCCCGTTCACAACATACTCATCGCCCATCTTCACAGCTCGGGTCTTGAGGCCGGCCACATCAGAGCCCGCCCCCGGTTCTGTCACACAGTACGCCTGTCGAAAAAACATTGCACAATAGTTCACATTGTCTGATCTCATGCAAGACAGAGCCGTACCATTTTTCCAAAGATTTTTGCTGCTGGTGCCAACACACAATATCAAAGTAGCACTATTATAAAACATGCCCGCCCCTTACAAGAAGACATTTGCTGCTGTTGTTAAATAGTGTCAGAAATAAAAATACAACTCAAAACGGACCCAAGCAGGTGAAGCTGTGCAGGAAATCCTTCCTCTGATTCTACAAAATTAAATACTTACACACATTAGAGGCTCCTCAGCCATCCTTCCCAGATATTTGCTCTTCTGTGCATCACTGCCAGCTAGAATAACAGGCATTTGCTGTGTGGGAGAAACAGATATAATTAAATTCTAACCGAGCTACAACCACTATTATTGATCATTGTTGTGACTGATCTCGTGTTGAAACCAGACGACTTGCGAATTCTGTTTATTTTGAAAAAACAAAATACAACTATACAATACAACTTTGCCTAACTCAAAAAATAATAAACAATGAAGATAGTTCTCAGATATTCACTGATTTCACTATGAAGTGGTGGAGGAGTCTTAGTGTTGGATAAGGCTGGGTATCAGTTGGATTTTATTAAGAAGATAAGAGAATCCTTTATTGATTGATCTGGTGTTGTATATCTACTCTCATCAATCTGGTACTTAAGCAATAATCTTGACAGGCATTTTGTTGAATTCCCAAATCAGAATTTGTTTCAGAGAGGTTACCCTAGTGAAAGATACCTAAAAAGACTTTCATTTGAATAAAATGAGCCTCTAAAAACTGGTGAAGAGTTTGTGATAAACAACAACTTACTCCCAGAGAGTTTGCTTCGATAGCGGTCTGTACTCCTGTGCACCCATAAGCCAACTCTTCTGTGATGAGGCAGTTGTCAAAGATTGACAAACCCATTCCACCTAAACACAAATGGGCCAAGACACAACAGGGTGAGTTTTTAAACAGAAGTCAGCCAGCTTGCAAAAGAAAATAGATACAAAATACACTTAAGCACTTGAGCAGTGGTGGCTTTAAGATTGGAGAAGTCATTCTGAAATAGTCAGCGTGCATCGAAATAACATACCATATTCCTGAGGAATGTGACCATTCATCAGACCAAGCTCCCATGCTTTCTTGATGATGGGGATAGGATACTGTAAAATGACAACATTTAATTATTTAATTATTCAAACTTATCCTTTACAGTAAGGTATGGCAAATAAGCATGGTTGTGGCGCTTATTTGCCATACCTTACTGTCTTGGTTATTAATCATATAAATACTGTCCACTCCCTGCAGCAGCCTAATCTCTGGGCTATACTCACTTCACCACTCTTGTCATAAGCAGGTGCAGCAGGGACAATCTCTTCACGTGCAAACCTCCTCGCCAGCTGCTGGAACTCCTTTTGCTGCTCTGTCAGCTCTGTGGGTCAAAGCAGCAAGAAGACAAGCCATGAAGGGATTTCAATTTAATGAGGAGAGACAGAATCAACGGTCCCTGTACTGTGTACAGCTGATGCTTATATGGGGTTTCAGCAGTCTTAAGTTAGTCAAATCAGGTTGGTAAAGAGTCTTTGACAATAAATTTCCCTCAAGGAAAAGAATGTTGGGATTTTACACTGTAAACACTATTACTTTGGAAGAAACCTGCTGAACTGTCTGACTCTAAGTTAGGAAGACATTTTTGCACAGAATGAGGTTGGTGCAATGTAAAGGCTCCACATTCTGCTTACCAAATGAATAGCCAATTCCTCCTGACTGGCTGCTGTGAGATGCTGTAGCAGCGGCTGCACTGGAGCTCTGCAGCCGGATCCCAGGCCGCACACTGGCTTTGAGAACCTGCACATGAAAGGTGAAATCAACACCATAAAACAAGGTTTTAGTTAGTAAATTTGAGGGCACCTCCACAACTTAAGACTATTTTTGTAACTTTCCTGCATTACCATTACATTCGAGTCAGAGCTTAAAATCATTTTTCCAGAAAATAAATACCCTTACAATTAGAGAAATATTATCAAAATCAAAATATGACGAAGTGCAATATCCACATCACAAGAAGCTGCAATTATTTGATAAAAGTACAATGTGTGATGTAACAGCATTATATCAAGAGAGACTTCAGGAACAGAGTCCAAAGTATACTGGAGCACAAAGATCAGGAACAACAAACTTTTATTTATTGACCAGCGTTTCGATGCCATGTGCGTCACCATCACATTCAAACAACACAAAGCATTTTAATGAAGTGCTGCAGTACTGTGATGCAAAATGATCATGATGCACTAATCCTGAATCATATCACAATCTGTCAAAACTATCAATCAATCAATGAGGGCTGGGCAATATATAAGATATATATTGTTACCGTGATATGTGTCTTTATATGATATGGCATTACTTTCATCTTCTGCTGGTTTAAAGGCTGCATTACAGTAAAGTGATGTCATTTTCTTACCCTACAGTTCTACTTTTTCTAATACCTGCCTTTACCCACTTAGACATTATAGTACTGATAATTATTTACCAGATTTTTCATTGTGTTAGTATTTTGTTAAAGTACATAGTCATCTCTACAATATTTTTGCAAAATTGGTCAAAGGTAAGATTGGTCAAAAAATATTGTCATGTTTGATTTTGTCACCAGATCCTAGCATTAATGATGAATTTTTTGGAGATTTAAAAATGTCGAGGTATCAATTCAAGGTCTTATCGGCCAGCCCTAATTGCAAAATATACAGTTTGAAAAACCCAGAGAACACCTAAATTTAACATTTACATTAGTGACAGTATTTCCAAAGCTCTCCAAAGGAATCCTATAACCACTTGGTTTTCAAAATATACTCCGTTTACTGCACAATAAAAAAAAGATTAACCCATTTCTGTGGGTGTCCTTGGTCTTTTGTGCAACACACAAGAAAAGGATGAATGCAATATTTAGTATGAAAATAATAATATGAGTAACATTTGTAGACAAATAGAACTGTTAATTAACTTTTTTAGATTTGGTTCAAGTTGTAAAAATTAAGCAAAGACATGGGCTCACTGACCCCTTTATTAAGTACATCTGCACAATGATATCATTCAGCCCTGTCAAAACCACTGTCTTGACGAGGCTCAGTATTTGTCAAAAAAAAGAGTAGGCCTATAGATTAAAATATTGTGTATTAATGAAATCATAATTAACATGTGGTGCTGTACCATACTACATCATATTAAGTTGGTTACTCCATAAGTATTTCTGAGGAAGGGCAGCATATTAGAAACCCTTCAGTGCAGTACAGCATCAGCACTATGACTTCAGTACTAAAACATAAAGCGGCTGTCTCGGCCAAAAACAACGAGCTATTCCACCAACAGAAGAAATTGGGTAATTGCACATTTTCGGGTCGATCTTAAACCCTATGTATGACACCTCCCGGGCTCCGTAGTCCATATTACCTTAAATAACCGCTGTTTTGTTTAACGACCTTCTGGGTTTTATCAAAGATACCAGCTAGCTAATTATTTTCAGTGTCAGATGCTTAACATTGCCTCTGTGACTTCATTGTAAGCAGCAGAAATCTAACTTTATCAGAGCGTTACTGTGAAACGTATATAACGACAGTGTAAATCATATGTGCATACATATGTAACATTAGCTGTTTGCTAGCTAGCGTTAGCAGGTGACGTAGCTTGCAAAGCTTCCCTCGATTGACTCGAAACAAGGAAAATGTGGGTCAGGGGGACAACAACCTGCCACGACAGTTATTTAATCGACTAAAGCTATGTACATATGCTGCTGCATCAATTATAACTAATGTAAAGACACGTACCTTGGTGAACAGCATCGTTACAACACCAGTGGACAGGCTACGCCGGATAAACAGACTTCACCGCTACCTTTGCCCTACATATAAATTGGCGCCTTCTCAGCCAATCACAGCAGCGGGATTGATCACGTGTCAGGTCTCGGCATGCGGAAAATGACTTTTCCCCCAGTTTGTTACTTAACTTAACCTGACCTGTGTGTTTTATACAAGTACAGAAGTATAATCAACAGTCCTGCTACTGTCAATTCTACAACAGATGCTAGTGGTAATACTGCTGTTCATACTCCCTATACTATTTCTACAATGGAGTGTATACAGATGAGTAAAAGTAGCAATACAAACAGTAGAAACATACTCCATTTCAAGTACTACAATATCAAGCTTGACAAAAAATACAGAGCGCTAAATGTATTTAAAGTATAGAGTGTCGTAGTCTGTAGTCCTAAAACCCGGAAATCAGTCAGCATTTTTGCACATCCGGTTCCCTCATCTCAAAGTCAATGGGTTTTTTGAATGGGTTTAAAGCCTGAAATAAGGTCTGTGGTTAAGAAATTTGCAAGATTTACAGACATAGATTTACAACAATTTAATAAATGAGACAACAGAAGTTGTCATGGACAATAAAGGTCATCACACCGAACACGGAGACTCATCTACTCACTCGTCCGTCTTTACAGGTCGACTTTAGTTACAAACTATTCTAACTTTACAACATGTAGATTTATCAGTATACAGAAAACGTGTATAGTAATAGTGTAGGAAGATGATTAGTGGTGTTGGTGTTTAAGTCATGGGACCGCAGTGTAGCCTGTTATAGCCTAACATTAGCTTTTTACTTCTAGGAATTTGATTTATGCTTCAAAATCACAAAAGTGGTGTTCATCTGTGAGGATTATCTTGCTGAACAAAACGTGTTAGTATCATAAACTTGTGTTTGCCACGGAGATTATTTTCTGTGATATTCAAAAATCCAATTCAAAAATCCCACTGGCTTTTTGTCGAGGGAACCGGGAGATGCTTACTTCCGGGTTAGCCTACAAGAATACATCATCCCTACGCCACACTCTAAGTATGCATAACAGCGTTATTGTTATCATGACAAGTTAAATTACTCAATTATTATCATAACTGAATATTATTACAGAATTTTTAACTATTATATATTATTATTGGGTAGTTTAACCTCTAACAATGCGTTATGATTAGTGTTGTGAAAAGCACCCCAGAGTTTATTTACTGCACTGAGAAATAAGGTTGTAAAAAAGCTCAGAAGGGCAAAAGTAACATTTTTCATTAATGCTTTTCGTGAAGCAAAGGGTAATAACAAAGAAATCTGGCAGAATGAATAAATATTAACAGAGAAATCTAATGCCATCAATAAAACTATAGAACTAAATATAGAGGGAATTGTGACCCATGATCCCATTAAAGTAGCAACAGCATTTAATTCTTACTTTATTGATTCTACAAAAACTGTATCTCACAATTTGTCTAGATCTACGTACACTCTCACCCCTCTAAATACTGATGCTCCCATTCTGAGTTTTAGAGAAGTGACCAACTCCAAGGTAAATATGATTGATTTCTTCCATCAATGGTTTAAGGGCAAAGGACGTATATGGGATGGACACAGTATTTATTAAAACCCATGAGGAGGCACTCATCCTTCCTATTAAAAATAATATTTATGGGTCCATTAATGAAGGAGTGTTTCCCAGTTCCTGGAAAACTGCTATAATCACACCAGTGGTCAAATCAGGTGACTACACAGTCATTAGTAACTACAGACTCACCAGTATTCTTCCAGCAGTATCAAAAATAGCACGGTCATAAACATAGCACAAAAAGTAAGGACATTTGTGTTTGGTAGATTATTTCTTTGTTGTAACAATGAACCATACAAAGAACCATACACCAGCCTGGTCACACACTGGGGTGGGATGGCATCCCATTCTTCAACAATCATTTGTTGCAAGTCAGCCAACGTGGTTGTGTTGGTCACTCTGGCACGAAAAGAAGCCCAAGCTGATCCCACAAGTGTTCAATGGGGTCGAGGTCAGGACTGCTGGCAGGCCATTCCATCCTCTCCACTCCCAAATTCTGGAGGTAGTCTCTGAGAAACCCCGCTCCATGTGTGACCAGGCTGGTGACCAGCATGAAGAGGAGGTGCCAGGCTGTTGTGGCTGTGTATGGTTCTTCCACACGCTACTGAGGCTCCTGTTTGTTAAATAAATAAATTGTTAAATTGCCAATATGTCTTGTTTCTTTAGAGTTCAATCATCCAATCCACCAAATGACACTAAGCAAGAGTCAATAGCAGAATAAGCTGTTTGGCAGAGAAGATTTGGCAAATTTTTCATGGGCGCAACCCACATACTCAGCTCTGCTGCTCATCCCACAATAGCATGTTCCTTACAAATGTGGCAACATTTAAAAGG
The DNA here is from genome assembly GCF_965226575.1 of Pagrus pagrus. Lineage (NCBI taxonomy): Eukaryota > Metazoa > Chordata > Actinopteri > Spariformes > Sparidae > Pagrus > Pagrus pagrus. The sequence continues at coordinate 17,666,298 of NC_140196.1, forward strand.
GAAATAAACAGGCTTTCCAACGGTATAAGATTTATTGCCAAGAAGCATTGTTACAACAAAGAAATAATCTACCAATACCAAACACAAATTTCCTTAATTTTTGTGCTATGTTTATATCTACATGCCAAAAACAAGAAGCAAGCCGCAGAAGAGCTGTCAGCTTTGATGGTCAATATCTCAAATTGGTTAACAAACTTGTGTCTGCAACTCAATGATAATAAAACTGTATGCATGTTTTTCTCTCAGACTCTCAGTGGTGGAGTTTGAAATTTTGGGAATAATAATAGATTCACAACTCAAAAGTTGTACATCAATGCCATGATTCTTTCACACATTTGTCTTACCAGCTAGACACAGACAGGTAAGACCACATTACGATCAGTAGAGACACTTTATAAACAAACCCTGAAAACATTGGATAAAAAATCAAATTCATATCACCATTGTAAAATTTTTACTAAATATGCAGATATTTTAATTGTGTATACATTTTTTCACAGTATGGCCCCCTCTCCACTCGATGAATTAATTAAACAAGATCTAAATTCATCTACCAGAGCAACTACATGAGGGGATTATAAAATACCATGTAGAAAAAGTACTTTCGGGCGGTCAGCCTTTTACTATCAAGCAGCACATACCTGGAATAATATAATAATAACAATAATAGAACTAAGGAATATCACATCTCTCAACTCTTTCTCCAAATCTATAAAACAGTGGTTATTAGAAAATCAAATATGCTGTCATAATCAGGGATGTTGTTCTGTCTGTGCTTACGTGCTGGTGTTCTTGTTTGTATTCAAATGCTTGTTTTAATGTGCTTATATACTATGTGCTTTTATCAGTGCCTATATGCTACGTGATAAATTGTTCTTGTATGTATATATTCACATGTATGTGCAGTATGTACTGTATACTATGGGTCGAACAATTACCTGTAAGGCTGATTATCAGCAACAATTAATTGATTAGTCAATTGATTAACTATGCAATGATACTTAAATAATCCTCACAATGAAACAGATTTAATGTTAATTGTAGATTCAACAGTCATAACCAGTGAGGTTTATTAAAAGTCAGTTTTCTACATACTAGGAATTAGCCTCAGTAATTTGGTGCATAGGTCATGCTTCCAGTGATGTCACTCAGTGGCTAAGTTGCATTGTGGGTAATGTAGGCACCAGGTTCGGAAAAGCAGTCCACTGGTCTAGCATTGCATTCTGTAACAGTTGGACTCAATGGACAGTTAAACTATACCAAAATCAATTAAGCAGAACCAGAGTATTCCTATTCACTGCTTCTTTATACAGTAAATTTAAAAAAGTTCTAATTTAATCTGTTTTTGAAGACTAGATTATTCTCACAGCTTGTGGACTTCTGGATGTTTTCAATGTTCATACTCAATACTTGCCACAATATATTATATAACATTCCTAGATTCTCATCTTTAATTGCATGATTATTTTTACCCATTGCCTGAACTCATAAATGACCCCTCACCTCAATCACCTTGAACGTTACATTTGATTGGAATAAAAATAGCATCCCAGTGAAGCGACCTTTACAATCCGTCACCAAGATTCAGTTTGAATGAATCTCATCAACACCATTTAACCAAGAAAGAATAAAGCAGTGACAGCAGACAGTTGTGGGGGCGTTTGGATTTTATTGACGTATCAAACAGCTGTACATCTATTTGCCTTTCTTGGCCTTGATCTTCCTCAGGTAGAACTCGAGCTCCTTGCCCTCCAGGATGTAGCCGTCTGCCCTGCCGCACTGGCCTGGTCTGGAGGCAATGCAAGCTGCAGGAGGGACAAGGAAACAAGATCGGTCAAGAAGCTGTGTAAACTCAACCCAAACAAGATTTAGCTGAATAATGTCAGTAAATGGTCAAGAACAGAGGTTACAAAATGTTCATAGAGTTAACACTACTCTAACATTAGAATAGAAGTTTGTCTTTGATGAGGGAGTGTGCAGGATTTATTGGTTCTTCCACAGACAGCTTTTAAAATCAGACACCTGTCTTTAAGAGCTGGTGTGTGAACTGCCTCGCTCTCAGCTATACCAATCACAAAATTGAAGCATTCTAGTGTAAAAACTTATGTTTAAATAGAACTGCAAAAAGGTCAAAGGGGCAAGTGCTAACTTTTAACTTTCCACACTTCAACCCCCAGACTGGGCAACTTCAGAAATCTTAACTGGGTGAATTAACCCTGCAGCAGATGTCAGATCAGGTCTTTCTCAGGTGTCTACATTATCAGCACTTTCATTCAGTAGCAGAACTGACAAAGTTTATCATCATAGAAAGACATGAAACAGATAACACTTTATGATAGTTGCCATGAAAAGAAAATGCCTTTATATTGTGTTATCTTTCATACATAAAGACCACCCTTGAATGTAGACTAATTTTACAATGCAAGTAGAAAATTCAGTCTAAAGTTGGACTGAACTTTAACCCCCAGACTGGGCAAATTATCCCAGAGGATGAGATTAGCCAAATGTCACATCCCTGGAAGCATGCATTTGCCATGACAAGAGGATTACTGCATTTCAAAGTTAATTAAATGTAAGATATTCTGAACTCTTAGCAATAACACTGTCTTCTGAATTGGTAAAATAATATTTATTTGCAAGTATTCAGTCCCATGCTAGAGAGGCAAAAATTGAACCAATGACATTTGTTATCAGAAACGCATTTCTTTGCAAATTAAACTGCTGGGAGACCAAAGTAATCTGAGGGTATAGCCAATAAGTGGTCAAATCCTTCAAAAGATGTGCACCAGTGATGCAGGTAAAGAACAAACTTATATTTCTGACAGGTACTACGATGGAATACACATGTTGACTCACCAAGCAGTTTTCCCTGCTGGAACTGCTCCTCCAAGAGGGTGCTGATCTTGGCTGTCTTTTTACGCTCATCGTACTTCTTCTGGGTCCTCTTTGACCTCTTCTTGTTCAGAACCTCTTCCTCCTCAGGAGTCTACAGAAGGACAGAACTCATTAGATTGACATGAAACACTTGAGTATGCTGGGCAACAGGGGGTTTAAATGTGTAAAACTGGTACCAGGTCTTTCTCAGGTGTCTATATTATCAGCACTTTCATTCAGTAGCAGAACTGACAAAGTTTTATCATCATGGAAAGACGCAAACCAGATCTAACAGCTGCCATGACAAGAAAAAGCCTTTCAATGTTGTTCTGTTGTGACTCTGGTTGCAAATTTCTGTTCTAATACATAGTAGGTAACCCTTAAAATGAGCCCTCAGTGTGTCTTTTCACAATGTGTGGAGAGAAGAAAAAACTAAAAGTTGGACTTATTTGACAGAAGGATAATTTCGATACCGATTTAGATTAATGCATTTTGACTATAATGCTGTGCTGATCACACTGTAGGGGGATGACAAGAGAAATGTATCTGCACTATGTCCAGTGATTTAAATGTTAGCATTTCAACCCATTATGACAGCACCTCAGAGTCCATTCAAAAATACTCCAGTTAGTATACCACAGCTGTATTCATCACAAGTGAACAAAAAGGTAGGTGAGACATTTGCATTTTTCACCACATACCAGCTTGGCTCCCTTCTTGCGTCCCAGAGGAGTGGCGTAGTGGGCCTCATACCACTGCCTGTAAGGAAGGCTGTCGACAAGGACGATGCAGTTCTTCACCAGGGTTTTGGTTCTGACCAGCTCGTTGTTGGAGGCATTGTAGACCACATCAATGATCCTGGTCTTCCGTGTGCAGCCTGTGTACAAAATAAAAAAAAAATCAGGTGCTGTTAGAAAAGGAAAATGTAATTGGTCAACTACTAATATTGTTCTAATAAATTTTAAACTGCAGCACATGTCAGTCGAGGAAACGATCTTTCTCAGGTGTCTTCATTATCAGCACTCACATTCAGTAGCAGAACTGACAAAAGTTTATCATCATGGAAAGTAGTGTGCAACAACCATTTGGAAATCAAAGTGGCATTTAAAAAAAATACTTACACTCAGAGCCCCATGAGAAGTTGCCAACGTCGAGCCTCAGAGCACGGTACTTCTTGTTGCCACCACGGACCCTCACTGTGTGGATGCGACGAGGTCCAATCTAAAGAAATAATAAATTTTATTTTAGCTTTGAAACAATTAGCATGCACATGAGTCAGTATTCATGTATAAAGGTTGCATTCTGGCTTGAATTGATTGCTTGTTAGAAACAGCACTATAAGCATGTTCTAAAGCGTGTCAGTGTAACTATGACGAGTCCTATCATGGGTAAGCCCAGAGCTTTGAACCAAGACGGTCCAAAAAGACCTACCTAAGGTCATGTTTTCATCACTCACGCTACAGCACATTGAGTCCAGTTATAATTTAGCAACTGCTGGCTTTATTTACCTTTGTGTTTGCAGGAGGGCGACCAAGCTCATACTTCCTTTTCTTGTGGTAGGGCTTGCGTTTACCGCCGGTCTTGCGGCGTTTATGCCAGTTATCCCTTGAGATACCTGAATAAATGGAAAAACAGTACAAAACCAGGAGTTAGATTTCTGGAAAACTCACAAGGCATTGACAAGATCATAACTATTTGTGCTTGAGTAATCAGTTCTCCAAGGTAGGTTGTCCGCATTTAATTAGGATTCCGCTTAAAGAGTTTCATCATGTCACTCAAGCACCTATAATCTCCCTTCATGGCTAACCGTTCGACACATTGCTCGACTTTTCGAGTATCATGTTTAAACTAGATTAAGACCACAACCTCATTCACAGTTGGATGTCCAACACAACTGGATAAATGTGCAGGTGATGCACAAACTCATGGCATTGCTGCAAGGTAGTTTAAGTTTCAATCTCTTCAATCATAACGTGGCCTTGAGGAAGCAGCATGCATCTCTAGAGTCCAACGTACTACTTTGTTAACTTATTCACAGACTTGTCTTCAAAAAGATGATACATTTAAGTCAGTGCATCCAGCTACCTTGTAAAACACGGAGTAATTATTCGTAGTATTCTACAGTGTTTCAGTAGAGCAGCAGCAGCATGACACGATCACGACCATCCTACGAGCTAATGCTAACATCCACTCCCCATTAGCTTAAGTCTAACCCCACTGTACACAATACTAAATTTTACTACTGACAAGCAAACATGTTGAATACACAACGCTGAAACCTAGTAAAATACTATAAATCCTCCAGGACAGCAACGTGGCCCGTTCAAGCACACTTCAACATCGGCAGCTAGCTACATAGCCAATGTGAGCAGCCATCTTGGAGCACTTCAGACATCCATTGCAATTTTTTTCAATAAAATACATTAATCTAACATCAGTCTCTTAAGTTAAAGCCAATACTATTTAAATAACATTTAGCTATAATATGGCAAACCATTTTAGGAATATTCCTTCGTTAAAACACCAGATGGACTAGGATTCTCCCTCCGACCCGAGCATGAAAACACGTACCCATTCTCAGGCGCCGGCTAGAAAGAGGAATCGCAAAGGCTCATGGGGAGGTTTGAAGCCGCGTGTTCTCGCGAGAATTCTCGCAGCAGCGAACGGTATTTTCGATGGACGTACTCTTGGGTGTATTTTCTCCGGCTGAGGTTTTGTTCTTTCATCGTTGTTAATAATAATAATAATACAATCTTATCCTCGTTGTACTTACTCGAAAACAATTTTATTCCCCTCAACAAATCTTTAGGAATTAATTTACTTAATGTACAAAAAGTTTTACTGACCCCTTCAATTATTTTATTTTTTATAAATATCTTCCTTCTAGTTTTTAAAGATTTAAAATGATGAAACAATGAATCAAATATAACTTGTTATTATATCCCATAGTTATTTTAGATATATACTTTTGTTCGATCATTATAACATTATAATAATATTTTGTCAATACAATTTAATTACATAATTTACTAAATTTGATTACTGATAACTTTAGTATTTTATTTTTTAATGTTTTAATTCGATATGTAAATTTATCAGTGAATATATATATATAGTGAGTTAATGTAGAAAAAAATCTACACAATCTATTTGTATGTGGAAATTTAGGTCACGGGGTCTACTTTATTTCTATTTATTTATTGTTTTAAAGTAATTTTTTCAGTCTTTTTTTAGTATAACGTAAGACTAATGAGTCATAACAGTTCAATGTGTACGGAACAGAGATAAAGACTAAAGTAACAACAGGGGATGGCAGAATAAGAGAATATAAATAAATAAATAAAATGGTGACAGATTTTTTTTTTGTGACAATGGTTACAGACTTTCCGCAGGCAAATAATTCAGATTAAATAATTACTAAAATGCATTACTTATTGGTTACCAGTTTAACCAATAAGTTACAATGAATTTCAATTGAAAGTAAAAGAAAGGATAGGGTCGAATTAAAGCATCTTACTCTATGAATATGAAACTTCCCTAATAAAATAAAAAGATGAACAATGTTTTATCATTACATAAATGTAATAACATGTTCCCCCTCAATAAAGACAGCATGTGTTGTTTTACATAGTATGTAATTCTTAGTCTTTCCTGAAAATAATACAATATGAGCAACCTTAAAACAAATGAGTTATATTTTCTTGTTCAGTCTTACAAAGAGTGCATTTGTTACCACCATGTAAAAACATTGAGAAATATCCGTTTGTTAGATCTTTGTTATGTCAAAGTTCATTTAAAATTCAACATTCTTTTAAAGTCTTCTTCTGCTCAGTTTTTATTACCAAACACCTGGTTTTGTATGTCAAATATTGTACATGACTGAAAATGAGCTCTAAATACCAAACTTTTCTGATGATATGCTGCTTTCAATTTTATTTGTAGAACATTACTCATAATGACACTTTTCCAGTCGTCAAACATCTTCTTATAACCTCCCATTGAAATAGACAAACCAGCCACAACCCGTTTAAAACAAATTTAAACACATGTATTCATTTAATGTTTCATTCAAAAAACACAAAAGTCATTTCCATGTTTCCATATAGTTCTTTATTATATACAGCTAGGATTAATTGGCAGTTGTGATATATGATATTGTGATAAACTTGGCAAGATTTCTCCATTCAACAGTGGTTTGTTCGGTGAAGCAGCAGAGAGATCACTCTTCCCAGGGGCTCATGTCTGTGTCAATTGCCACACAGTTGTATGCAGCGTAACGCAGCTTCTCCTCACAAACTTTAGCACTGCAGGACCGAACAAATGAGGAGAGGAAAGAACGTGAGGCAATAAATGTAAAAAAAAATATCAGTTTTCTCAAAAGTTATCTGCCTTATAAGAGCTCAGAGTACATGTGAAAACAAATCATTATATAGAAACAGATTTTCTACATACAAACATAAAACATTAGTTTACCTTGGGTAGTTGGGTAAATAAAGAGTACTGGAACACGTGGAGGACTGAGGAAGAGCATCGGTCGTTTCGGAGCTAAAATCAGGAAACAAACAAAATGTCAAAATAGAGAATGAATGATTAGCTATCGTGCTATAAATAGCCAACGGGAATTTTGCTGTGATCGCTTTTATTTAACAATGCACTTGCACTGACCCTTGTTTGTCAGGGAAGACGTAGATGGGCGCAGGAAGACGACTTCTCCCAGTTACAAACCTCAGAAATCTGCTGCGATCCTCTGAAAACAAAATTCAAAATCACTGTCAGTCACTGCCATTAATATCAGTTCATAGTCCTCATCTCATCTCTCATACAGAGGTGTACTGTATATTTTCAGCACAACAAATACACCTAAACAGGGAACTGACCGTTGGTGAAGTTCGTCAGTGCTTCCCATAAGTATTGCACTCTAACGTCACTTTGTTCCAGGTCCTCATAGTGTGCTGGTAGGGAGACAGAAACAACATTGATGCATTAAGATAAGATGATGTAGAGCCCTTACTAGTGTTTAATTGAAGAACAATCAAGCACCTACAGGTCTTATATCTAAAAAGAAACATAATGCCACCTATTCAATCAATAAAGAAAACATGCATTTATAGTTGAAGGTAAATTCCTGGTTGGACACTCACTGAGTCGTTTCAGGGCTTCCACAGTGATCTCTGGGTCTCCACACACTTTCTTTTCCACTTCCTGCCAGGTGAGCAGGTCCAGCACTGCTTGAGGGACCACCTTCAACATCCCCGCCTGCATGGCTGCAATCTGTAGCACACGTACAGTTCATCAGGCACTTTATTCAGCAGCTCCATATGCACCATAATTACTGGATGAGTTAACACTGAATAATGAAAGCAAAAGAAGCCAAAGTGTAATAACACTGAAGTCTCACCTGCTGCCTGCTCTCCTCCAGCCGAGCCTTCTGCACCAGGCGGATGAACTCGCTGCGGTCCTCGTAACGCACGGCCACATTACTGCCGCCTGGGATGAGATCCACCATCTGGCCGTCGCTCAGCAGGGTGGTATACACCAGCTCCTCACCAAACCTGAACTCAAACGTCTCCTGGTCCATGTTCTCCATGGCCTCCAGCAGGTTTACCTGAGCACACATCCAAATTTAAGGCAGGCAAGTTCAGGCAATGACTAGAATAAGATCTCGTCTCTTTAAGCCTTTAGGGTTTTTAACTTTCAAGCTATCTTACATGCAGAAGAACCTATATAACACTGAAGGAAAGGGAGAAAAAAAAGAAGAAGCATAATAGGTCTCCTTTAAGCAGTTGTAATAATATCAATGTCCTCACCAGCACAGAGTCGACAGCGGGGAAATCTTTGCTCCAGCTGACAGCCTCCCCAGTCAGCTGCTTCCACACCAGCCCGGGCAGAGCCAAGACCTGCAGGATTGCACACAGAAGAAGCCAGAAAATCAGGCATCTCCATTTACTCAGTCTTCTTTCATAGCGATGTTACTGACTAGGTGGAGAGTGAGCATCACTCACCAAGAAGTCTTTTCCTCTGAGAGCAGCTCCCATGAGCTGACCGATCCACTCATACTTCTGGAACTCTTTACAGGACGGGTTAGGGACGTAGTAATCTCTGGCCTCTAAGGACCCCTGAGAGACGAGCAAAAGTCAGGTGAGGAAAAAGCCACGACCTCTGAAAACACTGAAGTGCAACTGAATCTTAACCGTGTGGTGATTACCTGGTTGGACGTACGGCTGAAGAACGGCAGAGGCATGGGACACTCAGCTGAGCTGGGGCAAAGCTCCTCAGACATGTCAGCCAGGCTGTCCCGAAATCCACCTCCCTGATCAATGATTCCTTCTGCAATGAACTTACATTCCCACCACTGGTCATACCGAGCAGGCCATCTAAAAAACCCAGAGGAAAGACCGTAGATTATAACACCCTTGAGTTACTGTCATATTCATGCAAGAAATATCGGACACATGGAGTCTGACATGCAAGCCTACAAAAACTCACCTATAATCCAAAGTTTTCTCAAATTTGTCAGATGGCTTCAGACCTTCATACACCTCCAAGGACAGAAATATAAAGCATAAGACAACAGCAACAGCACCCATAACTCATCACAGAGTCTGACAGATGTTAAACTGACTCTAAACTCTAAAATCAGAATCCTTCAAGCACATATAAATGTCATCACATGGGATGAATAAGTAACCTCTATGCTTCACACTTCAAGGCAATTCAAGAGTCTAGTTTGACGAAGTGATGTCACCATAAAGTAAGTGTTTAATACCTGATTTAACACAGCGTTCTTGCAGCTGGGGTCCAGAGAGGGGTTGTCTCTGTGCTCCATGGCCAGACGTCTGTTGATGTAGAGTCGGGGCATGAAGTTTGGCTTACTGGTTTCTGAGTCCTTCAGGCACTGTGTGATGAGGGCTGAGCGGCGTTTGGACAGCAGCAGGAACTGCTTTATGCTCTAGTGGGCGCAGAAGAACACACAAGTAAATAAAAAGACTGGCCTTTTTTTTTTTTTAAATTGTGTTTTAATTGTTATTCTGTGCCAGTGTCATATATTTAAAGGTTTCACGGTGACTCACTTTGATCTGGTTGAAGGTACCCAGACTGTAGTCCCAGGCTGGTACCAGGTGTGGTAGAACACTGTCCAGGAGACTGATGAACCTGCAGAAAGTAAGACAGAAGAAATGTACCTCCACAAACACTGAGAAATATTTAAATACTAAAATAAAGACAACTAGAGAATTGAATCTAACTTGTAGGTTTGAGATTTTAATGACTTCTTGATATGGTTCCCTCTTTATTCCTTCTTGGATCCCTCTTTGTTTCCTCCTGGTTCCCTCCTGATTCCTCCCTGGTTCCCTTCTGCTTGCCTCCTGTTTCCTGCCTGGTTTCCCCATGATTTCCTCGTTTCCCTACTGGTTCCCTACTGTTTACCTCTCGATTCCCCACTGGTTCCCTTCTGCTTCCCTCCTTTTTCCCGCCTGGTTCGCCCCTGTTTTTACCCCCAGTTCCCTCTTGTTTCCCTCCTGGCTTTCTCCCTGTTCCCTATTGGTTCCCTCTTGTTTCTCTCCTCGTTTCCCCTGGTTCTCTTTTAGTTCCCTCTTGGTTCCCTGCAGGAGGGCCATGTGTTTGTGTGCATGGCGGGGACACATTTTTCTGTTGGTGCCAAAAATGTTACTCCACAATGATTCTCACGGCTAAAAGAACCCTGGCAGTAGATGAATACTGATCTACCTCTGGATGACCAGTGCTCTGCGATACAGGACATCCGATGTGTTGCCCTGCAGACGAGGGTAGCGCACCAGGTTAGAGGACTGGAAAACATCAGCATTCAGACCCAAGTCTCTTTCGCACGATGACTTGATCTTCAAGCCTCGGATCCGGACGTCTATCCCTTCATCTATGAAACCAAAGGAGAGAAAAAAAACAGAGTTAAGTTTCAAGACATCACTATAGAAGGTTTTTAGCCAAATCAACTGTATTTACATGTTTCAATAATTAAAAATAAATAGAGAAACATGCTTACAAGCCTTACCTCTACATTCCTCAATCCTAATCTCAATTACAGGCAGGTGAGACGTCATATCTTCCAGCACACATACTTCTCCAATCAGGTTGCTAGAGGCAAAAAAGAGCAGAAATGTGTAAATTCGTGGTCGGCTTCCTACAGATGAAAATGCTCAGTGCAGCAAGCAGATAGGCTTCATAATAACACATTACACTTTTATTTCTGATTCTTTAGCAGAGCATCATATCATTAACAGGGCTAGAACAATATATCTGGTAGATGTTGGCCTTTAATTACAAGGCTCCTTACCGGAATCTAAACCCTTTTACAAAATAATATCAAACAGGTATGACGCCTGTGTTTTTACAACCATGGCCATGAGGTGGGCATTGCTGAGGGCGGTGATTGTATAGTTGTAACATCACAAACTTACAGAAGTTTTGACGGCTCATTTAAAAGGCACAGTTTCTGAATACAGGCTGTGAATTGAGCAGTTTGATACTTTCACAGGATTCATAGCACCTAGACCTGCTTTGTAATCCCCAAAGACATGGAAATCTCACTTTTTACGACATGGGACCTTTAAATACTAAAGAAAGCATGGTCTCTTAATTCAAAACTAGTGGTATAAGTTATAAGTCTTCCCTCTAAAGCTTGTATACTATACTCTGAAGCATATCCGTCAAACCCAGGGTATTTAGTGAATTATGTTGAAAAAATCCTTACTCGTCTATAGTGACATCACTCAGCTTCTTCAGGTTGTCTCCCTCTCCTCCATAAACCGTGACTCGCTTGGGCATGTAGTTGTCGTCTGTAGAGTCCACCGTCAAAATCAGCTTACTGAGGAGCAAAGAGGCTTGTCATTATATACATATAGGCAAGTGCACAATTTATCAAATGAGGAACCTGACGTTTAAGCAAACATGAAATATATCATGGCTTACTGCATGTATACTGTATCAGTGACCGTGAATTATTTCCCTCTTGATAGAGCAAAATGTAGGTGTGGGACTACATAAGTACATACAATGTTTACATACAATGTTTCCCAACTTTGACCACCAAAGTATGTTCACTTAGTGCTTGTTTTTGCCCCTGACAAGGTGAGATTGTTATCCGTCTGACAACATTATAGAAAGGATTACTACAGAAACAGACCTTTTTTGTTGAAGAGTATAATCCTTTTTGTTTAACCAGAAACAGCCGTTATATCACTCTCGCCAAATTCACCAGACTCTATTTACAAAACCTGTAATTTTATCATCGTAAACAACACTTCATTCAAACTCGATAGAAACAAAATAAAACTCACCAAAACCAACTATTTTTTGCGTCTTTCTACTGTTCCAACAATCACCAACTCCGGTTGTTCCTAAACTAACCTTTAATTCACCAACTTAGATGTGAAAATATCGTGACAGGGTCAGGACAGGACAGAGGGAGGTCAGAAATCAGAGAAGCAGATGGGAGAAAACAGTCTGTGAATTAAGAGTTTATTTTGACCATCAGTGGAAAGACTAAACCAGACGGCTTTGGTGAGTTTTATTTAGATTCTGTAAAGTTGCAATGAAGTGTAATGTACAGTTACTGTTTTTGTCAATGGAGTCTGGTGGCTTTGAGGAGAGCGATAGAACAGCTGTTTCCCATTAAAACCAAAGGATTTTATGCTCTAAGAAAAGGTTTATCTCTGTATGGATCCTTTCCATCATGTTGTCAGACACTTAGAATAACAACACCTTGAAGTTGTGGTTATTGTTTTGTTTTTTTCTGAACTGTGTTGCTCGGCTCCTTACTTCACCACAGTGCCCCTCTTCATGTGCAGGCGTATCCAGTGTTGTCCCTGCATGCCGTCACTCTCCCAGTAAGTTTCAGTGTCGCCGTCTGTCAGACAGCTCACCCCTCCACTGGGATCATCCTGTAAGGAAATATCAAAGTAATTTGACATGGGGCATACCACTCAATGTAACATCATCATTATGTACCATTTCTGTCAAATCTGTAATATCATCAAAGTGAAAAAGCAGACGACAAAAGGTAACCTATTATTCAAATAGCTTTTTTTGACTGGAAAATGTCACAACCGCAGACTTCAAATCAGACTCAAACTCCTAAATCTCTGCTTTTGTGGAAGGGCAGACTGCTCTAGACTGAGTGGATGTGACTCACCGAATATGAAGAAACATCAATGCTGGTCACGCACTGTTTCACACTGCCCAGGTTCTCATCCTCTTTCCCTATGTGGTCATAGAAGTAGTGCACCAGGTCCTCGTCACATTCATACGTCCAGGTGGGAGGAACATACCTTGAAGAGTTAAGCAACAGCTTCATTTGACATTCTGCTGTTATCTCTAGTCTTGAATCTCTAGTTTGACTTAACGCAAACAGGCTCACCTTAGCTTCTGGACGGCAGCATCGTCCCTCTCAGCGATTCTGGGTTTGGAGCCGATGTAAAGCGCATTCTCCACATTCACCACCTGCTCCCACCTGTTGCAGGGCTTGTGGTCGTAGCCGAAGAGCTGCTCTTGTCTGCTGACGGTCTCCGGCGACTCCACCGGCACCAGCCTGTCACCTCCCTCTGTGTGTTTACACACCAGGATCCAGCCTTCCTCCAGCTCCATGCCTGGACGGTGCTCCTCCATCTGCTCCTGGACACAGACACAGATCATTGAATCAACATGTGTAACTGTAGAACACATTTAAAAGACACATAAAACAGTGACCCAGCATAATAGGGACAAAGTGGGTTGTGCAATCCTACCATGATATCTGTTTAGGGAGATATATCACCAATTGACATATTTTATGGATATTTCATATTACGGTACCAAACAAGTGATCAACTGTACAATACAAATGTACAAATGAACACAATAACTGCAGGGAGTTTGATTAACAACAGCTATTTGGATTGACTTTGAGCAGATTATTTCCTGTGAAAATTGTATTAAAGATCCTGATATTTTTAGTTACATTAATACAATTCTATGTCCTTATAAGGGTATTTGTTTTACATTTTTTTTTATCAATTTTACACACTTGCTAAGCTCCTCTTTTTTTGTTGTTGTTTTTTTTAAAGGAAGGCCTCATGACACCACATGAAGGTTTGGCGACCCCTAGTTGGGATTGGGAACCAATGCGTGAAGGCATTGAAAATGACATGAGAAGTTGTATAGTTGTGTGTAACTTGAGAGGAGGAACAATATCCATTATTTGAAGGTTGGTGGTCTGATCTACATATGTTGAAGTGTCTTTGAGGAAGACTTTATCATTTCAAACATCATTATAAGGCGAGTCTGTCTTCACTATGCTTACTGACTTCAGCCTACATTTTCCGTATTATGGAACTGATGTAAATGAAACCTACTGACACTGGAAATTTGCTTTAATGTAGACTGTAATTTAAAAAACACATCCATATTTAGCGCCAAAAGCAAAACAAGAATGAAAACTTAAGTTGCATTTCAACATTGCTCATAATTGTCACATTACCAACTTGCTCCTGCACTTTTATTTCATCATTAAGAGTTCAGAGTACATCCAACCACCCAGCTATTGTCTGTAACAGCCTTTCTTTTGAAGAGTTGCCAATTAACCTCTCCCATATATCTTTGGACTGTGGACAGAATGTGCAAAGAAACCACTGCAGACAAACGCTGGTCAGTTGTGGATTCAAACCCAGGACTTTCTTGCTGTGACAAGAACTAATCAGTTAGTTGTTTGGTCAAGATAAAATGTTAGAAAATGGAGAAAAATGTCAATCAGTGTTTTCCAAAGCCCAAGATGACATCTTCAGATGTCTTGCTTTGTCCACAACCACAACAAATGCACATTTAATAAGAGAACTTTGAGTTCTCTTTCTCAAGAAATTACTCAAAGTGATTAATCATTTATCATATTCATTGGCAATTAATTTAACAGTTGACAAGTAATCGCTTCGATCGATTAATTGTTGCAGCTGTAGTGCATATTACACAAACCACTTGGCACCCAAGAGTAAATGAATTTGATGTAGTGCAATTAGTAGATTTATTACAGGTCTTACCACAAAATCATAAGTGTATCAGTTCGAGCCCGACCGACATATTGATTGGCCTATATTATCTCCAATATATCGATAATGGCATATATTTTGTCCAATATGAGGTATGAAACCTTATTTTTCTAAGTCATGACACCACAGAAAAATCTGCTTGGGAGTATTTATAATTATGAAATCCTAATATCAGTGTTGGCCCCAAAAATCCGGTATCAGCCAGGCTTAGTTTGAGGAGTGTGTTCATCACCTCCTTTATTGCAAGATAATGTGTGTTTGGAGAGAGACAGAAGCTTACCTTGATGATTTTGACCCAAAGGCCCTGGCTGTTGCGGTATTCTTCCCCTGTTGTCCGGATACATGTCCCTTTCTTTGGTTCAATGTTGTACTTGCATAATTTCTTAATATGTGGGGTTTGGTGTGGATTCTCAAAGACGGAGACGAGCGTTTTTCCGACGGTGGAGCCTCCTGCAGATGGTCCGGAGGAGGCTGAGGAGGTGGACGATGAATCCTTGCAGATTTTGTAGCACACCTCTCTGGGGACGTAACACAGGCACTCCGGAACCGGCTCGCTTCTCTTGAAACACTCGATACACCTGTTCAGGAAGCGGATCCTGCCGAGCAGCAGGTGAGGGTTGTCGCCCAGAGCCATGACGGTGATGGAGGTGACAGTCAGCAGCTCAGCAGCAGGGGGGCGTCAGCTGACATTACACCACTGTCCTGCCTTTGTTTTCTGCCGCGTACAGAGGGGATGCTCCTGTCAAACAAACCAAACAAAACCGAATATTCGTGAATAACAAAGGCTCCAATGACCCGCAGACAAATCTAGTGAATTGGTTTAATTCCCAACTCTCTTTAATCGGGAGTGTAACGGTACAGTGTGTAAAAGGTCAAAACATCTGACCAAAGTTCGCTGACAGTGAGAAAACTATCAACTCCTTCCTTAATCCATTAGAGTGAGTAAGCTAACATTAGCAAGCTAGCTAGGCTTTAGGTAAATAAGCGTAACCTGCGGTGTTTACGACAGCTGATATCTTATTCAGAAAATGTAGAAAGAAATATCTCACGGGCTACAAGTCAGAGTTATGTCTAGAAACTTATTTTTAATGTACTTTTACCGCCAACAAGTATTTAAAATGTGAAACTCATTTACCGTTGAGGGTTTCTTGGATTTCTGACAACGCGGAAGCGCAGAAGATGCCTTTTGACCCTCTCGCATTTCCGTCGTTTGTACTTCAAAATAAAAGTCATGCAACTAAATTCATTAATCTCTACGTGCACATGTTTAAAACAGTACATTATTTGATAATCAGACACGTTTGTACGCAGCTGGACCGTGTGTTATAGCTGGATTTTACCTAGTTTAAAAGCGAGTGTACAAAATATGATCCAGCTTCTGTTTTGTATTTTATTTTTTGCTCTTTTTGGTGTGCAGGCAGACCACGTGGATTCAAGTAAAAGCGTGCATTGACCCTCTGTAGAATATATGCTGTTTTTTATGCAGAAGTGCAGGAAGTGGACCACATTTGATGAATTTGTACTTTAACATTTTATGCTGCTTTACAGTAATGCTTTAATACACTTAAGAGGAAAAATTATACCTTTTACTGCATACAGTTATTTCACAGCCATAGTTTCTTGCAGTTAACTTTTAAAACATATGATCGTCTCATAAAATTTGATACATCATTGTAGATTAAAGCACACTATAGTGCGTAAAGAAGTCCAAATTTGCTCAACCTTAACCAGCTACAGCAGGAAATCGCTGCTTACATAATGCAACAGCAATGGTTATCCAAGAATATAATACTGAACATGCTAAGAGGGGCCCTTTTGCATGAGAGGTGCTTTTAATTTTGATACTTTTAGTATATTTTGTTGATAAAACTGTTTTTATATATATCAAATTTTGAATGCAGGACTTTTACTTTCATTTTGATATCGTTGCTTTTACTAAAACACATATTTTGATCATTTCATTCACCATTTCCTGCAGACTATATATAAAATCAATGACTGGTCCCATGCACCAATGCATCTGCTGCTATGTCTATGGACAGTACCGTGTTTATGACTTGTACTTTGTACTGCTGATAAAGTTGTATAACAGAATGATTCAAATCATGGAGGATAGATGTGGCTGACTGAACCTTTCAGAAGTCATTTTAAAGCACTCAAAATGTGAATGTCCTTAATTATAAATTAGCATTAAAATAGTCACATTCATTTTCATATACACATACAGTACATAATAAGAACATGTGTTTTATTTCAAAACTTATTTCAGTTGTCTCTAATCAAAAACATGTTATACAATAAAAGCAATGGTTCATTCACACTGAGTAAAACAATAGTTTTCACTAGACTTGTTCCACTACAACTTGAATGAAGGCCTTTTCTTGTTCATTGCAGTTGTTGGCATCAATGTCATCCTCAGCATCAGCATCATCTTCCTCATTTTGGTGTGATGAAACGTCCATCAGAGAGGGGAGGCTCCCACCTCGCAGGATACCTTTGCCCCTCTGCAGAAGACCATTGAGACCATCGCCCTGAGAGCCTTTTAGAGGCAAATACTGTTTCTTTCCAGGAGTGTCTGCAGGCTGGTGAATCTCAAGATCCTCTGCACTCATCCTGCAGATATGACAGACATTTTAAGCTCAAGTAATTGCAGGTGGTGATTTTACTGGACTGTGCAGCAGCAACAAAAGGCACTGAAACATTTAAAGTAAAACAAGGTCACCTCATGTCAAAGGTGGAGCCTTTGAAGGCCGGCCTGAGAGTCTCTGCTGCTGTCGACAGAGTGTAAGGGATGGAGAAATGTCTCTGCGCCCAGTGCTTGTCCTTCACAATTGGAGCCAAGTTCTGATACATATCATCTACAGCTAGCATTGACACCTGCAGGACAGAGAGACAGATTTAAAATGACTTGCAGTTAGCAGTCATTTTATGGGCTTTTCGAGGGGTCGTATCGTAGAGATATCTTGAGGGGACAACCTGGATGTTTCGATCAATCAGCTGGTTGGTTTCAAAGTCGTCATCGTCCTCACCAAATGGATTGATGATCAGCTCCCCCACCTACAGAGTGGAAACAGAATGCTCCTTCATGACAAAATGGAAACAAAATATATTTTGTACACGTGAAACATGGATCTGTCTTACCTTGAGCCAGCCAGCATAGAAGAAGAACTGCAGCAGGGTGAAAACAGGGACGTACATGTCCAGATTGTGACCCTTGTATCCCTTCTCAGGGTTCAGAAATTGACGGCCAATCACGCAGAAGGCAAAGAAAGAGTAAACTGCGACAGTGACCACCTGAAGAAGAAACAAGGCAGTGATCAAGTCTCAAGAATTCTGGATTTATTTTGGATTAAAGTGTGAAAGATAAAGAAGATAAATGGCCATGAAATTACATAATACTTATAACAACACTGCCCTCGAGCTCCTGATCCTACCTGAGTGTAGACCAGAGGGATGCTTATCCAGTCATAGTGGAACAGGAGGCTGCACTTGGCTCTGTATTTATTCAGCTCCTGCAGGCAAAAAAACATATTATCAATTTATAAATACAATTAGTTAAACATAATGTGTATGTAATGCATATTTCTCATTCTCACATATAGCATAGTAAGTGTAAAGAAACTCTCACATCCATCAGTAGTCTCAAAGCGATGTCATCCCTCACTCGACCCTCCTCTCTCGCTCTGGACGCCAGGTTTGAGAACCAAGTCAGAGGCATCCAGTACTTGTTGAAATCAGAGTGAAGAGACTCAAAAAGTTTAAGCTCCTGTGTCGTCATAAATCCTGCACAGAGATGAGACAGTTTGGCACCACATGGATGGATGTAAGAGATAGTTGTGTTATGAAGAGTTTTATAATATAAATATTGCTGGATTGCTGCTCCCCTATGAACCAGCCTGTTAATGGTGACAGGACTTTTACAGTCAGGACCTCTCAGTTTTAAACCTCCTGTCTAAAGATCTGAGGCTGCAGGATCAGTAACATCTTTTAAATCAATCCTCAAAACGTGTCTTTTTCAAAATCTCTTCATAATGCTAGCACACATGTTTTCACCCGTGTCTGTTTGTAGAGTGGAGGACGGGTCTCAGTCCAGAATGGACCCCATTAACTTTTTGTGTGGATCCCGATAAAAGGACGTATCTAGGAACTGGATTCTTAGGGAATAACACATGGATCCAGATGAAAAAAATCTGGTGTATTGTCTTATTTAGAATTGTATTGAGTAAGACTTTTGTGAAAAATGTGAAAAAGTCAAATGCCATGTTAAAGACCTGCATATACAGGCACACAATGTTGGTGACTCAACTCATCAATCATGATCTTTCTCCTGAAAGTTGCATATTGTTGTTTTAAATCAGTCAGTTAAAGGGCACCCCCCTCTGTGTGTTTTGTTAAACTGTCTCTCATTTTAATAGCAGCTAACTCCTTAAACTGCTTCTTCTTTTTTGCAACTTATTTAGTTTTGTACATATACAAGCAAAACTTTGTTGTACGAAACAACTAATGAGAACGTCACGTGTTTGGGAAGTTCTGTAAGAAAAAGAGCAATATTCTGATTTTAAGTAAACCAAAAGTCTTCACTAAAATGAACCTAACAAGTTCAATTTCTCTCCTTACCAGCCTCCACTATGTGCTCCAGAGTTGGGAAACGCTTGAGGACTCTTGTGCTAATGGATCGCAGAATAAGAACTGAGGATAAGTTTGCGTATCTCATGAGCGTTCGTCGCAGCAGACGACCCCTCTCGTCTGTCCCGTGGACGTTCCCAGACACCACCATCATCAGGTTGTCAGGCAGCGGGAAGCTGGTGTACTGACCCCACCAACGATTAAAGGCCATGCTCACATAGAAACCTGTGTCAAAAAAAGCATTAATCATGGTGACTCATCCTCAGATTTTGCCAGGGCAGAGTTCAATCAGACTCACCCAGTACAAACAGAACTGGGATGAAGCTGGTGTTGGTGAACTGATCACAGTAAAGGGCGACACGCTCAAACAGATCCTGCTGCCGTGGTGAGAGCATGAACCTGCAGAGATGAAAATAAAACTTCAACTGATGGCCACAATCACAATCAGACTGCAGCAAACTGAAGAATTAAAATCATTTACCTGTAAAACAGACTGAAAAACAGATAAAGCCCACAAAACACCAGCAGCTCTTTGTAAAGCAGCCTGTAGATGCTTCCCTTCCACCTGAACAGAAGCTTGGAGAAGCCGCCAAATCTCGCATTGGCCACTTCAAGGGTGTAAGAAACTGTCATGTCTGGGTTTATTCTGCGTCCTAACGGCAGAAAATCCTGTAAAATGTTAGAAAATAGTGTCGAAATCTAAAGGAATTTCTGTTGATACATTTTATTACAACCATCTCATAACAAATATCTAAAGATTTTCCTTACCTGTGAGGGCAGGTGTGTCACCTGGTCCTGTGTCGAGTCCTGCTGACCTGAGGAGAAAAGTTCCTCCTCTTGGTCTGAATTTAAACCTCTCTGTTGTGCTGCCATAAATTAACTTTTTAGATTTATTACCTGGGAACCTGAAGCCCAGGAGAAACACACCTACAGTTACAGAGTGCATGAAACAACCTGTCAACAAAGTATGTAGATTTATTTTCATTCACAAGTATTGATATGGTTCAGTAAATTCTTTGGAGATGATAACAGTTGATTAGGTAGTTTGTGTGTTCCCTCACAAAGTCTTTAATTTATTTATAATTATTCTTTTTCATTATTGATAAATCAGAAATTATACAATAAATCATTTGGTACAAAGTGTCAGAATCAATAATAATTCAAAAGCCTTTAAGCTGATAAATGATGAAAGCAAACTTCATAATAATAATAATAATAATAATAATAATACATGTTTGTTTATATAGTACTTATCAAAACCAGATTATAAATAAAAAAATGTGTAAATGTCTATTTCATACATACATAAACCAACTCACATATGTACAAGTTTACCCTAATTTGTTACCGCTAACTGTAGCTGCCGTTAGCTAGCTAGCTTAATTAGCCATGCAGCTAGCGTAGTGGCTAGGAAGAGAGTCTGATTTACAATGTGCAGCTAGGAAGTCAGTCACAGTCAGGGGTGCTAAGAGGTCAGTCATCATGACATAGTAAATAGCGTGCAACATGAATGTTTGTTGTATTAACTTGAGTGGCCGAGACAACTTAAAACAAATAGTTGTTAACAATTTAAAGTAGTTTGAGAAGTTTTTTACTACAGCAGACGGCAAACTTGAACACCAACATGCAAAAAGGTCAGAGCATCCACAGCAACTACAGTCATCTGATTATAACGAATTTTTCATAATTTGGGCCTAAAATTAGTATTTATAATACATGAATTTATTTATTTATTGTGTAAAAATGGACATGTTTATTTGCAATATAAAGGAGGAAATGAGATCCAATCACTTGTTTATAATCAATTGATGGTTTTTAAAATGCCTTGTTTAAGCACCCCTACTTCCCCTGATGTTATTTTGTTGTTGTTGTTGTTGTTGTTGTTGTTGTTTACGTTTTAAAAGAAGTCCCCATCTTCAGTTGTTTAGGAGAATGCTGCGGCTCTGTTTTACTGTAAAGCTCTGGGTGTTTGAGGGTGTTTAATGACTGAATTTGCATTTTTTTGGGTGAACTTATCCTTTACTTTTTATGTAGATCTCTGAAAATAAAGCTCTATAGAGAAGAAGAGTGAATATATAAGTCTTGTTTCACCCTCTTTAGTTGGAATCTCGATTATTGTCTTTATATTGAATCTATTTCATTGTAACTCTGTGTTATATATTTATTATTATGTTCTATGATTTGTTTATGTGGTGCTGCTGTCTCGGTGAAGACTCTAACTACCTCTGTTAACAAGACTTTTCTAGATGCTACAGAAATCGACTAAGAACTTTGAACCTGTTACGTAAATCTAATGCCCCTGCCATAGGAAATCAAATAAAACACACACAGATTGATTGCCCAGCAGAGGCTCCTCACTGTTATTTACTGTTCTGGCCATCAATGACTGTGATAACAGCAGCCCACACCTCTTTACAGTGTGATGCAGACGGGCAGACTGTCAGATGGGTCCATCCCACCCACCTCTCAGTCTTTGTCATTGGCTGCCCTGCTCTGCTCACTTGTTTGTTTTTCACATCGTTACAGCAGCTCATTGTAAATCACACTCTCTTTTTCCAGCCGTGTTTTATCCTCTGACTCTGTTTGCTCTCCACAGACAGGATATTTATGAGGCCATCAATCCTCCATCAGCACCCTGACCACTGTGGACTTCCCTTATTCTTTGTCTGAATCTCACTTTAGCTTATTTCATTTATTACAAATAAATTCATGTGTTCATCAAAATAACGCACTCTCAGTGTCTTTAATGGTAGTTTCCATTCCTGTCACTAGATGGTGCCCTGATGAAGTGCAGCAGGGCTGTCGGCCTCAGCCCTGAGGCTTCCCAGTCTGTATTTACCTCATAAACAAAGACAGCCAAAGACGCTTGTATTGACAGAAAACAGTAAAAGAACACCTGACATATTTAATAGCATGTAAGACTGTCCAATCGTCTATCTAGCTGTTAGTACAGCACACTTTTTTATCTGAGATTTCTTTTGTTTTTCTGTCATGTTCTGATTTAATTTCAGTTCTTATTTTTGTGCTTAAATAATGTGAAACAATCTCTCTTCTTGACTATATTACAAGGATTTTCCACTATTATGTTTGTGTCTCTATCCTGGGTAAGTCAGTGGTGGATCTGTCATCTAGATTTAGATGAGATACACTCCCAGATGAGCATCCATGGTCACCCCCAGCAACTGTTTCTGCCCAGTTGTTTCCTTTCCTCGGCTACCGGATCTACTGGTCGGGGCTCAGACCTCTGAGAACAGGACAGAGTGAGCAGCTCAGTGCTGATCGTTTGGGTAACCTAATGCGGTAATTACAACTTCCCACGGTGAGTGAAATTAGAGCTCAAAAGAAAAGTGGGATTTCAGGTAGCTGGGGCCGACCTGGGTCATTGTCGGGGCAGAAAGAGCCGAGAGGCCGCGGAGAAAGTATGAATGAAAAGATCTGGAGCATGTTCTCAAAAATGCAGCGAGCTAATGACACAGTTTGCTTTTTCTTTGTTTGTGGCGTTAGTCATCATGAGACACAATCCAGAGGCAGAAATCATGAAAAAAACATTTATTTTCCTTTCCACAATATTCGAATGTTTTGCATACAAAAACAATCAAGATAGTGCATCTGCCACAATAAACATGATGAAAATCAGTGCTTTTCTTTAAAAGTATCATGTCAGTATACTCATTTAGTTTCAGCAGTGATTATTTATGATACTTTATGTTGTTTAGTAGATGTTACTGCAGCAGTGTTTACATTTGTGATAAGATACAAAGCAATCAAACTCCATAAGGCCTAAATTCACTTCAAATTGCACAATCACAGCTGTAGCCAGGATTTTAGAAATACTGAGGCCAGATTCTCTCCGAACATGTTGACCATGGACCAAAAACAAGGTCTTATTTAGAACGATTTGGATTTTTCATATTTTCTGTCTTCCATTAAATGTCAAATATAGTTATTGCTGTGCAGAAACTGTACAAAATTACTGAATGAAACTCATTTGGCTGTTTGTCTGTTGGGCTTGTAGCATTTTGAATGCAGTTAACCTTACAATGTCAATAAAGCTTTAAGCTAATGTTAGCTGCACTGTCCTGTTCTTTTATGGATTTGGGGAACATTACCTGAGATGTTATGTTTGCCAAAAATATCAGTCAGTCCTCATCCTGAAAACCTTTTCTCTTGTACTGGTAAAAGTGGAAACATACTGTATATGGACACATGTGTAAGCTAACGTTGACTTTTGACTGCGACATTTTGAGCTGTAGTATCTTCTTTTGCATTATTATTATAATCAAGTGCATATTCAGACCCATTTTCACGATTCTCATTTTAAAAACTTTGCTTGAAACATTAAAAGGTCAGCCTGAGAGAGTGTTTTCAACCAAGTAAAAGCGCTATTGTTAGCTTAATTAGCTAACCCAGCTAGCTAAAGCTGATAAAGTCTGCCAGAGATTTCAGTCAGCAAAATCTATGGTTGCCGGCTAGAAATAAGTCGCCAGGCTTGTCAACCCATTGTTTCAAAAATCAGAATGAACCATTGCCACAATTATCTTTGTAAACTGTTAATGTGTCGGAAATCTGACAGGCATAGTAACAATAAGGCTAATCATCAAATAAAGCTACCCACAGATAAAATGTTTGCCTAAAACCAAAGAAAAAAAAGAGGACATGACAACATAATGTTATTTCTCTGTGCAGAAACTGTACAAAATTACAAAATGCAACATTTACTCATTTGTCTGTTTGTGTATCGGGCTTACAATGTCGATGAACAAAGCTTTGATGGAAAATATGCGAAAAGCCGCCTGGAAAATACACCACAGTTTTTTAAATTCCAGGAAGTCCCACACCCTTAGCTGCACCCAGTCTCTCTCTGTGTCTCTCTGACTGAACATAAACCAATTAGCATTCAAAACCAGCATGTGTGAGAGTGTGACGTCTGCCCATTTTCCACATCTTCAATAACGATCAAGCGTCTGCATCCTGCACCTCCGTGATGACCCTGATGTTCGGCGTCGTCTTTTGTGTAGGTGATGTCCTCTCCAGTGTCACTGTGTTGAGTTGAAACGCTCTGCATCTCAGTTTACCGAACCGCCACTACAGAGATTTTTATCTTAAACCAGCATTTAGATCTGACCAGCCAGACATTTTCCAACCTTTATGCACACTTTAGTATGTAGCATAAAGCATGAGCAAGCATCTGTCCTCCTTTAACAATGACATATAAATTTAGACTTCACGTCCAAGCTTTACATTCCACAAATCACATTGAATTAACTGTGAGCATTGCAATGGGATTAGTCATTGTTCAGCACCTACATTTCTGGATGTGCAGCTTGAGGTGAAGGAGTTTTAACATCCCGTGTGCAGTATTTATACGTCAAAGTCAAACTGGAATGCGTTTAACAATCACACTTGGGTGAGGTAAAGGAGTACAAAAGCTTGCTTCACCTAAGTAAGCACAGCGATTAAAAACATGTCCTGTTCTTTCTCATATATCTGACGACAACGTGAAGAGTGGACTGTAACATTAAAAAGAATAAATGTCTTCATGTCTTTAAAATCACTTTTTTCCAGAGAGAAAAAAAGGGGGCCTCCCTTTCAAACCGTCACTGCGTTCCTCAGGCAGGTCCCACAGGAAAAGCTCCGGATTAAATCACTTCCTCTTACATTGTGATACCACAGTGGTCTGACCAGGCCGTCTCTGTGTCAATAGATAACTCACTTTTTCTGTAACACACACACACATACACACGGACACGTACTCTCTCTTTCTTGTGCATTTTAAAGGAACAATTTGACATTTTGGGAAATACGCTACATCACTTTTTTTATCCGAGAGTTAGATGAGAAGATGGCATAGCTAAGCGAGGCTAGGCTAACTGCCCCGTAAAAACTTGATTTGATAACTTTAAGGTGCAATCTGTAAGAATTTTTGTTTAAAAACTTAAAAAAATACTACTATTATCCAAAAAATGTAAAGAAATAACAGTTTTGATGTTTTGTTAGCATGCTAACTAACCAGCTAGCCCAAGGCCTGAAAACCTCTTTCTCCCAGCGATCCAAAGCTCCCAGCCCAGTCACCAGGATGAAATGTTAGCCGTTAATGTTCCTGCAAACCACAGTTACGTCCAAGGACAATCAAACTCTCCCCTGGCTCCAATTCTACACTTGAAGCCCTTGTGTAACGTAAGTATTTAACATTTAGAAACTTGTTAGCAAATCTGCAGCTAATCGACTGTGGGAGTTCAGTTTGGTGCAGATCTTCTCATCTTATTCTCATAAAAAAACAAAAGTGTGTTTCCCAAAATATCGAAATATTCCTTTATGATGGTGTCACGAGAGGTTGACGTTCTCATACTCGCCGTGGTCTGAGTCCTCCAGCTCGATACCCGGCACCAGGCTGTAGTATTCAGTGGACTGGGTCAGGTAAGCCTTCTCCCTGTCAGCAGAGTCTTTCATCACTTCCGTCACACTGACTGTGTCCAGCTCGGCCTTGCTGGCCCCATTGGGCTCCTGGGAGTCCTGCCTCCCCTCTGCGGAGCTGGAACAGCGGGAGGAGACTCTGGGAATAGACTCCACTGAGCCCAGCTTAATCTCCACATCTTCGTAGATGTCCCTGGTGCTGCCCAGGAGGGTGGACGCCGGGCGTAGCAGCAGCTGGTTCTTCAGGATCCCCTCATTGACACAGTGTCCAGCTTTCTTCTGCTCAGCGGCCGCTTGCTGCTGCTTTTTGCGATTCTTCTGGCCGTTGCAGCTGGAGCTTGAAGCTCTCTTTTTTGAGGTGCTTATAGGTGTTTCTTTCTTCTTCCTCTTCCTCCCGCAGCACCAGCAGAGCACCAAGGCGGAGAGGATGATGAGAGGAAGCACAATGAAGAGTGCTGTGAGTCCCGCTGGGCGGCACACGTCGCTAAGCCTCACTGACAACACAGTCCTGCCGGCCAGGTGTCTGGGAGAGACGCAGGTCAAGTTCCCCACCAGATCCTGCAGCCCAGTGGTTCTGTTAACTTTCCTGCCTTCCTCCAGTCCTTCCAGTTGCAAACAGGAGCAGTCCCAGGGGTTTCCATCCAGCTCCAGGCTGCGCAGACTTGGCTTCTGCAACACAGAGCCTGGCAGCAAGCGTAACTGGTTTCCCTGCAGATAAAGCTTCTGGAGGCCATCTGAGTCCTGAAGAAAACCCTCAGGCAGCTCCTGAATCAGGTTCCCGCTCAGATCCACCTCCGTCAGGCTGGGCTGGCGGGCCAGAAACTCCTTTGGCAGTGTCGTTATTCTGTTATGTCCTAAGTAAACCCGCTGCAATGTAGAGGCCTCTTTGCCTCTCATATGAACAGAAGTGATATTAC
This sequence comes from Pagrus pagrus, assembly GCF_965226575.1. Taxonomy (NCBI): domain Eukaryota; kingdom Metazoa; phylum Chordata; class Actinopteri; order Spariformes; family Sparidae; genus Pagrus; species Pagrus pagrus. The sequence continues at coordinate 17,693,179 of NC_140196.1, forward strand.
AGAAGGAGAGGTCCAGTATCTCTATGTTTGTCTCATTGGTAAACACAGACCAGTGTACGTGGCTGAAGGCAGAGCCAGAGTAGTTTAAGCAGCAGACGTCAGCAGGAACCTCAGGGGGAAACTGGGACAAAATGGTGGCGGCTGGACACACACATCCACCTACAAGTCCCGTCTGCACCAGCAACATGAAAACGAGCAGGGCACCTCGCTGGCAAACCATCTCTGAAAGAGAAAGAAACAGTGAAAGAGACATCATCATGTCATACCGCCTTAATGGTGCCATCTGCTTCTTTCTCAGACATCCCTACCTGCCTCCTGGTCTCTCTCTCTCAGTACTGGAGCAGATCCACTTTACAGTGTAGGCTCACACAGATGTAAACGGGCTTGTAAGCCTAACAACTTCTCCGAGGACTCCTGGTTGCTGTGAGGATCCTGGGAGTTGGCATGGCGACACGAGTCACTAGGGATCAGGAGTCCAGTGTTTGGCTGTTGGAGAGGAAACAGATGCTGCCATGACTTTCACGTGAAGGCTGTGCCGTTTATTGGCAGACGGGACTCATACAAACATTACTCTGAAGGTAAAGCCGGGGCCACGTTCAACAAGACTGGAAACTTCCTCAAATCTGGTGTACAAAGTCCAGATTATTTAATAAACCTGCATCTTTTAACAGCTTCATTCACTCTATATGTCAGATAACTCAACTTTACCTTTTTTTCACAGGTGCGTGTGTGTGTTTTATTGTTGCTGAAAAGCACTTTGACCTGCTTCAGAACGGGAGTTTGCCCCACAATACAAACTTAAACTTAGTTGAGTGAAAGCCAGAGTCAGTGATCTAATACAACCATCAAGGTATAAAACACAGAAGCTGATTCAAACTGTAGAAATAACATTTTTAAAACAGAGTATTAAGATTCAAGGATCATTTATTTGTCATGCTACAACACAGGGTTGTAAAATAAAAATGAAAGTTGCAGTCCCTTTACATTTTCAACTGACTTAATTTTAATGTAACTTAGCTGCTGTTAGCTAGTTAGCTCTGGTAGCTGTGCAGCTAGCGAGCCGTACTGGGCGCACGTAGCACCAGGGGGATGTTACCTCTGTAACACAATACATAGACGTCATTGTCATCGTTATTTCGTCACATTCTGTTGATAACTTGAGTTCATTTTTTATGTTTTCAACTAAAATACTTAGTAATACTTATAATATATTGCACCTTTAACTTTAGTACCTTAACGTAGCCGTGTGCCTTGAAATTTGGTGGTGAACTCTTTGTAGTATTATATTTGTTGTCGCAAAAATGGAGTCAATAACTTGGACCATATATATTTTACATACACATAGAAAGCTGCATGGACCTAGAAAAAAATACTGATTCTTTTTGTGTTGTTTATCAGGAACATGAAAATGTGCCAGACATAACTACAAAGCTGACTTTCATTGAAAAATTAAAAGGAACACAAGCACAAAACAAAAAAGCAGACATCAAAACACGTACAGTAGAGCACAACATAAATTACGAGGTTTACGACGGTACCTATAACTGTTTAAATTCACTGTAATTTAGTAGAAATTACCGCTCTATGACTATTTTAAACTCAGGTTTCACTACCGTGTGTCTCGTTGGGAGTACGTGACATGACAACATTTGGGAAACCCTGCTCCTGGAGACAGAAAACTAATTGCTGGTCACTTCCCTAAAACTCCTGTGTACTTGGTGACGTTGCCTGAACTTAAAAGCATATGTGGTCGACATAAACAAGGCCTGTTTTTTTTTGTTTTTGTTTTTTAAAAAAAAGACTTACACGTGAAGCAGGCAGGAAGAGACAGAAAGAGAGGGAGTGTGTTTGGTCGTGACATCAGACTTCCTCACCCACCACAATAGAGCTGAAAGCTGCTCTACAGTGAGGAGGCAGGAATGTGCTAACTCCCCAACAACAGGGCCGATTCATCACCAGAGGAGGGTTTAAGCGGGACCACCGTCGTCAGCTGGAGCGTACAAGGCCTGTTTGAGTGTATATGTGATCATCTAGACCTCCTGATGATCACACAGAAACCTCACTTATTAATCGTTACGGAAAATGTTATAGGAAAATGAATATCCTTAGATTACAGACTGATATTCTGTCAAAACATGAAGTTTGACGATTTCGTCAGGGCTCTGGGAAATTATAACAGACAATATTAATTGTTTTTTGACATTTTCTGACAATTAACTGATTTATCAAGAGATTAAACTTGACATAATGAAAGTGATGGGGACATTAATGTCTGTACAAACTTTCAATATATCTAGTAGTTGCTACAATATTTTAGTGGTGGACTGAAATTTTTTGGCTGCAAGTCTCTCAAAGAGACTTTTTGTTGCTTGTAAAGATGATCTAAGTGTTTGACAGAGTAGATGGAAGGATGAGATATTGTAGCTATGAAGAAGACTTCCCATATTTAGATTGCCTTGTGTCACTGTCCCCCCAAAAAATAATTTTAATGTCTGTTTTCTGCTCAAACTGACAGATTCAATGCGGCGTTATTCTGCCAATAACCAGAAATATTTCACAATGTAGTTAAAAGTTAAAAGTGACCCTCGGAGGTTAAAGCAGAGACAGTTAATACTGAGCATCATTGTATTATATATATATTTTTAAGGGCCTTTAAACCAAAACTTCATGCTTTATATGCTACTTTAAGGCTTCCTGGGCTAAAACGCGTTCCTTAAAGCTGCAAAGACTGAATTTTTGGCCACTTGGGGGCAGCAGAGACAAGCTGCAAACACAACATTGATGTAACATCACTCTTTAGGTTCATATAATGCATGTATACAGGTGAAACATCCAGCAGACACAGAGCAACATTAGCATTCACTTGAAGTTGTGTACGTGTCCACCTATGAATGTAAGTACAAAATGATCTCCTTCTTCTGTTTATGTAGCACTTTAGCTGCTAATAGCTTCACTGTGTTCACCAGCTAGTTGCTAACTCTGTTTGTCTGCTGGACATGTAGCATATTGTCAGTTTTTAGATCTGCCTGTTGCTGGATTGATGCAGGTGAATGGATTATTTTTACACAATACTATCATATATGTATAATTAATACTTATTAATACTTCATTTTTAGATATCAGGATTATCTTCACTATCTGTGGCCACACACAGCCAGATAAGGATATTTATGACAGGAGGCAGTGTTGCTCATACCGCTTTTGTCCACAGAGGCCACCGTACTCGACAAAAAATAAAATTTCCTTGTAGCTGCTTTAATATGAAAAGATTAATTATAACAGCTGTAAACTTCACTTATTTAGTGATGATGTTCGGATCATTTCTGGAGGGAAACATTAAAAATCTGTGATTTATTCTTAACTCCTCCAGAAAAAATGAGAGAAAAAAGTCTGTTTGCTGTCAGTAGGTCATGTCGGGTGAAATGTATTAACAAAGCAGCCTTAACAATCAGTTAGAATAGAGATTAATATTGTTGAATGAGCGATAAAAAACAATACAGAATCTTTCAAGTAAGAGGTTTGCGATAGTGTCTTTGTTAACCTCAAACTTTAATCTTAATTTCGACCGTGTGAAGTGCGTTTATTCACACCACACAGCATTTCAAGTCCTTACTCTGTGATTATTTGCATGCTGCACTGTAAAAAGCTTTTGTTCTTGCTGATAACCATCAACAGATGATATATTCAAAGCTCGATCTCTCTGAAGAGGAAAAGGAACACAGGTGGTGGTTTCATGAAATAATTTGCTTAAATTTGGATGTAATATTCACACCTTCCTTGGAGCAAAACTGCGCTGAAGTCAGCCTTTTGTATGTCTTGTTAATTCCATGAATTCACCAGTTCAGATAACACCTGAAGAGTCCAACCCCCATCTCAGTCTGATAACACACAGTCTAAAGGTTAGAGTCGACTCACTGCTGAGGCTTTCTGCAGATTTGTGTCAAGTAAGCACTCTAAATACTGCGTTAATGATGAGTCGATCTTTGGATTTTGGAGTTACACAAAGCAGACACAGTTTGACCTTTGCAGAGAGTCACAGCTCTTCATCCAAACAGAAGGATTTCATGGATCGTCTCCTCTCTGGGTGTGAGAGCCCAGCGAGAGGAGCTCGGTTTAAATCTGGAGAACATGGATGATCTCACTCGCTAACAATGTGTGCTGCTACATCCTCTCTGGCAGCAGAGCTTCCTCTGAAATAACGCTCTCCATTCTCCTTTCATACAATTCTTCATCATAAAACATTCGTATATTAAATCAGGGCTGCAGCTGCACTTCACTGGGCGACACAGAGGGGAATTTAAGGAAGTTGTTCAGTGTAGTTGTGGTGTTGCAAAGGCTGATTCTGTTGTTCTTCACACTTAATATCATTAAAATGTGCAGATTTAAAAAAAAAAAATTGAAAAAAGTTTTGGGAGGTGTTTAAAACAAGATTTCAGGAAATAAATGTAGAAAAACCCAGAGAATAAGATAATTTCATGCTTTGTTGGAAAAAGTGCACAAAAGTCGTACTTGATCATGTTAAAATGTTACTTCAGTAAGAGTGAATGTCATCCATATCTATCTCTATTGAGTAAAAAGTAGAATATTAGCCTCCAAGGTGTGGCTGAGTTGAAGTATACAACAGCAGAAAAAAGGAATACACACGTAAAGCACAAGAAAGTACCTCAAAACTGTACTTAAGTACAGTGCTTGAGTAAAAGTACTTAGTTACATTTTACCACTTAGTAAATGCAGAATACAATCTGCAAAGTAACCAGTAACTAAAGTTAGCGAATAAATGGAGTAGAAAGTACAGTATTTGCCTCCAAAATCTACTAAACTGGAAGTGTACAGTAGCAGAAAATGGAAATACTCAAGTAAAGTACAAATACCTCAAAATGACAACTAATTACAGTACTTAAAAAAGTACCAAAAAGTCATACTTGAGTAAATGTAAAGATATCGTGATAAAATTAGTAAAAGTGAAAGTCACCCATACAAATAGTACTCGAGTAAAAGTCTGACATTAAATGTACTTAAGTATCAAAACAAGTTAAAGTAAAAGTGTAGCTACATCTATTGCCGATAAAATTAATGAATTAATTAACTATTAACTTAATGTATCAAATAAATGTAGTCGGGTAAAAAGTGTTTGCCTCCAAAATGTATTAAAGCAGAGTGAAAATGGAAATGTTCCAGTAAAGTATACATACTTGAAGTACAGTACTTGAGTAAATGTACTTAGTTACATTCCATCACTGATTGTATGTACACTTTTGCAGTCTGGTCTCATTTTCTTTAGAGGGGTGGGGTTACATTGGGGGGTCCTGTTGTGCTGTGCCCATGTATTGATCAGTATCTGGCTGCGTCCCTGCACAAACACACACACACACACACACACACACACACACACACACACACACCATAATAACATACTTTCATGATATAAGCTAACATGACTCAAACACTCTGTGTGGCTGTGTGGATGATTTAATTCCTCTCAAATATGCTAAAACCTACAGAAAGAGTGTGAACACGACGCTGTTAGACATGAAACAGCAGCTCAGATGTAGATGAAGTGTGTTGTCAGATGTAAATGAAGTGTGTTGTCAGATGTAGATGAAGTGTGTTGTCAGATGTAAATGAAGTGTGCTGTCTTACCTCCTGTTGCTCTCTGAGGCTCTGCTCGAGGATCCAAACATCACACAGCGGCGGCTGCGGTGTGTTTCTCCCCTCTGCATCCCATCAACTGTCCGGGCTGAGACTCTCCTCCTCCGGATCAGAGGGTGTGTCTCCCTCCCTCCCAGAGGAATGTGGAAATACGACTTCCACTCAGTGTGCGTGTGTGTGTGTGTGTGTGTGGGAGGGTGTTAATGCTGTTTATTAAAACACTGTTCAGTTAAAGCGTGCTTATCTGCGGCTGCACAGACAGATCAGATCCTCACACAGTTCAGCACTGAGGTGATCTGACCTGCTGCAGCGCTGTGGCCGCAGAGCGCCCCCTGGTGGCTGAAGGAGCTCTGCATCAAACTCACCAAGCCAGATGAACAGTACTTGAGTAAAAGTGTTATAGGATCTGATATTAAATGTACTTAAGTATCAAAAGTACAGAGTATCGTCTCAGATTATTGATTATCAGTAATTAATCAGATTAAATTAATAATTTGAGTTCTAACTAGTAACTAAAGTAATCAAATATGTGTAGTGGAGTAAAAAGTACAATATTTGCCTCCAAAATGTAGCAGAGTGGAAGAATAAAACAGAAGAAAATTAAAATACTCAAGGAAAGTACAAGCACCTCAATATTGTACTGAAGTTCAGTACTTGGGTAAATGTACTTGGTTACATTCCATCAGTGGAAACAGCTAACATTATTATTTGTGTAATTAAAAATGTATATCTATCTATCTATCTATCTATCTATCTATCTATCTCTATACAGTATCTATCTCCCTATCTATCGCTCTATCTCTCTATCAATTTCAATTCAATTCAATTCAATTCAATTCAAAGAGGGCTTTATTGGCATGAAAGTTTAACACCAATTTCGCCAAAGCATATGTCCAAACACTTGGACATATGTACATATGGACATATACCTCTCTTTCTCTCTCTCTCTCTCTGGTCTTGCAGTTTATGTTATGTTCAATGACCATTCTCTGACAGACTTCAGCTGTACTTCAGTTCTACATGTATGACCAGTAGATGGCAGTATTAGCCAGCTTTTAACAAGCTCCAAACACCCGGGACAAGCCAGTGTCCTTCGGTGCCTTCCCTGCATGTTTGAGATGTTTCTGTACTCCAGCACACCTGATTCAAATGAGCCTGGTTGTTATCAGGCTTGATGACGAGCTGATCATTTGAAGGTGTGTTGGGGCAGGAAAACCTCTAAAACCTGCAGTAGTAGTAAGTAGGTGGCTCACAGGAGCAGCAGTGAAAACACCGCCCTCAGCATAGATTTACACACTTTCCAATGATACAAGGTGAAACGGTGAGTTAAATAATCAATATGTTAATTGACAATTGACACTTTTCTTTGACATATATGATATTAAAACTGATATCTTTGGGTTTTGGACTGATTTCTCCCATCCTGGCTACTTGGAACTGATGAAGCCAGAAAATACACAAATAGAAATAAGAATTAGTTGAAGCCTTTAAACTAACATACACAGACGTATACAAACAGATATTTTTTTTTATTTAGATATAAAAGACAGGTGCATTTTTATACAGTCTATATACACTGTTCAATGAAAATAATAAGAAATCTCTGAATTGCTACAAAATCAGTGTAAACATTTGTCTGGATGGTCATTTTTCTTGAAAAGAGTGCAGAGAAGTTATTGTAAACAATGCACGCCTCCCTCTCACTGAATATAACACTGATAGAAACTATACAACACACATTTAAAGGCACTGTGCAGAAGCAACCAAAGAAACAATATAAAAAAGGAGATTATGCTGCTGTCTTGATTGTTAGATTACACACATTGAAACCTTTTTGTTGGCACCTCTCACTCCATGACAGACAAATCATAAATGGTACATTTTAGTGCAGTTGTTTTGTTTTGTGTGTCAGTTATTAGTCCCAGGAGTCGTCCACACATTCAAACACTTGGTGGCAGCACTGCTACAGTTTCTGCTCTGCTCTGCTGCAGATCCGTCCTGAGCAGCTGAGAAATGTAAATTAAAAAGCAGTTGGAGGTTTCTCCTCAAAACTTTCGGCTATAAAGGTAATTTAGCTGCTGATAAACACAACTTAAAGGGAATAGTTTGACTTTTGGGCAAATGCACTTAATCGCTTTCTTGCAGAGAGTTTGATGTTATAAGAACTGTTCTTGTAATGTTGACCAACAGGCTCAAAACGCACCCTGAGTATAGATTTAGGCTTTACCATAAATTGAATATTCAATAATTGATGTGAAGATTGATACCAGGCACGACTCAGACCAAATGCACTTCTCACCGCACGCCAGTCGCCAGAATAAAACGTTGGCATTTTTTGTTTCTGCAAACCACAAACACGTTGACATTAGCACAGTAATAACCCTCCTCCATAGTTTGTTGTTTTTTGACAAATAAAACAAATGAGATGGATGTAACTTGTTCACTGAGGCGGTGGTGGAAATGGCCACGTGTTGCAGGGGGAACTGTACTTCTGCAGGGGATAAATTTAACTCCTTATTAAATATATTTTACTCATTATCGCGACAGTTATAGCCCGTACAAGCTGTACATGCAAGCTTTTCTACTTCCCATTTTGTGTAAAACATTTGCTGTTTTCCTCGTCTTATTCCGTTTACATTTACAATTTAAGCTTTCAGCTTGAGCTTTGCCGTCAAAGCTTTTGCATTTTGAAATTTCATTTTTTTTTTCAATTTCCTCATTTTTTTTGTGTTTAATTACAGCCTGACTATTCCTCACTGTGTAATAAATTAATTAATTAAAAACTATACTTGGACACCTAGTTCACATGATTCTAGTCTTTGTGCTAAGCTAAGGTAATTGTCTCTTGGCTGACGCCATATTTTCAGACAGACATGAAAGTGGCATCATCGAACTCTTTGGAAGAAAACAATGAGAACCTTTCCCAAAATGCTGAATTATTCTTTGCTCTTTTGCTTGGACTTCTAAATACAAACCATCCATTACAACATAATGGTTCCCAAACGCTTTGGCTTGTGACACCTTGAAATGGAGAATAAACGATCCGGTATTTCATACAAAAAGAAACATTTCGAGAAAAGTCAAACAAAAATTAATTCAGTTTGTGAAGCAGAACTTGTTGTTTTGGTCTTTGGTATCCTCATCATCGTGTTTCGACCTTAACAGATTTATTTAGATTGGGAGCCACAACATTACAAGATCCATTCTGACAGACATTGTTGGTTTGAACATGTCTTGGACGCAGAAGCTGCTGTGGAGGCAGAATCAAACTCACTGGTTAATTTCACTGTCAGGAGCAGAGCCAGAGAGCCAGCTATCGGACTCTCTGAACAGATCAAACCAGCAAATCACAGATCACAATGGTCTGGTCATCTCTGAATAAAAAGTCACTGATACTTACATTCATAATTTGACCAGATTTCCACTTTTGGCCGTTCATGTTTGCCAGTTTGCCCGCAGCTCTGCTTCTAGTCAATTTTGCACTTTGGTTTGTACCGTCACAACTCCCACTGACATATATTTTCACATCTGTTAAGGATAAGAACAATTCTTCCAACTCCAGCCTTGAATATGCAGTATATTGCTGTGATTGTCTCCCGCCACACATCGTACACGCTTTGTCCGCAGGTAAAACACAGTGACTGATTCAGTTTTTTTGGTTTCCGTGTGGCCATCATGAGTCCAGGTAGATGGAGAAGATCTGGTTGAGGCAGCGGTCGACGCCTCCTGCCTGGAAGAGGAAGCTGTCGTCTGAACAGGGAGACATGGAGTAACCGCCCCCCGCCTGGCCCTGTAGGTCCTGCAACAAGTCAAACCCTGAGAGGACAAAAGGCAGATGAGCAATATATTATTTCAAAGCAGTTCCTTTATTTTCATGTGAATATTTTTTGATTTGTTTTGACTGTTTCTTCTATTTATTTTAATCTAGAAATTAAGATTTGTATGTTTTTTTCTATTCAAAAGCACTTCTAGTTGCTTTATACAGTAAATACTATAAAAAATATTAAAGCGCTTCATCAATGGAGTAACTATGCCTATAAACCAGCTGCCAGGACTTCCGTACAGTTGTGATATCACAACTATAAGGTCGCCGCCCTCAGTGGTTGCAAAAACACAGACAGAGCTGATGTGGAAAACACAGTGATCTGTGCCTGCTCGGGCCTGTGAAAGCTGACCAATCAGAGCAGACAGGGCTTTTTCGGAAGGGGGCCTTAAAGAGACAGGAGCTGTCTGGAAACAGGGAAGTGCTAACACAACTGATGTGAGACAGGTGTGACGGGAAAAGTCAGACTGGGGAGGAGCCCAGGAACACAGGAGGGAGACAGGACACTGGGAACACAGGTGAGCAGGAAGTAGAAAGTGACAACAAGACACAAGAGGATGTGACTTCAGGATAAAACAGGAAATCAACAAACAATGAAAATCCAAACCATGGCAAAAAGTTGTTATAGCTGTTCCAAACAGCCACACACAAAGGAGTTGTGAAAACCCTGTCATCATAGAGAGAAGCGGGGTACGATAATGGTTTAAAATATTGGAATAACTGAGCACATTTTCAAACAGTTTCTCCTGTAAGGCGATCTTTATGTTGCAGTCGCTTGTTCACATGAAAAATTACAATAGAAATAGTTCTGTCAAGTTTGAAAGGCGTGGTTTCAGACACTTTTCAAGTGTGACAAGTGTCGTCTTTACTTCTATCTTACCTGCAGAGTGAGAGGCAGTGGGGTTTGTGAAGTAACTGGCTGGTTCAAAGCCTCCATCACTGACTGGTTGAACCACCTTTCCTTCCCCATACACACATCCTTGGAGAAGCACAGAGGAAATGATGAAACACCAAACACAGGCAGTAGACAATCACACAGATTCGATGAGGCTGATGATACTGTCAGTACCTTGCTGCTGCTGCTGCTGTGTGAATACTTGCTGGTGGCTGTAGGTTTTGTGGTAGCCCTGTAGCTGGATGTCCACTCTGTCTGACGATGTGCTCACTGGGTTGAACAAGGATGTTGGTCTGTTCCTGTTGGCAATAAAAAAAACACATAGCTGAATTACTCAGTACCCAAACTTATTAACTTTTTTACTACCACCAAGTACGTTATGTTTGTGTCAACTGTGTCCATTTGTTGGTGGGTTGGATGAAAGCCTTGATATCGCTTCAGCGACTGACATGTAATTGACACAAGTCAGCTACTTTTTTACGATAATGCCTTTGTTTTTTCCTTCTCCCAGTGGACTTGAGCTTCCCTCTTGCTGAACTGTTTCAGGTTTCTGTCACATACAGATGACTTCAGCGTTTCTTAAGCCTGACTAACCTCACCACAGATTTCTGAGCTCCAGCGCTGAGCCAAGAACACTTGTGGTAAAATGATGATGGTGTCATAACCAAATTATTAGTAATGTGACAGCTGACCAGAAGAGGATACAATTTCAAAACAACAAGTTTAGAATGAAATGCAATATCATCACATAAGCAGCCCTTTCTTTTGACAACTATATTTTTCAGTCGCTCTTCTTATTTTTTAGGTAATTACTTCCAATTACTTTGTTTTCATTCGTTTAAAGCAACATTATGTGACTTATTTACCTTTATAAAATAAAAAAAACAGCTTCAGAATCATGTTGATGGTACAGTGTCTTGTAACAGGGTGAATGTTTGCTTCAACATACAAGTTTTCAACACATAACATTGTTATGACGTAATGAGTTTTGTTTGTAGTTAGCACCTACATTACGTCTGACAAACAGACCTGGGATTTATGTTTATGACAGTGGTGTTGCACTCAGAAACTGTGGGGGGCACCAAATCGCACAGAATGCCAATTGATACATTTCATTTAATTAAAGAGGTAAATCATTAACCTTATAGGGTTAATGATTAAACTATGCCTCACCACTGTAGGTATAGTTATTTAAAACTAGGTTTCACTAAAGTTCAGTGATGGATTGTAACTAAAGTACATTTACTACAACTTTAAGGTACTTAACTTGAGTATTTCCATTTTCTTCTATGTTAGAGTAGTACTTTAGCCGATTAAAAAGAAGCAGGAGAACATTTTTCTTCAGATAATTATATTTTTGACATTATATTTGTGGTTTCCATGGTGGAAACACTACCACTTTTGTCCACAGGGGCCGCCAAAATCAATAACATATCAAAGTTCCTTGTAGCAGCTTTAAAAAAAACAAAACAACCCAAAGCACTGATCCCAATGATCAGAAAACTGCCAAATATCTGGTCTGATAATTCATCAACCCATAGTAAATAGTATATGGATGCATATAAATATACTATAAATATACTGTATGTTTAATTTATGTTTATGTTTTACTTTTAAGCTAATTTACTGCCAGAGAATTGTACGGGTGACTTTCACTTTCACCAAAGTAATATTTCCACAAATCTTTTGCTTCTTTCTTTTCTCTTTTTTTTACTCAAGTATGACTTTGGGTACTTTTTACAACACTGCTAAAGTTAACATAAACATAAATCTCTGATCAAATCAAGTCATTTTTGTCGATAACCATTACCTGCATGCATGGCAGCAGCTGTGTTAGCAGACAAAAACATGCAAATACTTAAACTCATGTGCAAACAGTACAGTTTATATAAGGAAGCGTTTCCACCTCAGGGGGGTAATGTAGGCGGGCTTTGTGTGGAGCGGTATCCATCGCTACGCTGCAAGAATGTGCTGACTGAGCACAAACACTCTGACTCAACATGGAAACGAATGAGTCACTGGAGCCAAGTCGACAAGAAGAAAGAAAGGCAGCCGAATATCTCTCCAAGGAGATATGCAGCTGAAAACCCCCCAATATGGTATTTGAGCCCCCCTCCTCTTCCTTCAAAGCGCTCGCTCTCAGCATTTCATGTGGCCTGAGAACCCTCCAGGATGATGTACTGTAGCATATTGGTCCCCGGGGAGCCAAATGGCCTTGGTTTCTGCTGGAGGGTTTTAGTGGGCTTCATAAACAAGCCAAGCCTTGTCAGAGATACTGAAGGCTGCTGGCCCAAGCGCCTTCTATATTCGCATCTGACCAGCTATAAAAAAAGGAAATGTTTGGAGATTTCTTTACATATCTATCATTTATCATCCCCAGGTCTCTTTATTGCCCATTTCCCATGTCAAATGCTATTACATTTAATTTAACAGTCTCTGCTTTCAGCGCAGAAACACAATAAAAGCCAAAATTAATCAGAAGGACTTTTTGAAACCCAAACTGATATAACTTACAGATGGCTGTGGCTTCCCAAGGTAATAAAGAACAGGCTTTGTATAAGATTATGTAAACAAAGTAGAGCTTTGATATAGTGCGACTGTTGAAGTGAATGTGCCGCGATGACTGCGAGCCCCAAGAATTCAACACTTCTAGATTCCCCTCGGTGGCCCCAGAACCATCAGAGCTGACCTGAACTATAAACAACCGCGTCTGTTCCACGGCTTACATTCTTGCGACGCTGCAACAACATAGCTGAGATGTCTGAGCTGTGCCGTGCGTGGCCCTGCTGTGTCGATCTGTCGTTCTGTGGCCGGTGTGCCCAAACTTCTCAGATGCATGAGCTTAACAGAGAGCCCACGCCTGAGGGAGCGGCTGTCAGCACGACCTCAGGAAACTGTTTCTCTGATCATATTTTACCGCTAAATCCCTTCATCACTCACTTTTTTTTCCTCCCTCTCTTTCTGACTAACTACAGCCAGCTGCCCTCTTTATATCTGGAATGAGAAGAATCTTGCTTGCAAAATTAGTCTCTCATGTTGATACTGTATGCAGATTATGCTGTATTCAGCCCTGCACTGGTGGACTGGAGGGTTGCAGGAAAAAAAATTCCCTCGGATGCCCCTATGGTAGATAAAATGTGATAAAGTGCTCTCTAGGGTGCCCTTCCAGTGGACAAACATGATAAAGTGCCCTCTTGGATGCCCCTATGGTAGATAAAATGTGATAAAGTTCCCTCTAGGGTGCCCTTCCAGTGGACAAATGTGATAAAGTGCCATCTAGGGTGCCCTTCCAGTGGACAAACATGATAAAGTGCCTTCTAGGACGGGACAAAACGAGATAAAGTGCCCTCTAGGGTGCCCTTCCAGTGGAGAAAACGTGATAAAGTGCCCTCTAGGGTGCCCTTCCAGTGGAGAAAACGTGATAAAGTGCCCTCTAGGACGGGACAAAACGAGATAAAGTGCCCTCTAGGGTGTGACAAAATGTAACAAAGTGTCCTCTTGGGTGCCCTTCCAGTGGACAAAATGTGATGAAGTGCCCTCTCTTCAATAAAAATATATATCACAACTTTCTGCGTGCTGGTGCCCCAACAGATACAATTGGTGCCATTTTTATTTTTTTCGCCCCTGCCCCTCAAACATCCTGAGTCCGCCACTGCAACTCCGCTTTAGTCCATGGCTGCTTTTTAATAGCTGCACGCCATGACGGGATCAGAGTGGGGGATGAGTCGGTTTACCAAAAGTGCCTGCCTGTGCACGCCAGACTGATCTGTTTTCAGTTTTGGCTGAGGAAAGGTGCTGGAGTACTTTTGTGATGTAGACTTAGTGGATCACAGTGGATCATGTTGAATGTATGTAACACAGATGGAGATTTAATGTGAACTAAGTGCTTCCAATCAAGTACTTAGCGAAACTAGAGTAGACTTATTGCACGTTAGAGAAACGGTAAATACAAAACTGTGAGGACATGTCAAACATTTCAGTTAAAACGGCTGTTTGGATCCGATGTCACTCTGAGCTTCTGCAAAGTAAACTTCATCGCCTCTCTTTCCTTCAAATTGTATAACAGCGTTTCTGTGTGAGAGCCATCCCGGTTAGTGTGCCTCTATCTGATGGACATGCCGCTCCAAAAAGCCAATCCAGCTCTCGACCGCTAAACACACAAACACCATACATCACAAATACCCGCAGATGGACGAGCCTTAGCGCGGGCCTCTGAATCCCTCAAGTATTAAATAATTAAAAGAAGTCAAAATGGCTCTTCTCAGCCAGAGTAAACACGTGCCTGGCTATGAGGTCAGAGCTTGATGCCGACAGTGCCGTGAAGCAAAGATAATTTACTTTCACGTGTTTAACGTCTCGCTAAGTCATTTGGGGGAAAAACAAGTGCTTGTCTGGTATTGGCTTTGGCAGGCCGTTGAGTACTGCGGGCACCAGTGGTATTCTATGACATCCTCAGTCTCTATAAAGAGACGTCAATGGACAGATTGTGCAGCGCTTCATGGAAGCTCTGGCTGCAAACTGTGAGGAGATGGAGGCAAGCACACACACACAGACACCCAAACACTTAACTGAACATCAAATGAAACGTTTGCTTTGTAAACCGAAAATGTGTCAGTTTTACACCTAATCATGAATCAATCAGGTGAAAATAATCCAGGTGAAATCCAGCGACAGGTGACAGAAGTGAAGCGTCTGAATGAAGTTTTGTGTTCATATTAATTATTTAGATTTTTTTCAATCATGTACTTTCAAGGATATCATCATAATTGATTTTTTAAAGCTTTTCCAGGCCTGTTTGAAGTCCACACACATACATTTAACAACACTATAATGTAGTTTTATTACTAGCACTACATCAACTTTGGAGTGCTGGAGTTTTCACCACTTGACTTGTGGTTAAAGAAAAAAATGCATTTGAAAAACTCAAAAATTCAAAATGGAAATTTTGAATCGTTCCTAGAAATCATGACCCGTTCATTATAAATGAGAAGAACTATTTTCTCTCTACCATATCACTGCATCAACAAGAGGCTAGCTAACTAAGCTAACCAAGCTAGCTAACACAGAGTAGACACACGCCTCCTTCTGTGCAGTGATACGGTTGGCGGATGTAGTTAGGTAGAAAGAAAATAGTCCCTACATGAAACTGTTCACAATAAGGTCTGTGGGTTATCTTGAGTCACTATTTTTGAAGAAAGACGTTGCTGTTGAGTTTCTTCACATGTACAGTACATTTTAGGGCACTTTGACTTTTACATTCAAGAGAAGACGAACATCTCTATGGCAGATATTTCCAAAACTCATCAACTCAAGCTGGATAAGAAGCAACTACAGCTAATGTCCCTTTAACACTTCCCCCAAGACCTAGAGGACATTTGAAAATAACACATGGAAATAGTGGACACAAGTAGGTACAATATGTGATATTTGCAACTTTATTAAGTTATAGAGCTTTAAATTGACATTAGTAAGTTTTAACCTCAACATGACAATCTCAACTAAGAGGTGCTTTTGCATCGAGGCAGATTTCCATTAATGTGTTTTTCTCTATCTTTTGAAAGCATTGTATACATTTTAAAAATCACAGTATTTTCAAGAACATCCTAAACCCAAAAATGGTAAAATGTTTTTTTCTAATTTCTTTTTGTGATCAAGGACATTGATATGAAGTTAAATTCTGAGGCTGTTATGTAAATAGGTTTCTAATGAATAAGAAATATAGCAACTTCAGGCTGATGTTAACAACTCCTGGTGAGTCCCACCAACTTCCTGTTTAGACCTCCCATTGTGACAAGAATACTGACAATTGAGTTGGTTGAACAGATACAGAGACAAACCAGAACGCCACTAGTTCACCATCCGTCCCTTTATATGGATCCAGACTAATCTATTCTGGGCCGAGACCCATCCTCCATCCTCAAGTTTTGCTCAAATCCATTCAGCGGTTTTTGTGAAATCCTGCTGACAAACCAATCAAACAACATAACAAAACATAATTATCCCATACTTGCTCATCCCTGTTTGAATACTGCACAAATTTAGTTTTACACTAAATAAAGATATGATGTGGTTTCATTAAGAGAGTTGATTGCTTGTGGTCGGCCTGATCTACCAACCAAAGAGTCAGAGACTCAACTATCTACAAATTGGACCATTTTAATGGCATAACAACACCCACTTACCATTGAACATATAAACTCTTAGAACAATGTTCACTTACTGTAACCTTTTGCAGCATGGAGGCCATGAGTTGAGAGTTTTTTAAAAATCTCAGATTTTCCAGTAAGTTGACACTACACGACTAAGTGTTATCACTCTGCGGTTTCCAAAGTCAACAATAAACCTTCAAACTGAAGCTTATCGGTTTGAATTTGTGTTCAGAGGGAACAACTCACCTCGACTCTCCTCTCAACTCCTCTGCCAAGACCTGAGACCCATTTGGAAAAAAAACTCAAGGAAATGCTGGAGAGTTTCATGTAGAACTGTGTTCATTATACATGAATATTTTATATCATTCATTAGACCACAAAAATGTAATCTTGGCCCTTATTAACTCTTTTACTGGACAGCCTGCCTTTGTTGTTGCTTTTGTGCCAATAAAAGTTAGTTAAGGGCTTTTCTTTAATGACCAATGATATGAGACCGTATTGTCCAGAAACTGCTGCCTGGAGGCTGTCAGCTGTATCTTTTTAGTCTCACTTCTACTTTTATACTGGGCTAGACAAAATTTGTCTCAGTTTACAGTACACATAAGTTCTGCGGCCTCCAAGTACCCAATCAGTGCAACCACAAAGCCATAACTCCATCTCTGGTGATAATGTCTCTGGTTTATTCAAGAATGCATACGCTCACATCTCTCTCCATGTTTATGGCCATGTGCTTTCCAGACAAGAGAGGAGAAGCAAAGTGACTGTGAAATCTTTAGAGTCCTGGCCATGTATCTGAGGTTGAAACGCGATTTCTGGGTCTGACACAGCGCAGGGAGGAACTGCTTGGAAGTTTAAAAAGTTCTTTAATACACAGGAGATTCATGAAGAAAGATTCTGGGGAGAATAGCCGAAAATGATTATCTTTAGGAACAGATTTCACATGCCAAGAGGAGCAGAAAACTGTGGTCAGCGTTCACTATTTTTATCTTCAGTAGAAAATAGCTCTCAATGAAAACTGCCAAATGCAAACGAAATCCCAGTCAGCTCCATTGTACTGGGCTGGCAGCAGAAGTCCCTGCAGCAGATAACGCAAATCCCTGCCAGACACCACGAGGGGTGAGTGGGAAAATATCTTTTTTTTTTTTTCTGATTTGGATGAACTGACCGTTTAAGTTTTCCTCTTGGTACATCATTGAGTAAATTACCCAGTTTTCCAAGAAAGCAATCTCATTTTTTCAACAGCTGTATGAAAATAACAGCCCATTTGTCCGAATAAAATGTTGCCATTTTATGTTTCTATAAACCACGGACACATTCAAATTTGTACATTTCATACATAAATCACGTAGAGATTACAGGTAATGATGATCTTGTCAGCAGGTGGAGGAGGATGCTGGTGACATGACACCTGGGCAAGATTGTTGTCCGGTGAGAGACCACAGTTTGAGACTATGTTTCAACATTTGTAAGCAGGAAACCACTGGATATTTTTAACGTGAAGGACGGACCTTTTCAGCCATGTTAGTGGCAACAAAAACAGATATTTCTGAAAGGACGTGGAGACCATTTGCAACTGAAAACCAAGTATTTTTAAGAAGACGTCAGAACTATTTCAGCGTAGTTTGCGGCGTATACCATCTTTTCCTGATCCAACCAAATGGTTTTTGTGCCCAAACCTAACCAGACCATACTGTCACAACATCAACTTCAAATATTGAGCCTAAAGAAATGTAAAGTTGCCACATAAAGAAATGTAAAGATCCAGCATAGCAATGGTTTGCAGAAACATACATTGCCACCATTTATTCTTGCGATTGAGTCAGTCCGTCCTCATCAGAAAAACGACCAGTTGGTCGACAGTGAAAGCAGCTTATTACAACCCACAATGATGTTTATGTAATGTAATGATGTCAGGCAGCGATCTCTAGTGGCCATAGTAATAATTACAACAGCAAAGGAGGAAGTCAGGCAAAGAGCAAGAAGGTCTGCACAGGCAGGAGGAAGGGGACAGATGGTCGGATCAAACAAGCACAGGACTTTATGTGAAACCAAATATAAACGATGAGTTATTTCAACCTACTGAAATAACTCACTGCATAACTGAAGTTACATAAGTAATATAGTTATTCTAACCCAAAACACTATGTTTGCCTAAGTCTAACCTTAGAGTGACATGTCATTTTGTGAGTCAGTGGTAATCTACCTATTAGTGACGTTTAGGTATGAGGATGTGTTGGATTGGGTTGATGAAAACTAACTTTTCTTCACGATTCTGTCACTTTTTATAAGCAATAAAACAAGTGCAAAACGCTGGGATAGAGAAGTCTTATTGAGAAAAAATAAATGACACACTCCTGTAACTTGAGCTGCCTATAGCTGAGGCACTTAGCAACTACTAGCCAGTTGTAAAAAAGCCTATATGCTTACAGTCATTTTCCCCAGCATGAATAAAAAAATAAAAAAATCAATAACTGACACCAGGGATGATCTACTTGCGTTGCTCTCACACTCACCCCTCTCTCATGCTCCCTGGGCTTGTTAGCGAAGACGCTAGGCTGTTGGCATCAAAATTTCCCTCCAAGTTTTGATACCTGGAGCAGGTGTCTGCTGATGGAGAGAGAAACTCAGAATTTCCCCTGTTGTGGACGGTGCTGCTGTTTGAGTACACACCTGAAATACACACATAGATTAAATAAAGGATTACTTCACAGAAAATATATGTTTTGAGCTTTGACATCCACATGTGTTAGGGTTCAACTGATAGAGGACAATAATAGATAAGATGATAGGCACAGATAATGTTGTCTATGGTAATTTTAATCTATATTCACAGTAAAACTCGCCAACAGTTCAAATCCAAGCTGGCTAACGTTAGCCTACAGGTGCTGCTCACTGCAAAGGAACAAGCAAGGCTAATAACATTTCAGAGACACTTCCCAGGCCGATAGGGGGAAGTGTTTCATACTTAAAACATTTTTTGCTGCCGTTCATTTAAAGCTGTAACACAAATACCTGCTTGCCATCAGCAGGGCTTTCAACACTTGGCTTTGACTTTGAGTTTAAGGGAAGCTGATGATGATAGCATATGTCACCATGATAGCCGACATACATTAATGTACACGCACAGCTATACCTAACAGTCAGAAAGTTGGATTTAGGCTTTAACATTGGCCATTTCTGATAAGGAGAAAGTTCTCTTGGGACATTTTCAAAATGAAACACTGACATGCTTGTTTCACTCTGAATAAACATAGCTGGTAGTGTGCCGTTTGAGGCCTTTCCCTCAAAGTCTTCTGGGTATAACTGCAAGTAGTCTGAAGTAATAGACATGGACAGCTCTCCTGGACACTCTCCCCTCTCTATTGCCAACTGAGCCTCAGTGTACCTGACAGCTTCTTGATCCCAGTTCAGCTATTGAAAGGGAAAGAAAAAGAGGTTGGCTGGAAAACCGGTTTGGAGAAGCTGAAGGACGGGCGGGGAGGGGGCCAACTTGCCCGCAGTCAGTGCCCGGTAATTGGACAAGGTAAACACTGGCATGATGAGCTATCATCGAAGGAATGGGAGAGGAGGGAGAGGAAAAGGAGCAAATGAGGCCATGGGAGAAAATGAAAGAGACAGTTTAACAGCCCAGGTGTTCGGGCAATTACCCCTTTCTTTGTTTTTACTCATTTCCAGAGAGGTGTTGGGGGCTAAACACAGATTTCCACTGCTTTCGCTACCGTTTCATCTGTGCATACCTGTGAAGTCCTCTAAGCTCGGTAGAGGTGAGCTGTTTCCTTGGTGGAGATGCTGCCTCGCCAGACAATCACTCAAAATGTCCGACTCCAGCATCGTGTGCACTTGAACCTGTCACACAGACGACATACAGATACATTTAGTGTTGTGTTTTCACGTTGGTGAGCATGTGCGGTTGACTACTTGCATGTAGGGATGAAAGTAATTTTGTTAAAGCTGCAGCTTAGTTGCATCCAATTGTATTTTGCTGTTGGGCAATACAAGTCCCATGGAGCTAAACTCTGAAAGGATTTACTTCTCTTTTGATTACATACAGTAGATTGATAGAAAACAGTGATTTTTCTGCAGGCAATCTTCTACTGTTCATTTTTCAAAGAAATGATGCTTGAACCAGATGCCTGGTTCTTGTTTCATCTGGCGATCCAGCTTCTTGAGGTACAAACTCCAGAAATCTTGTTAGGCAATCTTATTCTAAAATGTTCTGACGAAGTTAAGGCAAGACAATTTACTTTATTATCCACCGTTAACATAGCATCCCCAAGGACTATCCAAAACAATTTAGTGGCAGCTCCAGGACTCAGAAGAAACTAGCGAAGGACACCCAGAAACCACAAAAGAACCATGAATAATCAGCGAAAAATGCTCGCCCAAACCAGTGTTTATGAAGATACAAACTTCAATGGCTGTGACACATCAGCTCAAAGAAATGTATAACCGTAAGGAGTTTATAAAGTGCATGTTTAATATTTTAAAGCCCCACAGGGTTTACTGCAGCGCAGGGCGTGTTAGCCATGTCACAACTTACAAGCACACGTGGTTCTGTTTAAAACAAACAAGGCATGGGAATACACACAAAGCCTGAGTGTCACTCACGGTCCATAGAAAACAAACAAGGCCCAGATAACATGAACAATAGGCTCCCTATTCTGACTTCCAGGGAGTGTGTGTAATACTTTGTTTTGTTGTATTTCATCCTACTGAATCAAACAACATGTTTAACGCTCCCCCTCTTCCATCTCTTTCTCTCAGAAACAAAGGTTCTTCACAGAAAGACGGGGTGCTACCCAGAACCACTGAAAAGGTTCTTCAAAAGGCAAGACCCAGTTCACCCATCACCGTCTTGATTTGCATATAATTTTGATTAAATTAAGTTAAGGGGCAATACAAAAGTTAATACTGTTAATAAAGGATGTTCTTGCTGTTACCTTGACCTCCCTCTCCTGAAGGCCTTTGGCTGAGTGAGCTTTGACGTGCTTTCGTAGCGAGCTGGGATCGGTGTAGCGCTTGGTGCATCCTGGGATCTGACAGGCGTACGGCTTCTGTGAATGAACCACGACGAGATGAGGTAAGAGGAGAGAGGAACAAAAAAGGAGAGAAATCCATAGAGGAGATACTACAGTGTACTCTGAACTGTGATTTCATGTTCGAAAAATACAGCCCAGTTGCCAGGATATAATATTAGCAGTTAACCTTTCTGCAAACCACAGATACGTCCAAGGTTGACATTCGTACCAAACATGGCAAAGGGACATTTCCAGATGTTTTTGTGGTGATGAAAACTGGGTGTTTTTTAAAGTGACCTGCAGACATTTCCGTCCATTTTTGTGGTGACTAAAACAGGTAGTTTAAGCCAAACCATGATGTATTCATGCCCCTAACCAAATGGTTAGCAGAGCATAAGCACAGCATTGTGGCAAGAGAGAAATAGGTTAAGTTTTAGCTCATCTGTGGTTTTGCAGAAACGTACTTTAACTAACAGTTATTCTGACGACTGGGTTGAAAAATAAGACATCTGACATATAACACGTACAAACAGTGACACTTTATCTTAATATCCCTTTATTGATTCTTGCACTAACACTGTTATATGTATATATGTATATGACTCCCAAACTGGAACTTTATACTCCATACTGGATCATTTCCATCAAGACTCACTCACTTCACATCACAACACAGTACAGTACAGACACACTGGATATGATGTGTTCATTCGAGTCACATCCAGGTGGTTTACAGGTGTGATGCTGTCTTTAATAGTCTTGTGTTTTACACACACAAACATTTAGAATAAATGCTGTAAATGTGGTTTCTTAGCGTGACAGCTGCACTAACAGAGAAAGGAAGGACATGCAGATCATGTCAATATTTGACGTAACGTACTCCTCAGCTGAAAATGGAGCATATTCACCTTTCGTCTGCAGAGTAAAGAGGAACAGCTCGGTATACAGATTTATCCTGTATAAATAAATAATACATTGCATTTTTTAGGTAAAGATTAAAGCAAGTGTCAGGCAAAATATTTGTCGACTAAGAGTTTTTTCACCTGGGTAAATAGTGCTGCATAGATCATAATAGACATGAAGAAACATACTTTGAATGATGGTTATATTGTAAACAGAGCTCCTCTTGGGGAAAAAGTTCTTACATATAGACAATGTTGCACCAAGTTTCTTCTCTTGGACTTACTGAGGTGCTGTCGCTTTAGTCGCCAGTATTTCACAATTTTATCAAAGTTTACACGACTAAATGAGCCCTTTTCCATGAATCTAATTCATTCCAGGTTTTTTCCTGTTTGTTCACTGAGTGTTTAACCAGGTGGAATGAATTAGGTTTTCATGAAAACACATGTACACAGTATTTAGTTGTTTATGTACCAGAATCTGAACGTCATAAGTAAAAAAATAAATGACGTACGTAGTGGTAACATCAATGCAGCAGATTCAAAGATAATACTTTGCTTATCTTAATTGTACGGAACCAATTGACCCATTGTTTTTTTTTAATTAAGAGCTCAGAAATAATGCATCAAGTCTAAAAGAGCTAACTCCCAAAGTGGTATTCAAAAGTTGGTTAAAATAAGACAAGTCATTATGATTTGTGAGGGATATGCGTCTAAAAAGAGGGCAGGACTGATGTAAAAAAAACAGAATCACTGTAAATCTGAGGGGACAGCTGTAGTTAAGAAGGGAATAATGTTTGGCATTTAAATTTTGTAAGTTAAGAATTAATTATCTCATAAAAAATGATTTAATCTACAAATGCAGAATGGCATGTTGGCATTAGTATCGTATTATCAACCCATATTATTACAAACAGACCCTTTTCACAACAGACGTTTTGACTTGTCGAAGCAGGAAAACCACACGTGTGACCAATATCGTTAACGATGTCTCCGTTCTATTAAATGTCATGTCAGTGACAATATTCCTGTTTACATGAACATGTGCGTACTCCGACTAACGAACTCAGCCTCCTCCTCTCAGTTGTTCAACCACTGTCTTCAAAAGGTCATGTCACGGTATCATATCCAAAAATCCGGAAACAACCGAGTCTTTCATAATGTTTTAAAAACAGGTGTGTTTCTCCTTCCGACCAGAAATGTGGGCTTTTCTTCTGTGCATTCATCTCCGCCTCAGCTTTGCAAAACTGTTTGCTGGTTTGTTTACAATGCACAGAGCTGACCGAATGCCACAGACCCTTAAAAAAACCTCTCTGAGTGCTTTTACTTTTAATACTCTAAAGTGCGTTTTTTTCATTATACTTGCATACTTTTACTTCAGGGTCATTTTAAATGGAGGACTTTTACTTGTACTCGTGGGATCAGTACTTTCACTTAAGCGCAGGATCTGAATACTTCCACAACCACTGACTTGTTGTAACAAATCATGCAGAAACTGGTGCGAGGTGGCTGTTATTGATTAAAAAAGTGAAGTTTTCAGGATATGTGAGCTGCAAATTTCTGACCTCACTTCGGAAAAACAAATCTTTCCTGACACGCCATTATTTATAACATTAGTAACACAATACAAGTTATTTAGTCAAACTTAAATAACTTGTATTGACACCAGCCTTTTCTTGGCTGGCTGTTATACTATATTCAGCAATTATTTACATTTAGACAGTCCTCCTCTGGGCCTCTGTGATGGCGCCAGATGTGTCTGATTCTTGATTTGTGACGCAACTGCGAAGCCGCCATTAGCCAGCGTGAAACCACAAAAAGGGAGAAAATAACTTTCTCCCCTTGTTGTAATAACACTGAGTGCGACGTACAGCTCCATCTCACTCGAGTAATAAGAGATCTGATTCGCTGGATTACTGCTAAATCCTCATCGCTTGTCAGCAGGAGTAAAAATAACTGTGGTTTATAGAATAAATCCACAGTAGGTATGTAGTTTCTCAATCCTAAAGAATGTTCGGACAGAAAGCGGAGGGAAGAGGGGAGCAGTGGCACTTTAAATTAAAGGGATTTGATGTGTGTTTAGTGCTGCACACGTTAGCCAGAACTACCTCACAAATATTGTATATCATAAAGAAATCAAGAGGTGAGGTTTTATGCTCTACAGCTCATTTTAGACATGGAGGATGTAGTATTTCTTGGCTTTATCTGTATAGTAAAGTGACGACTTGAACAGACATGAACAGTGATGGAGGAAGTATTTAGGTCCTTTAGTAGCTATTGAGTGAGTGAGTGAATGAAGGACTTTATTTCGAACAAAATAAGATGAAATAAAAAAGAAGTAACTAGTCTCACTTTTCTTCTTTTAACTCATATTATTATAACAACAAATTTGCACTCCTATAACATTATCAGAATCACAATGGTCCATTTAAAAAAGGTATCAAAGTCAGTATTGTGTAATTTCAGGACATTTAAATCTTTGAAAAATAAAATCTTTCAAAATATCTGACAATAATTTGGCCCCCCTGAAGTAACTCTGAGGACCCACTGTGTATAACAATGCATCAGTTATTACTTACTGCAGCTGTCACATCAAGGTAGTGGAGTAAAAAGTACAATATCTGCCTCTGAAAAGTAGTGAAGTAGACGTATAAAGCATGAAAAAATGAAAATGCTCAAGTCTCAAGTAAATAGAGTACTTATAATTGTATCCTGTTCAATGTACCACGGGCCATGAAAGGATGTTCATGGAAAGAGCCACGATACTGGCGCCATTCTGGCACCTGGTACTCAAGAGGGAGCCATGTCAGTTTTAAGAGTTTGGATTTCAAGGAGTACGAGTGTTTTCTATTTTCTCTGGGGCTGCATTAGTGGTGGATTTCATAACTTCTTTTGCCTGAATTTATGACAGTCGCCCCCGCTTCTCCGAGTCCCCTGATACATCTTCATATCAGTTTCATCACTCGAGGTCATTAGATGGTGAATTCTGCTGCCTGTTTTATAAAGCTTGACAGTACAAAAGTAAAGCATGACATGGTGTTGAGTTGAGACTCTTAATTTGATCAATTGTTGCTCACATGCTGTATGAGAAGCTCTTTGATTCTCGTATTTATTCATCCATGCAGTTGGCACGAGTGATAGCTGCAAATTTGTCACTTTTTAATGCAATTTGTAGACAAATTCAAGCTGAATTTGAGCAGGAAAAAAAGCAGTTTTAAGAACCTTAAAATGAACTGAACTTGATGGGGAGCCAATGTAAAGATGATAAGATCAGTGTAATGGACCATTTGTCCAGAGAAACTTGAGGCAGGAATTATATAATGGAAAAATAACAGCTAAAACTGATTAAAAAATAAGGTTCACTGGTTTCATACCATGAAATCTGTCATGTAAAGTGCAATCTTTAAGACAGGTGTGGATGGCTGTGTGTTGCTGTGTACTGACTGTGTCCAGATGTGTGCGCTGGTGTTTGGCCCGGTCGCTGGAGTTGCTGAAGGCCTTGAGGCAGCCGGGATGCTGGCAGATGTACGGTTTCTCTCCCGTGTGGCTCCTCAGGTGGATCTTCAGGTTCTCCAGACGTGAGAACGCTTTGGTGCAGCCTTCAAACTGACAAGGAACGCAAAAAAAAGTCTTGTGATGTCCCTCTAGATTTTTAGTATCTATCATCTTATCAGTTGGAAAAGTGGTGAAATTATAACATTTTGTCAGATTATCTACGTTTATACGACTTGCAACCTTGAAAAGCATCACATCATCCCAGCATTCAAGCATTCAAGGTTCACAGCCTGAGAGTGACGTCAGGGTAAAATGGCAGCAGTGTGAATATGGTCTATTAAAACATCTTATAAAAATCAAGTATGTTGGGCTGTCACTAATACATAATAAAATCACATTTCAACATCACAGATGAGCAAAGTCTAGTCCAACGGAAATAACTAGTCAAGAGGTAATATATATATAAATTCACACATTTTAGGTTATTGAATCATAAACTTCAGGTAATGGCCTTTTTCCCAGCACCTTGGAACATAACCACACACACACACACAGACACACACACACACACACACATTTACAAACACACACACTCGGCTGTGGTAGGTAAAAGTGTTTCTGTTGGACTTGAGCCAGACAAGAAGCAAATATCAGAGTCAGCAGGCTTCACACTGTAAACCAAAGCTTTACAGAAACTTTACCGTCACATTCAGTCTCAAATCTCTCAGACTTAAACTGTCGTCATGTCGGACATGTAAGTTAAAGTTTGCTCACAGGGAGTTCAACAACATTTAGAAGAATTTAGAAGAATTCCCCTTATGTGGCGAATGCAACACATTTTGAATGTTTTGAGGATCAAACTGAAAAATATCCAATTTATCCTTCAATCATTTGAATAAAAATAAGTCTCAGCAGAATGATAAAGACACAAAAATTAGGCAAAATCCTTTGTTTATCAAAGTGCAACGAGACACTTAATACGATTAATGGCCCATCTATGTTCGAGTTAATAATTCAAATACAGATTTGTTCCTGAAAAGTTGTTTTGCAAATCTTCAAATGAGATCCTGGTCTGACTCTTGTACGAAAATAAAAGAATAAAGTGTTTCATCCATTTGAAAATGATCCAGAGAGAAATATGGAAACAGTTTTTCTTCCTGATATTCAGTCCAGAGGTTTTATTAAGACTCACTAATGAGTCAGTAAATGTCAGTCACCTCATTTAGTTTAATAAGTCCGTGCGTAAAAACACACTACATCATGGCCATTAATCAACCTAAGGCTTTAATTCTCATCCATAAAACAACAACAACAACAACAACAAAATAAAGAAACCCATAATCATAATCAATCACATTAGAACACACATGTGCAGGTATTAGAGGACGGATTAAGGGCCTTCATGTGGTGGGAAACTGAGGATTACATGTGGCAGCTTTTATGTGAACTGAGCTGTGAGGACAAACTTCAGTCCGAGTTGTTTGAAAGGAGGATACACTTAATGCCTCACCACTGTAGTTAATACAGTATTTTTTTGTTTGAAAAAAATCAAACAAATGTAACCCTAAATGTAAGAAAACAAATGTGGCTCCAAAATAGAAACAGACTTCTAAGGTTGTTGACAGAGTAGAAATCTGACTGCAGCTTTATTTAAGATCTGTTACAGTTAATGTACTTTATTTCCTCAACATGTACAGCGCAATGTTTCTTTTTAAAGTCTAAAGAATAATGTTTCATTGTAATATTTAGATGTTATGGTTGATCCTGACATTTTCTATTTAGTTTTTTGTAAATCAGTGCCGTCATCTATCATGTTTCTCATTTTAATTTTTTAATGTTTGTGTGCACAATGGGGAATGTGGTAAAAAAAAAAAAAAAAAAAAAGTCTTGAGTAAAACTAAAACTATATGAAAAGTACTTATACTATAGTCATCTTAAAGGTGCACTCTGTAGTTTTGGGGACGACATTTTAATCAGAAGAGAAATATCTTCATTGACTGATTCTTTTTTTTATGCCTAAACAAACTAAATAAACAAACTGACCTTAAAGGACAACATAGTTTCATACTGTTTAACTTTGTTTATATTTGGCGGCCCCTGCCACCTTTCTAGCTTCAAACAGCGTTCTGGGGACCTTATTTTCCTCTGAGAACAGCTTGTTTATTCAGTTATGAAAAAATCCAATATGTCTAGATTGTATTATTACCTCATTAATATTGTTAAGATTATAAACCAGAGTTTGAATTTCTTCTCCAAAACTACATAGTGCCCCTTTAAAGTACCTCATATTACATGTACTTAAGCATTAAAAGTAATTTTCTGGCAATAAATGTATTAAAACTAAAATTTTGCAATGAAGTAAAATTATAGGCAACATATATTTACATGTGTATAGTAATAGGTGTGACTTCATGATTCTTTTCTATGATCAGAATCAGTGTTTTCAATCAGATTGTTGATAGAAAAAAAAAAAATTAAACTTAAATTTCCCCTGTATTTTATTTTTTCTTGACTACATTAACATCATTTATCAGTGTTTTTAACGTGGAAAGTAACTAAGTACTTTTACTGAAGTCCTGTAACAGTACAAATTTAAGTTGCTTTATTCAAGTATCCCCATGAAAAAAACAAAACCTACAATGTGTTTGTGGCAGTGGTAGGAAGGCTGCAGGTAAAGAGAGGGTGACACACCTGTGAGTATTTGGGCTGATTGTTTAGTGCTCGAGCGGGATGCAAGTAACCTGATACTGGTGGAATTAACCTGCTGTATATGTGAATAAAAAGTAGTATAAAGGCTCCAGAGGAAGCTTCATGTAATCAAGTGATGTCACTCAGTGGCATTGTGGGTAATGCAGGCACCAGATTTTGAAAAGCAGTCCACTGGCCCAGCGTTGCACTCCTATAACACTGTTGAACTCATTATGGACAGTTTAAAAACAAGTGATCAAAATCGATAGAGCAGAACCAGAGATATCGCCTTCTTTTATCATATTTATTTTTTATTTTATTGTACAAATGTGTCGTTATGGAGCACTTTGGGGATAGTCTCGACAGTTTTCGTGGGACTGACTCAAAATGCTGTTTTTTATTTATTCATTTATTTGACCATAATTGAACTTTCTGGCACGGAGAGATAAAATACAGCAGACTGCATTGGTCATTACATTCATGGTTGATTTTGGTGTTTGGTTTGGTTGGTGTTGACAGTGAAGTCAATACAGAACATCACCAGATTTATATTTTAAGTGTATCTGCATATAAGTGTCATTTCAGCACCATAAATTATGTATAATGACTCTACCACAGCGGATTTAAAAACACTTTGGGAACTTGTCTTTACAGCCTGAATAACACCAGACTAATCGGAGACTCAACATTACGAGCTGGTAAATACGGCGAATTCATTAACAAACACTGACTACATTCATGTGAAATATTCACTTTCCATTGCTGCACTACGAATGACTTAATTTACATGTTTTGGCCTGAACGCTTTATGAAAATGAAATGACGTTATTCACGTAGTTCAACTGTGACTTATGACTTTTTTGTGCTTGTTGATGTTGATTTAATTTTATTAATCTGTTCACAGGCAACTCTCCGCAGTAATATATTTACAAGCTGGCAGCAGATTAGGTCATTTTAATGAACTAATTCACTTAAGTAAGAAGCGTGTCGCTGAGTTCATATTTCTGAATGAATTATTAATCGGTTGATGACAGCAGCAGGGTCGCTGGGGAATAACGGAGACAGTTACTCACTCTGAGCGACAGGGAGTTGGCACCGAACTGAAGGTCATCACAGGACAGACGTGTTCGAGTGGCAACAGTTGTTTCAGAAATGATTCATGACAGAAGTGATGTAGGGAGTCGCTGTGCTGGGGCTCAAAGGCCACCGTTGTGATGGTCAGTGCAGAAAACACACAGTCTGTGTGTCTTCTCTGAACTGACAAGGTCAGGTTTTGTCTTTTTCCTGAACGTATGTATTTTTTTTAAATGCACAAGCTCGTATTTGTTGTACTCTGTCATTTTGAATTTATCATCCATCATCCTGTATGTTTTGAAAGACAAGTTGCACAGGCACACGAAAAGGAAAAGAGTTTTCTCTGTGGGAACTGAAGTGAATAATTTTTCTACTTATTGCACAACAAAATATCGTATCCTTTTTAGTTAGTTAGAATCCTTTAAAGGAACAGTTCATCCAAAAATGAAAATTCAGTTATTTTCTACTCACCCTCATGCTGATGGAAAGTCTGGTTAAGTTACGATTACACAAAACATTTCTGGAGCTTCACAGAACAACATTTACATTGTATTTACATGTATTTGCACTATTGTTATTATTTTCTGTGTGTTTTTATACACTCGGTGATGCAAAACGTGACTGACTTCTCTATTAAGATAATGTGAGTTTTGTTTTGTAGCACTGTTGACTGATACTAGTTGCTCTTCTGTTATATTTCTGACAAAGTAGCTGCTCATGAAGTCTTTGCTGCCCGGAGAACTCTGGGACTTGTAGTCTTAAACTTGCTGTTACCATAGTAACCCCAGGTGTCACCAAATCAAGCAGGACTGAAGGATTCCAACTTTAAAAATGGCCGTTATGTTTCAGAAGACAAGTTGCTCGAAGAGGTTTTTCTCTCTGTGAACATTAATTAATGATTCATCAGTTTATTCACTAACATAAAAACATATGCGACTTCATAACTGTGAATTAAATGC
Organism: Pagrus pagrus; assembly: GCF_965226575.1. Lineage (NCBI taxonomy): Eukaryota > Metazoa > Chordata > Actinopteri > Spariformes > Sparidae > Pagrus > Pagrus pagrus. Next base: position 17,723,828 of record NC_140196.1, read on the forward strand.
TTTCATTGGAACAAAAAGTGTGATCAGCAGGTTTTTGAACACTCAGTGCTACAGACACGTCCTCCATTCATTCAACAGTGCCACGTTTCTCCCTCTGGCACGCATGAGTAAGGGAAACCTGTCGCGAGGAGAGGAAACCGTTTGATCATCTCTCTGTCTGACACACTGTTGATCATCAGCTGCTCGGTCTGAGAGAAGTTGAGGCGTACTGTAAGCAGGTTAATGCCTTTCAGACCCAAATACACAAATAATGGCCAGTTTGATTGCAACATAAGCTGGAAAGGATGTGAGAGTTGATGGTTTCAACAGAGGTGGTGGAGCTGAAGTTGCTGAGGTTGCCAGTTTGAGTCTTGCATGTTTTTGGGTAAATCGTGGGCTAAGTCAGCGAAAAGACCTTCCTTCATCATTAATGAGCCTCCCTTGATATTCTGGTTCTGTAATCTGTACAAATCTGTTTACTGTGATCAGCCAGACAAAAGCAAACGGACTCACCATGCATTTGTTGGGTTTTTCTCCAGAGTGGACCCTCATGTGGATGAGCAGCTTGTAGCGAGCGTTGAAGGGTTTGTGGCGTCGCACGCAGCCGGCCCAGAAACAGGAAAACTCCTCTCCTTTGCGCTGGTCGATGTGCACCTTCTCGATGTGCCTCACCAGCTCCTCCTGGCTGCTGTAAGTGGCACTGCAGTCGATCCAATGACACGGCTGGTCCTGTTGGTCCACCGCGGGGTCCTGTCCTACGGGTCCGTTAAGTCTTGGGAAATGAAGTGGCGGGCTGTCCTGACCGTGGCCCACGTGGAACAGCTCCCCCTGCTGGTTGTTGATCTGAAACGGTTCCCTCTTACATGGTGAGAAATCATCTGCGGGCTCTTGTTTGATTGAGTGATACTCTTCCTGTATCTTTCGTTGCTGATGAGCAGGCTTGTTGCCCCCGGGTGTGTCAGAAAGAGGTGAAGAAGAGGCAAAAAATAAAGATGAAGAGGAAGAGGAAGAGGAAAGGGAGGATGGTGGAGAGCCAAACGGAGGAGATGTGGCACAGCTGGTGAGCATGTAGGATAAAGAGAGGGAGGGCTGGGGGTAACAACTGAACCTCTGGCTGTTGTTTTTAGGATCTGTGTCCTCCACGGTCTTTTCTATGTGGGATCCAGCTGTCTTACAGCTGAGCAGGGAGGTGAGGTCACGACCCAGCGAGGACAGGGACAGGGAAGTCCTTGGAAGGCAGCACACGCCCAGACCACCTGAATGTATCGACGACTGGCGGAAGCCACCAGAAGACAGCGGCGCCTGAAGATCCTCGGCATCCTCAAACGCGCTTCCAAAACCAGGAAGAGTCAGCTGGACGTCTGGAGGCCCGAGGTCAGGGGGCCACATGCTGGCCCCCGTTCGCTGACTTCCACCAAGAGATCCCTTCAGTAAAATTGCTGATGATGATTCTCTAAGAGCAGCTTTAAGAACCCATTGGAGGGGAAACCATCTTTTAGTTGGCAAATGTAATCAGATTAGATTGACTTTCAGCTGCTGGCATCTTCTCATTTCTACCAAAGCGTGTGCAATCTTCCGTCATTTGTTCCAAACTGCTGCTCGTCCCAGTCATCTCTCATACACTGTGGGAGACACAAACCAAACCCAAATGAGTCATCTTAAAATACAAAAAATATGAATACAAAACACTTTCTGAAACATATCACGTAACAGCTTTGTGTGGAAGAAGTACCCAGACACTTTCCTTATGAAAATGTACCAATACGTCGAACCAATAGTATAAAAAGCTAAAGTATTTATTATGCAGAAAAAATACCTCATGTAACAGTTTGGTGATATTCTACATTATTGGATTGTTAACAGGCGTCAATATGTAAGCAGCATTTTATCAGTGTAGCTGTTTGAGGTGGAACTAGTTTACATTTTTCTGACTTTTCTATATTCTTTGCTATCTTGATTTTGGTACAATATGTGAGTGCCTAAAAAAGTTACTTAAATGAAGCCACCTGAGAAGTTTCAGAATGTCTCTTTGAACTTTGAGCTGCCATCAACTCAAAAACATCTGGAACGTGACAAGGGGTCAAAAGTAGACAATCAGGAAGACGTCACAAGCCAAAAACATTGAGAACAAATAATCTTGTTTTGTCCTTGTTTAGCTAACTTCCCATCTGTTTTGCTGTGAACAATCCCCTCCCTCCCGCTCTACGTCACCGCACTTGCACGACTCATTTCTTTTTTTTTTTCAAGGCAGCTCTCTTTGTCTCTTTGTCTCTGTCTCTCTCTCTCTTGACTTCAAGTGTTTTTCATCACTTGTCCTGTTTAGTTGTATAAGCCGTCACAGGAAGTGTTGGGAATTGCTCGCTTTCCCTGTTCTGCTATTGCAGAAGGATCCCTGCTCTCTGCGTGTTGCCTGAGCACTCTCACCTCTTTGTCCTGATTGGATAAAGTGGGCAGGGATACCAGAATATTTCTTTCCTCTTTTGCTGCATGAGCAGTAGGAGGAGAGACATGGGTTACTGACCAAACACTCTATAACAGTTTAAAGGTCCTATTTGTAAGAAAAGTTGATTTTTGAGTCTCATTCCAAACTCGTCAAAAACGGACACTTTGGGATTGTAGGACGGGTCAGCCGCCATCCCAAAGCGTCAGTAAGTACAATACTACTTACTAATATCAGCTAAATTCATGCAGGATTTATTTATTGCCGTGTTGCAAAGCTGTGACGTAACTGGTGTCACAACTTGCCATCTGAAGGGTTGAAACCTAAAACTCAAAATGTGTCACACTCTGTTATTTTCAGCCATCGGCGACTCTGCGACCAATCATTCACAACAAATGGAGCAAGGTGACCAGCAGAGAAGTTCCCACATGAAGTCAAACCAAAACAAACAGCGCGTCCGACCGCCTTGTCAGCGGGCTTCAATCAAACAGTTGCGAGTGTGACGCTGCAGCGAGTGTATATTTGGTTTCCTTTGAGCTGCTGATTCATTACTGCAGGCATTAAGGCCACCCTCGCAGCAAACAGCCAGGCGTTGTGTGGCAGCCGATTGCCTGGAACCTGGTCCAGATGCTTGTTAACAGGAGAGGAGTAATGGACCACATCTCTCTGCTAGCTAGTGATGCAGGAGAGGGAGGAGAAGCCCCCCCACCCCTGTCACATATACAGAAGCTCTACTGTGCAACCGTCCTTGAGTGTTTATTGGAGTTGACTTGATTTCCACTGTTCTCTCTGCCATCTGCCAGATACTGATGATCTAATTTACAACAGGATCCACGCCACATGTAATTAGTCATCGGAAAGGTTCAATGAGATTTCATTTTATGAGCCAGAAAAGCGGCTCAGCTAAGATGATGAGTAAGTTCACTTCTGTAGTTATATTAGCTGACGAAGGAGTCACTAAGTGTAGGTTCATGCCCATAGTTTCCTGGTATAGTCTGGTTTAGTTTTATGATTCTTCCCGTAAATCGCTGGAGTTCCCCCCACCAGAGTCATGTAGCAGGCCAGTCATGGGAACTGTGGTTGAATCTTAATTAGAGAGCCTGAGATTTGTCTGTGTGTCAACAAGTTGAACGGGATTAATGATTCTTGCGCAGCTGAAGTGGTTTAGCATGTATGAAATATGATAATTGCGACCTAGTACCTGCTGGCTTTCAGAGCTAAAACCAATATTAGAGTTTTGAGGGCAAACTGAGGGATTTCAGATGCAGACACAACAATTTAAAGCAGTGGTTCAAGGAATCAGGTTGATGTTCACCGCCCCCACAAGCACTGGGCCTTTTAACTTACAAGTTAAAAAGAGGATTTTTGCAGTGATGGAATGTAACTAAGTACTTGTACTCAAGTATTGTACTTAACCCAATTTTGGGCTACTTGTATTTAATAACTAAAGCTGTTAGACAATGTAGTGGAGTAAAAAGTACAATATTTGCGTCTGAAATGTAGTGGAGTAAGGGTTGGAAGTTGCATAAAAAGGAAATACTTAAATGAGGCACCTCACATTTGTACTGGTACAGTACTTCAGTAAAGCACTTAGTTATGTTAAACATACTGACAAATGATGCTAATGTAGTCAAGGTAGCATAAAATAGATATAATTATATAAAATGCAATCACTCGAATGAAGCACCTTAAACTTGTACTATTACAGTAATTAAGTAAAAGTACTTAAGTTACTTGCATATATTCATTTAATGCTTCTTTATACTTCCACTCCACTACTTAATGGAGGCAAATGTACTTTTTACTCCACTACACTTCTTTGATAACTTTAGTAATCAAACAGGAATGTTACCTGAAAAGTAATTAGTAACTAAAGCTGTCAGACAAACGTAGCCATATGGAGTCAAAAGTACAAATATAGTGGAGGAGGGGAAGAAAGTTGCATAAAATGGAAATAATCAAATAAAGCACCTTAAATTTGTACCGTTACAGTACTTGAGTTAGTAAGTTACTTTTAACGTTAAACATACTGATTAATGGTCATAATGTAGTCAAGAACAGATTAAATACAGGGGAAGCGTTTTGTAATCACCTAAATTACAAGTACATTTACTCAAGTACTGTACTTACGTACAATTTTGAGGTACTTGCACTTTACCTTAGTATTTCCACTGTACTTTTTACTCATTATTTTTATTTTGATATCTTTAGTTACCTAACAGGAAGGTTATCTGAAAAGTAATTAGTAACTTATGCTGTCAGACAAATGTAGTGGAGTAGAAAGTACAATATATGCCTTCAAAATGTTGAAAGTATAAAGTGGCAGAAAATAGAAATACTCAAGTAAAGTACAAGTAGATGAAATTGAACTTACTTGAGTAAATGTACTTAGTTACATTCCATCAGTGGAGACAGCTAACAGAAAACAAGTTCTTTGAGTAATCTGAGTACTGTATCAGTACAAATTTAACATGCTTTACTCGAGTAGGAAGTAGAATGGAAGTATAAAGTAGCAGAAAATGGAAATACTTGAGTAAACACAAGCACCTCAAAAAGTACAGTACTTGACTAACTGTACTTACAGTTACAGTCCATCCAAAATATGTCACTTAATCTTTTTCCTCACAACCATCTTGGCAACCCTTGAACTTATGTGAAAGAATACATCTGATAAATAATCTGATCTTTTTTCATGATGTAACTTTTAAGCATCAAACCAGGTCTCATGTTCTCGCCCATAAATCCAGCAGCGTGAAATCCAGAAGCAAATATAGCCAAAAAGGGAACTTTTTTTAGCAGTGTCTGTTCACAAACCGCTTTGGTTCTGATCCAGAAAGAAGAGTCTGACAGTAAAAACTAAGAAAAGTGTCCCACAAAGCCTCAACTGAGCATGCAAACTCCATAAAATAGCAGGCGCATCTCATGTGGTGTCTTTTAAAGACTCACTTGCTGAGGTTAGCTAAACACAGCTGTGGCGTTTCAGGACAAGCAAATGTGTACTTGTCTCAACAATAAGCACTTTGGTTCTTGAATTACAAATGTTTTTGTGCTTTTTCGTTCAACTGAAACATGGGAAAAAGATCCAAATTGAAATAAAAAAAAGTTGTAACAGTGAAAAAAAATCATTTTCCTCATCCTCTGTATGCATGAGTGAATGTTTGTTTGGTCATTTCTTTAGAGCTGTCACATGTCTACCAACTGAGCCATATGGAATCAGCATCATATGTATGCAGGTACGTCTGAGAGCTGATTTGCAGTCCTGACATTGCTTTTATTGCATTTCTACATAAATCACATTAGATTTTATGAGTTCGAGAAGGAAAATAAGTGTTGTAAATCTCAGTTCCTGGATTTAAAGAAATACAGGGGGACAGAAATGCCCACAGGTGCTGTATATTTTTGGTCAGGACAATATGTTTGCAAGAGAACAAAATCTCATAAATGTGGCTGGCTGACCATTAAAGAAAACATTTGAATGACGTAACCGGTTTCACAACTGTCGCTTGTGTTTTTATAAAAGACATGAGAGACTGGTATCCTGGTAACAGAGAAAGTTGGCTGCAGGGTGAGAGTTCACACTTCTCTAAATAATTTGTGCCTCAGGGCCTTCTCTTTCAAAATAAGTTAATCCTGTGAAACCAATTTCATGTGCTGCGAGGGTGCCAAAAAATCATAATTTACTCTACTTTCTGGCCATTAACCTTTATTTATTCACAGGAAATTGAATGAGCACACTTTCTTCTCTTTTCCACAGCTGCCAGCTTTACATTCTTGCAGATGAACACATTCACACCTTGGAAATTAACAGAGAGACTGATGTTTTCTATCAGCGAACACTGTGCAGGCGGTAATTAAAAGTGAGAGACAGGAAAGAGTTGCTTATTCGTTTTCCCAACATGTCAGGGAAACAAAAACCAGTAAGCTCTCAGATACAACACCACCTCTCAAAGATTTAGACGACTGTAGCTCCCACTGTAACCTCCAGACTCTTTAAAAAGCTCTCAATATACCCAAATATGTATAAGGAAGCAGGGCTTTACTGGCATGACTTTATAAACAAATGTAGATACTATACTTATTCCCTGACAACATTTTCTCACTACCCACCTCTCTTTCAGCATTTGAACAATAGTCATAATAAATCTGTCATAAAAATCCAGAAATAGACTCAAACCCAGCTGATGTAATGGCATGACAAATATAATCTGCCAGTTTTGGTCTTACTGGTATTGGCAAACATGTTGGCCATTAAAGGTGCAGAAATGCAATATAATAGTTATTACTATGATTTCATTATTGTTTAATCACCTGAAAGTAAGAAGAGTTTTCTTTTGTTTTGTTTTTTAACCACCATGTTGTCTCCACGTGTTTCTACGGTAGCCCAGAACAGACAAACCAAACTAACTCTAGCAGCCACTGTAGGGGAAAGTGAGTCGAGGGGTATTCAGTTGGTTGTAATCTGCAGCCACACTGTGAGATGCAACAAAATCCTACACACTGGACCTCTAAGAAGCAATAAACACAATACAGAAATGCTAAATATAGAAAAACTGTGTTGCCCTAATATTTGTGCACCTGCGAGCACTGACCCCTTTGTTTAATGTCCCCTTTGTTACATATCTTGGCCACTTTTCAAGTTGCTTCATAATAAGAGATGTTTATTTCATTTATTTGATTATTGCCTACCCTTGAACTTACAACATAGTCGCGTCCATCACATTTTTGAACATCTCTTTAAAGTTCCCATGAAGTTAAATTACTGTTTATGTGTTTTTATCACGTCTTGCTTCATATATACACCAGTATCAAGCCCAACAATAGCAAAAAAAGGCATTCATGGTATTTTAGAGTTGTAACTTCCTGAAAAATCATTAAAAATGATGACTCATTCTGCACTCAGGGGCGTGTGTTAATTTTTCGTCAAATAAATACTTTCTTTATTTTATGACGCTGCCATGGATGTGTCAAAAGAGGAATGTCACCAGAGGAGTGTGTTGCTTGTGACCGGACCTCACGGATTACTGTACAAAAATACAACTTTATGACTTTATTCAGTGATTTGGGTGAAGCTGGGTCATATTTTATGGAGAACATATTTGCTCCGAACAGATAGCTCAACTTGTTGCTAAAGTAACTGCTAACAAACGTTCTGATCACCAGCAGCTTCTCAATCAACACCCCCAGACCAGGGCCGTAAGCGGCCCCCGAGACTGACGACAGAGGACAATTAGAGTACTGAAGTGATTTATGGAGTCTCCTAGTAGACAGATACCAGTAGCTTTGTTGCTAAAGTAAGCGCTAACTGCTGCTTAATGTAGTTAGCTGCTGTTAGCTCGGTGAACAGTCCTTACTGACTCAGCCTCGGGTTGCCAGGTTCCAAACCTGGCAAGAAAACCACCTTGGTACTGTATTCTCTTCAAACTCCTTTTCTTCTCGGAGGCTGTGCTGTTCTGTCCCGGTCCAGCCTTGTTAAGTGGGAGCTGACTGGTTGGAGAGCGCACTCGATTATCCATTTCATGGGGACTTGAAAACCTATCTTCTTTTATTTAATTACAGCCCACATCTCTTTTAGGTCCCACTCCAGTGTATCTTGGAATTTTAACAATACTTCATTCTTTCCTGAGTTATTTCCTGACAGTGTTGCTGAGCCACACTATTTGGCAAAACTATTTTGATAAATAACTTAATTTTGTGCTTGAACTTGAAAACAACTGTTGCTTAAATGGAACAATCATGTATGACGATAGGAGAATCTGGGAATCTTGTGACTGCTAGAAAGTCACGTCACACAATGATCACCAGTTCAGCTTATCTGTCATCTATGTGTCATCTCAGAAGTCAAAGCCAAATACATACATCTTACCTAAATAACAAAACTCAAAGTAAAGTAGTTTCACAGTGAAAAAAGTAATAAATGGAAGGAGAAAAAAAGAAGATAAATCTCTCTTCAGATCAAACACATTGCTGAGTTAGGAGAACAGTCCTGCCTGCTGTGGGATGAACAGCTGGATTTTCTGTTCAAACTATGAGGTCAATCCAGGTCTGACTGTTATAGGACGTGCAGAAGAGTTAGTTCCTCAAAAACATCATGTACTTTAGTGACGAATATATGCACAGCTGAGCAAAATATTCTGTCTTCTCACTGCTATAAAACTAAAACCCTAAGACAGCTATGAGAACCTTAAACAAGAGGATGATGAGGTGGAGCCTCCTGAAACATTTATTTATTCTGAGGGAAGAGGCCCAACCTGAAGCTGCTGACCTGACACTGAGGGCTGCAGAGCTGCACAAAGACGCACACTGTTGATCAGAGCTGAACCATACCTTTTGATTTCCTGACACTGAACAGACGACAAGTGCTGATGCAGTTAGAGTGATCTCTACTCGGGGCCGCCAATAGTCTTGCTCGAGCCCAGGACAAGGTGATCCGTAAATAGTAGGTCACGCCAATGTCCAGGTGTATCAGGAGACATTAACATCACTAATGAGCTGCTCGCTGTGCCAGTCTGATTCCTGCAGCCAAGTCTACTGAGGGTGAGCGTGAAAAAGGTGCTGATGATCATTTTTCCAGAAAGACAGACCGAGTAGAAACCCCCGCACCGGCCAAGTGAGTGATCATCTTAACGAAGAGGGCTGTTGTAGCTGAGCCATAGCATGAGAAAATGCCAATGCCACTAAGTCATGTCTACATTTTGAGGCTTTGCTTAAAGATGAGGCTTTTCCAGGTGACAACACCACTGAGGACTGTGGAAACACAGCTTGAACAAGAAGGGAGGAATGCAAAACCACCACAAGACCCCAACAGAGGAGGTGATTACTCTTCCATCCCTGGTTATATCGATACTCCAGCTGGAAGAGGCTGAGATGATGCAGGAGGGGAAGGCTGATCCATGGACTTTACTCTAAAGTGATAGTACATAAAAGGACGGGTGGATCGATTCACCGCTGGAAAGATGGCCCATTACTTTTGAAATGAGAGAAAAAAGGGCTGTGGTATCCCCTTCAGCCCAAAACTAGAAAACTGCGCTGGTGAAAGTTATTCTGAAAAAAACATTTTTTGATCACGTGTATCATTTCTGCGCAACACTTCCAGTTCCATGATACTGCAGGCTACTTTGTTGTGCGATCGTGGCCAGATAAATTCTTTGGCACTTCCTAGATTTGGAAAGGCAGTTTGGGTCAAAGTAAACTCAGTGGGTGCAGGTGAATAACACAGTCTCATGTTGCACAGAATAAGTATGTGTTATTGGATCAGAATTCATGCATGTCATCCTAGAAAGAGGCTTGAATTTCTGTTAACTTTAGACCCAGTGTTCCTCCCGAGGCTCTTCTTCTATTGGGAGACAGTAAGTTTATACTCCAAATAGCTCTTTAAGAAAAGTCCAATTTACTTTATCTCCAGGCTCACAGCAGAGCTTTTTATCAATGTTTATTTTTACTGGATGGAAAGGAGCTGAGGAGCTCTTAATTCTTTCACATATCTGCATATAAAAACAGGCATTTTTCATTTTCTATGAGCTAGTTTTCATCAGAGTCCTCTTCACTTTTTTAAGTGTGAGTGCATGTTAACACACAAACAGAGAGGCTCAGATAGAAAAAAACATCAACTGTCTATGTTGTAATGTTTTATATATATTTTATATATTTATTTATTTATTTTTAACCTAATTGTTTATTCAATTTAACATACACAACAATGGCTTCAATGTGTCCGAAAAAGTATTTTGGGCACGGTAAGTCCGTCACAACTGGCGGTACTGAGTGGTACGTCTACAAAATTACGTCATTGTAATTGGTGTGCGGCATTCATGTTTTTTTATTAATTTGTAGGGCCAGAATAAATTATATCTTATAGTTATTAACAACAATTTAAAACAATTTGGGAATGTTTTGTACAACAGCAGACAGCCAATGTGAATGCTAACATACTATGGGTCAAAGCAACTACAGCAACTACAGTCAACAACAGCAAGGAGATGAAGAAAACTTCCCCAGACTCCCTTATAAAATCGCTCAGTTTTGTGAGTTGTTGAATAAGGACAAACTTTACAAACTTTGGGAAGCGCTATCTATGACAAATTCTTAATTATTTGGCACTCTTTGTAAATTCGGCATATGTTTTACACTCTCTCCTTATCAAAAGTCAGGAGAAGGCATCTAAATATCTAAATCTGCATGAGTAAAGACATTCAAATGAAATATAGGGCTCTACTTTCCCGTAAATACATGACTATTGCATATAGGTACCAAAATATACATAAATACATAAGCCAAAAAATATAGACTTAACTAAATTAAAGAACGTAATAATAATCATGTTGCAGGTAAGTCATTGTGTTTGTTTACCAAATATCAATATGTGTCTGTATAAAAATACAGTACATCTATTGTAATCTGGTTGTATCTATGATGCTATGGATGTGGCTACACTGAATACAGTAGCTTAAATACAACGCTAAGCCAGCACCACCATGTCAAGTCACTGCACACATAAAACACCTGCATGTAGCAAATGTCACACTCATTATAAGCTAATGTGTCAGCCATAATCGTAACAACCAAAGCACAGCCATGAGCTGTAATCGGAGCAACAGTCAAAGCTGTTTCATCCAATAGTCTGTCAGAATCGGCCTCTGCAGCAGTTAGTTATGTACATAACACATAATATGATATTATAACACAGCTCAGCCTTTGTCTGTGGATCAAAACAACCACAACATTTATCATAAGGGAACACAGAAGATTTTCAGGAAATAAAATCTTTTGGGAGCTCCATGAAATACATTTTACTGATGATATATCTGTATTTTAACTTAAACTGGCAATCGTTTTCTGCTTTAATGCATCATTATGAAGTAAATGTTGATTGCACATTGTAATGGCTATAGAATAATGAAACCATCTGCCTTTAGATCGGTTCCCTAAAAACCTGCTTTTACTTTACAACTTTGTCTGCCATCGTCTCCAGGGAAAAGAAAGATTGGCTGGTGATCCAGTCAGGTTGGCAGCCTGCCACCATGTCTATCTGCTTTTTAGTCTCCTTTATAGGCTAAATGATTGAATGAACTCGGAAATGGATCCAGTTGTCTTTGCAACACTGCCGCCAACAACAATGCCAATGGGAAACACTAGGTGGTGGTAAAGTTGTCTGTTGCCACTTTAAAGCTAAAGTAGAACTTTACTGAGGTTTAAACCTTTGAGCTTTTTTTTTTTTTGCCAAGAAGCCAATAGAAATTAATAGCACTCTCATGTCTGTACAGTAAATATGTAGCTGGTTAGCCTAGCATAAAGACTGGAACTAGAGAGAAACAGTGAGCCTCCTACAAGAACCTCTGAAGCTTTATAATACGTTACACTGTAAAACAAAAAACAAAAGAAATTTATTTTTTTATCTGCAATTATTAAATTTAGAATTTTTCGCATTGATAGTCTATAACTGTAATTAATAGTTTGGCAGACTATTTCATGTATATAAAACAACATTAGAGGCTCTCTGAAAGGTGCACAGGGTTTGTCCACTTGTACACTGACAACCAGAGCTGATAATGAGGAACTTTAAAAGCAATCATGTCATTAAAAATAAATAAAAATCAGGTTACTAAAAGAGAAAAGAAAGAGAGGAGTGAGATAGAAAACAACATTGTCAGTAGTGTTAGAGTGGTTTCTGTTATTTTTCACAGATTTTCCTATACCTTTTAAATACACTAAATATCCACATTAAATTACATCATTTAAATCACATGAAAAATCTGTAAATGTGATTAACCGTAAAAATGTCTTTTTTTAACAGAAACCGTTTTTTTCCCACATAAATATACTTTCGGATTTTTTTTTATTGAAAATGTTGATACTGTAATTACATTTAACCTAGATAAAATGAGTCAACAATAAGAGAAGTATTGTGTAGTTACATAGATTTGTTTGTTAGTTGACAGATATCTTGTTTACTTAGGGAAGTTTTTTATCTCGTTTTTTTTATGTCTCAAACAAACAAGATACGTGTGATACGCTAACCAGCTGTAAGCTTTATATTTACGTTACAGACAGAGTTGTAATATTCTCAACTATCAGCGAGAAAATGAAAAAGCTCAAGTAAGACTTAAGTAATACGTATTTTTAGTATTTTAACATTGTTGTTTTGCTGACAGATGTGAAAACTTCCTGGTATGTAGTAAACATAATCATGAAGACATACAGTATTGGTGCAGGACATAACCTTCGGGAAATGTGAATATGTTTCAGTTATTTTCTTAGGTTGGAGTTAAAAGACGCTGTCTCATCATTCTGTCTCAGCATCACAAACTGCTGTCTTCACCTTTACATTTCATTACTTCTAAACTCGAGCCAGAAGGCGGGTGTGGATCCTCTTCCTCTTCCTCCATCAGTGCTCACCTATCCCTCCATCCTCTCCTCCTGGGCTAAAACCTAAACATTTACAAGCAGGTGTGGATCTGTGAGAAACTTTGACTGAGCACAGATGGCAGGAAATTCCAGTGAAATGACAGTGGCTGAGTCCAAACCGCAAGACAGTGTGAGCAGAGCCCGTGAACCAGATACAGCAGGGCCAGCAGCGGCGGCAGCAGCAGCAGCAGCGCCTATGGACTCAACTTGGACTCCCCCAGCCTGCCAGCGTCTTGAAATAGGAGCAGCTTCACAAGACGCCTGTTAAAACTCTTCTGTGATGAAGCGCGTCTGGTGTGGTGGGTACGGACTGACTCCAATGTGTCTTTCCAAACAAATTTTGGGTGGTGTTTGGTCTGAGAAACCTTAGCTGGTGAAAAGAGATTATGTTTAGCAGGTTTTCATAGCCCACATTTGGTGAAACATCAGTATTTTTGCCAAAAGATCAAGCAGGACTATATCAAGCAACACTTTCCAGCTCTTCATAGTGAACTCCTCCATCTGATGTCATGGCAGAATTTATTTAACACAACTAACAGACAAGTGTTTAGTAGTGGCAGGAATTAAGTGTGCAGGTCACCAAAGTTTGTGGCCTATAATCAGTCTGCCCCTAATGTGAACACATGAACACGACTTCAACTCATCACTCGAGTAAAAACCAAATACATAATTAAGATAAAATAAAAGTCATCTCATTGATATTTCTCTCTAGTCTTTATTTGCATATGTGTCTTATCGAGGTAATCAAAAAGTAACTGAAAGTAATCAAGTAACATTCCTTTCATATTGTGATACTAACCCTCCCGACCCTGAATATCGGTATGTACCACGTCTTGTAAGCTAATATTATTACAGCTGTCTTGCTGATAAATGAAGCCGCATTGTTCCATTTAAGAAACAGCCACAGAGAGAGGATCAGCCGCGGGTCCATTATCGCCGTCTGATCATATTACTGAGGAAGTAAGACGAGATAAGCTCGTAAAGCAGCCACTGAAAGTCATTTCAAACATATTTTCAGCAGAAGGAAATTTGCAACACACTGTTACTTCTATGCTGCAACAGCAATACAGTTATTCTTTCTATGGGTTATTATTGTTGGTAACAGTTTTTATTAAGGCCCTTATAAGTCCTTATAAGATGCTTATAGGATTCTTATTCGGATTAATAAGCCTACGTAAGCATTAATAATAGCATTATAAAAATGTTTATTGCTATACTATAAGACATTTAAAGGCAGTTGTTCACTTGTTAACAGTTTATAGGCTGGTTAAGAACTGAGAGCTGGTCACACACAGTTACACATTCAGCTCAACCACAGTCTGATCTGTTAGCCACTGAGCAACTCCACTGGAGCAGTCGGGGTTCAGGGCCTTGCTCAAGGGCACCTCGGTGGTGGTAATGAAGGTGGAGTAAGCGCTGACTTTTACTTTCCCCATCCAGATTTATCCTGCCGGTCCGGAGGTTGAACTGGCAGCCCCCCGGTCACAAGTTTTATTAATGTTAATAAGCATCTTACTTGGACTTATAAGGGGCCTTATTTCCTATTAACTAATGCTTATTACAAGGACCTTTATATAAAGCATTAACTTGTTTTTTTGGGTCACTAAAAGTAAATACGATACGGGTATGGGTATTGAAACAATCCTATCTGGTATCACTGGAAATCAAAAGTATTTAAACTGGAAGGTGGAGTAAAAAGCCAGTGATATCAGTCTCTCCTGGAAGATATTCATAGTGTTGCAGTCAGTTGTTTCGTGTTAGAAGTGACAGAAATAGTTGTATCAAGAATGAGACAGGACAGAGAGACCTAGCCTCTAATCTCTACATGGCAAGAAGTAGATGAATGTCAGTCGACAGTTTCAGAAAGTTAGGGAGAGGGTTTCCAAAGCTGTTCAACCATCCAACAATGAGGATTTTCCATCACGAGTCTGGATATGCACACATTTTACTCGTTGAAAGTACATTATCTGTACCTGACACTCGTTTAGGAGTCCTCACTCAAACCTATTGTGTTGGGAAGATAATAGTAATCACCAGAGATCCATGTGTTTACTTGTTGATTTAGTTATTTGTGCCAGAGAGAAGGAGTGTGGACGTGTTGGAGTCATATTGCAAACACATTTGGGATTAAAGGGGAAAGTAGGGTAAAGGGAAAATGAATTAATACTGTAAACATACACTTACTTTCTGAGCATCACTGAAACTCACATTTTAGTTCCTGTTAAACATTTCTCCCTGTGTTTCCAGCCGGGCCTCTGAATCCTTTAAAACACTCCTCTTTTATTTTCTTTGTACTCGAGCTTTGAAATGTAAATTCATTTTCCTCTGGGAGCGGATGAAACGAGGCGAGCTGTGTGTACGTCTGCTTCACACGTTCTGCGAGGCGTCATTTATCTTGACAGATCTCTTTAATTTAACTGCTATACTTGTTATGCCTGTATGTTAGTTTTAGGTGGCTCCCAGTAATAATATTTAAACTTTATTGCCACAGCTCCCTCTACATTGAGTTTGGTTCTCTCTTTAGTGTACGCGTCCAAACACTAACTCATGCAAAAACAGTACATTTTGTTGCTACTGGCTGTGACTAATGCATACTTTTAATTTGGACACAGTAATATTGTAAACCGCTGCTGTACTGATTTAATAAACTTTCCTCTCTCTTGCTGCTGTGCTGCTGCATCTCCAACCTCCCACTGAAGACCTCTTGGGAACTAAAACGAATTAGCCTTATTGTGTTATTCCTCATGAAAGCCTTGTGTCTTCGTCTCCAAAATGTAAACTTTTCAAGAACAATGAACAACAGAGCTTCATGAAGTCGGATCAACGGGTTGTCAGTTCATCTTAAAGCTGTGCTGGTAGATATTTGTTAAAAATAAAATTTGGTTGTGCGGCCCACGACTTTTCTATTTTGGTTTAGTCTCGCCTCTCTCATCAACCCAGTTCACAGACAGCTGTTTTCAGCACAAAAAAAAGCTCTGATGAAGCAGCTATATGCCACCTGCCCTGCAGCAAACAGCAGACAAAGTTAGCAATTAGCTGGTGAATAGAGTATTTAGCAGCTAAACACCCAGATATTTCTCTCATAAGGTGATTGAAATCAGACCCAAACTAAGAGAGGATTGAATTTTGGACTTGGATTGACCAGAATCACATCATTGAATGAATGCTAGACTTGTCTGTATACACTGATTGTGAAAGTAGGCAACTACTTGCTGCCAAATTCACCATATCAAGCTTATGAGGGGCCACTATAGGCGTTTTTGGACCGGAGGAATCCCCTTTTTTATTGTATAATTATAGTATTTGGGATTTGGCTGATCTAATAGGATGGGGGAGATTGTTCCGTAGTCCGGGTGCAAATACTTCAAAAAAGGAGTCAGCTTTTGTTTTCAGTCTCGTACATGGTATAGACAAGAGATTCTGGTTGGATGATCTAAGAGGACGGTCAGTGGTGTAAGGGCTGAGTAGCTCGGAGATGTACACAGGCGTTAAGCCGCATAGTGCCTTGAAAGCAATCCTGAACTTAACTGGCAGCCAGTGCAACGAGGCTAAAAAATGGTATAATGTGAAATCTCCAATTTGTCCTAGTTTAAAGTCAAGCAGCTGTATTCACATCAGTTCTCAGAACTCTGTTTTGAGTGACGTAAGTATACATTGATTGGTGGATCTCAGGAGCCAGCATCTGCAACTGCCATTTCTAAAACTCTGTCAGCTGTGCAAACAACAGACAACACAAAAAAACAGCTTCTAAAGAAAAAGCTGGCTGGCTTTCATTACTTCACTATTCCGACTTGTTGTGCGAATGCCAACAGAAAAAAAGCCCTTGACGGCACATAACCTCCAGAGCCGTTTGGTCCAAAAACACCTTCAGTCAGATATTGATCAGCAGTTACAAGGTGGCCAAAAGTCTATTCATACTGCTTTAAAGGTGTAATTTCTGAGAATTAGCTGTACATCAAAGGTAGCTCCAAAAACATAGAGGACAGCGTAACCGCTAACTTCTCCTCACTGCACTGGACTTGCTACTCTTTGCAATTTGCAAATTAGCTCAGTTAGCCATGGAGCTAAGTGGCCTGCACACACTGCAACCTTGGAGGACAGGGGGAGTCATTGTGGGCTCAAGGATTTAGCTCAGCACCCTCCCAGTGAACAGAGTGGGACCGAACACAAGCTGTGAGACTGACAAAGGCCAGTCAGATGACAAAGGATAAAGTACGGAGGTGATTTACAGCAGCTCTGACCAGGACTATGAGACCTGAAGCTGGTGAAAATGGAGCATAGAGCTGTATTATTTTCACATCTGACTCTGCGAGGATTTATTTCAATCCAACTAGAGGTGATTGTGGAAAGATAAACAAAGTCTGTATTTAGTTAACGTTGAGTTTATATCAATGAGTTAATGGATCAATTAAGTTTGTCTTAGTTCACTTAAAGACAGAAACTTGAATTGAAATGATTTCCTTTCTTGACATTTTGATGTGAGTTTATTTTGTTTAGTTATACAAATAAGTAGCAAACTTACCACTTTTACATCTAACAGCTGAAACTACAGGGCTATCAGGCTATCAACTCTCGTGGTACAAAGTGGTATTGCGAGACAGGACGGGCTGGGGCTAGCTGGTTAGCATGTTAACTTCAGTAGACAGATCCGCCACACAGTACAAAGACGTCTTTGACATTAAGTCAACACTGTTGTTTCTTCACATTCTGTCGATAATTATATTAATTTTTTTTTAATGTTTTAAACTACAACGTTGGCCATATCTTACACATTGCTCCCTAAAAAAGAAGTAAAACCACCTCAAAAGTTGTAGCTACGAGGCTTTTAAAGCTTTAAAGTCAATACATTTTGGCAGCCAGCCAATCAATTAAGCAATCAGTGAACTAAAGACAAGTTTCTGGTTAATTTTGAAGTCAGACTATGTAACTTGAGGATGTTTACTTTACATACAAAGATTTTACTGCTAATACTTTACAATATTTGTTGTTAAATGCAGGACTTAAACTTGTAATCTAACTGTCGTATTGCTACTTTAATTAAAGGATGTGAATACTTCTTACACCACCGTCCAACACCGAAACAACAAATCATTCAACCACAAACATGAAGGGTTTGCCTGCAACTAAATATGGAATCAAATCTAAACCAAAGAGGCTACACACACGCACACAAACACACACAATATTTCTGAACACACATGTCTTTATTACATTTGTTTTCTATTGAAGTATTGTGAGAATAACCTCAAGAAAGAATCTGGAGTTTATAATAATCGCTGAGAGATAAACTACCCTCCGAACATTAACTGGAGCTTTTAAAATCCCACTAATTCACTCGACTTTGCGAAGAAGAAACCTTCTGGGACTTGAAATAATTTACCAAGTAAACAGGATTTAAAAAGACATTGGCCTGCAGTTAATACGCACCAGAAACAATGTTGAAACAGTTACCTCTGATACTCGCAGCGGGTCGTATTACCCAGCTGTGTCACCCTTGGGTGTTGCAAAAGAGCATGCACCTCCAGCCAGGAATAATATTTCTGAACCAAACCAAAATGAGCTCTGCTTGTAGGGCAATCACTGTTAATGTCCGTGAAAGGTATGTAAGGAGAAAAACAAGTGACGAACCATTTCATCAGCGTGCTCTGAACACAGGCACCGCTGTCATAAAACAGCAGTTCAAACTAGAATGAGATCGGATGTGACAAATTCAGACTCCAGGCTCAAAGACATGGTAACAAATATTTATGTAGGAACAAGCAAATTTGCTTCTTGCCTCACACTAAAACGTCCCATATGATCAGTTTCTCACTGACTTTGAAGCCTTAATTAAGTACATTAGGTCATCTTGTTCTGCGTACCGTAAACATGAGTATTCAAGGCACATTAGCAAGTAAGCTATGACTTAAAATGACCTTAATAAGTTGTATCCATCCAAATGTTGCTTGAATTTTAATCCCAATCCCAAAAAGTCAACACAGATTCATTTGGCTCATCAGGTGTTTCCATCAGCTGGTTGCAAATAGTATGAAGAGGGTGTAACAAGATTACGTAATCAAAAGGGATCCAGTAACTCTCCCAAAAGGACCTACATTTGTTTTGTTTTCTACAATGTGGTGTTTATCATTTACTGCCATTTGTGTTTTTCAGTTTTGGGCTTTGCTGGGTAAGGAATGGCTTCACATTTTTTGAATAATTAGCGTTTCAAGAGTTAGATGAAAAGATTAACACAACTAAGTACAGAGCTATGAGGTTACTATCTTAGCATAGCTTCGCATACAGACTGAAAACACAGTGAAAGTCTTAGCTGGCTTAGCTCTGTCCTCAATTTAAAAATAAACCGTGCAGCACATCCAGGCTAATTTATTGTAACATTTGTGAAACTCGAAACCCATTAGCCATCCTTGGACAACGATTTGACCTCCAGCAGATATCCAGATAGCCTGACAAATAACAGATTTCCATCTTCTGTGCACCGGCCATTGTTTACAGTCCGATGAACAACTAAAAGGAGCTATCTGTAAGAATTGTAGTTGAAACATTCAATAATTAAATAAACTATATTGACAGAGAATGTGAGTCAATAGCAGTTTTGAGTTAGCATACTACCCAGCTAGCCCCATCCAATCCTGGCCAAAGCTGCTGTTCAAGCAGTGTAAAGACTGACACTCCCTGGTCCCCAAGTGCCCAGTGCGAGCAGGTAGCTGCACAGCTAACTGAGCTAACTAGCTATGGGTACTCTGGTGATTCTAAGCGCTATATTATAGGCAACTTGTTTCAGTTTCTTGAAGGTGTTTCACCACTCTCTGTTAAGCTGTCTGGGGAGGGAACTAAGTACTGCATTGTAGGTGGGTGATAGGTAGTGTCGTAGGCCACCTCCGACACTACAACACTACCCATCACCCACCTACAATGCAGTCCTTAGTTCCCTCCCCAAACAGCTTAACAACCATTCACACCTGGGCTCACCTAGCCCTGGCAACCCACATGCAGGCCGGTTGGGTCAACGACTCTGTAAGGACACTCCCATACAGAGTTTAAAAGCCTGCAGACTCCCCTCCAGTTAGTTAGAACTGAAGAAGCCTCTTGGATGAGAGGTGAAACGTCTCCAGGAAACTGAAACACGTCCAGTTGCCTACAATACAGCACGTAGAAGTACCGTGAGCTGGATGACTGAGAACCTTCATCAACATGTACACTGGTGATATGCTCCCTCCCTGTGTGTTTTGGGCATGAATTCGACATGTGGCCAATTCTTACATATTGCACTTTTAAGACGTGAGAATGGAGTTAATTTATTTGCATATTAATACAAATCGATTTTTAAAAGCTAGAAAATTACCTCATTTTGCAGCCAGTTCTCACACCCACTGCCTCAGTGTGCTTTACAATCTGTACAGTGAACAACACACTCTGTCCTTCGACCCTCGATTTGAGTGAGGAAAAACGTTCAACAGGGGTAAAACATGATGGAAGAAACCTCAATAAGAGCCACAGAGGAGGGATCCCTCTCCCAGGACGGACAGACTGCAATAGATGTCACATGTACAGAACAGAACAACAAAATCACAGTTTACAAGAAAGTGTTGCCCAAGTGCCTGAGTCAAACGAGGCAGCCTGGTCTGTGGCCTTACGCTTCTAAGTTTGACGCTATAGTTACCCTTCTAGTCTCACTTCTTGAAGCGCCCCTCTCTAACCCTAACCACCACCAATGAAATGTTTGCCATCAAGCTTTATTTTGAGTGTAACCGGACATTGCATATTACGTATTATTGCTAACTTGACCGCGGAGCCCTTCACGTCTCAAACTGACACTAGAGGAGTAGGTAGAGCTTCATAGTGTGAAGCTTTCGTCACTGATCAAGCTGCCATATTTGACGAGTTGGGATTGAGAGAACGTGTTGCACTTCGACTGATGCGTTCTGCCTCTTTTGCTCTTTCCATAGACCATTTACCTGCATTCAACCAAACCCTGCTCGGACATGATTGGTCAATACTACTCAGACTACGAATGTACTACATATGAAACCAGAACGCTTGCCAATATCTTCTTCTGCATTCATATGCAGATATCTGTTTATAGAGATTATACATTTGTAGGCTAACTGCCGAGCTAACCGTTCCCAGTCTTTATGTTAAGCTTACCGTTTTGTGTCTGAGACATGAGAGTTGTCATCAGTCTTCTCTACCTCTAATACCTATTCCCCAAAATGTCGAATTGTTTCTTTAATAGGAGTTGTTTCTTTAATAGGCTATGTTATGCTGACGGAGGTTAAGCAATACAAGTGAAGTATAGAAAATGCTTTCATTCTAATTTTTAGGTATTTTCCACATTTTTTTTGTGTTAGTGCAAAGATTTCTGAGGTGCAACTTTAAACGTAAAGCATAGACGATGAGAAAGATGATGGACCATTGGTGAATTAGACAGACGATGAGAGGAGAGGAAATACAGTACACTTAAGTGCAGTACTTGAGTAACTGTACTTAATTACATTCCATCGCTGGTTATTACCATCACTTGTGCTGTAAAATGTTCTAATAACGTTCCAATAATATTTTTTAATACTACTTTTCAAATAAGTTCCCTTCGTTGTTGTCACTGTATCAGTGTTGCAAAAGTCTTTCTTGAGTAAAAGTAAAGATATAGTGTTAAGATATTACTTTGGTAAAAGTAAAGGTCACCCATAGCCTACAAATAGATCTAAGTAGAATAGAAGTAAATATATATGATATTGTAATAAAGTTTCAGAAGTACAAGAAAATGATGCATAAAGTTATAGTAATATAGATGTACACAGTGATGGAATATTACTAAGTACATTTACTCAAGTACTGTACTTAGGTACTTCAGAATTTTTCCATTTCTGCTGCTTTGTACTTCCACTCCACTTTATTTTGTAGGCAAATATTGTACTTTTTACTCCACTTCATAGTACAGACACTAAGGAGGAAAAACAGTTGTTTTTTTGTAAATGAGCAATTTCCACTTGCGCTGATAAGATTTGGGGATTGAAAGCTTCAGTAAAAGTTTGTGAATGGACGTAGAGTGAAGATCATTTTCTAAACTACTACTTCCACTGTCAGCCAGGAACCTTTATCAAATTACATGCAACAGTATTAACCCAAGTTTTAGTTATGACATGTTACTCGCTTGGTCAAGGTCAAGACTGAAGTGTCAAACTCGATACATTTTGTGTCCCTTATAAAACGGTGCTTTCCCTGCCAATGTGGCCTCCAACCCTTTGTTTTTTATTTAGTTTTACCCCATACGTGTTGTGGCAAATGGACTTAATTCATTCGGTCACTACTTCCGCTTGTGAAATATTTTGAAATCGCAAAATTTTGCAAAGTCAGCAGAGGAAAACAATCCACTAAAACTGAAATGCTTTTGTTATTTTCTCCCCCTGGTGTGAAATTGAGGCAAACATACACTGCCAGGGCAAACAAATAGTTTAGGGCGAAACAAATCTTGGCTCACTGCTCGGAGCACCACTCTCCATCCGAGCACTTGAACAAACAATCTGAGCATCTGGTGAAATAATCGCTGACTCACTGGTATTGATCAACAACCTGGTCACCCTCCCAAAGGCACATTAAGTTAATACTTTACAGGAGTGCAAATGTTGTTTGTAACCTCTTAAATGGCCACATATCTCAGATTAAATGATAAAATTAACTCCCTGCACACACCTCTGTGCTGTGGGAATGCTGGCCGAGGCCTGCGAGAATAAACCATGATTCCCCAGCTAAACTCCATGCCAGTGATACCCTGAGACTAATGATTAAAACAAGCCTCCTCATCTGTTTGACTTTCAGAAAGCCAGATTTCCACCCCCTGCGCAGCACTTTTCATTCCAGCTACATTACATAAATCAGCAGACTGCAAAGGAGTGGAAAGGAAGAGTCCCATAAGTAATAAGAGGGGGGGAATATCACAGGGGAAGACTTTACTACAGTATAGAGCAGCGTATCTATTAATTGCCTTCCTCAAATCCTTGTTGCACAATCAAAACAAGTTCTTGTGCAATCCAGGAGGTAAAATTAGACCTGATTATAACAATGTGGAGGTTTGTCCAAAACTTTTTTCTCTTCTATCTCAGGAGGTTTTTCCTCATTTATCAAAATTTCTTGACAAGTTAGTGGGTTGTAAAGAATTCCTGCACATCCTGCATCCAGCAAACAATGGTTTCATGTCTCAGCTGGAGTCACTTTAAATGCTTACAGACAGCTGTTAACATTTAACATCCTTGTATACTTTCTCAATCATTTTTCCTTTTGCGCTCATTATCAAAAGAGAAAAGACGATATTTTGGCTGAATTTGAGACTAAAACACCCTTAAAACACAACATAACACGCGCTGACGCCTTCTTAAGTTGCCATGACAGCACAGTTTCTACAAGTTGACACGTTTTGGACACTGAAACACGTTAAAAGCGCAGTGAGCGCTTCTTCTTACCGCTTTGTGTCCTCTTCATCCTCACAGCTCGCTGGTGGGTCTTCGCCTCGCGCTGGTTGCACGCGGACTGCGCTGCTGCCCCGCTGTCACTGCCGCGCGCTCCGTCTGCCTCTGCTTTGCTGCGCGCGCACATGCACGCACGCTAAGGCGAACTTTTTTTTGTTGTCTTAATCTACGGAGGAGGATGCAGCTGATTACAGTCACGTAATGTAAGTGTTTGTGCTGATCAGAAGGTTTTTTTATTTAGTTTTCATTACTGGACTACAAATATGCAGAAATATGTTTTCATATCTGCTTTAAGGACTCCATCATGGTGACCTTATCACTAGTTTTTGGTTTTATCACCAATGTTGTAAAAAGCAACCAAAAGTCATATTTGAGTAAAAGTAAAGATACTGTGTTAAATATTACTTTGGTGAAAGTTAAAGTCACCCACACATAGAGCTACCTATTTGAGTAAAAGTCTTAAAGTATCTGATATTAAATGTATGTAAAGTATCAAAAGTAATTTTCTGGCAATAAATGTATTTAAGTTTCAATCTACTTTGGCTGTGATGCAGCCTGTAATTCTCAAAGTAACTAGTAATACAGTTAACACATACATTTAGTGGATGAAAAGGTTTAATATTTCATTAGTGTATTCCACTAATATTTTTGGGAGTTCCTTCTGTTGTTGTCACTATATCAGTGTTATGAAAGTCATACTTGAGAAACAGTAAAGATGTAGTGTCAAAATATTACTTTGGAAAAAGTGACAGTCACCCATAGCATAGAGTAAAAGTATCTAATATTGTTCTTTAGTATCAAAAGTTACTTTATAGCAAATCATTTACTTAAGTATTAAAAATACAAGTGGAAGATTGAAGAAAGTTGAATTATGCATAAATTATATATGTATACAGTGATGGAATGTTACTAAGTACATTTACTCAACTACTGTACCTAAGTACTTGAGTACTTAAGATTTCCATTTCTGCTGCTTTGTACTTCCACTCCACCTCATTTTGGAGGAAAATATTGTACTTTTTACTCCACGACATTGATTTGATAACTTTAGTTACTTGTTACTCAGATTTAAAAAACACACACAAAAAAAACGGTCAACACATAGTATACAGTGTATACAAGTAAATATATGTATAATTTACTGTTTCTTGTATTTTTGATACTTAAGTACATTTTAATATCAGAGACTTTTACTCAAGTACTATTTTATGGTTGACTTTCACTTTTAACAAAATAAAACTTTAACACTTCCATCACGGCCGGTCAGTGTTTCATTGTTATATCTGATGTTTGTGGATTAAAATCACTGCTGCATTAATGTGTATGTTGCATTTAACTAATTTATATATGGATTGGAAGTTAAATCTATATTATATTCTACAAGATCATCATATGTTTTATAAGCTTAAGAAGCTTGTGAGTTTTATCAACATTTTATCCTTCAGTTTATCAGAAACATTCAAAATCACCACATTAAAAAAATTTTTATCTGAGAAGTAACTAGTAACTAAAGCTGTCAGATAAATGTAGTGGAGGGAAAATTACAGTATTTGCCCCTGAGGTGTAGTGGAGTGGAGGTATAAAGTTGCATGAAATAAAAATATTAAAGTAGCCTCCAAGTACCTGGAGTTTGTTCTTAAATACAGTACTTGAGTAAATGTACTTAGTTACATTCCATCACTGTTAATAACTTAAGAGTGTCTTTAGTACTTAATAGTGAATCCACATGGGTTCTACTGCACGTTATGTTTTTTCCTTTTCCAGTGGTAACCCTCTACACAGTATCTGCCTTTATCTGACCATATTCTGGTTTTTGTCTTGCCAGTGTCGTATTCCATCTCTATAACCATCATAATAACACATATATTAATAAATATATGTATGCTTAGGTGCACATTAATGCTGAATATTACCCTCCTCTCACTCAGAGGGTGAACTCCCTGTTCCTCCCACATTTACACCAATCACATCAAAACTTGGACGTACTTCATGACAGCCTGTCAAACATCTGGACGTATCTTCACACCGTTAAGACTGACATGAATACACGAAGGAGGCGAACGAGCAGAGAAGCCTTTTATCAGTGTATCTGATTTCACGGTGAGGCTTCAAGTCGGAGTTATATTTCTGATTCCCGAGATGATGCACAGAGCTGTAAACAAGTCCTCTGGGACGGCTGCTCAAAGCAAAACCAGATGGGTGAAAACAATTCACAAAAGAACATATTCTCCATGAAAAATTGGAACATTGTAGGGGTTTCATCGACTAACGAGATACAGAAAACAGCTGGTTTTGGTCTCTTTTGCTTGCCATCCTCTCTCTTTCTGCCTCGCTTCTTCAGGTGCGATAAAGCCATTGAGAAATATTAATAGATCTTTTTCACAGCCCACATTCTGACTTGTCATAGCAGGAAAAGAGCCGGTGTGACTAATAACATTAGAAATGGCTCTGTTTTATTCAAGTGTCAGTGTGACAGGGACATGCTCAACACCACGACCCAGAAACTGCAGCAGCCGTCCTTCATTTTCATTATTCACACCTGTGTTTTTCATGTTGAAATGTCTAACAGTATTCAACAGAGGGGTGATTCGAGGTTTTTGTATCCCATCTCATTCAATCAAATGAACTCCAAATGTGTTACTGGAAATGACACAGTGCAAATGAGACCAGCTTGTAGAGTAAAATGAGTCCCACATTTTACATGAGCTCCATCCAGTGTTTTTTTAATATCAAGCCTGTTTGCATCCAATATGAATTTTTCACGATTCGGACAGTAAATCTGAGGGTTCATAATATGACAACTAGAAAATTAGAAGAAAATCTACATCTTTTTGATACACAAATGATCTCTGTATTTTATTTTTCAAACCTTGGCGGTTTTATTGTGAAATACCGAACAGTTTAACTTCTCCAGGCCTCTGAAAACCTGTCAAATAATATAAGTGCAGGGAACGTCATCTCAAAGAACATGTGATAAGAGAGGTCGTAAACAGATATTGCTTCATTTTAAAGAGTCAGGAGGCAAAAGAATGTAATTAATAACATTAATAATGACAGCATTACTGTATACCTCAGCCAATTTACCCACCTCTGTAGACTGATAAGATAAGATAAGATAAGATAAGATAAGATAAGATAAGATAAGTTAATCCTTTATTAGTCCCACAACAATTAAATTTGCATTATTACAGCAGCAAAAGGTATAGCAAAAATAGAGAGCATCAATTAAAACAGTAATAATAAATAAGTAAAAAATAAGTTAATAAAAAGCAGAAAGAACAATATAAATAAGAAACAAAACTTAAGGGCCGCCGATAGTGTTGCTCATGCCAAGGACTAGATACTTTCCGAAAGTACCCTAGCATGTTATCTGGAGGATCAGAGGGGCCTTTCATGCCCTCTCATGACTCAGGGCCTGAGTAAACTGACCTGGTGTCCCCCCCTGTTGGCGGCCCTGGTCCCTGTACCTGTTACAGCAGATCGCCAGCTCGATTTTAAATGATGACTCCCAACCTTTGCGTAGTAAATTTCAGCTTCTTCCCTCTGGATGGAGGTTTATCGTCCCAAGATGTCGGACAAAACAATATAAAAAGAGCTTTGAATGAGTCGTACCAACATTTGCACATACTTTAAAAGCAATGTCTATTTATTGACTGAATTTGACTTTTTTTATTCTTGTTGCTTTTTTTAGGTGGGTTTTTATTTATTGTTTATTCTCTTTCAAATCCTGATTAGTAGAGCCATACTTGTGTCATGTTTTCATTATGTTTGTCTAATGTCAGTTGTTGGAGCTGCTTTTTTGTTGTTAGTTGACAACTTTTATTTTTTTGTTTGATTGTGCTAGATATTTGCTTTATTAAGATTAGTGCTTGGTAACATTTTCTTTTGCTAGTTATTTGTTTATTTTAATTGTTTCCTTGTTAAGCATGTTTGGTTTTGTCTAGTTAATGTTTTGTTCTGTTTGAACATTTGGGTAACACTGTGGGCAGCCAAGGTTAGATAGGTAAGGTAAAAGGATAGGTGTAGGGCCATGATGCATCTGGGTGAGCCTGTGGTTTTTGTATTACCAGAGCAGATATTCAAAGGTCCTGCACAACCTCGCAGGGGATGTCTGTAATACTGGCTGATCAGGCTGAAATTAGACAGAGCTATGGAGAGGATTATGTAAGGTCCACAAACTCAATGTGCCAAAAATGATAAAGATGTAAGCTGTCTGACCTTCACAGCTCCGGCTACAGAGTGAAGCAGTTCTGATAAGCGGTCCAGCCAAGGAAAAATATTATAGATTATATCTTAAAGAGAGTTGCTAAACTTTATTCTTTTGAATCTTTGCATCTATCTTAGGTCTTTTTCCAGATGAGGAAGCAGAAACAGGACATTAAGTTCATCTGCTGGAGGCCCACCACATCCTGTTGTACAGTGGTTCCTAGCTTTTTTAGACATTTAAAACAGTTCAACAGTAATGTTCCTCTCCAGAGTTGTTTCATTTGACTAGTTTTTTTAAAAAGTCTGTTGGGGTAGTAGTAAACCCTCCAGTATCTCTATTGCGTTTCTGTCCGTCCTGGGAGAGGGATCCCTCAGTTGTTGCTCTTCCTGAGGTTTCCTCCATCTTGTTTTTCCCCTGTTGAAAGTTTTTTTTTTTTTTCAGTATGGCTAATTTTTCCTCACTGGAATCGAGGGGACAGAGGATGTTCACTGTACAAGTCCACTGAGGTAATGTGATTGTGATTTTGGGCTATATGAATAAAACTGGGGCAATTTAATTTGCTGTAGTCTAACCAAAATCACACATTGTCCCTATCAGCCTAATAATATGAGTGAGTCCTAATCCTTTATATTGATTTAAATTACTGTATGTGGGAGATTTTGCATAGGGAGTTGTCATTAGATCATAAAACCACTCACTGAACAGTTCACTTTTGTTTTGTTAAATAAAGAATTTGTCAAAATATCTTGTTCACTGTCAACATTCATTCATTTTTACAACAGCAGTGCCACCTCCTGGCTGGCTGTGGTACTACTGCAGTGATCTGCTGCTTTGTGTTCCCTCTTTCCAAAAGTATATTTACGTAAATACCAAATGATTTATAAATATTATGTGGAAACAAACATCTTCTTTTCTTTTATTGAAAATACATGGGACAAACATGATCCATTGTTACAGCACTGTTATCTATAGATAATAATCTGGTTATAGTTAATCAGCTGCAAATGTGACTCATATTAGACTGATTGCCAATTACTTGCAGGGTATAACAGCATTTTTTAAATTTTTAAAGTCACTTTGGTGTGTACATTTTCTCAACAGCAAGAGAAGAAGTGCACCAATAACAAAAAATGCACATTAAAAAAATAAATAAAAATAAATAAATGTTAAGTAAATCTGTTTGTTTTTTGGCATGAACCTCTTTTAAGTTTGCGTCATGATAATAAAATCCAAGTAGCACCAGTTTTTGTAACGCCTTTATATGTTTAAAGAGAAATACAGGTGACAAAAATGGCAGTCATTCATTGTTTCCTGCCAGGAACACTAAAACCATGAAAGGAAAAAGTTTGTGATTTCAGATTGACATGATTTATGTGTTTATAGCCGTTTGATTAAGAGTTACACACCACGTTTGCCAGTAAAATTTAAGACAAATTTAAGCAAAAATATTGCAAATTTAAAGTAGGTTGGAGGACGGACTGCTTTTCAAAGACAACAAGTGAGTACGCTTTAATCCACTGGTCACACCGGAATCGGTACCGTTCTTTATGTGACACCTTAGCTCCCGACCCCGCTCCCCCGGGCTGCTCTGTGATATAAAACCAGCGCCTCTGTCCAGTACTGCGCCATCTCGTTACGTTAGCTCAGTGGCTAGAAGAAAGCTAGCTCGCTGCTTAAGGGGGCGAATCGCTTGTGCTCAAAAGGGACGACCTAAGTAACAATTTGACAGATTTTACCGAAAGCAAGACATTTTACTCGTAAAGGTCGTGGTGAGTATTTTGTTCCCAGACATTTTTCATTTTTCCTTCCTTTTTCTTTTGTTTTTGGATTTTTTTCCACGATGCTTTTTCTATTTTGCGAGTGGACAGAACGTAATGTGCTGGCTAGCGATGTAGCTAGCGTAGCTAACTTGGAGACGCACATCCCCCTCAAAAACACGAACGCTGGTTGTGGTTTTTAGAAACACGACGCTGTGGATGCATCTTAGCTACTGCTTCATCCCCCTTTTTTTGCAAGTTGGTGTAGCTTTGTTTTTGTAGCCTTTATTGTGAAGACTTTTCCTTGACGGGACTGATCTGTTTTTGGCACGCTTCTCAGCCAGCCCACCAGCTAAGTTAGCGCTAGCTAACGGCGTCAGAGGCTCTTTTGGTTTTGTAGTCGCTGCTTCGCCCTGATCCATTATTGATTACAGATTATCGACGACAGATCTGTCAGAATTTTGCAGGTTTTGGTTTTTGCAAGCAGAGGAACTGGTCTGATTTGCAGTGTATTTTTTTGTGCTTTTTAATTGGTGGTTGGCTAGCGTTAGCCATGCTGGCCGGCTTTGAGCCGCCGAGGCTAGCGCAGGGCCTGTGTTTCACACTGAAGCCTGGCGGTGGCGCTGTCGGTGCTCCAGGCGGGTGTGTTGTGGATGGTTTAGGTAATTTTTGATACCCAGACTTTGCTTTTCTGGCTCATACCGCTCAGTCTGTTTGCTTTTTTTCCCCTTTTTTTTTGTGGAGTAGATTTTTCCTCTGTTTTTGTTTTTTCTCCTTCCCCTGATGAAGAGTGATTTTTCTGATTTTGGGAGCTTTGGACTGCCAGTGTTGTTACATAACGTGTTACAAATACACATTTATTAATTAAACGTTTATCAATCTGAAAGAGTATTATGGCTGTTTATGTGTATTTAAAATCAACTCACGATTTCATGTTCATTCCTAGGCTGCACGTTCAACCATACGACCCATTTAGTCTTTTCATTAGAGACAAAGGCCAATGAACAAAAGTGAAAAATACACATCACTGGAGGATTGCACGTACACTAAAAGAGTGGACCTGTAAGATCATGTGACAGTTCTGTACACTAGCATTTATCCTATTAATAAGTTAAATCTTTCCCCCCTAAAAGCCCATTTACATCATCTACCTCCCACCATTTTGAACAAGTGAAACTCAACTCTAGTATTCCTCCTACCTGGCTTGTTGTTATGCCTACATCTAGTTTTGATTTAATTATATAGTAGGAGTTAGTATTTCCTAAGCCGTTAATATGCCACTCCAAGCAGACATTTCCATGTTTAAGGAGTATCAAATAAATGGGACAACCCATGTTTACACTGGTTTATGGATTGGGGAAACTCCATTGGCTTCAATAACCTTGCTTAGCTTGTCATACCTGTCGAGCCACAACAGTTGTTTGTTAAATTTGTCAGGACATGAAAGACCTTTTGCTCAGTTCCCATGACTTGTCAGCTCATGTTTACAAAATAAGGACTTTTCACATTTATTTCTGCACTCGGGCTTGTCCTCAAGTTGATCTGCTCTCTTAAAGGACTTCAGTATCACTGTTTAAATGGCACAGACCCCTTTCTTAACTCCTACAACCATGTTTCACTAAAACACAAGCCTATGTGAGCTAATGAGGCCCACCTTTTCTGCCCATAAATGATATAAATGTAATGGTTTTGTCACTGTGTTCAGTCCCAGGTTTAGATGTGGTCCTTGGGTGTGTGCTTTATTCTCTCACTTCTCATAGCTTCTGTTAGATGCTGCACATAAACATGCATTAGGGTCAGATTGCAGTCCCGAAGTAGTTAGTTGTAATTAGTTGTTTGTACATTCCTCGTCACTGACTCCTGCACACACTCCAACCAGGTAAGACTTGGTACAACATAACCCTGCTCAGCTTGACTGAGGTGTTGTTTTCTGTCACCTCAGTATAAATCGCGAGGGGCGAAGGTGAAGGTCGAGACACCAGCCCAAACTGATCCCAGCCCACAGTGTCAAACATCAGACAGACGACAGCCCTGCACACAGACGCTATGGAGTGAGTGATGAATGTCAGCCAGGGGGGGTTACTGTTGATGCCACTACTGTTTTCATGTTTGCTGTATCGGAGTTCAACTTTCCCAATTTACACACACAGCTCTGGGCTTCACTGGGTGCTCACATCGCCCCTTGTCTGTTAGAGTAACACACCCCGTTTTTTGGATATTGAGTCACACACTTGGAAACAAGCCCTTATTCTAGGGGAAAATACTAGTAATGGAGTGTGATATAAGAATAGACCATAGTATGGTGGTATTAACGGTGAATTACAGCTAAATAATTCATAAACCTGTTTAACAGTCCTTTAAATGAACAGCGTTTGTTTCTATCTGCTCCACCATCATATTCACCTGACTAATCCCCAGATACAAAATCTTCCAGCCCTGATTTAGTCAATTAACATTAAAATACTGTGAAATTTCTTTTATCCCGCGCCTTTAAACCTTTTGGTCTCACTAGATTAGATTTAATGGCACATGACATTTGAAAATATAATTTTTATGAGTCCCTTAATAGAAAGTCAAAACCTTCCAGTGGCTGCAGGTCCTGTTTCTGTCACTCGGGTGTAAGTGAAGGATGGTTACGTTTAGCTGAAAAATCTCCTCCATGAAGATGCAACAATTATAGATTTCAGTGATAAACAATTATAATGCATTTATTTATTTCTCAACACTATGGATGTATAAAATCACATGAGCATTTTTATTTAAAGGCTCGGTTGTTTTCTCCCCACAAAATGTCTGTGTTGGCTTTTCTTAACAGGTGCTATTTTTGAACCAGTCAATACAGTAACCAGGTAACACAGTACAAAATGATATATAACAGTGCAATACTTGCTTTTGTTCCTGCTTTGTTGCAGTTGGTTTTCATTGCACAACATTGCACCATAATGGCCCTTTTTTTCTTCTTTAAAGTAAGAAAATAAATGGTAGCTACAGCTGTGCCTGACCTTTTAAGCATCCCCATTCATGTTAGTGAATTTATCTGTGTTTAAACAAGCTAGTCTTGAAATTTTGGGGGGAAATGGCACATTTGAACTTCTTGAAAATGTATTGGTTTGTTTAGAAAAGGTGTGACTTTTCATCAGCTGAAATATAGCTCAGAAATTCATAAATGTCTTTTTTGTTTCTTCATCCTCAGACACGCAAGGATCATCTTGAAAATACTGGTGGTGGCGATTTAGTAATATTCGGGATTTAACAGGGATGTCATCACTTCAGCAGGCCCTTACTAAAACAGTGGCTCCTCTGTGGTATCATATTCTAACTACAGTTATATGTTGCCCGTATATAGCTTTTTAAGCAAGCTTTAATTGTCTATTCAAAGTGCTTTAAATATAAAGTCCAGAACCCATTTTGAATAAGGCCGAACACACATCTCACTGTGTTTTACATGCTGCAATATAATACTGTGTGGTAAGAAAACTGCAGTGTAACATCCCCTTTCTTAAATTAGTATACTTAAAACAAATGCATCATATACATGATGTTAATAACTCTGATTTAATGGGTTGAATGCTACTGCTACCTCTCAGGTCGTAGTTAATGCGCGAATGTGCCTCTCTTTTGGTGAAGACCAAAATGCTTTATTTTGTGTTTGGGTCTTTTCAGTGTCAGCACTCTGATCTGACATGTACTGTCTGGTCAGTATGTGTTTGAGTATGTTACAGGCCTAAAATGTGGAGGGGTATTATGCTTCATTTGTTTGGTTTGTGCAAGCATGAGGTACCAAATGAGAAATTATATTTCCCGATCCCTCATGATTATTTTTAGACTGAACGGGAGGTGGTGGTCATTTTAATAAGAAGAGAATAAAAACATGCAGCTTGGAGATTTTATGCAAATTAGATCTCATGGAAATTCCTCCATTAATTTCAAAGCATCAAATTAGGACACACTGCAAACATGTCTCCTGTTGATACAAACAGGGTAAATGGTGTCATAGCGGCAGTTTTTGTTGTCGGTGCTTTGATTTAAACGATTTAATTTCCCAGGAAGGCCTGCTGATCGTCTCTGCCTTTCTCTACCACATCTGGGGGACTCTCCAGTATTTGACCCAGGAACAGGACTCGATCAGTACTAATTCTTTGACTAAATCTGGGACTTGTGTGTCTGTGTGTCTTCCTGCTAGTCATTCACCCACCACCTCCAGCCTGATGGCCAGCAGCAACGTCACTAACAAGACGGACCCACGCTCCCTCAACTCCAGGGTCTTCATCGGCAACCTCAACACCCTGCTGGTCACCAAGGGAGATGTCGAGGCCATCTTCTCCAAATATGGCAAGATCGTGGGCTGCTCCGTCCACAAGGGCTACGCCTTCGTCCAGTACGCCAATGAGAGGAATGCCCGAGCTGCAGTCGGCGGGGAGGACGGGAGGATGATTGTTGGACAAGTCCTTGGTAAGAATTCAGTTTTTATTTTATGGTTGTTGTTTTTTTTGTTTTATTTACATCAAAGTCAGTTTTTGATTACATTCCTCTCCATAAGGTATGTATGCATCTTTAGTAAAGCTGTTCTGTAAGCAAGTGGTTCCCAACCGTTTTCAGCTTGTGACCCCTTAAAACCAAGCAATTTATTTAATGTTTAATTGTTAGAGTAGACCAGTAGCTGCGACAATTACTTAATCAACTATTAAATTAATCTGCAAGACTCCAGCTTCTTAAATATAATATTTTCTGGTTTCTTTACTGCTCTTTGAGAGTAAATTGAATATGTTTATGTTGTGGACCATAAAAGACATTTGAGGATGTCAGAAAGTAAACATACTTGAAGAAATGGATTTAATATAATTTTAAGCCTTCCTGTCCTGAAACAAGATTTACCTTCTGACGTAGTTTGGGAACCACTGTAGGAGGAGACTGTGATACTGAAGCTGGACACAAGATAAAAAAAATATACAGTGTCTGAATGTCTTGTTTCCAACAGTGTAATAGTGAAATCTTCTCTGTTGTTGTCATTGAGAAAAAATATCTAGAATCTATGAACATGTAAATACTTCTCAAAACGCATCCACTTTTTAACAGTCATCCACTTTACACAAGATGTCTTCTGACGTCACTGAAAAGTTAATTGTCACTGTTTGTGCAGTGGAGGTTTTTAAGTTTCAACATCACACTTTTTGTAAGCTGTTATCAGACTCTACACATAAAACTTTCTGCACAGTTAAACTCATACAAGCAAAACACATTTTTCAGTCGTGAGGGACTTTGGCACAAATAACACACACTTTCTTTGAATATTTGTTCCCTCAAACTGTTTAGAAAATGTGAACATTAAAGGATCTGAAGTC
Source organism: Pagrus pagrus (assembly GCF_965226575.1). Lineage (NCBI taxonomy): Eukaryota > Metazoa > Chordata > Actinopteri > Spariformes > Sparidae > Pagrus > Pagrus pagrus. The sequence goes on from NC_140196.1 coordinate 17,758,417, forward strand.
CTGTTGTTGATCTGTGATGTGTTTTTTTTTTTTTTCTTTCTCAGACATCAACCTGGCTGGAGAACCCAAACCTCACAGGTCAAAAACCACCAAACGCTCCGCTGGAGACATGTACAGGTCATTCATAAACATACCTTTAGGAACAGATAGGGCTGTTATACATACATAAATATCACACGTGAGCACAACAAGAAGGGAAAATCTCTAAACATGACCTGAACAATGTTCTAAACATGACCTTTGAAAACAATCGATAGTATCCATCTTCTCGTTACCTCATACGGACTCTTCTTGTTCTTCTTCCTGAACAGCAGTTCCTCATTTGACCTCGACTATGACTTTCAGAGAGATTATTACGACAGGTGGGTAAAATGTTTTCATTTTTTCTCTGTTTGAAAGAAACCGACAAATCGCATTTCTTGCAACAGTCACTGGAAGTTTTGTTAAGGAGAGTAATCCTCAATATTATTTATTTTCAGTGTGAAAGAGTAGGTCACACTTGTTTCCACCAATGTTTACCTCATTGAATAAATTGTCCATATCCACCGTTGCTACAAAGACACATGGGCTACTTGCGTCCAGTCCTGAGTCTGTTTATTTTGATGTTTTATGTTGTTCTTTGTTTGGTCCCAGAATGTACTCGTACCCGTCCCGTGTCCCCGCTCCCCCTCCCCCCTTGTCACGGGCCGTGATCCCGTCCAAGCGCCCGCGGGTCAGCTTGAGTGGAGGAAGCAGCCGGCGAACCAAGAGTAGCTTCTCCTCTTCTTCCAAGAGCAGTCAGAGGACTTCCTCGTCCAGAACAAGTGAGTCTCTCGGCTGCTTACGAGATTAAAGCTTTATCAATACCTGTTGGAAATTGTTAACTGAGTAAATGATGACAAGTGTCTAATAGAATAACAATGTAGGATGAATTAAGAGAAGGAAAAAAAAATAGCCGAAACCAAAAATAAAACAGAAAAAGTAGTATTGAAAGTTACATTGGAAAGTAATATTGCAAATGATGTTGAGGCATAATATTGTACATTATATTTTAATGATTTTCTGATATTTTAAAGATTATTAATGAAAAAATATCAATAGATAAATCAAAAATAAACATTGGGCACCGTCCTGAATTATTAGTCATAGTCACAGTTACTATCTTAGCTGAGCTCAGTGAATACTTCACTCAAGTTGCTCATCCACAGCTTTCTAACGCTGGTTCTCTGTTTTCTCTGCAGTGAAAGTGGATGAACTGCAGACCATCAAGAGGGAGTTGACCCAAATCAAAAGCAAGGTGGACGACCTGCTGGATAGCCTGGAGCGCATGGAGAAGGACCACAGCAAGAAGTCGGGTAGGGGGGAATACAGTGTGTTTTAATGGAGTGTTTTTGTTTGGTTTTTTTGGTTTTTTATCTGTCAAAGAAAGTGAGACTAGATAAGTTATAAATCAAAACGTACAGAACAGAAAGATCAGATGGATATAACAGCCGTTTGGTAACAAAACAACCACAGTGTCTGAGTGTTTATAACTATTAACCAACATTTATTATGCCGGACAATGATTTCTAAACACGATTTCCTGTTTGGCAGAAGCTAAGAGTATAAAAACTGAGCCAGGAGAAGTGACCTCACCTCCGCACCCGAGCAACAAGAAGGACGAGGGGCTGAAGAGAGACAGGGAGAGCCAGGAGATGAACGACTCAGATGAAGACGACGATGAGGAAGAGGAGGAAGGAGACCTGCTGGAGGAGGAAGAGGTGAGACTGAAAGGCTTACTACACAAAGTTATTTTCTTCTACGCTATCAGATTTAATACCTCAAGCCCAGATATCTGGAGACTCCATGTAAAACTTGACAAACAATAGTGAAGTGTCTGACAGCTGTATGTTCAAAGTATCAAAAAGTATATCATAACCCACTGCTGTTTCTACATGGTCTTAACTTGATCCACTCTCATCCCTAAACCACCCGTCGCTCATACAGACCTCAAACTTTTTCAAACGGCAGGTGAAGAGCCAAGAGAGGGAGGACGAAGAGGAGGAAGAGGAGGAGGAGGAAGGCGAGCACGTTGAAGGCGACGACGATGGCGACAGTGTCAACGGCGAAGAGGACTCATAGACACGGACCACAGCGACGCATGCGGCGTACACACAGCTTCCAGTAGGAACTCGGACTCCTGTTTTAACACTCATATTGTAGATACAAAAAGCAAACGTGCACACACACGAGCATGGTGCACACACTCTGTTGTTCCATTGTCCTTAAAGCCGTCTTTCTTTTTTTTTTTTTTGGTTTATCTTTTTTGCCAGTTGTCCAGTATCACTGTAATGGGAATAATTAGCTGTAGGTTTCGGTTTGTGTTTTTACTGCGTCCTCGCTGGTCTTCAGGAGATGGCAGAAACATGGACTGTTAATGTTCTCAGAGACGACAGCTCGACGGACATGTCTTAACGCGAGGACGGAAATTCAGCTACAAAAAGGCCGTTTTTAGGTTCAATGTGTTTGTTTCCCTCAACGGTGAGTTTGTTTGACCTTGTGTGTCTGTATGTTAATGTCAGTTTTTTATACTATTCAGTTTCAGTTTAACTGTAAAGGATTAAATTGCAATAAAATATTAAAATGGAGAGCGCTTTTTTGTTTTGTTTTTGTTAATTGCAAACAACTACATCAGTGGTTTCTGGGGGGGAACATGGAATTTGTAGTTGAAATGAAACCAAATAAAATGACCGAGCAAAGAGAAATGAGTCGTTTTTGGTGAGAGCAGTCTTTCTGTTGTTTTGGCCAAATGTCACTACCTGCCCTGAAATTTCTCCCCTTCACAAGAACCATGAGAATATTGAAGTTAACCTAAAAATGGAAAGTCAGGCATTATATATTCACCCCCATGCTGATGGAAAGTGAAGTTTCAAAGTCAACAAAACATTTCTTGAGCTTCACAGCAAAACAGTGTTGCAGCATTCTCATAAAGCTGAAGTAGGACGATTTAAAACATTAAAAATAACCCAAAACCATAAAAATGTCTCCATCCAGCAAAATCTAAATCTCTAGAATCCCTAATTGATTTGAAAAGACGTCATTTACATCCTTGACACACGTTAAAACTTGTGCACCTACGCCAGGTGGATGCACACTAACACTTTTAACTGAGCAGCCACAGTGAAGAGTTTGGCTTAAAGTCTTTTCAATCAGTTTGGGGTCTTGGAGCTTCCAGAGTCCTTGGTTATGCCAGGTGAGCTGTGTGGAGCCCATGACATACTGTATGATGTCATCACCTTTGTGTAATGTTGACAATGCAGATCACCGACATCGAGTCTGACAATAAAGTAATTTTGGGCTGCTAAAACTAGCCCACGCATGCAAAATGAAATTATATTGGTTGGATGTCTAATTGTGATCTGATCCATTTCTTCCTCTACCATTATCCTAGTTGAGGTTCCCACAGGTCCTTGAAATCCCACGTCAATTTTAAGGAAAAAAGTCAAGGATTTGAAAGATTTTTTTTTTTTTAACAACATTTTTAAAAAGGCTTTTTTTGCCACTTTTGTACTGCAGTGGCATACCAGTTATTTCAGGCATCAACAGCCGCGAAAGTGCGACCGTCGCATGCGTGCAGGAGTGATTACAGTCAAATGATTCTGGTTATGGCAAGTTACAAAACTTCTCAGCGTTGTTACAGGAATGAATCTTGATCTGCGTCACTCCCATCACTAATGCAAACTATTCATTTCCCTTCCAGTCAAAAACCGGTCCAGTTTTTAATTAATTCATGTAGGAGCGCCTGTTGCTTTGTTTACTGGTTCAAAAAGTTATGACAACGCTGTATTTAATCTCCTGACACAAAAATTTCCATGGTGGTAACGAGCTCCAGTGGCCAGGCAGGTCGTAACTGCACCCTCAGGTTAGTTAAATATATTTGGACAGAAAACAAAGGCCTGACTGTCAACATGACAAATTGTCTGTTGTAGAAATCCATCGACACAAACAAGTGAGCAACAGTTTGAACTTTATTATTAGAGTAGACCCTTCAGGCTGTCCTTTCAACAAACAAATACTTTACAATAACTACATTCACATGTTAATATTAAAACATAATAACCTTCCTGGCAACAAAGAGGCACAGAGCACTGAAGACATCCAGGATGTTGGCTGTCGGTCAGGAAAGGTTGGCTACCAGGATACAGATCAAACTCGTTCCACCGAAGTCTGTAAGTTTGCGTAAATGGCTTGTGGTTCAAGATCAGCCGGTTTAAGTTTACACAGGTGCGAGACAATAATGTCAACACCTTTTCCGTGGTCATACGAAGAAAATTAAATAACTATTTGGCATCTAAAAACCACAAGAAGTGTTTGCAAACAACATATCGATATCATTCATTTTTAACTTTGAGCTTCATCTCAGAAACAAACGTAGTGCAAAAGATACTTTAAAAACGTCTAAATGAGTTCAGTAAAAACATTTTATACACAGTTTGACACTCGTGCGTAAATCCAGCGCATAAGCCGTCTTCATTGTATCCAACTGTCCTCAACTTCCTCCAGGACTTTTAGGCCCTGAACACGAGGAACGCTGCGAGGACACTCAGCAGGAGTGGCACAGCTGGAAGGGGAAGAGACAAAAAGCATTTATCAGAACATGTTTGTTCTTACATTACATGGTAGTTCAGTGCCGTGATGGTTTTGTCACAGCTCACTCCAACAATTTTTTTCTCAGTTGTACTGGGCTTTTACTTTGCAGGTTTTGAGATATTTATGCCTCTACCCTCCATTAATAAAGCTCAAGGGCTACATCTCTTTTCCAAATAAATGCCCCTGGTACAGTAATTATCAGGATGTGTTAACAGTTTTCTCCACTAGCTGAGATCATCTGATGTGATCGCTATCACACATCTTTCTGGACAACTGTCAAATTGATCTACTTGATTTTGTCCCTTCATAGTGGTCAAATTAGGAGACCTTCTACATGTTGAAACCTGAAACTAAAGTGCATATTTAAAACAGCAGTATGTTGTTTACCATGAGGGTGGTCAGCTCCGCTCATTGTTGTGCCATTGCCGGGTGCGGCTGTAGTGCCGGTGTTGCTGGCCGGGTCAGCAAGGTTCAGAGGGCCGCTGTTCAGGACAGTCATGAAGGGACCGATAGTAGCTGAACAATTAGGAGACAGAGCAGTAGGAGGTTAGACAGGAATGTAGCTCAGTCACAGTAAAATGTGTTAATTCACTTAATTAACAGTTGAAATGTAATGTAATGTTAATCAGTATCAGTTTGAAAGAGCAGTAACCTAAATCCTTCTGTATCTCTGGAGCTTGTTTTAAAATCTCAAGGTGTGGTGGGTTTTAAAATAAAATTACTGCATTCAACTCTTTTAAAATGCAGTCGACACTTTTGGGGAGGTCTAACTACGTTAAAACAAACTAGTGAAACGCGGACAAAAGAGTATCAAGGACTGTTAGCTTAGCATACCTGTTGCTTTTAGTGTCAGACAAAGCAAAATTACTCAAATTAAAATGCAACAAGAAAACTACAGGAACATTTTGAATGTTGACGGTTGGTTACGTTTTTTGTTTCATTTTTACTTCAGTCCACTTTGTCAACACGATGACCAAGTTAACTGGGTATGGGTCTAAAATCTGCGATTGATATTATTGGTTGATTTCAATTTCTGCCTACAGATTGAAAACAATAATTGTCCAGGCATTTACACCAGTAAACTGATGTCAGATATGTGTGCACTGACATATTATAACACTGTCAAGGTTATTTTTCCATTTATGATCAGCTTTAACATGCTCTGGGGGAAACTACCTTATCATCAACAACAACTGTTTCCATTAGGATATCATGTTGTGAACCAAAATTATTTTATGTACAGTGTGTTAATGTGTGTCCGCTTACTTCCAGTAGTACTTCCATTCCCGAGGAGGATGACGAAGGTTGTAGATTCAGTGGTCCTGCTCATGGTGGCGTTCAGATTTGGGATGTCAAACTCGCACTTGATCACATCGCCATTCACCATGCCTCGAATTTCTTGCGTTATCTAATGACAAAAAGTCAGATATGGTGAGGTGAAATAAGAAGGAACCTGAAAATTTAAGTAAAAGATACAACATGTAATATATTTACACACAGACTGCACAGAGGAACTTTTGGGGAGAGTGCTTAGTCTTATTTAAAGTTTGTGATATTGGAAACTTAATGTCCAAATACTGTACCTAATCTACAGATTTTTCAAGTCAATATTCACTTGTGCATATTACTAGTAATAGCAATAGTGCCATGATATATTTTTGGTATCTATTTACCCAAAGATTGGTGTCAATTTAAAGAAAAAAACAGGAGAAAAGAAGATTTTGGAGCAGTGTATCTCAAAAAAAGAAAAAAGACAGAAAAAAAACAATCAAAACACCATATGAGAAAAGATCTCATTGTTTTGTGTTCTCATCCTTTCAAATAAGACTTATGCACACTTTTCTAAATAACACTTGGTTTTTCGTTAAATTTTTCAATAATCTGTGTCCCAAAGTTCAAGTTTCTGGAAGTTTCTTTTAACTTGAAGTTGTAAGAATTGAATCGGTGGAATACCACTTGTCTAAAAGGTTTGAAAGGTTTTTTAGGTTAGTGCTTTAATAAAAGTGATTTAATATAATAATATAATATTATAATATAATATTATTATATTAATATTATATATTATATTATATATATATATATATATATATATATATATATCAAAAGCAATAAAAAACCCAGATCTAATCATCTTTAGGTGCTTTTAAGTGCATAAATAAGATTTTCTGTTCATCTATTGTTTCATATAACACAACACAACATGTACATTTCCTTATGCGTGTAGAATGTAAACTAAGTTAATAAAGTGTTTAATCCCTTTGACAGTAAATTGGAGGCCTCACCCTCTCTGACGGAGTGAGCGTCATGTCAGTGTTGTTCTTGTTCATTGTCCTGAAGAAGAACGAGCCATTGTTCTGAGCACAGATGAAAAGTGCGGTGGTGCCCTGAGGAAAGAATTTGTGGTGAGAAGATGAGACGACTTCCTTGAGGTGAAGACAATAACGAATTGCAATGTCATACACATTCTCTTTGTAAGTGTTGGATATCAGTCAATGAAGTGATGAAACCGTCCAGACAACAGTAAGATTTCCAGTCCTTCTTGTTCCCTGTGAGTTCACCTGTGAATGCTGTTGGTGCCATTGTGCTCTATTATTTTTTCAACTTCTGCTTCCCTGTTTGCACATTGTGTGTTCATGCCACGGTATATGCCTCTGCAAAGTCGTTCACATTGCACAATAAACATTGTCTGACAACATGTTTGCCTAAAATAATCAGATTTGTGTCTGCAGTCACTGGGAACAAAAGTTTCGTTTTTTTGTTTTATTTTTCCGTAGTATATGTTGTCTGAATCTTTCTGTTTTGTAACCTACATTTCACGTTAAATATCAACGTTTAACTCCTTTATCTTTAACATTATCTTGCTTGCCTCTATCAACAGCTAGCTGCTAGCATAATAAATTAATACACATCAGAGGCTAGCTGCTAAAGTTATTGCTAGACTCTATTCAACAACTAATCGCTTGGAGGTAAAAAATAAAGTGACTATGTGTAGTATTAAATGTGCAAAATAATCCAAAAAAGCTATCCAGCACCAGTGTTTTGCCCGTTTGTTGTGTGACAAATGGACTTTCAGGCACTTTTTATGATCTCATTACATCTCAGGTCAATATGTGAGACGGCCATGTCGTGTATAACCAGGTCAATAAAAAGTATCAATAAAGACGGATGTCAATTTGCCTTTGAGGTCAGCTCGGACATGTTAACAACTGGGCATTATGTAATATTTGCCAGTTATCAGTCATTTCACTCAGTTGTCGTAAAACTCTTGTTGGCTGTTAAAAGGGAAAAAGATAACGGCTGCCGAACACAACATCACGTCTGTTCTCTGTGATTCTGGACTGTCTCGTTTGGAGAAGTTCAGTCTGGCTTTAACTTTCACTGAGGGAGCGCCCCTTTGTTGGTCAAGTCATTTGCTTTGGGGCAATAGTCCGTATATTTGAGAACAGGGACAATTATTTGTTCAATTCAGCAAGAAGATGTTTGAATAGTTGTGTGCGTTACCTCTGAGGCATTCTGAGTCAGTCCCAGTGCGATGTATCCCGTGGAGTCTCCCCTGAGCTCGACGGACAGTAGTGTGCCGTTGGGAGCCATTGTGGCACCGGCATCCAAAGACGCAAACAGACAGCTGCTGTTTCCAGCAGGGTCACAGTCGTTTGGTGTCTCCGTACACAGTTTGGTGACGCCGCAACCATCCCGAGTTATGTTCACCTGGTAAAACACATCGTCATTTTAAAAAACAAGTCAAAGTGTATACAGAAATGGCTAAAACGTGTGCACCTACTATAATGTAATTATTCGCCTTTAAAGCTAAATTCTGATATTTTCAACATTTTGACTTTGAGAGATCGTTAAAATGAGTCTCTACTTCCAGCTGATTCTGCATTTTGTTTGTTTTGACGTGCGAAAATGTGTAAAAATTTACTTTGTCAAGTAGTGGCTGTTCCAAATAAAGAGGTTGACTGAGTTACCTGCACAACTTTGCTGTGTTAAAGGGTTATGGCACCAATTTTACACACAAGTTTCCATTAAAACGCACAGTATGTAATATCAGCTGCTAGTCAAACAACCACCACTGCTGATGAAACTGACCCCGACCTCCTTCCTCTCTCTCTGACTCTCTCCAGAAAGTTAAAGCGACAGGTGACCAAATGAAACGCACCATTAGCTTGAATAAAATAACAGATTTCTCTGGAAACATTTAAGGTAATGTAAGAACACAACTCAGCAAAATATATCATGAAGGCCTCGTCATTTGTTGACACTTTAATGCAGAAATGTTACATATTATATCTTTTACACAAGACGAAGAGTACAACTCAGCCAGTCAAAGGTGTTAACTGAAGAAATATACTGTTGGGTTGCATTATGGGAAATGTAGTTCCCAGCGGTTTCAGGGTCCTAACACAAACTCCGGACTAAAAGTCAGAATATCTCGGCCTGCTGCATCGATTTTGACAATACAAAAGTTGAAAATAGACCCTGGTGAGTTCTTCGACTTTATGGTCTTTTAAAACATAACTATAATATATATTTATATATATGAAGACTAAAAAAATACTGAATCAAGCCAAACATATTCTGTGAAAGCTTAAAAATTAAATAGACGGCAGCTAAATGACAGTTTTGTAAGCAGCTTCAATTCCAAACATCATTTAAACAGTTTTGAAAGTAGTTTTTAAACAAATGTTATAGTTCTCTGTTTAAATTACAAAGGTCAAGATGATATTTACACTGAGAGGATCAAAGACAAAGAAAACAAACCTCTGTATTATTGGCAAATGACAGATGAAACGTTCCCTGGACACCCGCGGCCATAAAGACCATGAATGCAGAAACCAACAGGATCAATCCTTGTGCCATTCCTAACAGAGTGAACAAGAACAAAAGAGTCAATATTGAAATCAGACAAATAAGGTTTTGTATATACAAATCAATGATATGACCATACTTAACCATACAAGTTAATGATTATACAACCATAAATTCATGTAAGCCATCATATACAAGAGTGCTGCGTCAAGTCAAAGAATAAAGAAAACCAACTCAAGCAAGGTTCACAATCAGAAGACCTTAAATTAAACAAAATAACTCTATTATACTGTTTGTACCATAATGTGTAGTTCTATTCTAGTAAAGGAATCAGAATAAATACTAATTAAATCAATCTCTCCTTCTTTTCCAGGAGTTTGAGACAAAGTTATCAAACTTCAAAACCACCAAATTAAACAAAACAAAAAAGACTACAGTTCAAATCTCTGGACATCTGTACATCTGGATATTTCAGTTTTGTTGAACAAGTTAAAGGAAAATAGGAAAATCTGAAATCATCCTATTTTGTATAGTTCAAAAGAAAATGAGCTTCACTTTCCACTTCTCTCAAATCACACAGCAAAGTATTTGTCCTCCAGTTGATCTGGTTAGTAATACTTAAAATTAACTTGATGATGATAATGAAAAGTAATCTAACAATAATAATTAAAAAAAATAGTAGTAGTGACTCAGTTAAATCTAAATGCAAAAAATGTGACTTGATCAAGTTTTTCTTCCTGATTTCAGAAAGTCTTACCTGAGTTGTAAGAGTGAGATGCTGAGTTGTGGGAATGTTCAGTGTTCAGCTGCTTCTGCTCGTCTGTGTGCGTTTGATCCCTGTGGAGATTTAAATCAGCTAATGTCAGCGCTGATGCTCAGTGGAGGGTGGGGTCTGCAGCATCCTGAGGAGGAGGCGTGGCTTTGTGAGAATTCACCTGGCTGACTACCTTCCTGGAAGGTGTGCACTCCAGGAAGCGCTTTCTGGAAAATCAGTGGTTCACTGAATGGGACAGCAGTTCTGGTTAACGCACATTTTCTTTTATAAGTCGCTTGATGAGCTGCACTGATGGAATGTAACTGATTGTTGTTTATGCTTAAACAAACTAAACAAACAAACTCTCTTTGTTTTCACAACTGAATAAACTGAATAAACAACCTGACCTTAAAGGACAACACAGATTCATACTGTTTGACTTTGTTTATATGTGGCGGACCCTGCCACCTTCTCTAGCTTCGAACAGTGTTCTGGGGACCTTATTTTCCTCTGAGAGCAGCTTGTTTATTCAGTGATGGAAATAAAATAATATTTCTGAGTTTGTATTATTATCTCATTAAATTGTGAATATTATAGTTCTGATGTTGAATTTCTTCTCTGAACGTACTTGGAGCCACTTTAAGTACAATATGAACTGGCCAACTGTTGAAGGTCACAAATAGGGTGAATGCAAATTTGCAGAGGAGCCACTAACTGCTGCTTATTTTACTCTTTTCTGCAGCTTTCTATGGCTGTAGCTAGCTGCCATTAGCTTGTTAGCTCAGTTAGCCGTGCAGCTAGTGCCCCTAAGTTGACTTGAGTGTCCGCAGCTTGGAGCAATTTAGGAGTCTCAGTGTTACAAAGCTGGCAACAGATCTGGGGTCAGTAGCCTCCATTTTTGACATAACATCAAATTTCTTCACTTTCTGTTGATAATTCTGGTTATTTATTTAATGTTTTACTGCAATTCTTACATAGTTATTACAAATTGTACCTTTAATTGGCAATTCAATAAAAAAAAAACTAAAAAACACTTATTCAGATATGCATATTCAGAAATATGCCAATAATTGATTGACCCACAGTATACAATATATACATGCATGTAAATATATGTATAAAGTACTTTTGTTTGTACTTTTGATCTTCAAGTATTTCAAGAAATGTTCTTGTGATACTTAAAGTTAATTTAATGTCAGATAGTTTTGCTCAGGTACTATCTGAGGTGTATTGATGTCTTTCACTTTTACCAGTAATATATTACAAGTAATATTTGAACATGATATATTTACTTTTACTCAAATACGACTTTTGAGTACCTTTTATGACACTGATTACACATTTAGGCAGACCTCATTATAATCCGATTGATCTTTCTGAAATGGTCCAGAGTTCATTTACTTTTGGTTATTTGAGTATATTTTGATGCAAATACTTTTGTAGTCTTACTCCAGTCAGAGTTTGAATACAATTTAAGCTTCTTTTACTTCAGTATCATCAGCATATTAAATATAAAGTCAGTGATCTGATTGTCTTGTCTCTGTGATATTGTATCTTACTCACCAAGACAACTTATAACTCATGCTATGCAATGTCATCCATCATTGCATCACAGTCTACCCTCCAGTGTCACCTGCCGACACGTCATAGTCGGTGTGACCACAAAAACCAGAATGTTGGGTGTCATTATGCAAAATGGTATTTAGGTGAAACCCAAGGAACATCGTGACCGTACATACTTGTCAGTTTAGTAATACGTTCCGTTTTCCCGAATGAGGAAGTGTTTGTTACCTGAAATTGTTTGTGACAATCATTAACTCATCCGTCCTGCTCAGCAGAGTTTTTGAGCTGTCTGTCATCGGGTTACAACAAGTTATCAAGAGAAATGGGCTAAGTCTTAATCAACAAACATTTATTATTGCTAGATTTGACTTTTAACACACTAAAATGATCAAGAATGAGGTGTTTCCCACTGTATTTTACTTTTATCAACGTTGAGAGCCTATATGAAACTATATTTAACCCTTTGTGAGACGCTCAACTCTCTCCTGAGTCACAGATCTGATCAGATTTCTTTTGTTGTCACCCGATCTTTGAAGAAGTGCGTACCCCTGCCCAACAACAGGAGGAAACCCTGGATAGTGAAGAAGTAATTCCCTAAAAGACAAAGGACACTGTTTTCACACAATCATTAGGGAAGAAATCTCCATTATATCATTATAGTTATTGTAAAAAAAAAGGTCAACATCTGATTTGGATTGTTCCTACCTAAAGGCCGCTGTAACAATTACTCTGATGGTGTCGAGAGAAGGAACCAGTTGTTGGTTTACCTGAAACTCAATCTCAGAGTGAAACTCAACTTGTCCATGCTGCTCTGGCATTGTTTGGTTAGCCAGAGCAGACGGCAAACAGATTTATGTCCTCTAAAAACAAAACAAGGTTTCATGAGTGCTCATATGATTCAGTACAAAGTACCTGGTGTCACCTGTAATGAAACAGCAGATGAAGAACTAGAGCATTTGACTTTTTAATATTTATTTTTAATATTTGGTGCTTTTGCTGTCAGGGCATCTTGACTTTGGGACGACCTACCTGAGGAGGACTGGACTCGCAGATTCAGTAACTTCTTTTAAATCACTTCTTAAAAGCCACTTTAATAGACTTGCTTTCATGTGAAGTTACCCTGTTTACATTGATTTGTCATTTTCTTGTCTTTTTATGTGTTTGTGTTTTCCTCTTATGTCAGTTATTCTTTTTCTCACCATAGTGTGGCTTTTATTTGTTTATTGTTAATTTATCTTTTATTCTTTTACAGTTCTTGATCCATTTATCTGTTTTCATCTCCTCTGACGTCATCCTAATATCGTCCTTTGTTGATTTTATTCTTTTATCTCTTTATCTGTATTGCTTTTTTTCTGTGGTTTTGCCTGTTTTATAGCTTTTATTCCTTTTACTTTAATTACTCATTGACATTTTTTGGTTTGCCCTCTTGTTTGAACTTCTCCTTGGACTAGACTTCCTTGTTCGACTGTATTATTATTCTGTATCGTTGTCTTCCTGAGTTTCCTGTTTTTGCTTGTCTGTGAAAGCACTTTGTAAACTTTCTAATAAAAGGTGCGACATAATAAAGTTTATTATTGTTATTATTATAACTATTACTATATGCTTACTGTGTGCTGTGCCAGAAATACAATACAATCAAACTACTCCTATTACTAATAATAACTTCATTTTTATAGCACCTTTCATGCAGAGATGCAGCCCAAAGCTCTTAACAGAGACTGGATAAATAAATACACGATAATAAATACTAATAATAAAAAAGGTAGAAATAACTGGTCAAAACCAGCAACAATAACAAAATAACAATAGCTAATTTTACTATTGTGGCAATGCATGTACAATAAATATGTACAAACAACAAAGTTTATAAACAACAATAAATAATAAAACTGTGAATGGTGGTACCCAACCTACATAAAAATATAAACAAAAAACATGCAACTCGGACTTGGAGGTTTGTATTTTTATACAAGCAGAACAAGACTTGACATACTTTCCAACATCAGTCCACATTTTTGGCCAGCAGGCAACTTCCTGAATCCTTTGCTGGGAAACATGATGGAGGGATAAAACACTCAAAAATAATACATTCACATACGATTGTTTCAACATTTATCAAAAGATTGGGACACAACACTAAATCTCTTTATCTGTAAGATTTATGCTTGTGTGACGGTCCCTTTGTGGTTGCCATTTATGTGGCGGTGCTGGCTGTAAATTCCTTACAGGCCAGCCCAACCCACAAACAAATATAAACAAAAAAACATGCAAAACTAGGGGAATGCCCAATGTCCAGTACTTAGACAATAAACAATAAACAAATGCCTCTTTTGGATATAATAAACAAATGTGCTCCTACAAGCCCCAGGGAAATAAAATGGTAAACTAAGGGTGTAAAGGTGCTTGAGTTTTAACGGGTTCCCCAAATAAACACAGTTCCCTCAGGAAAGATGTGGACAGCCAAGAAAACAAACAGGGGCTAAATAGACCAGAGTTTCTGGCTGATAATCTAAGGGGGAATGAGGTTCTCGGTAATTCAGGGAGCGATTCAGAATGGGCCAGGGACAGATTTGGTATGAGGGTGAGAGCCCCCAGTGTGCCATTTCCCACCTCTTTTAAGCCTTTCAATCAGGGTGTCATCACACCCTGATTGGCTGGGAGGGAAATGCCCCAAGCTGCTTCCACTCCACAAATCAGGAGTCAGTCTCCCCACCTGTGCACAGGTGATCTGAATCGCCTGCAATCAGTCATGAGGAAAATCAGCCCAAACAAAGAAAAATAGTAAGTCAAACAATTGGACTGCTACACATGGTTGAAATCAAAGACACAATTTTGGAGCAACATGTGTAATATTAGCTGAAGTCGTGAGTCCCACCAACACAACCCCATCGATCATTTCATTTATTCAGTTCAAAATTCACTTATATTTTTTTGTACTTTTTATTTTCCTACATGAAGATTTAAATTCTGTTTCTAAGTCTTCTTTGAAGAAAAATGTTAAAATAAAATAAACTGAATAAAGTCAGTTTTTCTTCTACCTGGACGAGGATTTAGAACATTAACAAAATAATTAAAGGCTTAAGAAGTAATAGTAATGTCTCGATGACCCTCCCTTGACTCCACCCTTCGCATTTCATGGCTCTGACGATGGCACACAGGGTTGAATTGTCTGAGATGTGTTAACGTATGAAAGGGGATCAATTCCACGACTGACGTCAAACTGGGTGGCAGCGGCTCTTGAGTATTTCTTAAGAAAATATTATTCTTGATTAGATGATTATATATTTTTTAGAATATATTATGATCAGTTGTTCATGTTGATAATGTGACGATGATCTTACTTAGGTGACAGAACCAGTTTTGGGTTTTAAAGTTTCTCCTTTTGAAATTGTTCACTCTATGCTCACCTTCAAGTTCAGCTGAAAGGCAGGTCCACTCTGTGACATTGTCTTAATGATGTAATATTTATAATAAAAAAACAGAAAAACAAAAAAACATTTAGATTTATTTTAAAACAGGTTTTCCTCAGACTAATCCCTCAACAAACAGACTGCAGGGTTGTGCAGGTCTGATGTCTCCACATCGATTGGCTCTCTGAGTAATCTGTTTGTTCTGTAGGTCTGGACTGTTTGACCAAAACACACACTTTAAGTAGACTGTGACGAGTGTAGTGTGTGCGTCTGTTAGTGCTTTGTAAAGACAAAACAAACATGAAGAAAGAGAGTGCAAAGTAACAATATTAAAACTAGAAAAGCATTTCTTGAACAAAATGGGTGTGGGCTCTGTACACAGCATGATGAAAACTGATCGACCTTAATGAACTGACTAAGTTGAAGATGTAATAGAGTGAATGGGGTCATAACGAGCTCATTCACAGTTGATCTGTGTAATACTGAGCATTTTTAAATGTGTACAAGTACTGTGCTATAAACATAACGATATTTATCTGCAAATAATAGCATGCTAACACACTAAAGTAAGATAGGGATAATGGTAAACACTGCTGACACCAAGGGTTCCCAACGTTTTTTTTTAGAAAATGGGTCACCAGAATAAAAATGTCTCACTTGCCTCTCAGGGCTTCAGTAGCGCGCTGTGCTCAGATTATCAAAAAATAACTGATAATTAAAGATCCTACATATTTAAAGAGCATTTCAATATCACAAGGAGATACCAGAGGCGACACATCGGACAGCCCTGCTCCAGTTAAAACTTATTAACTGGGATATATCACTAAATATGTGAATGTATACAATTTTTGTATGAAAACGCTTAAATCGAAGAGTGTACGTATGCAGCATCAACAGTTTTGAGCACACAAGAAAAACAGTTGCACAGACAAACAGACAATAGAGGCACTGTTTCTGTGTTTGTCCTGGCATCCTCTCAATGTTGTGAACACTTCCTCATTCTGTAAGATAACATCAACACCGCCACCTGTGATTACTGAACATGTGAGATATGAATCTGCAGAAAAATGAAGTGACAAGATGGAAAATATTTTAAGAGCTGGTCATTTCCTTCTCTTCATTTCTGTGAGTTGTTGTACGATCTGACCTACAGTGACTAATTTATTCTGATGACGTCATCTGATTTGATTTTGACTCACTGGTAATGTTTCTATTAAATGTTATCATATAGTTTTGTTGTAAGGGCTTTAAAAAGTATTAAAAAGAGCAATGTAGAGTAATACACACTAATCTATCAGTGTATTGTTACACATTTTGTGTATCATAAAACCCTTTAGCCCCTGAGAGTGAGCGGTATATAAATAATGTGCCTTGTTTCTGTGTAGTCCAGCATAGTTGCGTTGAGTATAAATGTTATAATATAAATGAAAAATACCCTCAGTTTGAAAGGGTAAACACTCGTAAGACAGGAAATGAAAACAAACTGATGATAAGAAAAGATGAAGCTAAGATTATATCAGTTTGTGTGTGAAAGTGTTGGGTGTGAAAGTCCATATTTAGACACACGGACGCAGGTTTATGTCATCTTATCTTTACTTTTGAAAGCCTTTTATTTGCAAAGTGGGCTCCATCCATGTACGTACAGATTCTTGAATGTAGTTCACAGCAAAACCTCCCTGTAAAAATACTTTTTTGACACTTACTTAGATGGATTTTTCTTTTTCACTGTTGTAGTTGGTTAACTACTTTACTGTTTGATAATTTAATGGAGTCGCTATTAAGATACTTTTAGGTGAACTCTTTACATACAAAAGGAGCAAAAGCTGTGAAATACATTTAGTGAAGTACGGTGATAATAAAGTAAAACGTGTGGTTGAGTGAAGTTAGTGAGATTCCACCGTTGATATTCACAGAGGATACAACACACAAAATAAAAGAGACATAATTTAAAGGTGATAAAGTAAAGGACATAACATCAGTTGATCTATAAAATACTAAAGCTACTATACGTTACAAAGGAGAGTTTACTACTGTATCTGACAAACCACTTCCTGGGCCCTTAAGATTGTCAGACAACATAAAAGAGAAGATAAGACGCCCCGATCTATGAGGTGATGTCTCAACTGAATACCAGTGAAACCAGCTGTGGCATTTCTGCGGAGTGAAGGCATCAATAAGTGTTTCAGCTTTGGTATTTTTTTTGTTTCCCCTGATTGCCAAGACTTGGGAGAAAATCTTTTTAAAAGTCAAAAGCTTATTATAGTGTTATAACAGTATTATTATAGTTCTCTGGGTGATTTGAACAGATTCAATTTCCGCTTTGTTTTTTTCTTTGTCTTTATGGTCATTTAATTATGAACACATTCATGTGACATCTCTGAAGCCTGTGTATGTGTATTCTGGTAGCCCAGGTGAAACAAATGGTGTGTATATCTTGATTGTGCATGACAGGGTTGATGTTACACAAGCATTGTGACGCAAAAAGACCAGGCGAACAAAAAGTAGGAAAAAACAGCTCAGGGCTCAGATGGTTACACAACCTGAGGCTCCCAAACACCTTTGTCTGATGTTTCTCACACCTGCCCTTCATTCCTTTAGATTTGTAGACCAGTACCCCTGGTTGGGAATCACTGTAGCAGATGATACTTGCAGGATATGACACCTGTAATCAGCTGATGGTTCAGCTCTCTGACACTCCCCAGTGGTGATCAGCTGGTACAGACCAGAGCACCACATCTATACTTTGAGAGTTAAGAAAGCCTTTTCCTTTCACTTCTTCTTTTGTTAGATAATATCAAGAGTTAAAGATATAATATGTAACATTTTCACATTAAAAACTTTAAAACGACCAGACCTTTGTTATATATATAATGTTGAGGTCATCGAACTACGTCTTTTGTTGTTGTTTTGATTGAGCGAGCAGCAGAAATTATGTACTGTGGTTTAAATATACTAATTGTTCACTTACGTCATCAAATAGTTCATTTTTCAGGTGAATAACTTCAAGTGAACAGTAGAAAAGACTAGAAAAGAAAAGGTGTTGGGTTGAAATCAAGAGCCAAAATCACCACATTTCAGTAGCTCCAATAATTTATTTGTTCAGTAAGAAACCGGCACCGTAAAAATATTTACCCCTATAAAATCACATACAACATAAACATATAAAATATCAAAGAAGACACCAGTGATGAAAATAGAAAAATTGTCCCATTGCACAATATTGCAGAAACATTAGGAAGTGGTCATTATTGATGCAAAACTTGAGAGCACAGACCTGAGGAAGGCAACGCCTGATTAAAGTGCACTGAGTGGAAATAGTAACAGATGATTGTAAAAAAAAAAAAATCTCATGGCTTATTTCCAGAAATGGTCATTATTATTGTACCACTCAACATTTCCCAGGGCAAGTTTCTGTGCTTCCTGAGATACGACGACTGCATTAAAAACTGTTCACATGCTGGTGTTTTAGTGACATAACAACACAATATAAAGACAGTATGTTCATAAGAAACGCACAATACAGACTTCAACAATTCTACTGCAAAAAAAAGTAGTTTTACCCTGAAACACCAGAAATATATAAAGTAACAGACACCGTTCAGAAATACATGTTGATAAGGTTTAAAATATATATTTAAAGGTGATCTGAAATCAGAAATCGTTAACAGGCAGCCTGTCTACAGATTAAAGCAACAACATTTCGGCAAATACTGGCGCCTTGGGGTAGCAGCTTGGGTCCAAAGCTTCAGTATTTGACGATCTGGGGATGAGACTCAACAATCAGCTTTGTTGTTGCTTTAAGTAACAAATCTGCTTTGCTGTAAAGAAATCTGATCCTGGGGCACCAAAAAAAAAGCATTTTTACAAGGCGTAGAGCTTTAGCTTTTAGTTTAGTTTTAGATTAGTGGTCATATCCAAAAAGACACTGGTGCAGAAGTTGATAAAAGCAGCTTACTGAGCTAGCTAACGTTACAACTCAGCCGAGGAGGCGGTGAAAAGTAAATAGTTCCTGCATAAAACCACTCATAACAAGGTCCTTGAGTCATGATATCTGGAAAGAGACATCCTGTTGAGTTTTACAAATGTATGTTTTGGTGCTTGGAGCACCACAAGCTGAGTGCCGTCTAGTTCCAGTATATTCAGAGAAGGCAAACATCTCTACGGCTGAAATCTCCAAAAATCAATCTACATGGATAAATAGCACTACAGTTAAGAGGAAAAATATGTATTTTTGATTTTGCGGTATACTGTCCCTTTAAAATAACCTAACCCTAATCTTTAAAGTGATTATTGTGCGTCTTTAAAACTAAATATAAAGTCCATCTTCCAGCAGCACGCTGGATCGTGGACGAGATCCTCGGTGGCTGTGTCGGTGCTCTCTGTCTCTGTCACTTCCTCTCCTCTCTCTCTCCCCCCTCTGACTCCCCCCGTCCTCTCTCCTCTTCCCCCTCTCCTCCTCCTCCTCTCCCCCTGCTCTCTCAAACTGCCTCCTCGCACTCTCGATCCTGCTCCCTCGTTTCTCGTCTCCTCGCTCCCTGTGCTCGTCTGATCCTCTCCTGTGGTGACTCCTCTCCGACTCAGACCCCTTTCTGCTGTGCCCCCGATCTCTCTCCTGATGCTCCCTCCTCTGTGACGTCTCGTGACTCCGATGTGTATCTTTCCTCACGTGATCTTCCCTTTTCGATTCTCTTCCTTCCTTGCTCTCTCTACTTTTTGCCATCTCAGCCCTCCAGTCCCTCACTCCTCTCTCCTCCTCTCTCCGGCTGCCTCTGTCCTTGTCCGTTTCTTTAGTTTCGTGTATGCTCCCTCTCTCACTCCTGTGATCTTTCTCGCTCCTGCTGCTGTGCCTCCTCGTACTCCCACTTTCCACCTCTTTCTCTTTAGTTATCCCTCTCTCATCCTCTCTGCTGCTCTTACTCCTTTCAGAATATACCTTTTCAACCCGTTCCTGTTGTTTTGAATCGCCCGATCTGATCTTAATTTCCTCTGGTTCTTTTCCAGCCTTATTTCTCTCTTTTTCCTTCTCAGCTGCCTTTTTATTTGGGACATTCTCTTCTTTTGCCGCGTCTCTCTTGCTCACATACTTTTCTTTTCCAGCTGTAATTCGGTTCTCAGTCTCTTTGTCTTTCTTCTTTCCTTTCTGAGATTGTTCTTTTAAAACCTCCTCTTTGGCTTCTTTGATGGTCTCATTTTTCTGCTCTTCTTCTTCCTCATCAGAGATCTTCTTACTTTCCTTCTTTCCTTCTTTCTTAGCATCCTTTTCCACCTCTTCTTTCTCCTTCATGCTCTTCTCCTCCTTCTTCTCCTTACTTTTCAAATTTTCCTTCTCTATCTCTTTACTCTTCTGCTGCTCCTCTGCCTTCTTGTCCAGTTTCTCCTCCAGGAGGTCCAGCTCCTGCTCCAGCTCAGCCAGCTTCTTCGGATCTGACTCCAATTCGTCGTCAACTTCCACCTCCACCTCCTCAATCTCCTCATACTCCTCCACCTCGATGCCGTCCATGGTCTTCTGCAGCTGCGTCTTCACCTTGTTCAGCTCCAGGAGGCCATCTTGAAGTTCTTTACATACGTCCCTGATCTTGGTGGCAAACTTTGTTTTGGCACCTTTGCGGAGCTCATGGGAGTCTTTGGCGAGGAAGAAAACGTCCAGAGCGAGGAAGAGGGCCGACATGACCCCTGTGGTGACGCTGATGGCCTGGGCAGCTTTGGCGGCGCCGCCTGCAGCGCCTAAAATCTGCACAGTGCTGATGAGCTTATCGGTGTTGATCATCAGGGCTTTTCCGGCGCGACCGCCCTCCTTCATCACATGCTTGAGGTTGTGGTTCAGAGCCTTCTTGGCAGCACTCTCAGAGTACTTTTCAAAGTCCCACTCCTGCAGGGTGTCCATACCCGCCTACAGGACGCACAGAGACAGAAAGGGACCGTAAGAACTGTGACACAAATGAGATATATTATCAAAACATACATTTTTAGGGACTCTGCTGAGGTGTAACATAATGTAATGAGGTTTGTGACTCATCTGAAAAGCCTGTGAAAGCTTTATCTACATTTCCTCACCTGTACAAACTCCAAACACTCCCTGATGTCTTTGATCTCCTCCTGGTAGCCCTGGATCATCTTCTCCAGCTTCTTACGGTCCATGCTGGAGTGAACCGTATCTGTGATGTTGGCTGTCGCTGAGGTGATGCTGCCCGCTGTCGCCACGCTGATCCCCACTGCCGTGACGATAATAGAGGCACCGAAAGTGAAAGGTGCCAGAATGAGGCCTGTGATCGTCGCCACGCTGCCAGCGACGCTGGCCACCCCTCCACCCACAGCAGCCTTCACTGTTTTCTTGTGGAACTCATCTGCAGCGTCGGCCAGAGCCACAAGCTCCAGGATGCGTTTCTGTAGGGACGCCCCCCGCTTGTTGAAAAGACGCACGAACAGACGGGCTGCCATGTAGACACGATCGGCTGCCTGCTCCATCGCCCTGCAGAGACGGATGTGAAGAGACGGTGTGTCCGTTACGTTTAAAGTTAGATGCTTGTATCTTCTGTGTAAATCGGAAAGAAAAGGTGTTTAAGAAAATAAACTATGCTTACGTTTCCTCATCATCCCCCTGGGAATTAGATGTCTCATTCCACTCCGCCCAACCTGGAAACCAGCAGAAGCCGTAACAGAATTAATATTAAATGTGCTGATTTCTGTGTGTGAATAAACAAACAGTCTGAACAAATTAAAGGTGAACACAAACATACAAACCTTTGACAGTGTTCCACCAATCCATCAAGTCATCATTCTCCTGAAAACAGAGAACTTTGTCAAATAAAAGTCAGCCTGAAGTATGTTGATGTTTTTGTTTTATATCGAAGTCTAAACACGAAACAGGCCAGAACTAAAATGCAACAATAACACATGTTTTCTCTTGGTGTGGACCAAATGAATCCGAACTACAGGTGTCGAAAGTGCCCCCCAAAAAACACACCTCTTCAGCTTCCAGAGGCTTGTCTGCACTGGGGAAAGATGCCATCTCCACAGGCTGAACCACCACTGAGCTCTCCTGGAAAACAAACACAACAACACAACTTTATGACACTAAATTCACTTTAAAGGGTCAATATGTGTAACTACTGTTTCCTCTGTATTACTGTTAGCATCACAGGTGAAAGTCTGTTCAGTGATCACTCACTACATGCTAAATGCTAACTCATGACCTCTTCACAGGCTGCAGATGTGTAGTGGTGACAAAAAAAAAAAACATTTAATATTTTCATTGTGTCAGTTATGGTTTCAAGATATGAAACTGAACAGAATTTCATATTTACTTCCATTTGCTTATTACAAGTGTGTTTCAGACTTTCTTGTTCCAGTTTTATTTATTTAGTTAATTTTTTCATGTGAGAGACCAAAGAATGACTCTCCATTTTCATCTTATTTCACAACTACATGATGAAATGTATAATTCTTCTGTTGTTTTACTTTCATTTGTCTTGTTTTTATCTGCTGTCGATTTCTTTCCTGTGAAGCACACTGTAACTCTATTTAGAAAAGTTTAATATTATTATTATTGTAATAAATGGATAAACCACAAATTGTCACATCTAACAACATAGATACAAGACCATATTAAATGTATGTTGAGTTAAGATTTAGGCTTAGTTGGAGTCTTGATTGAACTCTTGTTAGCCTCACTAAAATGTTATATATATATATATATATATATATATATATATATATACACACACACACACACACATACACATATATATATATATATATATATATATATATATGTATACACACTTAATAATATAATCATGTTTACCTGTGCTGGGTTTAGATCCTGCAGCTCAACAGCCTCCTCAATAAGAGGCATCTTCTCTGAACTCTGTAGATTAAAAAAGAATAATTAATTTCATTAACTCAGCAATAAAAATAAATAAATAATAAAGTCAGTAAATAAAGTGAGGAAATATGAATTAAAAAGAGGACGAGATATTTGTAGAGAACGTGGGTGCCTGTAAAAATGACCCAGGATGATTTCTAATCACCTTTTCAACTGATCCTTATAACTTATGCAAGTTAATAAAAAACAGTCCTGTTAAAGAACCTGTTGGTAAACTTTATTTTAGGCTTTTTACCAGCCTTTCAATCAATCAAATATTTGTAAAAAAATGGGACATAAGACTTGATATTAGTACTAAGTTTCTCTGTGGAGATGCAGCAGCCGTGAGTAAGTGAGTAACTCAGGAACAACTAGAAGAAATCAGTACATACCTGAGATGTCAGATTAAGTTTGGGTATTTTAGGAGGAGTTTTCCTGACTCGGAATGACGTAACCTGAGAAACCAAACAAGAAAGAGGGATTTAACAACGAGAAAGAAGAGGAAAAAACCCTCAAAGTCCGTCACAGTTTGCAATAATCATGTCTCTGGATGTTTCCGTGAATGAATGACAACAACTCACCCGTCTTTTTTTCTTGATGGTTCTCCTGCGTCTCAGCCCGCCTCCTTCTGGAGCCTCCGTGTCCGCACTTTCCTGCAAATTTAGACAAAAATGGGCAGCAGGGAGGATTGTTTAGCAGCTGCTCAGACGATGATAGGGATTCATAGGGATCAACTAACTTGCTCACACTGCTCAGATCAAATCCCTAAATGTGTTTTCATTTGGCTCACTGACAATCTTAAATCTTAAATGTACAGATTGGCAATGAATCTACATCAAAAACCTACTTTTTTCTAGGTAACCTCAAATATAATTACCGTTACCAGTACTACTTGCACTAACTACTACTGATTTTACAAATCGGAAATAATGATACATACCTGATGTTCAATTGTTTTGGGCGTTCTTCTAAAGATTCCAGCGAACCCTCCTTTTTTCTCCTTTCAAAAAACAGAACAAGGAGCATTAATTTAAGTATTTTAAATGTGAAAATAAACTGATACAGTTTAGCAGAATAACACTCTCACCTTCGTGGCGCCTGAAGCTTCTAAAAGATTAACGGTACTGCCCGACAATTCAGGAAGGTCGTCCTTTAAAATAAAATGAATAGACGGAACAAAACAAGAATTTTGTCATAAATTATTATCACTGAAACTTTTTGGTGTGGTTGTTGGGCAACTGCTTCTCAAAATAATGAATGAATAAACCCAAAGTCTTAAGCTCTCAAATGGTTTTAATTTAATGTTCTTTCCTCTCCAGAAGCTGAGAAATAAAGGTTTTAGTGAACATTGACATTTCTGTCAAGTTTTGTCAAGGAGGTGTTTTCAAACAATGCCTTAGGTTTAAGAAAGCTTTTTTAATGGGCACCCTCGGGCTCAATGGATTAAAATAAACACAACAAGTTGCCGAGTGCATCCACAGACTTTGAGCATCTCTCACCTCAGCAGATTCTGCGAGGCTGTCGCAGCTGCCGAACAGTTCCTTAGAGGTAGTGAGGGGATCCTGGAAAAAAGAAAGGAACCTCTGTTTGAACTTGCTGAAGGTTATTTTCGGACAATCTTAGCACAAAAAGTTAAATGAGAGCTCCCACAGAAAACTAAATCAGCAGTAATCATACACACGACCACAAAAAAACAAAAAAAGTGTTGGTCACCTCTGTAGTGATCGATCGAGGAGCTGGTTTCGGAGACTTTTTGAAGATCCCTGCCAGTCCTCCACTCTTCTCCTGAAACATATGAAACATTCACACGTTAATAGACGATAATCAGCAGTAGAGCAGAAAAAACAGGCTGAGATTGTGTTTGTTGGACCACATTTTTACCTTTGATGTGGTTGCTTCTAAGAGATTTTCACAACTGCCAGATAATTTATTATCCTCACCCCAGTTTAACTCCTGCACAGAAAATAAAACATTAAAAAGGGACGAACACAAATACATTTTTTACATTAAAGGACCATTTACTGCACCTCATCCGTTGTAGCCCCCTCTGTTGGTTTCTGAGTCTTCTTAAACATGCCACTAAAAATACTTTTCTCCTGAAAACAGAGTAAGTGGCGGTAAAGACTACATCAGGTTTATTTGTAATGTGTCACAGTTAAAGTAAAATAAAATACAAACAGCAGTTTTTATAGTGCAGAAGTTCCTTTTATGCTTAAAAAGACAGTATTTCTCAACACAGTACCTTAGTGTTGTTGGTTTCTGACAGACTGTCATTACTTGCTGTCAGCTCCTTCTGATCGTCTTTGTCCTGACAAAAGAGAAATTCACAGTATACAAATATGGACAATGATGATGAGTGATCCTAACAGTGTAACTGGTCACACACACTCACCTCTACAGCTGCCTCATCTCCAGACACTTTGGGTGTTTTCTTACGAAGTCCACTGAATAGACCACCTTTCTCCTGATGAGTAAAAACACATGCATGTTAAGTTGTTGACCAAGGTTAAAAGTTTATATTCATTTTGTTTATAACCTTCTCCTGATCAGCTCGTGACTAGTGCAAAATTAGGCTTGAAAGACTAAACAGATGTGTGTTTACGGTTTGACCAGGAACCTCCGATCACACTTTACAACACTGCCAACTATGTTTCAAAGCATGCAGTCAAATTATTTTCTATTATTGTGTCTTCCCTTCAGGGAGACACTGGGTTCATTTCATTGAATCATGAAAAATAAGTTGTAATGTATTGAAACATGCCACAGATTCTGTAGGTAACTATCATCAGAAGTAATATTATCTGCTTATTGGTGCCTTCACTGTAGGAAAGCTGCTAGTGTGACACTGACCTCATCAAATAAGTTGTCGATGCTGGCTGATCTTTTGAAGATGCCGGCCAGGCCTCCTTTTTTCTCCTAAAACACAGACTTTTGTTATTTCTCTCAAATGAAAATATTCAGAAATAAAAGTAAAACTACAGAGACTCTGAGACAAAAAAAACAGAGAAAATAGTTTTTTTAAACAACTGAAGTACCTTTGGGGCGTCAGACAGATTCTCACAGCTACCAGACAGCTGACTTTCACTGTTCACCTCCAGCTCCTGAATTCAAACCAGAAAACAGTTTATATCAACATCAACTCCATCCTCCATAACAGGAAATTTATTTAATCAATTGGATCACATCACGGCACCTTCTCTGCTGCAGCGCCCTCTGCTGGTTTCTGTGGCTTCTTAAACAAGTTGCTAAAAATATTTTTCTCCTGAAAAATAATCTGGTGTCAGTGAACGAAGAAGACATTTCATCTGCATGTTTTTGTCGCATTATGCTGCTCACCTTAGTGGTGTTATTCTCAGACAGGTCGTCGTTGCTGGCAGACAACTCTTTCTGAGCCTCTGCGTCCTGAAACAAAGAAACAGATGTGTAATGAAAGTTGAAATGTTGTTGAAGTTAAGAGATTAATGGCACTTCCAGCAAACACTAGCTCACCGGTGACTCAGTCTTTTCTCCAGATGCTTTCGGAGTCTTTTTGTTGAGGCCTCTGAACAAACCTCCACCTTTCTCCTGATGAAACAGACAAAAGATAGAACAAAGGCTTCACGATGAGCTGAGAGAGTTTGAAGTATTTACAACTCAACTCATTACTCATCTTGGACTTTAACTCACTGACCTGTTTGCCCTCTGATAAATTGTCGTTGCTGGCTGAGAGCTCTTTGTCAGCAGACTCGTCCTGGAAAAAGTCATCAAAGGTTATAAAAGTTAATGTTACCTGGGAATACTAAATCATTTCAATCTTTACATTGATAAAAAGGTTGCAGTAATTTGAGTGGCACCCATCATTTCACAGAATGTTTCTTTGTGAAATGTTGTTGACTATTAAATTATACAGTTTCTACAAGAATGAATGCGTAACAAAAATATTAAATCAACATCTGTGCATGGTTTTGCATTATCATACACAATGAGGGGATACATGTGCCAGATTTTCAGTGAAGTGGTTCATGTGAACACAGAGAAGATGTTAAAAAAATTTAAGAAATCCGTTAAAAGAAATACTGGATCTGTACCAAAAACTCATTTTTCCCCCATATTTTCACCAAATTTGAACAGAAATTGGTCAAAACATTTTCAGACATCCTGCTAACAAACATGTAATGATGCTTTACGACATACAACATTATCAGAAAACTGAAATATGAACATAAAGAGCAGCATTTCATTTAAACAATTAAAACAATAATGTAGTGAATGAGAGTTTTACCTCTTCAGGCTGAGCAGCTTCTGCAGGTTTGGGGGTTTTCTTGAACATTCCAGCAAATATTCCTCCTTTTTCCTGAAACATATTCAGACAGTGAGGGCTTCTCTCTTACAGTTATTCAGGACTGGTTTCTAAATGATGTATAAAGAAGAACTCACCTTGGTGTTGTTCTCGGACAGAGCTTCAGTGCTTCCTGAGAGCTCATCATCCGGTGATTGGTTTTCCTGAGAAAATGCTAAATCAATCAGAGCCTGTGACACACTACAGACAATTTACATGTCATCAGTAACAGTGAGGGGGAACCGAGCACTTCTACTGCTCTTTTACAGCCAACACCTCAGATTTAAGGGAAGTATCACAGCGTATGTGACACTTGAGTCGGTCTTGACTACAAGTTTTAAAATAAAAAAATCTGGAGGTGTGGAGTTCGACAGAAGTGGGCTACTGAGGTCTGAAAATCTCTCATCTTTCTCTCTTCTTAAGATTAGCGGCTCGTGGCTACATTAGATGCTACTAGCATAACACACCTGGATCTCTGACCAAACTGTTAAATTTTGGATAATGTATATGTTAGATTTAGACAAGGAAGAAGAAAACGTGGAATAAACAAGACAACAGCTCTGATTCTGGTACATCAATTTTTGATCTTTTTCTTTTAACTGTCTATCAGCCCAACAAAGTTACAGCAGCAACAGAGTTTGCTACCTAGGCCAAACAATTTCCTGGAAGGAAACCTTATATTCACTACAAATAAGTTTTTCATGTTGTTTCCGGGATTCAAACGAGCAGCCTTCAAGTCACAAGTCTACTCGGATGACATTTTGGCAATATGCAGCTTGAAAAGTGAACAAGTGAGTTACTGTTTAAGAATTTTAAAGGGAATGCTTAAACGCTTACAGAAAACAAAGAAGCCACTTCTTACCTCTTCAGTTGGAGGACTGTCTGCAAGTCTGGACGACTTCTTGAATATTCCACTGAACGCACCTCCTTTCTCCTGAAACACAGTGGAGGTGCTTATAGAACATAAATACATCACATCACATACAACTACAATCAAAAAGACAGGTAACTTCTTAAAAGAAATATATATATATATATATATACACACACACACACACACACACACACACACACGTGTGTATGTAAGCTGTAAAGAAGGAAAATAATGTAGATTGAATATTTTGTTTAAAGCTGTTTTTTAAGAGCTCATGTACACTTTGGTCACACTTCATTACAGCTATTTTTATGTATATAATGTCAGGAAATACTGAAAATGTCTGTCCTGAAGCCTAAGATGATGCCATCTTATTGCTTGTTTCGTCTCAAAACAGTCCAAAAACCAAAATCCTCAGTTTTTGTTATGCAAGACAAAGAAAAGCACTAAATTCTCAATGGTGAAGCTGAAACCTGAGAATTTGTTGCCTTTTCAATTAAATGACACAAACTAATCGAAGCAGTTGCAGAATAATTTCCAGTTGACTAATCGTTTCAGCTTTAGTCATAAGTCCAGCTTTCACAAACAACAAGATAATTCCCACGAAAAATGTCAGCCTCTCTTTTGTTCTCAGCGCTTCATTTTTCCATTGTTCACATTGTTCAACCCGGGGTTACATTTCAGGAAATTTGCACAAAAACACTATCATCGTATTTGTTAATGGAAACTGGAACAAGATATCATACTCAACTTCTTCATATATCACCTTTCAAATAAAGTGACAAAGAGGCTGTTTTATAGAGTGTTATTGAGTGTTTTTATAACAAAAACTGACCTTGGTGTTGGCGGTCTCGGACAGACTGTCATTGCTGGCTGAAAGATCTTTCTGTGCCGAAAGATTCTCCTGAAACAAGAATTAAAACGGTCAGAAACAGAAAGTATACATTAATTCTACATTCTACATTAATTACAGTATTTGAGCACATTGGCAAACATACTTAGCTGTGCTCCATTTATTTATTTATTTTTAAAAATAGCAGCAAAGATGGGTGATTAAATGGAGTGCAAGCAGTAAATGAGGAGGGAGACTGACGTTGAACCACCATCAGCTGATAATCAAACGGGGATTTGGCGCCCCCCACAGTTTCTGAGTGCAACACCACTGTCTTAAATACAAATCCCAGGTCTGTGACAATTTGTCAGACATGATGTAGGTGCTGTTTATGGAAGATGGTGCACAAAATGCTACAGAAGATACTAGGATATGATGTCCCTACAAGCTGCATGCTACTGTATCTATATCATTTGAGGAAGGAGAATGTACTGACTTAAAATAATGTTAATAGTAGTAGAAGTAAAAAAGCTATAACAAGAAAATGGGGTAGAGCAGATCCCCCTACCCTGGCACAATGGAGAGAGACAATAGAGGAAATGTGTATAATGGAAAAGCTAACACATCGATTGAGACTACAGGAAACACAGCTGGAGGAGAGGTTGGGTGACGAAATGGGCGGTACTCAGCACCCAGGACAGTGACTACGACTATGGAAAGGACAGCTGAGTCAATGGGCGACCTTCTGAAGATGGATGGAACTCCCAAACACTGTATGGTTCTGCTTTTTGTTTGTTAATGTTGTTTTTGTGCATGTAACAAAAAAACATGTATGTAACGCTGTGATCCCACCCTCTCACTGAAGTTACAGTGCAGAAACCAGTGATAGAGGGGCGGAGTGGCTGAGACACAGACACCATTCACCCTATTACAAGACGCTATGGCATCAACATGATTTTCTGTTACTTTAAGGTAAAAAAAAGTTACATAATGTTGGTTTAAATCCTGTTTGGTCTCATGGATTGTGCTGTTGGATGCAGTGAAAACCACGCCTGAAAAACCATCATCGTGGTGGTTGGATTAGATGGTGTTTACATTGAGTGTCTACATGAAAGCAAAACACTTGGGTTGGAGGAGGCGTACCTCTACGGTCGTTTTTGGAGTCTTTTTGAGGAGTCCGCTGAACAAACCACCTTTCTCCTACAGAGAGCAGAAAACATGTTAAATCAAACTGATGATTTCTTTTCTTTAATTCCAGATTTAGGAGCCTCATCGTCCACCTACAGAGCTGCAGATATTTTTCTCACACTAGCCTTGCTGATCATGTTAGTCATGGTGACTCACGGAGTTTCTGTGGGTGTATTGGGAGGATCTGTCACTGTCACTTCTATCATGAAGACTCACCTTGTTCTCCGACAGGTTGTCATTGCTGGCAGAGAGCTCACTGTGTAACGTCTCTGCTCCCTAAACACAACAAAAATGTTACTCAACCTGTATGAGCATGAATATTGACTGCAGGAAACCAGTGACTGACACAAAACAGGTTAAAGCAGGAGTCTCTCATTAGATCCAAGGCTTCGAAAGCAGCAGTGGAATGTAGTTTAACAATGTACTTAAAAAACCTCTTGGTTCAGCTGCAAAATACATCATCACAATGCTGAAAACAGCTGTTTTTCTTATGAAATGTTGACAGAAGTGCTACAAACATATGACGATGACATTAGGTATATTAATGTTTTACCTCCTTCAGTCGGGGGGCCTCTGACAGTTTGGGAGATTTCTTGAACATCCCACTGAAAACACTTCCTCCTCCTTTCTCCTGAAACATAAAGACAAATAAGAACTCATTTTCAAAACCTTTTCTTTGTTTGAGTTTGTACTGGACACTGAGAAGAAGTATGTGAAGTTACATAATTATAATTAAAGTTTGTATAATTCAAAAATTATCTTGTGGGGAGGTTTGGGACAGAAAAGGGGACGGTTTATGTATTTTTTTTCTTTTTGCAGACGGAAGGGCACTGAGCATAAAAATGCCTTTTACCTTAAGCAGAAAACAGGCTTTATTTTCCACTTCACACGAAAAACTAGTTCAGTTTGCTTTCCTTCACTTTGTCAAATGCTAATTCCACTCCTTACTGGTGTCGGGTAAATAACATTCACTTAAGTACTGTACTTAAAAGGTGCACTATGAAGTTTTGGGGAAGAAATTTAAATCAGAAGAGAAAGATTGACTTGATTGATTTTTTTATGCCTTAATACACAAACTCTTTGTTTCCATGACTGAATAAACTGAATAATCAAACTGAACTTAAAAGGACAACACAACTTCATACTGTTTTACTTTATATGTGGCGGACCCTGCCACTTTTCTAGCATCAAACAGTGTTCTCTGGACCTTATTTTCCTCTGAGAACAGCTTGTTTATTCAGTCATAGACAAAATAAATATTTCTGAGGTTGTATTAGTAACTCCTTAACATTGTAAATAGTACAATTCTGAGTGTGAATGTCTTCTCTAAAACTACACAATGCCCCTTTAAGTACAATTTAGATGTAGTTGTATTTACAAAACATGAGTTCATTCATTCATTTAGTCTATAATAGACTAAATAGAAATGGTGCAGATAGGATTGGTGCCAGGCTGCCAGCCTGACTGGATCACCAGTCACTGTGGGTTCCTTACTTTAGTGGTGTTGTTCTCATTAGTGTCATTACTGTCTGATGGGTCCGTCTGCAGCGACTGTTTATCCTGAAACAAAGACAAAAAACAAAACAACATCTCAGTCGTTTGATCAATGAACAAGAATCCACCCAGTGATCAGTTTTACTTTGTTTGCTCTCTTATCTTTTCATGAACTCTCTTACATTTTCTCTTTTTTTGTGAAAAACAAGGCAGTCTGAAACACATTTTCAGTGATCATTAGAGCATCGAAAATGTGCGCAAAAACATTTCTACCTGCCCAGGTGTTCCCTCTCCTGGAAGCTTGGGAGACTTTCGGAGAATCCCACTGAAAATTCCTCCTTTCTCCTGGTGACAACAGACGGATTAATTCACACCATCAGTGACTGTTACATAATCATAATAATGATGCTGCTGCAGTTATAATCCAGTCACTTCACAGCTGAGTACTTCTGAGCTCACCTTTGTGTTTTCAGACAGATTATCATTACTGCCTGACAGATTATCATGTAGAGACTGTTGGTCCTAAAAGACAAAATGAACCGGTTCAAAGTGATCATCAGGCCACTGGATTTAACTAATGATTCGACCTTTCTGACTTAGTTAAAATAGTTTTCAGCGGCATCACCTCATCAGTTTGAGCAGCCTCTGCTGGTTTCGGAGACTTCTTGAACATCCCGCTGAATATTCCTCCTTTTTCCTGAAACAGACAAAAGCACAGGCTCAGTCATGGACAATCTATTTGGGTGAAACTCAGGTCAGTGAGGGGCCTTTCTGCATGATGAACTGCTAATCTGTGTGTACACTGTAATCAAAGATAACTTTGTCTCCACCGTGACACAGAGCTGCTCACCTTGTTGCTGTTGTTTTCAGACAGACTGTCGCTGCTGGCAGACAGCTCACTGTTAACACTCAAATTGTCCTGGGGAAAAAAAATGAAGTGAAAAAACACAGAAAAAAAATAATAAAAGGCATCAACAGATCTTCATTTTGTATTTTAAGAATGAGGAAGCCATTCTTGTCACTCACCTGTGCAGGTGCGTCATCTGCTGTTTTATTGTGTTTCTTAAGGATGCCAGAGAATAAGCCTCCCTTTTCCTGCGAACAATGTTCAAATAGTAATGATGAATGCTTTTGTTTTTTCTAAATTTGCATTTGTGATAACACAACTAAAGATACAACAAAACAGATCTCAGAAATAAATGCATTAAGTCCTGTAAAACCTACATTTCTCAGAATGTCTGATTAAATCAAACGTCTTCTACATGTCTACAGTGGCACCCACATTACTGTATCTACGCCTGACTTTTATGTAAACACACAGAAGTGAACACAGATCTCTTCAGTTATTTGTGGCACATCTTTCAAAAAAGAGCTTTAAAGTATTTGGCAACACAGGAAACTATCTGACTTTGTTGTTTTACTGGGAATCCATGTAAGGAGGAGGTCACGCTGTCTTCATGGGTTAACTGACTCAAGGAACTTACTGAAGTAAGTAAGATCCATGAGGATATTCCAGGAAATTTGTATCGTTTGATAAAATGACCATAGAAGGTGGAGGAAATCTGCCCTGGACTGAAATCACAAAGCTCACAGTGACACTAGGGGCTTTGATAAAGCTTTATTGACACTACTGTGTGGTTTAAATAGGTGTCTGGTGAAATTAAGCTTCACTAGCAAGGCAGACGAAAAACAAAAGTCTCGTAAAAAAGGTGGTTGTTATGTCACTTGGTGGCAGAGACTGCGCAGTAGTGATAGGACAGAAGAGCATGGTATTGAGATCCCTCTCATACACCCACCTGATTAAGGCTGGAGATATACCTGCTTAGAACCACATGTTTGCGTAGACAACCGGCTGAATTGTTAACGTAGATGGTCAAGTGCCTACATACAACGTGTGTTACTGGAGGATACAACTAGAGCGCACACGTTTGCTTGTTGTCCCATTGTTGTCCCTGCTGCTGACGTGCTTACTGACTCCTGACCATGTCACGTCCCCATACTGGACCTACACTCTGCATCTTGCATAGGCGTAACGTAAAATTTCTGAGGACGTGCACAACCGACGCTCCTGTTAAAAGCAAGTACATCTTTGGCCTAAGTGGCAAGCGGGGCTCTGCTGTCACGTGACATCATACGCCATTTTTACGTATGAAATAAGTAATTAATACCCAACTTATCAGAACCACCGACATAAAATGACAGAAGTTATCTTTGGACAAATGTTATTTGACATGTACTTTGAGTAGTTAGTTTGGTTCATGCCCCAACTTTTGGGGAGCTGTCACATCATCAGTGGGAGCAAATACAGTGAATGGTGGGGACTGATGAGTTTGATAAAATCAAAGTGTATCTGGTCCATGAGATGGGCGAGTGATCTACATCAAGAACGCTTCAGAAACTTTAGGCCAACAAAATGAGACCTACATGGGATTGTTCGGAACTCTTCTCATCTGCTTCTTCTGTATCTTCAGGATCGCTGTCTGCTTTGCTGACCTGGCAAACGGCAAAACAACGAGTAAGAGGCAACAAGAGGCTGACAGTGAAAGTTAACGTTCAGAAAAGGAGCAGAAGAGTCGATGTTACCGTCACTGCAGGAGACTTCTCTTTGGGAGTTTTCCGAAACATTCCAGCGATCAGACCTCCTATGTCCTGAAATAAAGGTTGAGAAAAAAATCAGATGTTTACCCATCTAATGACAAGGTGCGTTTATGTTTACCTTACTGAAATTGCACTGTTGAGCATTTGAGCACTGTGAAACATATGTAAATATGAAATGAATGTTACTATGTGGCTTCCCTAGTGTCCTTTGTGCATAAAAGGAAGTGAACTTTTACAATAATCAGATTTTCAAAAGAATACATTTCTACTTTGTTGTTCCTCTGTCACTTCTGATTTGTTTTGAAAAAGCAGAACTAGCGTGTTAAAATGAGAGAAGACAGTCAGACGCTGTTGTTAATCTCTTACCTCTTTTGGTTTTGCATTCTTCTCCTGCTTGTTTTTTTCTGCGGGTTGTTCCTTTTCGGAGGCTGCTTCCTCTGCGCTCGGGTCTGGACTCGGCTCTCTGCTGGCCTTCGAGAAGAATCAATAATTTTCAGCACAATATGATTATCCTGAACTTTTTCCATCAATACAACCAGACAAGAGAAGACAATAACAATCAAATTAGATGCTTAAAATTTCATTAAGATCGTCTGATTCCTTCCGGTCAGCTCATCATTGTTCATTTACTGGTGCTTCATAAATACAATAGGTTAAATTTCAAGTGGGACATAAAATGTGTCAAAAGTCCTTAAAGGTTAGGATAACTTTGCTGATAAACAGGAACAATAGGTGATTGAACCAGTCTGGAAAACCAAATGAAATTGAGGCATGAATACTTGACCCTTAACGTCACACGTGTCACTTTGTCAAGCTATGAAACTGTAGGTTTGAAACATTAACAGTGGCATAAACGTTTTCTGTTTTTGGGGGGTAATTTATGTCTTTATTCGAGAGTCAAGGGCAGACAACAAAGGTCCCAGGCTGGTCGTGAACCCAGGACGTTTCAGTTTACAGTCAGCACCGAAACTGCAAAGTCACCAGGGGAACCACACAGTCATATGATCTTGTTGAGGTTACTATCTATTCCTAGTTGTGGACCAGGAAGTAAATACTAAAAATACAAACAAAATTCTTGAATGGCTTGAGCACATTACACAACTTTCTGCCTTGTAGCTGGGAGTCTTACAGTTGTTGTGGTTTTCACACTACGTGACTGATCAGCAACAGGAGGGTCATACATTATACATTACAGTACAAGATCATACAAGTGACACAGGACTGATGCTATCCAAATAGTCCAGGTGTGTGCGCTGAGATGCAACAAAAAAAAAAAATGGATTATGGATTATGTTGTACAGCCAGCAAAGATTTTTTCTGCACTGAAAAGGTGAAACTGCCTGTTCATACTGTGGTTCAGCACGGATACATAGATATGCCTGATTGAATTGGGTTCAGAGAGCTACTCTGGACCCGTTTGCGACTCAGCCAGGTTATTTAGCCTGCTAGATATCCAGCAGACGTCAGCGACAGGCCGGCAAGCTGTCCCTGAGCTCCCGGATCACGTCTTTAAACAGTTCACACATGTCGACCATCGTCAACGGACACACATGCCGATCTGCCCCTGATCTGGGGATTTTGTCAAAATGTTTGGGGATAGCAAGATCTGCGCTAACATCCTGTAATGTTAACTTGGCTTAAGACGTGAAAATGTAGATGTAAAAAAAAAGACCAATTGCATTTTGTCAAAGGGATGAGCTCAAAGCAGTCTGACAAATTAAAGTGCAGAATGATGAAGGTCTGTAGCCACAAATAAAAGATGAAATCATTCTCAAAGATTCTTGCAGGCAGTCTGAGACTCCTGCGTCTTTGTAACCACAGACAACAAGTTAAAATGAAAACCTCCACCATCAACACCACCACCACACAAGAAATAGTACTTCCATGTAAAAATACAGTCTGTAAAATACTGCAGCCACCACCAGCAGAAAACACCAAACCAGACGGTGCTTCATACCTTTGGTGACGACTTGAATTGCAACCCTTTCATTACTCCCTTCAGACCGCCCTGTTAGATCATAGTCACATGTCACAAACCAGCTGATGACATCAACAGTGGAAAACACACGCACACACAAACACCCAAACACACACAACTGTCTTGCATTACTAGTGAAGACATTCAATGACATAATGTATTGCCTAGCCCCTCACCCTAACCGTACCTGTCAGAACTAAATGTCTAACCCCAACCTAAACTTGATTCTAACCTTAACCTTAAAACTTTCCAACTGCCCTTTGAAGTTGAGAGAACCGGCCAAAATGTCCTCACAAAACTGGTTTAAAGACAGCGTTTGTCTACAGAAAGATACAAAGATAAGCTCACACACCGGTTTGCTGCCAGAAGCCTGTTTGGCTGGAACATCATCAGCTTTTTCCTCTTTGTCAGGGTCGTCGAACACATAACTCTGAGGAAGAAAGAAAGATCAGATAAACACTCAATAACAGCTGATTCAAGACCTGCGTTATCAAAAATATTCAGCTTTATACACAGTTACTACGGTGCTGGACAGAGAGGCTATAAAATATTCTATAGTTTCCTGTATATTCAATTTTTCCCATGACATATGTTTATGGTTAGGGCCTCTTTTTTTTTTTTTTCCTTTAATCTGATGGGTTACAACACTGACTCATTCTAACGGATACTGATACACACCTACGGTTTGTCTAAATACACACCCATACTTCATTTCTGTACACACCCACACAAACCGTTTGCCACCAGGAACCTGTTAAGCTGAGGCATTTTAATCAACTCAAAGGTGTTCGAATGTAAGAAAAGGTAGAGTCAAAGCCACAACACAGCTCTGCTCAACAATGTCACGAGCATAGAAATAAACACATAATAATTAAATGTCTACAGCAGAGAACTTACAGTGAACGTAGGTGTTTTTTCTTTTCGGCTCCGCTGAAACATCCCAGTCAGGACCGTCTGATTACTCTGCAATGAAGCACAC
This sequence comes from Pagrus pagrus, assembly GCF_965226575.1. NCBI lineage: Eukaryota > Metazoa > Chordata > Actinopteri > Spariformes > Sparidae > Pagrus > Pagrus pagrus. Next base: position 17,795,686 of record NC_140196.1, read on the forward strand.
GGACATGACGATGAAGACAGTGTATATACAGCATCTCCACACATATACTTTACTTTGGCTGAACACCCAGGTATATTAATGGCCGCCCAAGTATATTTGGCAACCCATTTTAGCCTTTTTATTCTTTTTATTTTTCCATCGGCGAAAATGCCAGATGGCTAACCAACAGTCTGCCCTCGCTCTTCCTTCCTGTCCACTGTCACACATGCTGTGAAGACAGAGAGAGAGACGTTCTCTGGTATCACATCCCTCCTTAAACACACTGATTGTGATGCAACCTCTCCAATTTAATGTAGGCCAATGCAGTTGTTATGTACAAACTTTTGTTTATTGGCTACATCATTGCCAACAAGCTTCCTCCACACGCAGTTCACCTGCTGTTATAACAACAAAATCAGTTTTTTGGGCGACTATAAACATTACTGCTGATGAAGGAAGCAGATTGCGCTGCTGGGAGAGAAAATGGAAAGGAGAGAGAAACAAGCATTAATGTGGACAATTAAAGCAGGTTAAGCCTTAAAGTGATTCTGAGGGCAGCTGATTTTTATATCAAAGACGCTAGCAAAACAAACAGAAAGGTCAGACAGGTCAGCCCATCGTGTTTTAATATATCTTTAAATGCTACAGTTACGATTGAAAATGACAACAGAGAAAGACAAGTCTGCTGATATCACATATCTCCACAATGCAAATCAACTGCCAGTTGTCTACCTGGAAGTCACTGCTGTTGTTGGCGCGATGACACGATTATTTGTCTACTGAATTAGGTCAGAGCTGAACGTTATTATCTCCAAAAGAAATACCTGTTTGATGAAGTCTGCTTCGTCTTTGGGAACTTCTGATTGGTCATTTCCTCTGGAGCTCTGATGAGGAAGAGGAAGGACGTGAAAAAAACCAGTGAGGAGGAACAAGATATAATTGTGTGGGTGTGTGTGTGGTTGTACCTGTGTGTCCTCAGCCTGTACCCTCCTGCGCTGGCTGTACCTGGTTGTGGCCATTTCCTGCGCACACACACACAGAAAAAGCCCAGGAGGGAACAAAAACAACAGATATTATGAACAGGAACAGAAACATGAAACCTTGTGGAGCTTTGTTTGATTCTTTACTGTAAACTGTTCTCACACATAACTACAGATTCTTCCTGATTCATTTTACAAACAGAAATCTTTGTTCTTTGCTTTATTTTAGATAAAGTTTAGTGCATGGATGAGTTTCATTATATATTGGAGTATTTGAGTGTACTGTACCTGGTCTGTTGGCCTGGGTGGAACCCCGGGAGTTTCAGACCTTTGTTTCAAGTTTTCATTAGCCTGATACACATGGGAAGAGGGGATCAAACGCTTTTAAAATGGTATCAGACTATTTAGATGTATCCAGTGTAATATTCACAAAATGTTTTAATAGTATAAATATATGTATTTCACATGTAATTCCACATACTGAATCATCTTACTGATGTTTAATGCATTGGTCTATTTTATAATAAAATAGTGTCAATCATATCCTGGTGTGCACTGGGATATTGATTTTTTTTTAAAAAATGTTATCTACTGTGATTTGCCCTGTACTGGCTGCACCCAGAAGAGAAGCACTGCTGTGGACAGGGTTTCTCCCATTTGTATTTTGATAATCGATGAATCTGTTTGAGTAATTTTTAAAGGAAAAATCATAATAATTCCCTGATTCCATCTTCTTAAAGGTATTTTGTTGTTTCTCTACTCCGCTATGACAGTAAACTGAATATCTCTGAGTTGTGAACAAAACAAGACATTTGAGGATGTTGTCTTGGATTTTGGGAAACACTGATTGACATTTTTCACCATTTTTCGCATTTTATAGACTAAACAACTAATTGATTAATGAAGAAAGTAATCAACAGATTAATCGACAATCAAAATAATCTTTAGTTTCAGCCTCATTCCTGACTGGATCTGAACCAGAGGTATGATAGAAACCTGGTATCAGCCTTAAAGACATCACAACACCCAGTTTTTCAATTAAAAAAAGTGTCTAAAGCCTTTCTTCACTTGTCATCTGCTCCCCCTCTTTCAATTCTCTGTTTCCCTGTAATGCACGCTAGTAAAAAGTAAATAATGGCAATTAAAAAGTCAGTGAGTACCTCTTTGTTTGTTGTTGCTGGCGTTTTCATCCGGTACTGTGTGTGACTTAGTTCCTGCGCATGAAACACAAATCTGTCAAACAGTTGATTCTCTTTGTAAATCTTTTTAAATGGCCCATTCTCCTCATTTCTTTTTACACCTCTTGTAAAAGATATTATACATTCAAATAAAAAACACTGACAACAACAGTTATGATAAGTATCAATATGCAATATCTTTAAAAGTTACTATTTTGTGTTGCCTGAATAAGTATTTGATTGCATATCCCAGAGTGAAAAAAAAGCTCCCCATCTGGAACAACTTCAGTTGTTCCAGATGTTTAAAGTGGAAACAGACCCCCACCCGCTCCAGGGTACCCTGCCATGTACCACTCTCACATTTCTGCATGAATGAAAGAAATCGGGAGAAATCTAAGCTTTAAAACTTCTTCATTTTGATTGGGCTATTGATTTTTATATCGATTCATGTCCTATATAATACTCCCAATACATTTTATGTTGATTCTTTTATTTGAGTTGGTCAAGAATTTTTAACATTACTTTATAAAACAATTAAGGTTATCACAAGTTCTTGTTGGGCTTGCTTTGAAGAAAATAATATTATTCATGTTTATAATCATTTACATAATATGTTAAGAAATTAAATTAAAATGTAATATTGGGTTCACCTTAATTATATGAAAGTAGGTTATAGGGAGCCAATTTGGCCATTTCATTGTGATACGTTGAAGCAAAACACTTTTCTATTGCCAGTTTAAGAAAGATCGGCCCACCACACCTGCTCAGTAGTAGTTAAACTATGGGATTCATAAAAAAAAAATTACATTACAGACAAACACTGTTGGTCTGTAAATGATCAGTGGCATCGTCCAGGTTAGTGACAACTTACAGAGTCTGTCGGTCGTGGAGGCACCAGAGGAGTTGGTTTCTCCGGTCTCTCTGGGTCATTTCTTTTTGCCTGTAAAGACAGTTTACTCAAGTGTGCTGCCTCGCTATAAAATCCTGAAGTCACATATAAAAACCTGCTCATGTCACTGCTGAAACACTTCAGCAAACAAGCAAACTGATCGACATGGTAACATTGCTAATCAAAGGTTTATCACAGTACCTCTGCAGGTTTTGGAGGAGGTTTAGGCTGTGAACAGAGAAGAAAACTGAGTGTGTTGTATGATATATAATACAGTAGGTTATATTTACATCTGTGGTTTATATGCAAAAATTAACTGTGACTTAGATTGTGTTTTGAATTAGTTCAGTGTTTTGTGTTAGCTGTAAGTATTCTCACCGGCTTTGGTTTCTTTTTGACTTCTGGCTTCATCATACATGCCTCCATTCTGCCTGAAAGAGTGTCGAAAAGAGAGAAAACATGTAAACAGGACTAATCACATGTTTGTGTTGTTTTGTGATCGTGAAGAGGAGTAAAAGAATCCACGTGTCCACAATCCATATGTCAAACTGGAACGGGCGTCTTTGAACAGAGGAGGTAGACTAGGACATTACTTATCACCCACTTACAATACATTACTGAGTTCCCTCCCCAGACAGCTTAACAACCATTCACACCTGGGCTCACCTTGCCCTGGCAACCCACATGAAGGCAGGTTGGGTCAACGACCCACAAGTGTCCCTAACGACTCTGAAACTCTGAGCTCACACGCTACCTTAACAACTCCGTAAGGATGCTCTCACACAGAGTTTGAAAGCCTGCAACTCCCCTCCAGTGAGTTAGAACGTCTTCAAGAAACTGAAACAAGTCCAGACTCTGGCCTACGATACAGCACCTAGATGTCTATTGTAATGACAACCGTACCAGATGGAAGTAAGAGACAAACACCTTTGTCTAACTTCCACTGTTCTTCACAGCATACCGTCTGACATGTCACAACAGGAGAAGCACAGGTGTATTTAATAACAATGCATTCAGATTCGACCAGATGTTTACCACTTCAGTACTACATACTAACTGTATACGTACTATTTTGTGACTGTCTGTCTGTTTGGTTCGGTAAGTATATGAGAAGTCAATGTGGTTTAAAGTTTTGTGCAAACAGTAAGTAGTTTCTGAACTGACCGTACAGTGTGACCATATAACCTCCAAGTCAAAATCTGGAACGCTGACTTTACTTAAAGTTCTTATATAACTGACTTGGTACAACAATACTGAATACTGAAAGCCAAACAAACATGGATGTTAATTAAACTATAATTTCATGGATATGGTGTTATAGTATCAATCATACAACCATCTTGAATTGTCTGAGGATGTGAGCGCTCACAAGTCTTGGACTGAGAGAATCTTTTCCGTCTTCACCGTCTATCTGATCGACATGAACGCAGCATAGCTTGTTTTTCATTTACATTTTCTTTCACAAGCTCTGTCCACCATTTTATTTGCAATGTTTGGCAGCCTCCTCTATTTACTTTGTCATTTGCATTTTGGGACATGAGTACAGTAAAATGATGTGCATTGATACACATCACTGCACTGTGTTACCACTCCGTAAAGCATGTGAAACTGCATTTGTGTCAACAACTACACTGGTCATGATGTTCACTGTAGAGCTGAAATGATTAGCTGACTAATCCTTTCACTTTTCAGGGTTCAGTTTATCGTGCTGTTTTTATTTGTCATATATGACAGCAGATTTTAGACTGCAAGTGTGAGTTAGTCAGAATTACCTACTTCAGTAGATCTCATCACTTACATTTATATCATCTTGACTCTGACTCAAGAAAGCAAAGTATTACCAACCAACTCTGTCAGTAATATCTAAGTAATCTCCCTTTTCATCTGGAGTGAAAGATGCATTCAGAACCTTAACTTCAGGTAAAACCACCAGAGCTGAGAGCATTAGCATATAAGCAATATTTAGCAATAAATAGCATTATTTGGGGTTTATTTTACCCAGACTGCTGGGTATAAGGCCCAAAATTCCAGCTGTTTCAAGCACAAATAATCAGATGATTTTCCTGTCTGTCTGTGACACTAAAATGAACCACTGGTTAGACAAAACAAGACATCTGGTTAGGTCATTTCTCAGGCTTTGGGGAGTTTGATTTCATTATTTAATCTCGAAAATATGATAGTTGCAGCCCTAGCCCAGTCCCCAGCGTAATGTACTTGCAGTTCAGAGGTTAACAGCAATCCATCATATTTATAACTAGTCTGCATCATATTTCAACCTGCAAAACCTTTATGTTTAACTGAACTATTATATAAGCAGCAGTGTGCAATACAATGAATAATACTGGAATATATCTGAGGGCAAACATGGCCATTCTTAAGTTCCTCAAAACTGTAGAAGTACAACACTTAAATATGGTTTTACAGACTGAAATTAGTTCATAAATGTTCAGAAAAACAGTCTCTACAGCAGAAACAGTCTATTGAATTATATCAATATGTAACACAGGAAGAAATACACGTTTCAGTTACAGTGGTCACTTACTGTATGAGTCATTTGGAGAAGTAAAACACTACACATTTCCTTTAACTGTAGTCTGTTCTCTGAACTCAGCTCTGGATATTAACGTTAGCTTACAGGCTAAACACTTTTAGCTGACGTTAGCTAACAACGTTAACAGCTCAACAGCTGAAAATACACGAGCCAGTTAGACGGACAGTAAATTATAAATCATAAGTTACAAGTGTCTAAAACTTTATATTTAAATCACGCTGATGTCAGACTTTCACCTACCGATGACTTGGAGACAACTTTGAACAAAATGACATGAGCGCAGCAGCAGAGAGGCTCCTTCACGGTCACGACATTCCCAGGAGTTTAAAAACTTCACCACAGCCGCACACAACATCTGCACGCAGGAGGCGTTCACGAGCTCCTCCAAAGCTCAGAAATCACAGCCTTCAAGTCACAACCACTCTTACCACTGTAAGCGCTTATTTTCTTTCTTTCTTTCTTTCTTTCTTTCTTTCTTATTCCCACATAAACATAATTCATTTAAATAGAGTCAAAAGTACAATATTTGCCTTCAAAGTATTGAGTGGAAGATTAACGTAGCCAAATTTGGAAATACTTAAGGAAAATACAAGTACCTCAAAATTGTACATATGTACAGTAGTTGAGTAAATTTACTTAGTTACATTTCACTAGAGATAATGCATTTAATTTTATCTCACTGTGTATATCAAGTGATGTAATGTTGCCAATGACATTTACTCAATTACAATTGTGAGGTACTTCATCTTCTCCATCTTCTGCTACTTTATACTTCCACTCCACAACATTTTTGCAAATATTGCACTTTTTACTCCACTACATTTATGTGATAACTTTAACAAGCAATTAGACAAAAATAAAAGGAAACCCAGATAGCAATAACCAGAAAAATGCTGAAAATTGGATATGATAATTGATCGATACATAATAAACAGTATATAAAAACATGTACATATTTTGACACTGAAGTACATTTAATATCAGATAAAAGCTGTTACTCAAGTACTATTTTTATGGGTGACTTTTACCTTGACTAAAGTATTATTTCAACACGATATCTTTACTTTTACTACTTTGTACTTTGTAATACTGTGAATACGGTTTCATTCTGGATTAGTAACTAGGTTAAATAAATAAAATTAAATAAAATAAACAAACAAAGCCACAATTAATATGGCCTTTAAAAAAACACTGTAATAAATTAACACTTATTCTTATTTTTATTTAATAAAAACAAACACGAAAAAAAAAATGCAAAAATAGGCGTTAATGAGGAATAGATGCATGCAATATTATTTATTTAGCCTACATAAATGCAAAACATCTCAACAGCTCATGACCACTCGATCTGACTATCTAATGTCCTGTTTCTGAAGGGTGTTTACCTCCACGTTAACTAATCCAAACATTTCCGACACCACCCAAAGGCAACATTAGTTACAGGTCGAACAAAGCATCTCAAACAAACACACCCTGGCAGCGCATGTGCCTCGAACGCTCACAGTGAAGTCTTTTGGTGTATAACAAGACGACTTCCTGCGTCACTAGAGAGTTCAGGCATCACATCCCCCTCTGATAAAAGTGCCAAAGGTGAAAGACGGCATTAAAAGTCGAACATCTCACCTGGTGTTTGGAGAAGATGCGAGCTGTGAAACCCTTCCTGGGTTTGTTGGCTGTGGATGACTCACCTGTGGGAGGGCGTGGTCAGTGTGAGACTACCTGTGTCTGTGGGAGGTAAAAAAAAAACGCGTTTCCCCGCCGGTGAGAGTCTGACTCAGCAGTTTCACAAGACAATACATGTAAATAAAAACCCAAACACGATGAGATGATCCCAAAATAGAAAAGATTAGGATGACACACTGAGAAATCGTAAGTGGAAAAACGTGTTCATTTTTGTGTCATTTCTCACATTTGATGTTTCATTAACTTTTTTTTTTAAATTCAACTGTTCAGTTATATTTTCTGAAAATATGATCTCTGTAAATAACTGTCAAACCAAGATAAACAACATAAAAACATTTTTTATGTCATTAATTTTACTCATAATTGGCTTTAAATCTAATATTTCTGTCTTTCTATCCCATAGTTTTGACTTTTAATGTCATAATTTAAATTTATTAACTCTTATGACGCCTTATCTGATCATTATTTTATTATCCATAATTATGACTTTTCATCTCATATTTTAAACTTCTTGTCTAATGGCTTTGACTTTTTTAAGTCATAATTTAGACTTTTTCTTAATTCTGATTTTTTTAACACATTTTTTAAAAAACTTTCTTTCCCATAATTATGTCTTTTATCTAGCATTTTTGATTTTATTGCCATAATTGACACTTTTATCTCATATTTTTGTCTTTTATCTCATAATTATGATTTACCATCGGGACTTTGTTTTTCGTTAATCAAGGCTACGTTTCAATAAGTTCTTTTCTTTAACTGGCAGAAATGGGCTTCCACAAACCAACAATAACAGCAGATAAGAGATTACAGTGAGGTGAAATAGACCTTGAAACATCCAATCAGAGAGATCAGTGAAACAATAAATGTTTTTGCCTGATGTTTAGTCATAGTTCTTTAGAAATATTATGTTAAACAATATTGAAATCAGCCTTAAAAAAAGTGTAATTTACTGTAAAATGTAAATCGTTCCTCAGAACGATGAGCTCCCGAATTCACCCAAAACAATACCAAAAGCACGAACTTGGTGTCCTCAAAAGGTACTATAGAAAAACATACTCTTTAACTGTGCTAGTATTAGTAAAAACTCACTGTGTCTTGTAGGAAGTTCATTGTTATTTAATTTTATGTGACTGCATATGTTTAGATTGTTAATGTATATAACCTATAACAATAAATAGGTTTCATATTAACATTCACCTCCGACTCACATCATGTTTATTTAAAAAATCAAACTTTCATATAAACTCTTTCTCATACCAAACATGCAAAGGAGGACAGAAATACTGGGACATTTGCACCTACCTGACTTCCATCTACATTCGTCATGGAAATATCTGAAGAAAAGTAAACAGCGCTGAAGGAGACACTTTATCTCGGTTATTAAATGAGCAAATACCAACGCAGTGAGTGCTCAGTAGCTCGTATAAGGAAATGAAATGTTTGCTCAGTGGCATATAGACTTTACAAGAAGCACAGATTGAGAGAAAATGTTTCTATGGCCTTTAATTATCAATTTTACATTTACATTTATTACACATGGAGTTCTACAATATATTGCACATAAAAAGGTGAATGAACAACACCCAGAACAAGACTGAAAAATAAATATTAAGTTCATTAAACAGACTTCAGAGACATCAGAACTTATAGTTAAGATCAAATATCAAACTTTGAAATAATGGTCTTTAAAAAAATAATGCCATGATAAAAGGAATTAACAAAGAGCTGACGAGCAGTCCTGTTTTTTACAGTCCTGTGTCATTCCAGTCGTATTATAAGAGATCATTTTACACCTGGAAACCACTGAAACATCTAAAATGACAGAAGACATGATTGAAAACCAATGGAAAAAAAAGATAACCATCAAATATTATATAAGTTCAATGAGCTCACCTCAGACTGGTTTTGGTGTTTGTGTCTCCTGGAGCCGGTTGCACCAGTTGTTCAAAAGCTCAAACTTACTCTCACACTCACACTTCAGAGTGTTTACAACTAGTAGCTGTGAGGTGTACATGTTATCTAGCTAACAGAACTGGAAAACAAAGCTAACGTTAGCTTGCAAATATATGACTGACATATCTGACCTGAGACTTGATTAAAATGCTGTTTAATAATTACACAAAGTGTGAAGAAACACAACATACCAAGGATTATGGAAAACAAACTAAACTAAAATGTTACACTGAGTAAATGACCTTAATATAAGCTACGTTAGCATAATGTTTAGAAGTCTTGTGACTTCCTGTTTACACACTTTTCCTAACATCTGATTTACACATTACTAAAATCTTTATTGCTAAGACATTTAAGTTTTAAAAGAGCAATATGCAAGAATTGGTCGAACTCGTACTGATCTGCGAACAGCTGGTGCAACCTCATCCTGGTTCTTTAGCACTGTACCTTTTGTCACTTATGGCTCTTTTGTAAAAACAATCTAAAACTAAGCTTATTGCGTCCATTCTGAGAAAAATATCATCAAGCCAAACAAAAACTTCCACATCAGATTCAAAACCTCAAGCATGGGGGAAATCAGTTTTTTGCAGCCCTGATAACCAAATAAAACAACACAATTAAACAGACTAACACTAGTTAGTTAGTTAACACACTGAATTATAAATAATAAAAAGGCACTATTCCCCCACAATCTCCACACCTGGTCAATAAAAGTGCTTCAATATGAACCAACATGAAACTCTTAGCAGCAGTTTAAAGTCTAAATTATAAAGTAGAGAAAATATTTTGCATCTACCTCTTTAATTAATCTAAAACTGGACTAACCAAATACATAAGTCAGTTAAATCTTTGAATCTCATTTTCTTCAAGACAATATGGTAGTTTAAGACGTTGGCACAATTGCCAGAGAAGCAGATATGATACTTAATCTACCACAAAACCTCAGTTCATCCCAGGACTGTAAATGCTGTTTAGATTCAAGAAGTCAGGTACCGAAAAGAAAAGTCCTGAAGCTTTAGAAACCATTTCAAAAGGTTGGCACCCTCCACCTCATTAATGCTAACAAAGCAGAAGTATACTGAAGTTTTGAGCCGGTACATTCAAAAACACTTTGTAGGGAAACTGGGAAACTAACGATGCTCGAATCCTCCAATTGAAGCCTCAACATTAGAGCCCAGTTTCAGGCCTTGTCCAGTTTTTGTGTTTCTGTCAAACGTATTCTCGACTCTCAATGTCCTTTTTGATGGCTTTTTTAATGCGGTCGATTTCATCTTCCTCTGAGCTGTCGTATTTGTCGTCTTTCTTTTTCTTGTCACTGTCCAAAGCAGCTGTATCATCGCCTGCGTCTTCGTTTTGTGGTGCGGTGCACTGCAGCTCCTCTCGTATCCCGTTAAGCTCCACCAGACCGTCGTGCAGCTGTGTGGCCACCTCCCTGATTTTGCTGGCGAACTCTGACTTGGCCCCTTTCTTGAGTTCTTTAGAGTCTTTGGCCACAAAGTAGATGTCCATACCTACGAAGAGTCCGGTGAGTACACCAGTGGCCATACTGGCAATCTGGACCGCTCTGGCAGCCGTGCTGCCCGCCACGTTGGCAATCTGCACAACACGCATGATCTCGTTAGCGTTGATGAGGATCGCCTTTCCTGCCATGGCACCGTCCTCATAGAACTGAGCAGTGAGCACAGGGAAGTCACGGTTGTAGGCGTTGTCTTTCATCTTGAGCAGGTCGAACTTCTTCAGGTTCTCGATCCCCTGCTTGATGAACTTCAGGCACTTGTTGAGGTCGACCATCTTCTCCTGATAATCCTTAATGATCTTCTCCACCTTCTTGCGGTCCATCGAATTGTTGACCTGGTTTGAGATGCCGGCGCCTGCTGATGTCAGACCACCTGCCGTGGCAACACCCAATCCCACTGCCGTCACAATCAAGGAGGTTCCCATGGTGACTGGTGCCAGAGCGAGTCCGGCAATGGTGGCCACGCCTCCGATGGCACTGGTGGAGCCACCAGTGATTTGGGCGATCTTGGTCTTTTTGCTGAACTTGTCCAGGCCGTCTGCGATGCTGTTGAGGTCGATGACGTGCTGCCAGAGGCTCTCGGCGCGCTCTGAGAACAGTTTGTTGAAGACACGGATGCCCTTCTGCACTTTCTCTGCGGTCACAGCAAACGCCCTGAGAGGAGCAAGTTAAGAGGAATTATACAGACTACAATTTAAAATGGCATTTTTTCTCTCGTACAACCCTTTAGTATCTAGCCATGCAGGTAGTGGTGGTTTAATTTGACCAAGTTTTCAAATATCCAGCTTTCTCTCCAATACCAATGGAAGTAAATACTTGCACTGACAAACTGCATTTAAAAAAACAGCAATGTCTCTTCTATAACTCAAGTACTGATTACTCTGATAATCCACAATGCTTGATGTCAACCGTTCTCTTTGGAACTTCTCTCTCTGAAGAAATAGTCCCTCTGAAAACTGGAAGACATTTTAAAATGTGGGAGTGAAATACTGCATTATCACCTATATGAACGTTCACTTACTTGGCCTCTTCTTTTTCTGTCATGTCATCTTCTTGAGCCGTGTCTTCCCAAGCTGGAGAGGTAATAAGCAATGACATTTACCTTTCTCATAATGCTACATATATTACATGGACAGAAGTATGTGGACACCAACACATCCTGAACTTCTTATTCCAAAGGCAAAACAGGCTCTACTCCTCTGGTTTCAGGCTTTCAGAATACAAGATAATACAAGAGTATTAGAGAGGTCCAACATGAATGTCGGGATTCAAAAAAGAGAAAATTCCAAGGCACTCATCCGGCAAAAATGTTTAAAAGTTTACAAAGTTTTTGAACTTCTGTGTTTCCTACCAAAGGGCAGTTTTGTCACATTACGTTTCCTTCCTGAGTAGCCAGATACTAACATTGGGATATAGAGCTGCAACTAATGATCATTTTTTATTATTGAGAAAATACTGGTTAGTTTCAGGATTAATCTATTAATCCTTTAGTCACCAAAGTGCCAAAAAATTGTGAAAAATGCTAAAAGTGCTTCTTATTTCCAACCAACAGCCCAAAACCCAAAGACTCTTAGCCTAAACATTTCCTTTAATTGGCAAAAAACATGAAAAACAGCACACTGAAGCATATAAAAAGGGATGTCCACATACTTTTGGTCATATAATGGATGTGATATAACCCAAAACTAAAAATCCAGCCTAAAGATAGCCAAAAAAGTAGAAAAAAAAAAATTTGTAACTTACACTCCACTGTGTTCCACCACTCCATAAGATCCTCCACACCCTGAAAGACACCATTACATTTGTATTGGTTCGCATGTTTATGGCTTTATTTCAATCGGTTAATAATGTGGCATCAGATTATACTGAAATGTTACTATGACGGTATATTTTTCTTCAGACACCAACCTGTCCTTCTTCATTCTGTGCCGGGTCAATACGGTAGTCGTCCAGCTGATCAAACAAGGTCCTTTGTGGACCTCCACTCTGAAACAATAGAAGTTGTACTGCTTTAAAATCATGCATTGATACCAAGATTTGTTTTCCTTCGTCTTAAGTGTTGCTGAAGTGTATATCAGTGAGACAAAAGATACATAGGAATACAATACAGTTAATATATCAAGTGTCACATATTCACAGTATCACTTTTTCTTTGTACATGCTCAGATAAAGAGGAGGAAGTGATGGTAAAAAGGATTCTGGCTGTACAGACATATTTCTACTGTTTTTGCAGAAGTGAAAAGAGCCAAACCCTTCCATGGACACATTATAAAAGGAAGCAGAGAAACAAGTCTGGCCACATTGCAACCTAATCCCATCTTATCTTCCAAGCTACGGGCATGCACAAACACTGCTTGGTGGAGTGAAGGTGTGGGGGTGGGTTTCATGTCGACAGAAGAGGGGGAAAAAAACAACAACAAAACACATGATGACTATAATAGTCTCTGTTGGGAGCTAAGGGAACACCCCGGAGAAAAACAAAAGACAGGGTTGGTTTACAGGGAGGGGTCAGGTGACAGAAACAGACCTTTTGTAATCCTGAACCACAGTGAGTAAGACTACAATACGTCAGTCTGGTGGACAAATAACTGACACAGACAGGGAGGGGAAAGGGAATGAGAGGGGAAGAAGAGAAAGAAAAAAGAAAGAAAGAAAGAAAGAAAGAAAGAAAGAAAGAAAGAAAGAAAGGGTGTCTCATGAGCTTTTTTTATTTTCTCTACCTCTGCTGTGTTGCCTGCAGCTCCATCCTCTACCTTCGCCTTAACTCTGCCCTGAAACCATTCAACAAAAAACACATAGTTAAAGCATTTCTAATATCAATATAAAATCTGAGTCCTTTACAGCGGTGCATGTTTGGATGTTACCTTGACCCGAGGCATGAAGGGATTGTGTCTCTTAGGTTTCTTGACTTTGGTCTAAAAAGAAGAAAATCATGGTTTCAGCATCACTTTGAGGAAGATACAGGTCAAATTCATGTCATTGAGTTTTCTCAGTAAAATGAACATTTGGTCCTGATAACTTTTTACTGTGAAAATCGAACCATGAACATTTTAATCAATCAACAAGCAAAAATGCAGCAAAAGGAAATGAGTTTAAAGACCACCTCTGTTTTGTCTTCTCCCTCCTCGTCTTTGTTTTCCTCTTTGGATGAAGAATCATCTTCTTCTTTCAGCCCTTCATCATCAGACGAAGCCTGTGGTAAACAACAACAAACATGTTAACTTAACAATTACATAAATAAGCATGTAGAAAACATGAAAGTGACATAAAGTTGCATATACATTTCTTCCTAATCTAAAATTTTTGTGACAGCACTGAGTGTATCTGTACTGCGGAGGACTCCAGGGAGGAAGTCAAACTTGCGCTGTTCCTAAAATCACAACATTGTTCATTTATTGTATCATCGATCCCATATAAAAACACACAAATGTTTAATCTAAGGTAAGCAGTAAATGGACATTTTGGACACTTATAAATTATCATAATTTTGGACATCACTAGGTCATTCTAGTTTCTCCAGTTCAGTGACATGCAGAAACACAATGTCTGCTGAACAGGTTCAGAGTGATGCAGATCCACTGTCTGAGAAAAAAAACATCTGATTATTTTGTTTAGGATGCTGAAGATGTGGCTATCATGTTGTCCTCAACTGTTGGTGTGTTAAAAACATTTTGTTGTGTAAACAAATGGGCACTGTCCACACTAAAAAAAAGAAACAAGTTGTCACATACACACACACTGTCACATACCTTGGCTGCAACGCGCGGCATGAATGGATTATGCTTGTGTTTTTTCATCTTGGTCTGTAAAAGATATGGCACGGTGACAATTTGTTAGCTGACATGAAAAACAATAACTGGAAGAACTACATTTCAATACAGCTGCTGGTGACTTATAACTGAATTAAAGAACTACATCTGTGCTTAAAATCTTCTAGTCAAAGAGCTTTGTGAATCTGTTTCATGTGTCTGTTTCTTCCCTCGTTAAAAAATAGTTGCACTCTTGAGTTTATAACCATCTACTCCTATCACTGAAAGATGTACAAATCCCTCCAAACAACCCCTCAATAAGCAGTTGTTCGGAGTGGGACAGGAGTTACAAATTCCTGCTGTTCATCAAAACTTTGTTCAAGCAAAAGTTTATCTTAAAAGTCTAATGGAGATCCCAAAGTTCAGTACCATACCAAATACATCAGCCTGAATTTTGGAGAAATGTGTATGAAATAATGCAAAAGATTTCACGATATGAATAATAATAAAGACATGACGGGCTAGAACAATATGAACAAGTTATACAATACTCAAACAAATAGGACTATCTTAACAACCTGAATAGCTGCAAGGGAAAACAAGTGGGAATAAAAAGCATGAGCTTTTGCAACCTTAACACTGACAAAGGCCTGGAGGTGCCACATGTCATTTGAATGGCTCTGGCATGAAAGAACTGATAAGAAGGAAGCAGGAAGTGGAATGATTAGATCTACGAAGAATAATTGGAGCAAATACTCTGTTTGTTTTCACCTGCACGTTGCAGCAAATGTGGATTCATGCCACACATAGACGCACAAATACAAACAAACACACATACTTTATTGTGTGTATCAATCCATTTTCTGAGCTTAAGACTAATAGTAAAGATTAGTACAGAAATTAATCCAGTCCCATCACGAATGAAGAGATAAACTTACTGTTTTGCTTTCGTCTTTGGATTCAGTGGATTCATCTGTTTTGAGGCCTTCATCATCTGATTGGTTCTGCAGAAAATTAAACTCATTAGACTTTAATTTAACTAAAAATGTTTCAGCAAAGTGTAAATGACAACATTGATATACTACTTTTTACCAAAGCACTTTACAAGGTTTTTGCCACTCATTCACACACACTGTTCAGGAGCATCTGGAGCAATGTGGGGCTCACTGTCTTGCAAAAGGGCCCTTCAACTTGAGGACAGGAGGACCTGGGGATTGCACCACCAACCACAAGATCAGTGATCAACTCTGCCTCCTGAGCTACAGCCGCCCCACTTCTATGCAATGGTATGCATGAGGTGTGTCTGTGTTTTTGTCTGCATTCCAGACTTTGACGGATAAAAGCAAATGGTGATATTATTGTAGTTTTCTTCTACAGCTGTAGTTCCTCAGGCAGGTCGTTCCACAGCCAAGGAGCCCTGACGGCTAACGCTTGGTCCCCTCTTGTCTTAAGGCGAGAGCTGGGAACAGTTAGCAGGTTCCTGCCTGAGGCTCTTAGCTTGACTGCTTGAAACAAGATGTCTCCCATTTCACTGAAAAGTCCACTGTCACTGTGTTTTTATTTGCCCATCATACTCGTCTGAGTTGAATGATTGCAGTGTCACAAAAAGCAGATGTACGTATGTAAAAACAGACTTCTAGAGTCAAACGCTGCACTTACATCTTTCTTTACATTCAAGGTCAAAAAGTGATTTTTGACTAAGGGGGCCCGTAACCTCTCTTATATCCGAAAGCTGATATTCAATATCAACAAACAACACTGATCCAAAATATCAGTCAACCAATACATCAGTCTATACTGTGTGTACATGTCAGTACCTGATGGTTGCTCTTCTGCTTTTGCTGACCACGTCTCTCTGCTCTTTTTAGCTCCTGAAATCAACCCAGAGCAGTTTCTTTGACCACAGAGCTAATAAGGCAGCATCGAAACACACCGATACACATCTGCTTCAAACTGATACAGACAGCCATTATTTCCTAAAGACTGAAAGCTTAAACTACCTCCTCTGACGGTCTGGCAGGAACTACAGGAGATTTTTCGGGTTTTGCTTTTTTCTCCCTGGAGGTCATATCCTTGTTATCCTGCAGAGGACAAAATAAATGAGAAAATGAAGACTCCAGTGAAAGCCTGACATTATAAAGCACATTCTTACTTGCCTCCTGCTTATTGAAAAATAAAACCATCAACTGATTTAACTCGTGATCATACAGACATCTTCACATATTCACACATTCAAACTCTGATTAAGCAGAAATATACAGACAACCCACAGAACACCTTCTAAATCTGAGAAGTGTAAACTTTACCTTATTATCCTCAGCTCCTATTGGTTTTCCTTTGTTGTATGTAGATGTGCTCTTCATCTCCTGTGGAGAGATCGCAGCCTTAACAACACATTATAACAGACAGAGCAGAAGTCAGAAGAGTCTCACTCGGACCACATGTCATTGAGCTGTGTTCAACTGCTTACAGACCTCTTCAGTTGGTCTAGGTGGGACCGTTGGTGTTTCACTTCTGTCTTTCCTCTCTCGCTGGATCATGTTGCTTTTGACCTGACAAGGACACACACACAGACAGAGTCACACAGCGTGGTGGAGCAGGAGGACTGGGACGTATGGCAATGAGCAGGCAGGATTTAAAGGGGATGGGGAGGATGTGGTGAAGGTGGGGAGGAGGAGGTGTGAGAGTAGAGAGGGTATTTTTGACAGAAGTTGATCCAGCTGTGTGTGTGTGTGTGTGTGTGTGTGTGTGTGTGTGTATAATTTGTGTTTGTGGTCACTGATGCAAAAAATAGACTGACCGCTTTCGGTTCCCCTTCCATTCGTTTCTCGTCCTCCGTGAGCTTCTCTGTATCTTCTGTGTCTTTCTAAAAAAAGGACATTAAATAAATTGTATCAACCAACCAATAAATCTGATTACTTGTGCAGCCATTAAAGGACCGAACTGGTCTCTTTGTTTTGCAAGTTTAAAGGAACAGTTCACCCAAAAATGATGGAAAGTCAGGTGACGTTTCATAGTCCACAAAACATTTCTGAAACTTCACAGCAAAGCAGGGTTGCAGCATTCTCCTAAACCACTGACAATGTTCACTTTACACTGTAGACCAGGTTTAAGGTAATGCTTTTATCTTAGCAGCTACAGTGAAGATTTAGGCTTTGTGAAGGGTGTAAATAACTTCCTATCAAATCAATTTGGGTTCTCTGGGCTTCTGGAGACTTGATTACGCCTGTTGAGCTGAATGAAGCTATTTTATATTTTTTTGTTGTTGTTGTTTATTCGTTTTAAAACTAGTCGCCATCTGCTACAGTTGTTGAGGAGAATGCTGCAACTCTGTTTTGCTTTAAGCTCTTTGTGGGCTACCAAACTTCATCTGATTTTCCATCAGCATGCGAGTAGGTGATGACTGATGGAGAATTACTTGTTAAACTCTTGTCTATATTTGACCCTGCTTGAGAGACTGTCTTGTTTGCTGAATTTGTAATTTGCATGTACTTACAGAAGCAAGACTGTGAAAAGTCTGTATAAGGAGATGAGACACATAAGGGCATGTACTATGACAACTTGTCATCTGGCACTGGGTGTGACTTTTGTATCCAGAGTTATGAAAGACTGTGATTAACATAATTCTGCGGAGATCTGCAGAAACAGCCTTACAACCTGTAACTGTGTATGTTTCTCCCCTTGCTGCAAGTAAAAGATAATTGATCAAACGTAACTCTCTCTGGTGTTTCTTTCTCTCTGAAGGTTTGGAAAGACTCTATGTAACAGCATAGATTTTTCTGACAATGACTGAATTTTCATTTTGGGTGAACTGTTCCTTTAACTCTTTGACTGACAGCCATTGGTTTTCATTCATTTCTGTATGGTATGAAAATCAAAAGGCAGACTCTTGAAAATTATTTAAAAAAAAAAATTATTTATCACAGTAAAACATCAAGCCTGTTTTAATTTTTGCCAATTTTTGTTATTGATTTTCATACTGTACAAAAACAAAAGGAAAACAATGGTTGCCTAAAGCGGTAAGAATAATACCCCAAAATTCAAATCACATCAACTTTGTTTTGTAAAATGGTTGGGTCTCAATATAAATGTGATTTGTGGCAAACAGGGTACAACAGGCAAAAATCACAGGAATGGTCCTTTATCATCACAACTCCCTAAAATGAACCAAAAATCCCAACAAACATCCCAACCATCATCATTATCACAGACCCATGACCACCACAGAGACTTCCTGTCACCTACAACATCATTACCATCACACTGACACCTCCACCACTACCAAACACAATCAACAGCATAGTTACTTTATTTGCAGAGCGGAATAGGTTCAATTTGGACATGGCTCCAGCCACGGTGTTCTGAGGGGGTGGTGGGAAACAACATCAAAACACTTAAGGACTAAGTAACACCAATAAATCACCCGAGATGACATATTGGTCAATGTTACCCCACAGTACTGTAAAACAGTTATGCCGGGTCTGTGGTATTTGGAGCTGTTCCATGTAACTTGAAAGACTTAAAGTATGCAACCTCAACAAGACCAGGCACGTCAAGTGAAGCTGGACTGCAGTGAGAGCCTGAAGGTAACATGCTTTTCAAAAACTTAAACTTTTGACTCATGACTTTCCTCCTTTTGACCGAGGCAGGAAAAAGCACTTCACAATACCTCCCATTCATAACATTCATGAATTTTTTATATTGACAAATCATAAAAAAACAAAAAAAACATCTACAAATCTTGTAGAAGAATGCAGAATAAAAGTATCTTTTCCGTAAAAACATTATTATGATTGTGAATCAATAATTTAAAATGTTTGTCAGGTCCAAAATGATCTGTGTGAGAATTCTGATGGTTGGTTCCAGCTTCTAATAAGGATTCGTCAGCCAATAGTATAACTTTGTTGGAAACACGTGATATCCATGTTTCATCAACAATCAAGTCTTTCCCTTCTCTGAATGTTATCAATAACACCTTAATGGTTTTTTTTTGCTGTTAACAAAAAGAGAATTCTTTATAAACCATTTATTCAGCAACTGTTTATTGTAAAGTTGCGACTGATGTTTAGAATACTTTGCACGTGGTTAATAAATACTGTGTAGTTCATCTATAAACATTATATGGATGGCCAATATAAAGTTGCAACTGATGTTTTTAAACCTCTATCATTTCTTAATAAATGGTTAATAAAGCATTTCATTGTTTGTCAAATAGTCAAATAACTATAAACTAAAGGTTAATTAACCATAAATGTACCAGTTTTAATGACGGTTATTATGAAGTGTTAACCTTCCTCTTGAGTACTAACAGTCAAACTGCACAGGCTGTTGTGCTGAATAAAAATAACTGGTTAAATGTCAAAAACAGGATGCCAGATTTCACACAATGAAACAGGAACAAGTAAACATCAAAGCACCTGTTTGTTGCCTGATGACTTCTCACTGCTCGCACGTGGATCCTCGTCATCGGAGCCAGCCTGCTTCTCATGCTGCAGAGGGAACACAGAAATCCTTACTTCATGAAAAACACATTGAATCTCTTTTAATAATCCATTTCTCAAAAGAAAATGTAATCATTTTGTGAGCATTATATAAAAGACAACAATCTAATTATTCCTTACTTTGTTTGCAGAGCGAAATGGATTCAGCTTTGTCATCGCCTCAGTGAGTTTATTCTGAATATGAAACAAAATAAACAGAGTAAAAAACAGAAAATAAGAAGCACACTCACAAAATAAGCTGCTAATGGAAACTTAAAGACGAAAATTAACAGACCTGTTTGTGACTGGGCTGGCCCTCTCCATTGTCCAATATCTCCTCAGAGTCAGAGTCAGAGTTCTTCTCCTGCACACGAAGCCAAAATGTAATGTTCAATATAAACATCAGGAGACAATAGCAACAATAGTACATCATGTGTGGGTTAATTCATCATTTCATAAAATGTTTTTAGCCTTTTCTGCTAGATATACTGTTCAATAATGGAAGAGATGAACTGATGACATGCAGCAAAAGTCAAAAGGACAGTTCGCCACCTCTCACCTGTTTGTCAGTGTAGAATGTGCTCCTCATCATCGCACTGAAACCATTCTGAAGAAACACAAAGGTACTGTTACTGTCCCAAAAATAAACAGATTGTAACCCTGATCCTCACCGTATCATCACAGCAGATCTTATTCAGAGAGGATATGCAGTTACTCTGGCATAACAACCCACCTGCTTGGCTTTGGGCTTCTCTGTATTCTCCTTTGAATCTCCTGAGTGTTCAGTCTTTCCCTTCTCCTGTTACAACACATTACCAGCATATCATTAATCTCAGAACATGACTAGCAGTGTAATGTACTGGCTGTAAAGTCCTTTATAATGCAAAGAATATAAGGCAGTTACAAACTGATATATTTCCTGTATATGTCTTAGTGTCGATGCAGTGCATGTCCTAGTGAAAAGACAATAAGAGGACAGAAAGCTTTGTCTCTCACCTTTGAAGACGTCTCTACGAGGCTGTCACTGCTGGCAGAGAGTTCCCCATCAGCAAACAAATCATCCTAAACAGAAAGATACAGTCAGAATGTAATAACCCAGACAAAAATGCTCAAGTGTTTTATTTGATAGGAAAAATATCGACCATGTTTCTCAAGGACTGCAGGCAATGGTGCAAAACAATTTAGCGTTCAGAAATGGAAGTCCCTTAATGTCCCTGGTTTGATCCCCGTCTTTTTTGACACTACCAAAAGGGGGTTCCAAAGTAATATTTTAAACTGGACATAGTGTCTTGAAAAGCTCAACCAAATTCCCCCTGAAAACACCCCTTAAAAATCATAGAGACAGGTTGAAAGAGAAAATAACTCTGGTATCATTTTACATCAGCATCAGGACGTTTCAGAAAAAATCCCTTTAACAAGATACTTGAATTGAAAACCTGTCATTACTGAGCTCGAAAGTCTTACCTGAGACTGAGATTTGGTGACTTTTTTTCTGAACACACCACTAAATATTCCTCCTTTCTCCTGAGAATAGGAAGCCAACATTTAAAGGTTAAATATAGAAGCAGCAAACAGGTATCTGCTATGTAAAGTATAGTGGAAAAATGGCATCCTGAACAAAGTGCACATTTGTTTTGGTCTGAGATGCTAGTGCTCTAGTGCCATATATAATGGCAGTGAATGTCATTTATTTCACCTTTAATATAAGCACATTTACTGTTATGGTTTCAACTTGCAGTGTTGGGTCACTTGAAGATCGACGGGGGTATTTTTATCGAACCTCACCTTAGTGTCTTTACTTTCAGAGAGATTGTCGGTGCTGCCTGAGAGCTCGCTGGGAGCAGCCAAATCATCCTTCAAGGTGAGAAAAAAATGTCAGTCAATTCATTTTACATTCTAATAATTCATGGTTACCTGGTTTAACGGTGAGATGAATATATTGTATGCTCACCTGAGATTGTGTCCTTGATCCGAGAGGCTTTTTTTTAAACATTCCACTGAAAATCCCTCCTGCCTCCTGAAATAAAAGTTACATGAAAATAGTGTATGAAGTTCTGCCAACAATGGTGGAATTTAGTTAAGTATTCCTCTGCGTTCATGACCTTACCTTAGTGTTGCTATTCACAGAAAGGTTGTCCGTGCTGCCTGAGAGCTCGCTGGGTGCAGACAAATCCTCCTGAAAGTGAGAAACCAACATCCCCTTTCAATTACTATGGTCTCCTAATGATGTAACAGAGGTAAAAGTGAGAAGCACAATGCTCACCTGAGACTGTGTCATCGCTCTGAAAGGTTTGGGGGATTTTTTAAACATCCCACTGAACACCCCTCCTGTCTCCTGGAAACAAAAGTCACATAACAAAAAGTTGAAAACAACTCAAATATTTGTGTGGTTTCAGGCAGATGGATAGGCAGGGACAGCAGCCTGCACTCTCTTCCAAACGCTGATGGATGCAGGTTTACCTCGTCCATCCCAACACACCAAAACAAAAATAGAAACACACATCTCCAAAGGGGCGAATACAACACAAAACAGAGATGTAACATGACTGCACCTTCAGTTTAGAACAAAAACAAGGAAGAACTGTGCTGCTAGGAACTGTCATGGCAGCTTTAATATCTTGAGATGAGGAGAGACTTTGTATATGTTTGATATAAGGTAAAGCTTTCACAAACTTTACCTTAGTGTTGCTATTCACAGAGAGATTGTCGGTGCTGCCTGAGAGCTCGCTGGGAGCAGACAAATCCTCCTGAAGGCAAGAAACAAACATCCCCATCTGATTATTATTGTTTATTTTCAAGTAATGTAACAGAGGTAAAGTGAGAAGCACAACTCTCACCTGAGATTGTGTCCTCGCTCCAAAAGGCTTTTTTTTAAACATCCCACTGAACACTCCTCCTGTCTCCTGCAGAAAGGCACATAATAATATAAATACAGTATGTTGAAATAAACTAAAATAAAAGCAGCTCTGTTGTATTTTGAACTGATGCCGCTGTCAGATGGACAGGCAGGGCTTTTGTGCTTTACACACTGGAGCCAGCACTTCTTCCACATTGCTGATGCTCGCAGGTTCAGCTCACGCTTCCAAACATAATTGGCAGGAATTTGGTTTGGTGAGCTCAAACAAAACAAACAAAAACCTCACATCTCATATAGCAACCACACTGGGGTGTAAAATATAGTACAATAATAACAAGTTACAAATAATAAAAACTACAAATAAATAAATAAACTACCATTTTAAAGGAGAATTCTTTTAAATCTGCCCCAAGTTTTGGGAGGATACGTATCATCTTATTGCCAGGATTCATTGAAAGAGTTTCAAACTCTCTTAGGCATTTTATTCATTTTATTTCTTTATGTTTTTAATCCATCATACTATATCATTACTACCGGTATATATTTTTCATTTTTTGTTATTTTTTTGTGTTGTTATACTATATTGCTTTGATTAGTCTCATTCTGGTATGTAATTGTTCTACTTTTTGTTCAAGCCGTGGTCTGATTGATATACACTGATTTTATTTACAAAATATTTAAAACTTGTTTCCAGAAGAATCACAAGACTTATAATATAAATAATAAATTAATTAAAAAAACTTGGCAGATGAGGCTCACTTTAGTTGCAGTGTTTTCAGACAGACTGTCGTTACTGGCTGTAAAGTCATTGTCCAGCAGATCCTGAAACACACAATTTTAAATCATAATTATACACATTTTACATGGAATTTAGCTGATCACAGTTTTCTCCAGATGGTATACATTATCTCTGACACATGACAGAAGATCGTGTTTCACCTGTGAAGGCCTCCGGACGTGTCCTGGTTTAGCAGTTCGTTTCAGTATCCCACCGAACACACCTGATTTCTCCTAAAAGTGTAGAGAAAGGATTAGTTTTAAAGACTGACAAGACAAAATTCTGCATGGGGAAATATCACAGAGCAGAGAGTGAACTCACCTTTGAGGACTTGTTGTCTGTTAAGCTGTCACTACTGACAGACAGTTCAGGATTTTGTAACGAGAGGGTGTCCTATAAAAGATAAAGAAACGATTAACCTCTCATTTCTCATCAGATTAATCTACTAATAGCTTCAGTTAAACTTAAATATAACAACAACATGTACATCACATTAAGTTCAAGAAGGCCACTACAAACCTGTGACTGGCCCTCTTTGGCAGTTTTGGTCGTCTTCTTGAACATTCCTTTAAACACGCCTCCTTTCTCCTGAAAGATTAATGAAAAAGTCTGTCTACATGCTCAAAACACACTGTCATTTATTTATAACACAGGGATCACAGTAAGTGATGACCAGACATAAGATTAGAAAAGACAAATGGGATAGTGAGCATCACCTTTGTGCTGTTGTCAGTCAGACTGTCGCTGCTCTTTGAAAGGTCGCTGTTCACTGATAATGTGTCCTGTAAAGTCAAAACAGAACTGATGTGAGTAGATGTGGAATCAAATAAAATCATAAATACATTATATTTGAAGTTTCATATCTGAAATCTAAATATTTATTTTACAAGATAGCGGTTATTGTAATTTTACTGTTAGACATGTCAACAATGCGAATATGAGTAAGCATCCTAAATACGAGTATCAGGAATTAATATTCAATAGTGAGCTTTTCATGAAAGATCTCTTGTCAGTGTATTATCTTACTAAATGTTAAGTTCTAGATTTAAACTAAACAAAGATAAAACTACAACATCACCTGTGCTTGAGCAGATGGTTCTGCAATCTTGGAGGATCTTTTGAACATCCCACCAAATATCGCCGCTTTTTGCTGCATGAGAAGTGAAAATGGAAAATTAAACAAAATTAGTAACTGATAAACATGTACAACCCACTCAGGATGATTACATAAGACTAATCTCTAAAGTGATTTCAGTTCTGACATACCGGCATCATTCAAAACCAGTGACTAATAGAGGGCAAACATTCACTGCAGTGACCAGTGAGTCAGCAGCATCATTTTCGCACCACATGGAGACTAATATGCAAAAGACCGACACTTCACTGATGGATTTATGGATGAGAGCATCGACTGGTTTACTTCTAGCAGTCCAGTTTCACGTCCAAGCCTGGACTTGAAGCTGGTTTCATGTCTGGACTTGAAACCTTGATGACAGTAAATGTATGAGAATATTCATTTATGTGAATGTTATGTCTTCTAGCTCTGGGAAAATTGATCACAATACTGATTTGCCTGTTTAAGAATCACATAAAAGAGAAACCAGAGGCGTTACATTACTGATAGACAGGATAGAGAAAACACAGTAAATAGTTTTCCTTTTCCACTGACACAGTAATAAATAAAAAGGTCTCTAAATTCAGTTGGTGATCATAATAAACCAAAACTATACTGCTTTTTTTTTTTTTTTTAAATGTTTCTTATGTTGCCATTATATGCAGGAAAAGAACGACATATACAAGAACTATATTAGAACTATATATGTTTGTACCAATTATAGAAAAAAAAACTGAGACTGTTAAATACATTTTGGATTAAAAATGCCTGACTTTTACTAGCATAACATAGCAGAGAGTTTCTGAGTTAATGTTCTTAGTTACATACCATCACTGCTTAATAGCTAATCTGGTGTAGGGGGGCTATAGGGGGCCCAGTAGCACATGATTGCCCTGGAGCAACCTAGAAGGTTAATCCGCCCATGAAGAAATTACAGTTTCTACACTGTGCACTCAAATTAAAGCTAAAAGTCAGCATTAAAGTCCATTGTGTTGGAAAATATGTCACTAAGCACATACTATTGGACTGCATTGTGTATTTGCAGGCTGTATTGAGTTTCAGTCACATGGATTTAGGTCAGATCGATGAACTCTACTTAACCGACCTCAGCAAAGAGCAAACTGTAAATCCAACACAGCAAACCTTTAAACACAGACGTTAACTAGCTGAAGTTAAGATTATGCACATAAACAGAAGATATCTACTCACAGCTACACCTCCTCCTCCTCCATCATCACACTCCAAGTCCAAATCCAGGTTATCGTACCGCTCCTGTCAAACAAACACATCGTCATGAACGGTTGTTTTCGCATTAACGTTACACTAACCGACATTTTGAACAATGTCTGGAGGACAGTCGACAGAAAGACGTCCCGACACGAACATTAGCTCGTTTTTAAAGGACGAATGTGAACGTTAACTCACCATTGGCTCCTCACGTCAGCTCTTGTTTAGTGTTTAGTTATCCTGCTGCTGTTTAGTGTTTAGTTATCCCGCTGCTGTTTAGTGTTTAGTTATCCCGCTGCTGTTTGTGTCGTTAGAGAAGATTTGTCGACTTTCTATCCGTCCCGTGTTGACACTGTCGGTTGTTTTCACTCCTCCCTGAGGGAAAAAAAGAAAAATAATTGAAACCAGAGACTTCCCACAGATACTTGTGACTTGTGGGTGTTCATAAAGCTCTCATTGAAACCGGCAGATCCAGTTTTCTGTTCTGTTAATTACCTGTGTGTTGTCGTCCTGGAGAGGGCGTGTCGGACTCACCTGGGAGATAAACTGATGCTGCTTTCAAGTGCTGCTCGGAAAACTCCCATTGTCTACTTCACTAAAAGTTGTTCCCAACGTTTTTTCTAAGACATACCTCCACGCAGTGTTGTAAAAAGTACAGAGAAGTCATATTCGAGTAAAGGCAAAGATATCGAGATATACTACTCAATATTAGTTATGTATATATGTGCATGTGTATGGATGTAAAATTAAATGTGTCGCATTATTGTTGTCACAAATCAATCAAGTGAAACGCTAAAATATCCCCATACCCCCAACTAATTTTGAGTAGTGTACTTTGGTACAAGTGAAAGTCATTATTATTATTTTTTTATTTTTCAGCCATTCCTTTACCACTTTTGATGTGTGTTTGGGATCATTGTCCTGTTGGAACACTCAACTGCATCCAAGACCCAATCTTCTGCTGATGATTTTAGGTTTTCCTGAAGAATTTGGAGATAATCCTCCTTCTTCATTATTCCATTTACTTTCTTTAGAGCAGCAGATCCACTGGCAGCAAAACAGCCCCACAGCATAACACTACCACCACCATGGTTGACAGTAGTGTGGTGTTCTTGGGGTTAAAGGGCCTCACCGTCTTGCCCTCCAAACATATTGCTGCTCATTGCGGCCAAACAGCTTTTTTTTTCATCTGACCACAGAGTTTTCCTCCAGGTTTTTTCTTTGTCCATGTGATCAGCAGCAAACTTCAGTCGAGCTTAGTGCCGTGTCTGGAGCAAGGGCTTCTTTCTCGCACGGCAGCCTGTCAGCCCATGTTGATGTAAAACACACTTGACTGTGGACACTGACATCTGTCTTCCAGCAGCTTCTAAGTCATTGCATACTTGCTTTGTAGTGTTTTTTGGTTGACTCTTGACCATCCTGACCAGTTTTCTCTCAGCGGCAGGTGATAGTTTGTGTTTTCTTCCTGATCGTGGCAGTGACACAACTGTGCCATGCACTTTATACTTACAGTTGTTTGCACAGTCGATCTTGGGACCTGTAACTGCTTTGAAATGGCTCTAAGTGACTTCTCTGACTTCAAAATCAATAATGTGCTCTTTCATTTGAATGCTGAGCTCTTTAGACCTTCCCATTGTAGTGTTTGTAGCTGAGTCTAGTGGGTGTATCAAACAAGCCCTATTGAAATGGGCCCAGATTGTTCAATTTGCTGAATGTATATTTTTGAGCAAACAGATTTGGTCACATTTTCAGAGGACCCACAATAAATTCAGATATGAAGCAAACTTCTTGAATGCTTTTTGTGACAAAGTGGTATGTGTTCCTCCCACGCCATCACAGAACAATGAGAGCTGTAGAAATCATTGGAACTGAAGACTCCAAATTTACTGTAATATCAAAATTACATTTAAAAGCAAACTATACATATATTTATATGTACGTATAAGCTGTATGATGTACAGTATATGTTGAATAATTGTTGGCCTGGTCGATTATTGGATCCAAAATTTAACATTTGGTCACTCGATTATCGACTCAGATCTGATATTTAGCATTTTTGGGATTATCTGAATCAGTGTTAAATAAAATAAAATAAATTCAATAAACTCTGGTACTTTGGCTCTGATGCATCACACAGTCTGCAAAGTAAATAGTAACTTAAATTATTTAAAAAATAGTTAAGTAAAAAGTACATTATATTTGTAATATTACAATGGTATTTTACAATAATACAATATTTGCTTTCAATAAAGTAGCATAAAATGGAAATACTCAAGTAAAATACAAATCCCTCAAAATTGTACTTAAGCACAGTACAATCATCACTGCCCCCGTGTGAAAATGTGTTAAATTGAATTAATTTCAAACAGGATGTTGTTTAACTATTAATCATATAAATGGTGGATGTAACAATATTTTCATACAACTCAACTGTAAATGTTTAGTTCAGATTGGTCAAGTCTTCTTTAAAAGTTTGATTTCACCCAAAAAGGCAAATTCGGTCATTATGCACTGACCCCTGTGGTGGAGTTGAGTAGTCCACAGAACATTTCTGGAGCTTCACAGCAAAACAGCACTGCAGGATTCTCCTTAACAATTAAAGTAGCTGAGGAAATGTTTTAAAATATAACTCAAAATAAACATAAAGTGATCCATTCAGTTAAAAGAAATGCACCAAAATAATTGAACAGCCTGATTTTTAAGCACGAGCATTATATTTGTCTTTCCTCTTAGGGGAGGCTCATTGTCAATATAACAGAAGCACTTCGGTGCAGATAACAGAGTTGTAAAAGCATTAGCTGATAAGCTGTGTTTACATATCTGCCACTGATGTCTCGCATGTCTCTCCACAAAACATGTGTCAAACAGCAAGCACCACTTTGGTCTTCTACCTTTAAATACAATCATTCACTCAAATCTAGTAAAACAAGGCTGTCACCACCTCTGCTCTTGTCCCAGGAACATAAAAGAAATCAGAAATCTAATGCTGACAGATGTGTTAACAGGAAAGAAATATATATACACATTTCCAGGAGGTCGTCTCATTTTGCCCTTTGAAAACAACAACAAAGTGCAGATTTGAACATAATTTTAGTGTCAAAGAAAAGATGATTTATTTTACCTCTTTTTTCCACTTCAAGTGTTTCATATGCCACATTTCTGTTTCCACAAACAATTTTCAACTAAAAGAAAAAAATCAGCTCACACAAAACTGATATTTTCAAAGCTCAAACATACTTTTTATACTTTCTTGTTACATTTGCAAGTTTCACTTACTATCTAAATTAAAGGCACATGTAAACATAGATCTGTCTCCTTTTATGTGGAGTAAATAATTTGCCTTATGTTTTTTGTAAATACATTTAGTGGACATTCACTATCATGGAAGCAAAGAGGAAGCTAAACATTTGCTACATTTTCTCAAATGCTGAATTAAGTGTTTAGTATCTTGAGGATCATTCTTTCCAGGACAGGAAGTAGAGCTTTCCCTGCTCGTCACCACAGACCAGCTCGGTGGGTGTTTTAGGGTTCACCTCCAAATTCACGACAGGTCCTTCACACACAAACATTCCCACCTGCAGGAAGAGATAGAGAGCAGAAGGTGACAGTCAATGAAAGTCAGTTTAAAATAATTCAAATATTTAAAAAATGAAGGTGAAGGAATGAATCAGTAAGTTTGCTGCAGAAGAAGAGAACAGAACCTTTAGAATACGCTATGAAAAAGGCATATACTGACATGTAAAGTTTAATTTTGCTTTAAGAATATATTACAAAATATTATTAATGTACGTTTCGATAGAACAATGGTACTATATACTGATATGCACTTAAAAAATATATTAACTAACATATATTTTGCATATATTACTAGATATAATATTTTTTTTGCAAAGTATGCGTTAAATCTTTTGTACAATATATGAAAAATGTCAATAACCGATATATTTTGTCAATATATAGAGAATATATAATCTGATATTTTTAATAATGCATTGCAAACAAATTATTAAATATATACAGTATTTCAATACATATGAAGATGACACTAAGGTCAAACCTCAGTCTGTGTACAAACAAACTAAATAAATAGATAAATAAATAAAGAAACCATTAAATGCACCAAACATTATATTAAAAATAAGTGTAGGCAAATAATTAATGTACAAAATATGACAGATATTGATATTTCTGTTTTAATTTGCTTCTGTATTTACTTATCTTTGTAATAATCCTCCTATTTATTCACGTTTCCATTTAATTTTACATTTCATTTATTCATTTCTAAATTCACTTTTTTACATATTTATTTTTCTTTTCTTTTCCCTTTGCATTTTGCAAAAATAATAAACAAATAAATACATTCTATATATAATTCTACATATAAGGAAAATATAGTTCTATTGCAAAGAAATATATTTTGCTTTCTAGGTGTGAGTTAGATGAGAAGATTGATCCACTTTCTTATCCATTTGTTAAAAATGAGGCTAAAGGCAGCAGCAAGTTAGCTTAGCTTAGCATAGATACTGGCAACGGGGGAAACCGTTACCCTCCCTCTGTCCGAAGTTAATTAAATCCATCTACCAGCACCTCTAAAGCTCAATAATTAACACCATATATCTAATTTGACTTTTACCTTTGTTAACTTTGGATAGAGCCGTTTTAAGTCATTGCTAAGATAATTGTCTGCTGGCTTCATATTCAACGTACAAATATCTTCTCATCTAACTATCCACCATGGAGCGAGTAAGTATGTCTCCCAAAATGTCAGACTGTTCTGTGAAGACTGTGATGTACCTGCTTCTTTGTCTTTCTGTCCCACAGCTTCACTGTCCTGTCGTAGGAGGCGGAGATGATGATGCTGTCAGTGAGTCTCAGCACACTGATCCTGTCACTGTGGGCCTGGGGATAAAACATCACCATTAAAAAATCATAGCCACGTAGACGTGGAGTCTGCCGTATTTTTACTTGGACCTTTAAATTTAACAATACAAAAATATCCATTCTTTCTCTTTTGTTCTGTGTCAGAGTGTCTGAGCGCTTACAGATTTTCTGTTGCTCCATGTTGAAGGCTCAGGAGGCTGAATGAACCACATGTTGCCCTTCATGTCTCCACACACGACAAAATCTGAAAGAACACAGAAGACATTGGATAATAAACAATACAAATAAAAACAGTAGCAGTAGTTCAAGTAGTTATGGAAATGCATGAAGACAGAGTAGTAACTAACAGTTTTAGTTTTGTTTAGTACCTTCTTTCATCGTTACAGCTGATATCACGCTCCCTTTCTTCTCCTCATCATCGGTCTCCAGCGTTATCCTACTGAAAGCTGAATCAATGTGGCTTTTGGAGCCCATGGCAAACTGATGGAGGAGAGGACACAGGCAACAATCACATTTACTGAAAACAAAGTATGTGGTGCACTTCACTTGAGGTGACTGAGATGACTTCAGTTTTAACTGAAAGATTTGGACAGGTGAGACAAAAAGGAAATGTTCTTTTAACAACCTGATGTCATATTATCTAAACTGCAACAATGATGATATTGTTTTTCTATAAAAATATGAGCCAAGTAGTATTATCTAATTGTCAATGATACATTTTGCTCTTTATTAAATACTTCCAAGAGCTACAGCAAATATTTTTACTTTTAATATATGTTGTTTTATTAGAGTATTATAATTTAGAAACTCACAATGAAGCCAATATGAACTTCACCACCTTCTTCGCCCACCAGCCACATGCTTTTCTCATCGTTACGGATCATAGCCAAAATTCGGACACTGTGCTCCCAGCTGCAATACAGGCGAAAAAGAAACACCCTCAATGTAAAAGGAAATGAAACCCAACAGCACCTTATCATATCTATCTAATAAATTATTTTTTTCTACAGTCAAAAAACCTAATAATCATCAACTGATCATGTACTGTATGTAGTTACTGTGTGACTCTGTTGTGCCACGAGGCGTCGTCCTCCTCCTCAGGTGTGACGTTGAATAATTGTCCAATGCATGACATACCAATCAGGACTGAACAGTAGGTGAGGTGGATCACTGGTTTTGTCACTTTGTACGTGTTGACCTTCACTAGGCTGCAAGCAACAGGAGGGTAGAGCAGGACGGGTTAGTGCTGACAATCAAACTCATCAAAATTTATCTGCCGTCTCCACAGAAACAGCGCTCTCAATTCCTCAATTCTTATCACACGTGTTCTTAAAGTCAACAGACATACATCACAGTTTCCAAACATCAGCATTGAGCTGTTACAATATCTGGGAGGGTTCCTTAAACTTTGGCATTGCGTTGGGTTTCATTTTGGATCTTTGTTTAAGTGTGTGGGTTAATTACTGCAAGCATGTTTATAAGAAGTATACGTTTTGGTCAACTAGGCCTGGACAATGGGAATATGCACATTTTTCACATCACATTTAATGCTTTGTAAGACGTTTACAAGACCTCAACAGAGAAAATGTAATATCCTTTCCACAGCAGAACAAACACAGATTCAGGCTGGGTGAATTTTTTTAAATCAATCACAATATTAATATAGTTATTTTTCTAGTGTTGAAATTTTTCTCCTTAGAGCAAAGATATGCAAAATCACACGTTAAAAAGTCCTGTGACTTTGTGACATCACACTACGTCACCATGTCACATATTTGCATAATTTCTGCCTAGCGACTAGTTTGGCGAAAGAGGGGAAATACAGAGCTGCAGCACTGGACAGTTTTGGAAAACTGATGTGTTTTTTGAGCATTAAAGCATGTAAACCTATTCTAGTAATAACCCAAAATAAAATTATGAACCTGCACCAGGTTGGTGCAGCTGGTAGCTTAGTAGTGTGACTGTTTTGCTGTTGTTTACCTGGCGGTGCCGTGTTGTTTATTCCACACCAGCTTCCACACATCAACAACAGGTTTCATGTAGGCGACAGCAAACTGGTCGTCCGGCATGGAGCAGATTGCTGTGATGGCCCCATCTGAAGTCTGACACACACCCATAGACACACCATGTGAAAACATAACCAAAACATACATGTGTCCAGTATACACACATGTTTTTTCTTGTGTACTGCTGTATGTCTTCACCTGCTTTTGTCCAACCACGGTGTTGCGCTGCCATAATTTGAGCAAACCGGATTCATAACCGGCGAGAAGCAGATCATCTCTGGGAGAGAAGCAGAGAGCTGCGACTGAGCCTCTCTGTGTGGGAGATCCCTCTGGAAAGACAGAACACACATGTGAACTGGGGTACACTGTTTATTAACCAGGTAGTGTCTTCTTCACTAAGCAGCATCATGTGACGACTGTGAAGAGTAATATACACAGAAAAGAGTGTTTTCAAATATTAGGATGACCTGGAACATTGTGACTTGATTAATGGAAGATTGACACGATTATTTTGAAGACATGAACAAACTCTGACAGGTTGGTTTGGATGCAAAAAATGAAACATTTGGGTAATTTGTTCCTTCATCGCATAAAAGATGCTGGAATTTAACGTAAGTCAAAAACAAGGCAGTAAAGCACAGATTTCTTCATTGGAAAGATGCATATGCAGCATGATCAGTTGTATATTTGCATATCCATAAAGTGTAAAGCATAAAATATATCTTTATGGCATTATATAAAGGCAGAGTATCAAGTATTACGTTCTGTCCAACACCAGGATCGCAACGAGCAGTCTTCAGAAATAGTGTAGAAATCTGGGAAGCTTCCAAGGCAAGAAACTGCAGATACTGCACCACTGTGACCCTGGAAGGTCATGCTGTGCTCCACCTGAACGTGAAGACACAGAGAAATAAGACAGTGTCCACTCTGGTATTATTTCAAAAAGCACAAGGAAGTCATTGTTGCTCTGTATCTAGACTAAAAAACAACTAAAGGCAAAAACTTTGATCCTCACTGACAGACCTGTAGTGGTTTCCAGAGCTGCACTATGCCATCGTCAGACGCAATGAAAACAGTCATCTCTTCTGGGTTGACTTCTTTGGTCTTGTCTTAAAAACACAAAGCAGGATTTAAAAAACAAAACAAAACAAAAAAACTGAGCCTTGGACTCAGTGTTTTGTGAATTTAAGAGGGAAAGCAGCTTCAAATACTGACAGCATGCTTGTACTAATTTTCCAGAAAGCTTACCTGTATTTGGCAGGAGAGAGCAGTGATGGATACGCTGCTTGTGTGCAGCAATGTGGGAGATTTCTACACCTGTTTCCCAGGTCCAAACATGGAGCTGTCCCTCTGCACAGCCAGCGATCACATACTGACCCTGTACACAGAAACACCAAGTCAACACAAAACACTCCAATGAAGCTGAGGGTTTACTTTATGAAGACAGAATACAAAGACAGCTCAGACCTGCAGTTAAATCTCATTGAATCCACCAATACATCAATTAAATGCATAAAGGTCTTTCTGGAGAGAAAGAACCATCACATCCTGTATTCTCTCTGACAGACAGATGTGTAATTTGCTCACCACACAGCAGACAGATGTAAGAGGACTCCTCCAGGAGATTTCTTTAAGACATTCGCCTGCCTGCAGATCCCATAAACAGAGCCTCCCATCGTTTGAAGAGCTAATCTGGAAGAGAAAAGGGAGGCTGATAATGATCCCTTAACAGAGTATAGTTATATGACTTTCTCAGGTTACATTTCTTTACAACACAGACAGTAATGAAGATTTACCACACAGTCTGGAGTCCAAACACAGCCGGTGATCCAGTCTCTGTGAGAGTGAGGGAGCGACTTGGAAAGAGCAGGAGGAGACGCAGTAACATCCCACACCATCAGGGCCTGAAACAAAGACACCTGTCAGTACTGCGCTACACTGAACAATCATAGACTCATATATACAGTATCGATTAGTGTACCCCCTGCCAGTCATGCCCATGTTGAGGCATTTTCTAAACGTCCCTACAGCAATTGTTTTGTATTAATACAGTCAGTGTTTGCATCAGAAACAGAATCCTGATATTGTCACTACACTGCAGCTCAAACACATTGTACCTGATCTTTCCCACCAGACAGCAGCTGTCCACCGTCGGGGCTGAAAGCCAGACAGGTGACTCCTCCAGTGTGGCCCCTCAGAACTGCATGACCCTCTATACAGGGGTCTTCAGCCAGATCGCTCAGCAGCCACAGAAAAATGGAGCAGTCATCTAATTCAATGGGAAACACAGAGAATGAAAATACAGTAATCAGCAAAAAATGTCTTTTCTTTAAAAGCACCTTCTACCTGAGAAATACATCATGTTGCTTTAAAGAACATTATAGCATTTACTTCTCTGATGTTGAAGGACATTTCTTATAACACACTCAGTAACACTCACCTGAAGCTGAGGCCAGGTATGTGGAGTTTTGTGCTAATGCCAGGACGACGCCTGATTGGGAACCAAATAATCCCCACTCCTCCAGGCCTCCCAGCATCCCCTCCTCTCCTTCTTTTCTCTTCCACACCCTCACACGTTTGTCACTTCCTGCAGTCAGCAACAGCTCAGGTTCGTTCTTCTCCGCGTCCAGAACGACCCACAGCATGCACAGAATGGACACGTCAAGATATTTGGGGGCCCAAATCTTCTCAGCTACAATTAAAAAAGATATATTGAAAGTTTTTTGAGGTCTTTTGTCAGTTCAATTTGTCTGCTTTAATTTTATCCATATATACAGAGTACATATGTGAAGCGTTTTTTCCCCCATTTATTCGGATACTATACATTATTGTGCTGCTCGTACTCCACTATAATGTGTCTGCATAGCTTGTTTACTTTGTGATTTTTTTAAAAGCACATTGTATTCATTTTGTGAAATACTCATACAGGGTGGAGGAGGGTTAGGAAAGAAGTATACGCTCTTACTTCAGTCAGGTTATCTACTGTAGGTACGTTCATGTTTGGTGTCTTTGTTATTCAATATAATCTTCATTATCATATCAGGGCTTTGTTACAATTGTATCAGTTGCATATCCAACACGTTAAGGTGCATCTCTTTGCTTTGTATTTGTTGATTGATGTTATGAATATATTATCTTTTAATTTAGTGGCTAGGTGGGACCAGAGCTTCATCGATGTCCTCTTGGACGATGTGTTAGTTTGTGTTTTGTTTTTTCTATTGTTGTTGCAGTATGTTTATGTTGTCTGCTGTGACCAGACTGCTCTACTTCTTTTAATACTTTTTTTACACACTTAGTCATTATATCCACATTACTGATGATTATTTAACCGAAGATGTACCTTTTTTGACCCCCTGTGAGAGACATTCAATCCACGTCACTTCTTCCCTTGTTTCCTCCCCTGCAGTAACAGAGAAAATTATTCAGTTATTCAATTATATCAGGACAGAAAACTCCACAAAGATGCGGCCCTGTGTACTCGGGGAACGAACAGAGAGGCTTTTCACATTTGGTTTTGCCATCTGTCCCGAGTGACCCGATCACAAGTGGACAGCTTCAAGCCAGTCAATTCACACCTGGCATTAAATGTGTCTTGCTTGAGTGACCTCTTGTGATTGGCTCCCACTTCCCTGCTCTATATGCAAATAAACACCTACATCACCGCTTCAAACAGATACATCTTTTACACAAAGAAAAAAGATATGAAGCCATTCCCTCTGATTTTTCTTTTAGGCATTACTTGCATCTCTGTATTTGTTCCGTCAGACGGCGTCTTCCAGTGATTCAACCTAGTAAAAGGTTCTTTTTTTTTTAGATTTTTGGATATTCCTAGCACATAAACACACCTGTGTCAAGACTGAAGACTTTGAAGCCGTCCCCATGGTATCCTACAGCAGCATACTCTCCATTAACAGCCACACACAGAGCAGCGGGCCAAGAGGATACAGACTTCCGTTTCTTCAGAGGAGGCTCCAGCTGGTACTGAAAGATCAAATGAGATGATTTATAGAGGAAATACAGTGCCAAATGACAAAAAAATATATAGTTATTCTGATCTTTTTCAATCATGCCCTAACTGTATGTTTACACATAGACAATAGCTCAGCTTAAAAATTATGAAGATGAGCTAAGCAACATGAAGTTAACACTTATACATAAGATAAATGAGGAGCTTACTTCATCATTTATAAATGCAGTGTCTGCACGCCCAAGTCCCCCTGACCAGAGCTGGACCTGTTTGACAGAAAGACAAGAAGGCATAGAGAAAAAGGAGTTGGTTCATTTAAAAAAAAGTGACAAGAAGTTTCAACCAACACTGAAACAGTCCAGATGGGTAAATAGCACTGAAGGTAAGAGTAAAAAAAACACAAGGTGAATTGTCCCTTTAAGTTTAATTTCTCTGATCTTGGTTCAGTATGTACACGCAGCAACGACTCACCATGTGATCAGAGCCGGCGCTCAGCAGCATGCTCCCTTCACACAGGAAGGTGAGGGCCTCCGTGGCTCCGGAGTGAGCCTGGAAACATCCCACACAGGTGGAGGTGGGCACTGACCACACCCTGACCTCTCCAGACATGTAGCCAGAGCAGAGCATGGAGGAGGAGGAGAAGGAGAGACTGCGCACTGAGGACTGGTGACCGGACAGCGACTGAGAGAACAGAGAGAAGAGAGATGGTAATTGTGTATTAAAAAAACAGCAACAATGGTGATCATCTACCCACAATATTGTAGTTTCACCTTGATGGCTTTCCTCTCTTCCCACCTTTTTCCGTAGGCAGTGCAAATAAAATCCTAATTTTATTTTTTCTCTCTTGCTCCCATGTGCCTAATTATATCCTACTGAGAAGGCCCAGGGCTCTGCTCATCTTGTGTTCAAGTACTATAATGGTAATAGCTGAGAGGTAATTTTCTGAAATGGGCTTTTCTGTACAGTACTTGCAGAGTTGCTCTTGGTTAATTGAATTGTTTTCTTTATTAAAACAACATTATGTAACTTTTTTGCCTTAAAATAGCTTCAGAATCATGCTGATGGTACAGTGTCTTGTAATAGGGTGAATGGTGTCTCTGTCTCAGCCTCTCCGCCCCCCATCACTTGTTTCTGCACTATGTAACTTCAGTGAGAGGGTAGGATCACAGCGTTACAGACATGTTTACTTCAACATACAAGTTTTCAACACATAACACTGATGTAATGAGTTTTGTTTATAGGTAGTACCTACATTAAATATGACAAATTGTTACAGACCTGGGAGTTGATTTTACGACAGTGGTGTTGCGCTCTGAACCTGCAGGGGGCGCCAAATCGCACAACATGCCAATTTCTACATAACGTTGCCTTAAAGTAACAGTGGATTATATTGCAATAACAGTATAGGAGACAACCAAACCTGCTCACAAGAAGTCAGAAGGAATGTCTTAAAGCAGTATTTTGCCTTGTTATGGCTTTATTACATAAGGCAGCAACAGGAAGAGAAAGCAAAGGGGATGACATGCAGCAAAGGGTCACAGGTTGGACTCGAACTCTGGGCTGCTATAGTGAGGATACAGCCTCTGTACATGGGGCGCTTGCATTACCAACTAAGCAACCGGGGCTCGCTTTGTGAGGAATCTATAGGTAATGAAACATATTTGTAACTGAATTAGTGGAGATTTTGTAAGACGCTTTTCTTCGATAGTACTGTCGGGGAAGAAGGAGTATTTCCAACCGCTCCCTCCAAGCAGGTAGCCCTGTTGAAATGGAAATGCAAATCCCTGTTGTGCTGGACTGACGTGCCGAGTCAAACTGAGTCGAGCAGAGCCAGCATATGTGTACGGAAAAACCCCACATGACTTTCTTTGGCCTCTCCTCATGGTAACTCACCGCTTGAGTTTTATTCTGGAGCCAGTTCCATATAATCACATCTCCATTCCAGCAACCAGCAGCCAGCAGGTGATCCTCAGGGTCAAAGGTCACACAGTTCATAGGGGCAGAGCCGAGCA
Source organism: Pagrus pagrus (assembly GCF_965226575.1). Taxonomy (NCBI): domain Eukaryota; kingdom Metazoa; phylum Chordata; class Actinopteri; order Spariformes; family Sparidae; genus Pagrus; species Pagrus pagrus. The sequence continues at coordinate 17,834,486 of NC_140196.1, forward strand.
GGGACGCTACCTCATGACCTTTAGTCGAAGACCACACCTGATAGATGAAAAACATTCAGTCAGCATGATTAAAGAAGATTACTGTTGACTGTGATTTGTAAAAAGTAGGGTCTAGTCTTCCCTGTACCACATAAAATAAAAACACAAAAATAATAGGTATTTAAAAATCACACAAAATAAAAGGAGCAAGAAATAACCAAAACACAAACACCAGAAAAAGGAACTGATTTTCTAATGTGATTTGTTTAAGACTAACTTTAAGCATGGAGTCCAGAGACACAGTTGCAAGGTGCTTCATGTCTCCAGTGGTGTCACTTGCTGTTATCGCATTAGTGTGGGCATTAATAAGAGCAGTCCTGCAAGGAACACAAGTCAGTTAACTCAAACATCATTAGCCTGTGCTGTATCTCAAGAATCTAATGGTTAGTTCAGTCTGAGGTGTATTTAACCTGCTGCCACTCTCGATGTCCCAGATCTCTACTCGTCCATCAAAGGAAGTGGAAGCGAGACGTCCATCCTTCAGAAAGACGGAGCTTGAGATGCCGTCGCAGCTGCTCACCAGCGATTTCACTTCCTGTTCACATCCATAAGAGTGGGATGTTAGACTTTTTCTTCTCAGCACTCAGCATTATTCTCAGATATAAAACATGACACATTAAAAATTATTGTGTTTACGTGCATGACAATACATTTCTGCAGGACTGAGAATCCTTAAACATCATATATCCACCTTCTTCGTAGCCCCCATGATACCCTGCACAAATTATGGGTGCGACTTCCGGCACATTCAGTGACTTCACTGGAACCTGCCACCTCTATGGTAACAGGTCGCTAATCGTCTTTCATTGAGCGTTTGGTACAGTGCATCGTTCATTCATGAAGAACTAGGTCAGCAACTTTATCAAGTGAATACTACTAACAATATTTATGATTTTTATTTACCTTGGAATTTAGAAATCGGAGCTGGGAATGACATTAAACCCGAGTTGACTGCTTTCCAGTACAAGTTGGAATATCAGTTCTAGCAGGTTAGAGATTGTTAGCTATTGTTTACAGTACCAGTTGATTAACAACGTATCATGTGGCACTTTACACCGAAGCAACGTGTCCACAGACTGGAGTTGGACAGAACTGTTTGTAAGACTGATTTAATGAAACACAAATAAGACATAAGTGCTACTAAACAATATCTTCTTCAGCTTTCACAGCTGTTGATTTGCGAAGCAGCCATCTTGGATTCTGAGGTTGGGGTTGGTGAGGGGTGTCTGACTTTTTGAGTCTGAAATCCAAATTCAGGGGACGTTCTATTTGAAAGTGCAGCCTTGGAACTTGGAAATTCTGACTTGGATATCAATAAATTCCTGGATTCGTCCCTGAGAAAGAAATCTGATTACTGAGATTACTTTCCACATTGTTACCGAAGTCCACATACAGGAAGCGTGTTGCAGACTTTCTGTGCAACCTGATTTCATGTGTGCACGTAAATGTTCTGACTGGGAACTGCGAATGAATAAACATGTAAGCATGTGAAGTCTATAAATGGTCAGGATTGCTTCTCATTTTCAAAACAGAAACCATTAATACAAACCACCCAGTTAATCTACAAGGCCTTCAAATGTATGACAGGATGAGGAGACATTTATACTAAAAAAATATCTTCATACCTGTCCGGTCTTTGTGTTAAAGAAATGCAGTGTTCCCTTGCTGGTGCCAACCACCATCTGCTCTTCATCTGAGCTCAAAACCAAACAGGTCGGTTCAGAGGAGAAGGTCGACACAAGCTTCCTGCAATGAAACACACAAGACCATCAACACATATCAAATTAAAACACTCAACATACAAGGCTGACAAAGTCATTCTCAATGACAAAAAGTGGATTTGGGGAACACTTCTACACAGTTCTTCTAACCACCCAACAGACATCCTTCTCACCTGAGCTCTTGAAGTTTCTCCTCATAGTCATTGTTCAGCCACTCGATTACTCGGACTCCACCTTTTCTAACCAGGCCTTGTGCCCAGGTGTGAGCAAAGGTCTCAGGAGACTCGCTGAGGGCTTGCTGAATGCAAAGAGCCGGCCAGGAGGAGAGCAGGAAGGAGTGGCGCTTCAGGAAACTCCAGCACTCCAGCAGATTTAGACGACCCTCGAAGCTATCATCTAAGAAAACAAAGAGAATTTTTTATGAAGAAGGAATTCAACACAGATGAAAGAAAATTGCGAGAGATGTATTTTTAAGCACTTACATGGCTGCACACTCTTGCTTTTGTCATCTACAAGAAAGGCAAAATTTCACAGGATACAAACATTAGGCTTTCATTCATCAACAAATTCAAATGAATGTAGGTGCACACAAGACAATGTGAAGGATTAAAGATTAAAGGATTAAACTGTTACAAGATGTTAGCACATTTATCATACAGCATTGTCATTCACACTCACCACAGGAGCTGTAGATCTCAAGGAGGTGGTGCAGGAGGCCGTGGCGCACATTAGCATACAGGAAGTAGTAGCTGGCGAGCAGGGAATAAAGTGCCTCCAGTTGGCCACTTTGAATCTGAAAAAAGCAAAAAGAAAGGAGTTCAAATCTACAGGAGATATTATGAGTAACTGTGGGAGGATTTCTTTGACTAAGATGCACAAAATCCTTCTGTAAAAAAGTCCTGATTGATAATTCACAGACAATAAAGAGCTTTGACAAACAGTATCTTAAAAACTATATTTGAAAAACTCAACAACAATGTCTCTTTCCAGAAATCTTGAACCAGCTACTCAAGAAAATCCACAGACTTTGTTGTGAGCAGTTTCATTTAGGAATTTATTTCCTTTTTGTATCGTTGCACTCATGGACAAGAGGCTTGTGTTTGTGACAGTGCAGGATGTAAAAATGAGGCACATGTGACCATAAGTGTTAAGGATTTCTCATTGTTACACCAGGGTTTTTCTTTAGTGAAGACGTGTACAGTGTTTGTTTTCTGTATTGTGAGATTGTTTAGACTATAATTTGTTTACAGTACTTTTGCTCATGTTGCTAAACTTTATATGTTATGTGCGGTGACGGGTGACGACTAACCAGGTTGGACGGCAGCTGCTCGACAGAGCTGGCCTCACAGTGAAGGAAGGTATCTGTGCCCTGCTGGTCAGCTAGTGCCCACAGATGACCTGTATAAATAGACAGTACAGTGACACAAGATTAACTGAGATATACCGTGAACTGTACTTACTTGAACTGATTTATAAGACACTGTGTGTACTTTACCTGCCAGAACGAGGTGAGCTCTGGTTCTGTCAGTTTTCGCTGGGAGGAGAAATTCCTCAAAGGCGCTCCTCACCTCCCGATTGTTAAGAGCCAGCAGGCCGTCAGTGTCGCGGCAATGAGATAAACCAATCAGACTGCAAATAGTGATCCAAACAGGTTTAATAACTTTTTGTCCTTCAGGATTGTTTGAGATTATTCCCTGGAACATAAAGAACATCTAACAGCACACATTCGGTATAAACCATTTTGGTGCATTCAATTTTAGTGGAAAGAGAAATATGTATTGGAAAAATAAAAACTGAATTAAATTCAATCAACTTATAGAACATGAGAAAAAAAACATTGTTGGAGTTGGAGATTAATTTTCACATGCTGCCACAGTCTGCTGGAAGAGATCGTTGTCCAAGACTTCCTTGGCATCCTTACTTCTTGCTGTTTTGCTTTCAGCGCATGTGGGATTCATACCTTCTCAAACTCTGCACCATGTGTGTGAAAGGTGCCATGGGGATACGTCCTTTGGGCTTCCTGGACAGTTGCAATACTTTCTGCCATGTGACCTGTTCGTCCCGTGACGAGAGGTCACCGCATGTGTTCAGCACCGAGTAAAAGTCGCTCTCCCTCAGGCCTGTCAATCAAGAGAACATTGTGAGGCAAACAAAAACAGTTACAGATTACCTAGAGAATTTTTCATTGTTAAATAATCTCAGAAAATGGGGGTAAATGTCAATACATTTTTTCTCAAGCCAAAGATGACATCCTCAAATGTATTGTTTTGTCCACAACTCAAAGATACTGTCATAGAGGCAGTCATTTCACAGTCTTTTAAGAAGCTAAATCAGAGGACTTTGACTTTTTCTTTCTTAAAAACTTACTCAAACCAAATAAATTGATTATCAAAATAATTGAGCATTAATACAATAGTTGACAACTAATTGATAATCGTTGCAGCTCTACTAGCATCTGCTGTGTTGAGCTACCTGGAAATTTACCCAATCTAGCACTTCATCAAGTTTAAAAATAATGCTCTAAATTGCGTTAAAATGTCTTACCAGTGGTGCTGACAGTGAGTGCTGCCAGAGCCCAGCGGAGTCCCAGCAAGCCTCTGTACTGTGAGCAGAGTCTGTCCAGGCTGTACTGCACCAACTGGCTTAAAGACTGAGGCAAGTCCTCGAGGCTCTCCTTCAACTAAGACACAAAGAGTACGTTATAAGTTGAATATCATTGGTAGCAGCACTACCGCTGGGTATCGAACTTTTTATGGCACTGACTGAATTGCCTCGATACTATTGAGTATCGAAATTTTTCATTAAATACCAAATTTAAATGCCTTAGGAGTTCATCTCATCTGCATCAGTGAGCCAATAAGCATGCTGCATGCTTGTTGCACCAAAATCTAATAGTGCTATAGAGTGGCTGTCTTGAGGCATGCAGGAAAAACACTAGGTTGCACCCAGTGATGAGGCTCACCACGTGTATGTCTAATGTAATCTTTTGTTCAAATGGATTTCCTTAAATTGGTATCGGTCGAAAATTTAAAGAAAAAAATGATATTAAACCTTATCAAAGGAGGCATAGTTCCTCAGGTCTTCACAGGCCAGGTGCAGGTAGAGAGGAGTCACTGCTCCCTTCTTCATTGTCAGGATCTGGAGCTGGACAAGCAGGCAAAGCAAAGTTTGATGTTTCTTTACTATGTATTTTTTTAATTTTTTCCTTAAAGAGTGTCTGTTATCAGTATCAATGGCAGAATCATGCACTGAAAAAGGCATGACAGAGTTCACAAAGTAGGCTAACACCATGTAAGAACCTGGTTGTTGAATGCAGAGTCACTGAGTTTCTTCCCGAAGGTGTCCAGTCCCTTCTGAACTATCTCCCTCCGGTCCGGCATGGTAAGCTCTCCCAGCGCAATCAGGACATCTTTTTTTGTCTTGGTCAGGGTTTGTGACTGTGCTGCTTTGCCTGTGGCGCTCACAACTAAACACACATTCTGACAAGAAAAAGAGAATCTCAGTTTTACTGTTTCAGAGAAATTCAGTGGGTATAATTTTAATGTCCAAACCAAGCAGAGTTATAAAGATCAACGTTTTCTGTCCATGTAACTGACCAATGGAATCTGCTGTGGAATCCAATCCAAGATGCGTTGACCTCTGCTGTCTTGGACAAGATCCACCCCATCAACGAGCAGCACCAGAGGTTTTTTCTTCATGTCACTCAATCTGCAGTGAAATTCTGACAGCAAATCTCTGTGATGACAGGAAATAGCTGTTAAGTTTATAGACAATAAGATGTAGCTGTAAATGGTGACTCAAGGAACATTTTAAATATAGCTACTTGTAAGAATGGGGAAGAGGTGATTCCTTTTCAGCATCTTCCATCTTCCTCAACCACTGAACGAGGCACTGAAGCAGGTTTTCCACAGAGCGTGCTGCTTGGCTAGCAGCTGTAGAGTAGGAGAAGACGTCACAGACAAGGTTTTTCTTAGACTTTTCTCCAGTTCTGAGGGTGTCTGCTAGAGCAGCCTGCGTGGAGAGAGATAAAACATGGGTTTCTATGGAGAGAATTTACACTCAGGTAGAAGAATAGAATAAAGTAGAATTTGTTTGAGAAATCTACCATGAAGACAGTTTTGCCCTCTCCAGGTCCTCCCTCCACCACCATCATCCCTCCTTTGGTCTGGAGCTGCTCCACTATAGCCACAGCCCCGGCCAGCAGCTTCGCCCTGCCAAAGAACTGCCTCTGCAGCGCCCCCTGGTGCACCTCCTGCTCTGTCACACCGGACACAGGCTCGGCCTCGGCCTCCTCCTGCTGTGTGGAGAATAGACAGGAGTTTATTTGTGATCTACTGTATATTAGCTCTGTTGACACATGTTGACATTTTTGACAATGATGAAACTAAAATAAAAAAACGTTGTTTTAGTGCCTACCACCAGACTACAGAGTAGCTACTTTCCTCAGGCTGTGAGACTACTTAATTCACCCTCACTACTTAATTCACCCTCACTACTCCACCATGAAAAATATTTTTAATTTTATGACCGACCCGGTGACAGGCATCTCGAATAATTGTAACTGTATACTGTAGAAATAGCCAATCTTCTCACTCATGGTCTCATTTGTTTACGCAGGTCATATAGAGGCATCAGCGCTATAGTACGACTGTTTCTTAACCAGTTAAAAGTTCCCTTAAGTACATTTGACTAAATGAGTTGAATGCGTCTTCCACCACAGAGCTAATTTCGGTTAATGAGGTGTTTGGAAATTAAACTGATTGAACTGTCAGAGTAACTCACTTCCACAAACTGCTTCTCTACAGCAGTCCACAGGTCCTCCAGCACTGCTTTACCAAAGTCCTCCAGGTTTTTCAGATACGGTTTCCCGTCCATTACTCCTCCCCATGCACATGGGTAACTATGACAGAAAAACAGAGGCCTCAACTAAAAAGGCACTTAAAATGTTGTAGTGGCTTCATTTCAGAATGCTATATGCTAGTTTTCTTAATAATATTGTACTTCACCTGTCAATACTGAAAAACCGTAGATTAGGTCTAACAAATGCTACATTAAAAATACTTTTCAAATAAGTATTAAATGAGTAGTGTCCTAAAAGTTAACTTTTGTTTTTCAGCTTCAGTGCAGTTAAAAAGTGACCAAGATAACTCACTTCTCAGTGACCTTGACTTTACTGTAACGCATCCTTTTCTTGAGAGAGGCCATTTTAGACTCAGTCTCCTTTGATTCAGGAACAAAGTCAGATCTCCAAGCCACAGGAATTGATCTGAAAGCAACAAGAAGAAAATTAAATTAAAAAAAAAATACTTACAAAAAATTTTGACTTCCAGCAAAACAAACAAAGCATTCGCACCCTCATCCTGGTATAAATTACAGAGTCATCTTAAATTGGATTATCTCCCAAGTATGGAAGATTTTAAAGCTAGGATCAAGGACTATTTGACTACTGCATGCACATGTTCTCTCACCGAACGCAGCTGGTGATTATACTGTAATGATGTGATTTGCCAAACTGTTTTAGCTGTCTTTATGTTTGTTTTGTTGTTGTTGTTCAAGTGTGTATTTTATGTGGACCTATTGTGCTGCTCTCTTGGCCAGGACCCCCTTGCAAAAGAGATTCTGAATCTCAATGGGATTATTCCTGGTTAAATGAAGGTTAAATAAAAAAATAAATAAAATAAAAAAAACTTTAGAAAAGTTAATGGAAAAGTTAATAGAAAAGTTAAAGGAAAGTAAATAGTGATGTGTGAATGTGAGTATGTTTTGCATACTTGATGATGTTTGGATCTCTGAAGTAGCAGAACAATCGCTGGTGCGCTGTGTCGGGGTAAAGAGCCTCAAACTGACGGATCTCCATCTCTGTGATAGACAGGCCTGCTGGGGCCGACGCCAGCTGCACACAAAGAATAAAATGATGCTTCTGTCAACATTCAAAAGAATTCATTTTTTTAAAAGGTAGTTTGATTGTAGTCTCAATTTTAATAAAACAGCCACAGGACACAGCATCAGTACTCTCACCCAGCTGTGCTGCGGCAGGTCGGGCAGGACAGGTTTGGGAGGCACCAGGCCGTACCTCTCCCCCAGGATTCCTATCATCATCTGGCTTCGACACACCTCCGACAGGCACAGCTGGGCGGCCCGTTCTGACTCTTCCTCTGTCACACCCCAGCGCAGCTCCACCTCCTGCAGGTAGAGGCAGTGTGATGCGGCGCGGCGCCGGAGCTCAGGGAACACGCTCCGCACCAAGATGTCGCGCTCGCTGTGCATGTCTCTGAAGGTGGAGGAGATAAACACGCGTACACCTCGCCACCTGAGGGCAGAGGCAGGAGTTGGTGTTAAACTTGTGAGGAAAAGGGAGAACAAAAAAGGTCTCGGACAGTAGACCATCTATGTGAAAAAAAACTGCTCAGACCCGCTTCTTTGCCGTGAGATAAAACTTACCTTAACTTGGGGCTGGCTGGTATTGCCACAACAGTATTTGTGGCCTCAGGGCTTTTAGCTCCGTCTGGTGGTGGGATGTTGTACAGTTTGTCTAAACGCTCTACATGGTCCAGCAGCCTCGACGATCCTCGTTCTGCCACAAACCTGGTCACATATACATAGAAATAGTTACAAATTGAGGGAAATACGCTTATTTGCTTTCTTGAAGAGAATTTGATGAGAAGGTCGATACCACTCTCATGTCTGTAAGATAGATATGAAGGTAAAGCCAACAGCCAGTTAGCTTAGCTTAGCATAGAGGCTGCAAAGAGCGGGCGACAGCTAACCTCCTGTAGTTGAAGGGTAGCAAAATCCACAATGACAGCAGCTCTAAAGCTCATTAATTGACATGATATTGTGTTTGTTTAAATCATACAGAAATGTCGGACTTCCTGGTGATTTGCTTCAGTTTTTGTTTTGATTAAACAAACAACATATGAGGTGTTAATTAGTACGCTTTAGAGATGCTGGTAGGTGGGATTTGTTTCCAGCTGGCTAATGCTATGCTAAGCTAACAAGCACCTGACTCCATCTTCAAGAGTGATCCATCATCTCATCTAACTTTCAATCAAGCAAATAAGTAAGTAAGTAAATAAATTTGTGGATTAAAATGTGAAAGCAGACACTTTACCTCAGCATTTGTTCACTGAAGCCTACCAGGTTCACACGGTTCCTGTCAGTAGAGGACTCCTGTCCTCTGCAAGTAGTCAATACAACAATAAATGCAATCAGAATAAGTTAGAAACAGGAAGGAAACCAGAAACCAGCTGAGTACCTGTCTATGCTGAAATAATGTAGTTAGAAAACACAAAATGGTCAATCTTAAGTTCCACCAGTGACTGTGATTGGTTTGAGCGCAACTTTAGCTTCCCAGTAACGTCTGTAAGACACAGGAGAAATAGCAGCTACAGCAGCGGTTTGGAGCATTACCTGTCTACTGACAAATTCATTTGCACCATGAGTACTTTGTTGTTCATTTCCTTCATGTATTTGTTGATGGTCCATTGGATCCCATGATCAATCCAGCCCTCAGTCACCAGGATGATGTTGTCCACCTAAGTTACAAAAGCATATGATGTCTGATGTCAAGGGTGACAAGAAGGTGTCCTGTACTGTCATCTAAAGCAGAGTATCAAGAGCATCAAAGAAGGTACTGTGCTGCCATTCTGAAAGTTGTGCAACCTGCAAAGTATATAATAAATTAAACATGTCTGTTTTTTTTATTTATGTTTTGTCTATTTGCATATGTCTTGTTAAGGTGGCCCTGATATCTCAGGAATGCATGTAGACCTCTAAACTTCACCTGCTATTTCTTCTCCAAATAGCTTCCTCTCTTACAGACTCAGTTATCTGATAAATGTGCATGAGTGCGCTGTTAGCCAGTTCCATTGGGTGCTTCACATCTATCATAATTGTTTTTATTAACACTTATAATTCATGGCTAATGAGAAAACATAAAATATCCGTCTTGGCAGCTGAGGTGGGAAGTAACGATGCACAAATACTTTACTAGTACTAAGTACTTAAGCACTTAAGTCAATTTTTCAGGTAACTGTACTTTACTTGTGTATTTATTTTTCTGACAACTTTTGACTTTTCCTCCCTACATTTGAACACAAATATCTGTTCTTACTACTCCTTACATGTTCAAAACAGGCTTGTCTTTCAAAGCATATCAAGCACCCCGGACGTAGTAAGAGGAAACAACATAAGGTACCTATCAAGACAGAAACAGACTTGAATGGGGAGAAAGGACCTGGCAGTGTCTCGTATCTGCGGAGACCCTGCAGCCCATTTTCTTATTTTCTCAGTTTGTTGCTGCTCGGGATGCTTCAGCAACCCAAAATGTGGCTATATGATGTCCTGGGAATGAGACTCAATCATCACCTCTCTTTCTGGTGCAATTACAAACAGCTTGGACTGTTTTAATCATAAAACTCAGAATAATCAGCCAGACATATAAAAACATATACGTATATAGAAATAAACCTACCTTGTTTGTCTTGTTGAACACTGTGGGGAGGAAATCATTCTCTTCATCAACGTGTGTCTGTAAAAAACAAAAAGTACTTAATAAATCAATGAAGAAACTTCCATCAAAACAGGGCAATTCTACCAACATGGTAAATGGACTTGCATTTCTATTGCGCTTTTCTGACAACTCAAAGTGCTTTACAACACTTGTCAGATTCAACCATTCACACACACACACATTCATACACTGATGGCGGAGGCTGCCATGCAAGGTGCCAACTGCTCATCAGGAGCAATTTGGGTTTCAGTATCTTGCTCAAGGACACTTCGACATGCAAATACAATTCTTTAAAAATAGGATGACAAGAACTTCATTACATGAAATACAAGAAGGATTCCACAGTAAAAAACAACAAACCCTCTCTGTGTTTATTTGCTTCATCACAGTCCTGACGTTATCCAAAAGAACATCAGACTTCAGCTCGAGTTCTTCACATCTATACCAATTCATTAACAAGAGGTGACAGTCCTCAGCACTGCTGGCAATCATCAGAGAGAGCAAAACTCCCACCTCCATCATCTGAGAAAATGTTAAAATACGGAGAGATCAGTATAAAGTCAAATAGCTCATATACTCAATGATATTGACAATAATAAAACACAGGCTCTTACAGAAGGAGCAAGCTTGTCATCCACTTGCTTTTTCCTCATCTGTCTGCTTGGGGGCTCATTGCCTTCCCCATCCTCGTCCTCCTCCTCCTCCTCGTTCTTTTGCTCAGGGTCTGGTGGGAGGCAGAAGTCGTGCCCCTTAGTCGGTTCTGTGTCCATGTGATTACCTAGCAGGATAACGGTGCGTCCAGGGAGCGGGGGCAGGTTGTGACGACAGGAGATCTGGACCGCCGTCTCCAGAGCTTTGCGGTAACGGTCCAACAGATCAATAGTGTACAGCCTCTGACTGGATGAAAGCACAGACACAGAAAGAGTTATATTATAGAACTGAGTATACTTTCTTTTTAATCCAAGCAGATGTGATCTTATCAACAAATTCTCCAGCAAAGCGAAAAACTGTGCGCATTGTTTTTAGCTTGTTTTTTTGTTGAGAAGCGGTTTTGTTGTGATGTTTTTGTGCTTCCCTAAGATCACCTATCAGGCAGCTCAGTTTCAGTTCCTATAGGTGCTGCTCACTGCTTTCCCTGATCAGTCATGGTTGCTTTTTCCTGGCGAAGAACTAACAGACACTCTGCTGTCACTGATGCCCCAAAAAGCTGTAATCAACTGTGAATATTCATAATTGATATTGTGCTGTATCAGCTGCAGACAACAAAAAACTGATTTTGTACAGCTTTATAAGAATAAAATTCAAGCACTTTCAAGGTACCCAAGCCTTCATCATCACATCTAAATTGTTACTATAAATGCGTTTGCGATTAAGTTTTAAGATTTGTTTTTATACCCACATCAATCAACATATATTGTCACTTGGTTTATTTTTCTAGCTGTCCATATTTAATTTAACTGTATGTTTTGATCATGATCATTTAAAGGTTAACTCCACCAATTGTACACATTAAAGTGTGTTTACAGGTCTTGGGGAGTACTACTGCATATGTGAAAAAAGTTTTTAAAAGCCTTTTGTGGCTCCTGCATGTAATCTAAAAATTGCCTCCAGTGATATCATAGGCTAAGTTGCATCAAGGTTAACGTAGGTGCCAGGTTTTGGAAAGCGGTCCACTGACCAGCATTGTACTCCTATAACACTATTGGACTCAGTATTGACAGTTTAAAAACAAATGATCAAAGTCGATACAACAGAACCAGAGATATTGTCTTTTTTATTCCACATATTCTTCTTCCTTTTCAAAACCTGGCGCCTGCATTACCCACAATGCAACTCTGCCACAGAGTGACATCCCTGGAGGCAATTTATCAGATTACATGCAGCTTCCTCTGGAGCCACAAAAGGTTACCCTTTAAGGCGACACCAAACAAATCATTTCATTTAAAAATGTATAAGATATTTGTTTCACATGAATGATTGTGTAGATGGAAGACCAGATAATGTTGAAAATCAAGCCTATTCCTTAAAACAAAGGTAAAAATTTAGCATTGTCCAAATGTTCAAGACCTTGTAGGAACCCTAAAAAACAAATGTGGGTTTATATTTAAAACAACATTATGCAGAATATTGGAGAAAAAACAATGAAACTCAAAGGACATTTTCATACTTGGCCTTTAGGTACTGGGCCCTCTTCATTCGGTAGAGTCGACGGACAAAGGGCACTCCAAGTGCCACCCTGATCCTACTCCTTGGAGCCTTATTCCACTCCAGACTTCTGAAGCGCTTGCTCTTGGGAATCTTATTCAGGATTTCCGCCAGGGTCGTAGCAACAGGAGGGATTGCTTTCTGTGATGCAGAGGCTGGAGGACAGAGAGGCAAAGAGGTGGTTCTGTCTGTTATTCTTCTTTTTTACTTTAAGGTTTGACTGATATGTTACTTTATCAACATATTTTGGTTTAATATTAAAAGTTGATCAACCATATGAAACACTGCTGACATTATAGGATGAGGCTGTCGTTATTCTACACATTTTTCATGTTGTAAAAAATCTCCATTAAGAGCCAAAACCGACAATGTAAGTCCGTCTTTCAATAATTCAGCTGAGTCGGGTCCAAGCCCACTGGTTCCTACTGATGATGCCAATCTAAATAGATTAGAAACATAAAGTTTCACACATAAATAAAGCTCAATTTCCTGTAGCTGGACACTGAGGGGTAAGGAGTGCATTTGTTGGGGGCATTGGGGGCAACTGGGATTCAAATCTGTGGATGATGACATAAATAATTTTCAGTCAAAAATATTTCATGGTTCCCAAGTGTGAGAATTCCTGCTTTTGCATTTTGGATGGTTGGCCAAACAAAACAAGGCATTTGAAGTTGTCACCTTGTGCTGTAGGATGTTGTGGCGAAGATTTTTCTGATGTGTTATAGACCAAATAATTAACCGATTGATCAAGAAAATAATCAGCAGATCCAATGATAGTAAAAATAATCATTAGTTGCCATCCTGCTCTTTAAATGAGCTTTGTTAATAAATAAAAATATAAAATATCGCCAGCCTCGTCCTTTAGGGTCCACAGGAACAGGAAATATAAGTCTGCATACATACATACTTATCTATTCATTTTCAAAACAGTGTTTATGTATTTAACTTCTCAATTATAATCTGGATCTTTTCTGTTCTTCATTTTAAAATAAATGTCATGATAGGACTGTCAGCCTTTTTCCATAAACTAAATACAGAGGGAGGAATACAATACCACATCTTAAAAACAAGCTACCCAAAGTGTTTTAATCAGCTTTCAGTTAAGAACATTAGCGCCACTTGATGTGTTTGTATCTCACCTAAAGTGTGAAGCTCCATGATGACTTTGTAGGCTGCAAGGAACCTGAGGGGAAACTGTCGGCTCTGGATAACAGCTTTCTGTAAGCACATCAAAAAACACAAAGTTACAGGAAGCACGTAACAACCTGTCCCATAAGTGTTTTATTATAAAAGAAACAACTCACCTTATTGGTCAATCTGCTGAGGATCTTCTTGTGATGAGCCTCACTGATGCCCTTAGTGATCATGTTCCTCAGGTTCCTCAGCATGGCCATGAATGGAAGAGACTTATTGTCTAAAAGATAGAGACGTTAATCATCAACATGACGATCTGGGTTATGTTTGTGTTGAAGTATTTATGTTACATACATACAATGCGTGTGCTTTGAAATGTATACTGTAGATGCAACTTAAGTGAATCTTTGAATAACTTAGCACCTGTTCACATCTGGTTTTAGCATCTACCCTGAGTGATCCGATCACAAGTGGAAAGCTTCAAGCCCGTCAATTCACACCTGGCATTAAAAACGTCTGACAAGCGACTTGAGTGACCTCTTATGATCGGATTCCACTTCCCCGCTCAATAAATCAAATACACATCAGTGAAACAGATGGATAAAACGTTTTTCACACAAAGAATGAAATATATTCATGTATAACATTTGCCAACACATAGGCCCAAACAGTTAAGATTGTGCTGTGGACAGCGATTCATTAAGTCTATATAACGTTTCTCCTACCACGGCAAGTCTCAAAATTGAGCATTTTTTTAAGGGAGTCTGGTGACATCTCCAGCATTTGTCATGTTTACCCTCATTGTGTTACATTCTTTAATAAATCTGCCGTAAATGGTGAAATCAGTTGAAACAGTGTGCTCAAACAGCTGCTGGAAGGTAAGAATGCCTGTCTGTATGTGCTCAGCAGACCTATGAGCTTCTCCCAGGTGGCGGCCTTGTTGCCCTCCAGACTGACTAGCCGTTCCCATGTCTCCGGCTCTTTCAGCTTCATTCGCTTCCCGGCTCTCTCCCTGTCCCAACTGCCCTTCATTCCACTGTGGGTGAACGTCTTCAGGTCAGCAGGATACCTGGGGCCAACACAATTACATTTTAAACTGGAAGGAGAACAAGCCCAGTGGTAAGAGTTACTTGCCTCTTGGAAAACTGAGATGTCATGACAGGCCTGAGACTGACTCCACGGTATATAAACAGACAATAATTAACATACAGCTGAAATGATATAAAATATGTCTTCTTAGGAGATGCTACAAATGTTTAAGACACTGTACATTAATAAACACCAAAAATGTCCTCATACCAAATAATAGGTAACTGTATGACAGATTGGTGAATGTTACAGTATATATGGTTCTGTGTGAAAAATACTAACTAAACACCAACTAAACTACAGAGTGTTTAAGTGTTTGTGTGGCTTACTTTTTTCCCAGGATGGCCATAACATGTTCAGCCGGTTCTTTAATGTGAAACCTCTTGATCATCTTCTTAATACTGAACTCGCTCTGCTTTTTATCTACCACCTTTTTCTTCTCCAACTGCAACTGCACACAAGCACACACAAAAAACAGTGTTTAAACAGGAGTGTGTAGCAACACAAAGAATGTTAGCAACTCTGTGAGAGAGGAAATCCAATAAGTATAAAATAAAGTAGAACCTAGAAGAAGTTTCCTCTGAAACGCCAGGACACAGACTGTGAACTAAAAGCTTTGAAAAATGTAACTCGAAATGTAAAACTGACTGAGTGACACCAAAGAAAAGTACTGTATATAAACTTACAAACTTCTTCAGCATAGATTTATGTGATCTGAGCAACATCGCCCACTTATTCAGCTGCTCATCAGTGGGTTCCTGAAAATCAAAGACAGTGTTCATAGAACAAACAACGAAGAAATTAACAGTGGTGTGTTCATTTAGAGAAATTAGTTAAATGTACCAAAATAGAAACCGCACAAAGTTTTGATCCATTTTCAGGCAAGAAACAATAAAATTGAGCAACTTAGCACTAATTCTGACAAACGGTTTTCTGTCTGTCAATAACAGTGGTGTATTTGTACCATTTGGTTTCATATTAATTTTGAAATTAATGCTTCTGTACCTTGGCTTTGCACCTGTTGCGGTTGTGTTTACAGCGGTGTTTGCGTGTGTTGTATTTGGCCAGCTGATACTCGTTGAACTGCTTGAACTTGTCAGCCATTGCCTTCTTCAGGCAAGTTGGCATGGAGTGGCTGAAGCACTGGAAATAGACAGACACTGTTAAGACTGGGCAGACTTAACAGAACTGATGCATCCAGATTCCTCCAGACAGCAGACGCTCATTAAGACTTACCGTGCTATAGATTCTAACGACTTCCAGCCAGTCTGAGGGCAACTGCACTGCAGCACAGAAGTACCTGCGGACATGTGGCTTGCTGGAGGGCAGATTGGCAGCCAGTGCCAATAAGAAGTTTGCTGTGATGCGGATGTTCAACTGCTGTCGAGTGTAAACTGCCACCTGAATGGTTAAGGAAAAAACAAGCACACTGTACATGACCAACCATTGAATTTTGCCAACTTAGGACAGTCAGGTTTCGGTAACTGTTTTAAAAATGATTTTCACTGGCCTCTTTCGCTGGCAAAAGAGAAATACAAGAATCAGCTGTATTCAACCAAGATTACTTTATTGTGATTAGGTGGGTAAAATGGCACTTGTCGCATGCTGTATATTTCCTGCTGCAATTGAAATTGTGAAATGAACATTTCTAGTCATCTAACTTGGTTCTTCATAACACCCTGGATCAAAAGCTGACAGTTAAAGGGTAGCTCCACCAATCCGTCATATTGTGTTGCACGCCACCTTTAAAATAATTGAATAAAATATATTAAATATTCTCTTTTCTATCAATTCTTGTAATTTCTATGATAACTTTTACAGTTTTGCTACAATGTATTTTTTTTCTGGGTTGATTTTCTTGATTAGTTGACCCTGATAATGGCATGATGATGAAGTCCTGGTATGGTTAAAACATTACCACTATAAAGTTAACAGGAATATTCAGGAAGAATAAAAGTTCAGGAGAAACAATCCACTTTGGGGGTACAAATATAAAAGGCTTCAGATAAATACCCCCGCGCCCACCCTCCTGCAGGCTAATGTATACACACCTTGAGAAGAAACTCTGGGTCATACTCAGAAATCTCCTTTGCCAGGTTTGTGATCCTGGTCCAAACACTGCCCTCTGAGTCCCAGTTCGTCTCGCCTGGAGATTTGCTCTTATTGACCAAGGAGCAACACACAGAGTTCAGCAGGAGATACTGTGGAACAGCCAGAAAGACAGTGACGAATGTGTTAAAGTAAACCAACACATAAAATAAACATGGGAATATAATTTGCGGGCACTGGACCAGTGAAATGTTAAATCTGCCAGACATACGCATGCACACATATGCAGTTTAAAATCTTTTCTCCAACCTTTTTGTCTTTCCGCTCCTCTTCAATCATATCATCTCCTCTCTCAACCTCAGCAAATTCCTCCTGTCTGATGTCCAAAGCATGTTCGAATTCCTGGTTAACTGCTTCCAGGGCAGGTAATTTCATGGTTGTCCCAGCATCCTCCTCCTCCATCTCCTTCTCCTCCTCTTCAGGTAAAACATCATCTTCCTCACAATGTGTCTGATGTAGAAGAAATTACATTAAAATAGTAATACCACAGAAAGAGAAGAATCAAAAATTGGGGTTTGTCAAACATTTTAAATAAGAATATTAGCAGGCAAGGTGGATTCAACAGGTTAAAACCGAAAATGTTATGTACCACACTTATTTCTTCAAAGCAGGACTGCATCACTTCAGATGTTTCCTCTCTGTCTTTGTCCTCTCCATCATCCCTCTTCTGTTCCTCATCCAGAGCATGATGTAGGAATGAAGGAGTGTGAGCAAATCGATTGAGCAGAGCACTGCTGGTCAGGGATGAGGAGATCAGAGAGGCATTCGGGGCAGAGGAGAGCGGTGAGTAGCTAGCTAGGAGCTTGTTCTCGGTGCTGAGGAGAGGGGAGGTGAGGAGAGAGGAGGTGAGGGAGGGCGAGAGGGAAGAGCTGGAGAGAAGAGAGGATGAGGTGGAAGACAGACTGGAAGGCTGGAGAGAGGGGCAAGAGGAAGGTTTGGCTGCAAAGTTTAAGAGTGGAGAGCGAGGCTGAGGCATCAGTGTCGAGGTCTGCGCTAAGACCTTATTCTCCAGACTCAGAGGAGCATAGTTGGAAGACAAGCTTCTCCCACATGTGGCCTGCTGCTGCTCTCCTTGGGCCACATTTGGCTGCTGCAAAGTCAGCGCCCTCATCCCTTCAAAGAAACACATCAATCAGAAGGTCAAAGGTTGTCACATGTTTGAGCTCCTCCTCTCAATCACAAACACAATCCTTCCTAATCCTTCATAGCATGAAGTATTGACACAAGCAGTTCAGCAGCATTTTTACTGCTGTTTGAACAGTGTGTACTAAGGTAGTAAAGGGAGTGTTTAGGGCGTCAATTAAAAGCATCCATAAAAGGGTACAAAGTCTTAAAACAAACATCATACCAGGTGCACTGTAATGCATGGATAAAATGCAAAGGTTACTCATATTTAAACCTCCGTATAAATCAGTTTGGCCTTGGTCGAACCATGGCAATGATGCAAAAGCTTGCTGCAAACCAAATAGTCTGCTTTAGACCAAATGAAAACTCCTTCATTGATGAAAAATATTTTTTTAAAATAGGAACAAGCTTATTGGGTGTACTACAAGCCCTTTCTTCACTCTGGTAAGGAAGGGTTTTTTTTGTTGTTGCATATATTCATAAAAATTTAACTTATTAACTCCTAACTAGACTGCGTAAAACCAGCATTTAAAGGGGCCATATGTAGATTTGGAGAGAAAAAAATTCAAACTCAGAATTGTACTATTTACAATATTAAGGAGTTACTTATACACCCTCAGAAATATTTATTTTGTCTTGTATTTTGACTGAATAAACAAGTTGTTCTCAGAGGAAAATAAGGTCCCCAGAACACTGCTTGAAGCTAGAAAGGTGGCAGGGTCTGCCACATACAAACAAAGTAAAACAGTATGAAATTGTGTTGTCCTCCAGGGCCAGTTTGTTTATTCAGTCATAATAAACGAAGAGGTCTGTCAATAAAGATATTTCTCTCTGATTAAAATCCCTTGCCCAAAAACTATAGTGCCCCTCTAACTATCAGAAACTAACTAACTTCACTACTCCAATGTCAACCACTAGTTTCATCGGTCAAATATGAATCTAACTCGGACATTAGTCAGTATTCAAACATTCAACATAAGTCATGATGCTTCCTTGGTAGTCTGTTTCTTTGCAATGACTCAATACTTTGAGTAGGTGTGGTGGTTAGCTGTGAACAATCAGTTCAGACGCGGAAACTCACCTCAGTTTAAGGTTGACAGGCGTAGAGCTGACCCTAAACAAACGTGTCCTCTGCGGTACCCAGTTTCTGTTTGATGAACTGCGGTTTTAGCATCTAACTCCGACACTTTCTCAGCTAGCTTAGTGTGTCTGGTCGTTTACAGTAAATTTCCTTATTCCGAGCAGCTGCCTGGCTACTCCACCGAGAGCGCTGATTGGTCAGTATTATTGTGTACTTTTTTACCGTAATACCACATGTATGAGCCCCTACTCTCAAATCATCGGATATTAAGTCGAATGGTGGCGGAATTTTCCTGGACTAAAAAACAATAATCATAAACAGACAATTTATCGATTTAATACAAACACGTGAATGTCGTTTAATGTTTGAATTACAGACTGTCGGGTGACATGGTGACGTTACCGTAACGGTTGGTGTACGGCTCAAAGGAGGAAGCGAAAATACTCTATTTCCGCTGCAGTAGCGAGAACGGGCACGTCAAAAAAGAAAGGAAAATGTGGACAGTTAGTACAAACTGAGGCCAGAGAAAGACCGTTGAACTGCCTATATCGTCTTAGTTAGGCTCGAGTTAGAGGCGTATTTGAAGTTACCAGACGAATATTTGAGAGTTTAAGGGTCGTTTCGAGGTTAACTCGTCCCCTTGTTTCTGTGGTGGTTCGCTTTGAGGAAGCAGCTCGGCTAGCCAGCTGAATTAGCTAGCTAGCTCGCCAGAGATGGGGACGAGAGCAAGTCGCCTACAGGAAGACCCGGTTCCCTCTGCTTTCGGAAAAGATGGCACAAAGCGGGATTCCTATCGGCGACCCCGCTGTACCAGGCCCACCAGTCTCATGGTCGACTTCTCGGGGAGCTTCGAGGACACGGAGGCCAACCGGAGCCGATCGGAGGAGGGCAGCGACTCGGACCTGGGGCAGCATGGGGCGAGCGCCGACGGTAGCCCCGCTGACCACCACAGCATCCCTTCTAGCATTAGCCAAGCGTCACCTGCGGATGACAACAACAGCGAGGGGAAACCCGAGGAAGACGGTAATATAAGTCCAGAGCCCCCCGTCGTAGCGGAACATCAGTCCGGAGAGGAGACAGGCCGCACGCCCCACCGCACTTTTTCCGAGCGGCTGCCCGGCAATCGGCACTCTTCCGCCCGCAGCGTCGGCGCAAGATCCGCCCGGGTCCGAGGCACACACCAGCGGCCGGTGTCAGAGGCTTGGATCGGCCTTTACCGTGTTAACAACCGCCATGGCAGTAAGTTAATACATTTACACTGTCCTTTAGTATTTTCCATACATATATTTTTAATATTTTTTGGCGCATTCAAAGCACTTGCCATAATAATTATCTGGTCTCCATCAGTAGTTTTATTTTTCTTTCTTTTTTTTAATGCGTTTAGACAGCTCACATTTACAGGAACACTGAGTTTTCTACAGAAGTTACAAGGAATGTGTGGATGTGTTGGAGCCTGACAGTATGGACAACAGTAAATGACTCAATACCTCATCATAAAAAGATGACGAAATTTGGGGTATGACTGAGACAGCTGATTTTCAACTGAAGACATGAATGGCTGACATATATTCATAGAGAATAATACTAAACCTATTAACTGTCAACTTGAATCAGTCATAAAGACACGAGATAAAGTCGGAAAAAACTACTACTTAGCTACACTTAACTCTACAACAGCCTATGGACAAAAAAATGAGTGCAATAGTAAACCAATTCAAAGACATTTAGTCTCACATCACACTATGAATTTTAAATCAGAATATCTCCCAGTGTAACTCTCAATCTACCCACTCTGAAATTAAAATGGATTATTTGGGGAATTTACATTCCTGAACAGATAATCTCTTTTCCCGTGCTTGCATGCTGACTAAAATCATCAGAGACCCTATTGTAAGAAGCAGAGCTATGGCGTAAAACTGGAAGTGGTGATATACTAGCTCTTTCATGTCTCAAGGCCTGTTGACAGTGGTTGTCAGTGGTAAATCCTGCAACAACAAAATATTAAGCAACCGACCCCCTATTTGTAGAAGTGCTTTAAAAAACGGGAACTATGCAGAGGAAGCGAAAATGCATTCTTGGTCTGCATTAGACAATCAGATACACAGAAATGGTGGTGTGTCGGCAAACATGAGATCGCGAGCCAAAACACAACAGTGTGCTGGGTTTCCCAGGCCAGCCCTCTAGCAAGTGTAGGGAAATGGGTCACAACTTCACATGCCCGCTCACTGCTGGCAGCAGCTCATAGATGGAGGAGGAGGAGAATGTAGGGCAGCAAGGCACTGTATCTGCCTGTCTGTCGCATCCACTCATCGCTCTAGTGCTGGCTTTCCCTCCAGCCCCATCATTGTTTTGTGTGGTGCATTCAGTCAAATTAAGTTTCAAACTATTTTGGGTCAGTTATACTCGAGGTTACATCATTCACACTGATTGTGTTTTATTCTGCTCCACGGTTTGCCAAGTCAGCCTGTGTAATCTAGCTGTCCTAACACAGCAGTTATACTCGATGTGATGTGCAGGTCATCTATCATTTATATCTCAGCTGTGACAGTGTGTTAATCTCAGCTCTGTTGTGTGTCTGCTCTCTGCAGATATCCGCTGTCCTTTCTGCTCAAAGCCCTTCCCGGGGGGTCGGATCGAGGATCACCTGTTGAGCTGCCTCACGTCTCCTCCCCTACCTTACAACAGTAAGTATCATGTCACAGAAAAGGAGGGGTTTTTAAAAAAGACTGGGAACACTTATGGTTGCTTTGTGTATGTGTTTACAGCGGATGTGCTCAGTAAAGACAGCGGAGAGTGCTCCATTTGTTTGGAGGATCTGGTACAGGGAGAGACCATCGCCAGGCTGGCTTGCCTCTGCGTCTACCATAAGAGGTAACAAAGTTCAGTTGATATATTTGCATTACAATAAAATACAGATAGATACAAATGTAAAAGAGGAGGGTAAAGATGCAAATGAGTGCAGGTGAGATTAAAAGCAGACATTGTGCTCATGACAGGAAACATTTCTTTGTTTCCAGAACTGAAAAAATGTGGTAGCTAGAGCTGCAGCAGTTAGTCGATGAATCGATTAGTGGATCGAAAAGAAAATAAGTTGCTAACTATGGACTGACTCACAATATTTGTTTACAGTTACTTCTGGGGTAGAATACAACCACATCACACACTAGTGTTGTTAACAATAAAACTTTCGCTAATGTTAGGTTGGAGACATAATTAACCTGTTCAGCCACAAACTAAAGAAAACAACAGCTTGAGTTTACTCCCAACTACTTTACCCTCATACATGTACAGACTTTACACATACCCACATACATACATACATATACAGGTATATACATTTACACATGAACAATTACTTGCTCATACAAACATTCCTGTTTGAAAGAAACAAACAAAAAATACAAGGAGGCTCAGTGGATAATCCCAGCTCTCTTACTTCTGTGAGAATAGAGATATTATGTTACCAGAGTCGTAACTAGGGGAACATTCAACGTCTATGTAGCAATGAACCGAGGGGTTCCTTGATTTGCACACCATCATGTTAACATCAAGTCATTTTTCAAGCAAAAATGTCAAATATTTGCTGTTTCCAGCTTCTTAAATGTAAGAATTTGCTGCTTTTCTTTGTCATTTATGACAGTAAATGAAAAGTCTTAGGGGTTTTGGGCTGTTGCTTGGACAAAAGAAGCGTTTGAAAGCATCATTAGGCTCTAGGAGATTGTGATGTGCTAAAGAGTTTGGAATATAAGGAAGCAAAGGTTGTCCTGTACAAGTGCACATATCACTACACATTTCTGATTATTACAGGCCCATTGTCATTTTCCATGATATGATAAATGTAATCTTGACAGCCAATGCTGTGATACCTCCATTACGAATCATTATTTTGAGATAAATGAGATAAAATGGATTAGTACAGTACTACAGTGTAAATCTGTTAACTTATATGAAAATTAAAATATCAACAGCTTGTGTGTTCCTGTTCTCTAACAGTTTATGTTTTAAGTAAATGGTGTGAATATTTTCCACTACAGCTTTAATACGTGTTGAGGGTGCTGTGTCACAGATATATCAGATCAAAGTCTTGTAAGTGTTTTGAAAAAGAAATAATCATGATGTTGTGAAAGAACCATGAGTGTTTATGCATGTTGAAGCCCATTTACTTTAATTTTCAGTTTCAAAGCATGCTGTAATACTCAACACTTGTGGTCTTTCCTAACTTACAAGGAGCCATCGGTTTCCCATAATTTCAGTGCAGCGTGAGACTGGACTTGTCGAGACTTGAAATTAACCAAGATTATGTGATCCATCTCATTATGGGTTGAAGCAGTTTTAAGTGCTTATTGATCTTAAAATCCACACTCAGTTTCCACAGGACTATAATGTGACCCTGACAGCACTCTGATGTTTTACTGTGATGGATAACCAGCAGAGAGACAACTGAAATTGAGTTGCAGCATAAATTAATCTCAGATAAAGCACACAACATGTCTGTCTTTTGTTTTGGTCACAGAACAAGAAGTTCTCCGTTTTGTACCACAGTTTATAGGTGTGGCCGTTTGGCTGTGTAATTGACATTCTGATCCACCCAGTCGAGCAGCTGAGATTTGGAAAAAGTCAGGAATGTTAGAATCTAAAAGATGACGGGGTTAGAAATAATTATATAGTGCATGTTCATGTATTAGTGTTGGACTGCGATGAACAAATATTTCCATTTCTACTCATCTTTAAACTTTTTTCTTGATTTGTTGAATTTGACCTAAAGCTCAACGTGATGTCTTCAAACTTTTCCTTTCGTTCGACCAACAATCCAAAACCCAAATGTGCTCAGTTAACCCTCACATAAGAGAGAGAAAAAATGCAGCAATTTTATTGCTTGGAAAAATAGCGATTAAATGAATCAAAATGTAATGTCATGATGTCCCCCCATCTCTGGTCTCTGTCCATGTAGCTGCATTGATTCCTGGTCCAAGGTGAAACCCTGCTGCCCCGAACATCCTTTCGATTGACTCAAGGTTCATATGTATTCCGCACAGTGACCAACCTGACTCAGGTATGTTCGTGTACGACTCACTGAGTGACCAGGACATTTAGTTAGCTTCAACATCAGGCACAACAATGATACTGTTCAGCAGAAATACACAAGCCATGTTTGTGAGAGCGGTCTGTGATATTGCATGCACTTGCCATATCACGAAATGATAAATGATACAAAAAATATTATTAATTTGATATTGATATTAACCACATTGCCCACATCTGTTGCAGACTATATTTTAATACAGCTACTACAGTATGCATTCCGTTGTCTAATGGCCACTCTGTTTTTCCACCCTTACAGGAGACTACACTGAATCCCAATAAAATCCCATTAAAAAAAAACGTCTAATTAAACAAATCAAAGCCCACGGTCCCTCGCAAACCCTATATTTGAGTGGACGACAGAAGATCCCAAGAGGAAGCTCCAGTTAGTGACACCCGACGCTCTCCATGTGGATCAGTCCACTTGAACTTGGTCGAGGCCATTTCAAGCCAAACTCCAACAGTAAAAACAGTTGCTCCGATTTCTCTGATCGAGACCCTTGTTGCAACAGAAGCGGAGGAGGTTCCCTTTCTGTGTTATGGACTTGGTCTGAAAACGGGCAACATAAAAAAAAACCCAAAAAAATAAAAAGCCCAGAAAAATCAAACGTTATCACCCCAGAACGACGGAACTTGCCCCAGAAAGATCTCAAACTTGGGGAGGAAGACGAAAAAAGGTTGTCTTAACTGTGACTGTGGATTCTCTCCTGTGTATTTTTCTCCCTCCAAATGGGATTGGTCATTTTATCAAGTATTTTGCAGAAAGAGTATTGTTCCATGTCATACATCGGATGAATGTTTTCTTTCCTCGGCTAACCCCAAATGAACCAACCTCACACTGAAAGCGTGAACTGTTACCACATAAACGTTGCTTTATTTTGAACCAGCTGGAGGTTGAGGGTTTGTTTTTGGTGAATGGGGGCTGCTGTTACTAGGTGTTTTTTTTTTTTTGTTTTTTTTTTTTTTTTTTCCTACTACCTGTAAAACATTTCAGGGGAAGTTTGGGGGCTAATTGTTTTTCTGAATAGGTCAGTTTTCTTGTAGGTGGTTAGTTAGCTCTGAGTTTAATGTGCTGCTACTTGCTGAGTGTTTAGAAAGGTTGTAGGTATTTCATAGGGCCATAGTAGCGCTGGTGTTGGCACCAATTTGAGCACTTTTGTCCGTCAAGGCTGATTTTTCTTTTCTTTTTTTTCCCACAAAAGGTCTGGGTTAAGGTTGTGTGTGTGTGCGCGTGTTTGTGTGTGTTGATCTGATGACTAAGGACAGAAAAAATGTCCCGAACATGACTGAAAGTGTGTGGCTTTGTGTGTGTGTGTGTGTGTGTGTGTGTGTGTGTGTCAACTGTAAATTGCCCAGAAGTCTGCTTGGTCAAGCGGGTTACCCTTTTAATTTCTAATGCTAGTTTTTAACTACAGTCACTCTGGCGAACATCCTGTAACATGTGGCATTGGTATGCAACATGGTGGCTCATGTGGTCCTGTTGTACATTGTATGCGGTTTGGGTTTTTTGGCCCGCCACCCCACCCCCTCCTCCCTCCTCATTCTCAAACCCTCTCTCGGGTGTAGTCCGGATTTTTTTGGACCTGACCTCGAGAGACAGTTTTGCCATCTGGTTACACTAATGCCAGATCGGGGAGGGATAAAGGGATGGATGGATTGAGGGATGTATTTTTGGGGGCATGTTTACACCATGTGGCATCTGCCTCTCTTTCCAACACTGGAGGCTATGGACAGCTGATGGTAAATTATTACATAACTAGCCCCCACCACTTTCCCCATTTTTTTTTTTTAGGTTTTTAGATATTATATCATCACATTATGATCATGATTATTGCTAAATGTGTTAAATGGCTTTCCTTTGCCTTTTTCGTGTGTGTTGATTGCCTTTGCCTGGTGAAGGGGTTCTTGTGCAAGCAGGTATTTGTAGAGTTTTTAGGGCTGGAAGCACAACAGTAAAGCTGCTCAACAGATGCTGTCTGGTGCAGATTGTGCACAGGCCAGAGGAAAGCGGGAAAGAACAAAAAACATGAATTAATTGCTTTTGCTGCCTGCTCAAAAGGCGAGTTTGTTCCATGTGTTTTATTCTCTGTGCTTACAAACGGTATGGATCAGTTTAGAGGTCGACCCAGTGCACAGGTTTGTTCACCCCAGCCTTCTCTCCCCCCCAGTGTTCTGCAGTCAGAGGTGCTATGACTTGTCCCGCCACTAGAGGGCAGCCCTGTGCATGTTTCTCATTTTTTGTATTGGTGAATAGAAAAATAATGCCAAAAGTCTGTCTGTGCATTGGGGGCATTGTGTGAGAGAGTGCGGAAGACGAGCTGCATTGATCATTAGATGTTACATTTGTTGTGGTGATAAGTTATAATGTTGTATACTTTGGCTGGGAGGGGTGGGGGTGTTTGTGTGTGCGTGTGTGTTTTGGGGGGGTTTGGTGGTGGTGGTTGGGTTGTCGATAAAGATAATAGACAATCTAAAACCCCACATTACATTTTCTTTCTTACCCCCTCTAAACTGTGTGGTGCAATACCTCAATTTTTACCAATGCTAACTAAACGCTCTGTGTGTAAACTAGCTCCTCTCCAACCAAGGACGGTATTTTGTATAAATGTCCCTAAATCCTTGGTTTTGAATCGCAGAGCGCTGATGCCCCCTGTGCGCCCTGTGCTTTGAGGCCGACGTATTAGATGAGAATGTTTTTCAAAGAGTCACCACAGCGGTATCTGCATCCCCAAGATATGGACAATCTGCCTTTACTCTGGTATAAAAACAAATTGAATTTTATTTATTAAATTGTAAATATGTAATGCAATTCAAGAAAAATGGCTTGGTCTTTGTCTGTTCAATATACTGTTTCTAAGCTCCAATCTTTTGTATGTCTCAGAAATTGTTTTTATATGTATTTTTTACAATAAATATGTGTGAGAGACGTTTTGTGAATGTCTGTTTGTGTTTTTAAGTGTCAATAATGCGTTTGTGATTGTTTGTGCAGTTCAGTGAGACCTAAAACAGGACACAACGGGGTAACTGCTTGTTCCTCCCTCTAACTAATACTGTAGTCTTTCAAAATGAAGCTGTAAGGATGCAGTTTCAAGTTAATGTGAGCTTTAATTCTGTTGGGGCAGCAAGGAATGATAATTTTCATTATTGATTAATCTACTGATTCGTTTTTTACTTGTTTTGCATTTAAAATGGCATAAAACTGTGACTTTCATATTATAATTTCCCATAGTTCAAGGTGGCATCTTCATAGTGTTATGAAGTGGAATGTTTAATTTTACTTGATTTCTTTTCTCCTTTCAATGCACATCAATATGTTAGCGAGCAAATTATAGATTATAGTTACATTTAAGTGAATTTTTGACCTGGCAGTGAGATTTATGTGTTTCAACAATCAAGAATGAACTTTTAATCTCTTAAATGAGTGAACTGATAAAAATACATAGTATTGACACAAACACTCCTTAGACTTAGCTTGATACTGGAATCGGACTGAATTGCCATTTAGTTTTACTTTCAGTTTGAATTTATGGGAAACAATCTGACGTGTGGTCAGTGATTCAGAGGTCTAGAAACAGACATTATGCTGTTACTGCAATTAACATTTCTGCCTGGCAACAGCTGACACCAATGGTTCCTAAACATTTTCAGGTCGAGTATTCATAGACACAAAAAAAATCATGTGTACTTAAATTATCCTGTGTGCCACATTGTTCCATCTCGGAGTTAGTACTGAATTGGCAAAATAGTAAAGATACATTATGATAAAATATGAGTGCTTTAAGCAGACTCAAGTCTGGACAGTCAGATTTTGTTGTCGACCCTGAAGGACTCAACATGGGAACCTCTGGAAGTTCCTACTTTGACGACCTCTGACCTAGTTTAAAGCAACGCTGGACTTTCCGCACTGTTCCGCCTAATGGCGACAGGAAGTGAAACTATGCCACAGGCTGATACATAGATGACACCAATCACCACGTAAAGAAGGGTTTTCGTGTTGTCTCCTCCTCACACAGCACTGTGAGGTGTTGAACTGTGATTGTTCTCAGACACAACTATAAACCAGGAGAAAAGGTAAGTGGAGCATTCACATTGTTCTTTATTAAATTGTTGTGTGTATTATTTACAGCTTTGCTTGTAGTATTTATGTGTATTTATCAACAGGACAAAACCATAACTTGGTCAACAATACTCCTTTAAAGCTTTTTGTGTGTTGCTTATTCATCTGCTCTAGCTTTTCCAATTATTTGTATACAACCATAATGGTTCAAAAATAATGTGAAATTACAGATTATTGTGTAAAAAAAATGACTAGTAAAAGTAGATATACTGATTTGAATTCTTTCCTCAAGTAAAAGTAATAAAGTACAGGCTCTGAAATGTACTCAAAGTATAAAAGTAAAAAGTTTCCCTCTGAAGGACATTTTTTAAAGGTGAATTCTGTGCAAAGCTAACTGAACCTCACGTCATATTAATATAATTCAAAGACTATTAAACTTAAAGGTAATATCTTACCTTACCTTACCTTATATCTATATTTACAGATATTTGTGTTCAAATGTAGGGAGGAAAAGAAAAAAGCTGTCCTACCTTAAAAATCTACTTGAATCTACTTATTTGCACTTTGTTTCCACCTCTGCTCATACATGCACTTAAGTCTTCCACAAACCCGGGGAGAAGAATGACATGAATTGAATCTGAGAACTTGTCAGGTTTTTTTTAACTAGATGCAATGACACATCGCTGGCTTCCTCACAATGTTTGCTGGGTGAAAGAGAAGTGGCCCCCACAGCTCAGGTTTTACTTCCTAATCTTTACTGCATTCTTTGGCAACCAGTCAGCAGTAAGTCTGGTTGTATTAAAAAATCCAGATCTGATCTAAGAAACCCTGTACGTGCTGGAGGGCAGATACTAAAAATTACCCAAATTAAATCTACAACAGAGATAGACAGGAACAGACAGAAACAGGCCGTCCTTTGCTGTATATACTGCTGTATGCTGTATCAACAACACAGGCTGACATGGACACGTCCTTCCCAGTAGTTCAGACACCAAAGTTAACAAGTAGATCAAACAGTACATTAAATTACGTTAAACAGGAACTTCCCACTTGCTGCTAAACAAAATGTATCCCATCCTCCCTGTGTTTCCTTGTATTTGACTGAACTTTGTCTTTGGCCCTCAGTTTCCTCCACAATGTCAGACACAGCAGACTACCTCACATCCAAAGAGACACAGAACGCTCCTACTTATGATGTGTCCGCACCACCACCGGCATACTCCTACCAAGGGGAGCAACCTCCACCCTACTCTGCAGCCCCATCAACATATCCTCCAACCAAAGCTGAAACAACTTGCACCTATCAGCCCATCAGTGGGTACGAGTCTTTCCGCGACATAGGCCCAGAGCCCCCGTCGGACACAACTCCACTTATATCCTCATCTTCTTTTGATGACAGGACAGTGAGAAGAGGGTTTGTTAGAAAGGTCTGTTAGTTTGAGATTTACAGTCTTTGTGAAATATGAATTTCCCAACCTGGTGTCAGGACCCTCCTCAGGGGTCATAAGATTCAGTAATGATTTTCCATTTCCCTGTGCAGGTGTTCTGCATCCTGACTCTCCAGCTGCTGTTCACCTTCAGTGTGGTGTGTGTGTTCACCTTCTCCGACGTGGTCAAAGAGGCGGTGCAGACCAACCTGCCGGCCTACCTCAGCTCCTTCATCATCTTCATCGTAGTCGCCATCGCTCTCAGCTGCTGCAAGTCCTTCAGTCGGCGTCACCCCTGGAACATCATGGGACTGGTGGGTTGATTTATCAAAAACTTTAACAAAATATAGATCCTGACACAGATACTAATTAGGGCTGCACAATATGGGGGAGAGAAAATCATATTGCCATTATTTTGAGAGTTATTACACTTGGGATAAGATTCAAGATTACTGGGAATGATCGTTTTTGCATTACATTTTTCTTTTTCATGAAAAAAAATTCAAATAAAAAATCATATACTTCGTTATAATGCTGTTTTATCACACATTTTACCAGTATCGAAAAAATTGCAGCTTCTGCTTCAGTTTTGGTGATATTTGATTGAATTGTGCAGCTCTAATACCTAAATCAAGACAACAGAACATTTGAATAATAGACTAAAGAACAGTTATGTGATAAAAGAGTCGTAGCTTTGTTGTTTGAAAGAAGATATATATATAGGATATGAAACATCTGAGGTCACACAGTCACACTCCGGAGAGAGAAGTGAAAGATGTTATCATCTAAGTAGGCGGGCTGCTGCTTTACTGGAAAAACTAGTTCAATAAAAACTCAGGGGGTCAAACCCAACCTGTGACCTTTTGCTGCATGTTGTCTCCCCTCTCTCTCATCCCATTTCCTGTCATCCCTCTAAGCTTTCCTGTGCCATGAAAAAAGCCGAAACATTTATTGACCTCTCTCATTTACATGTAAATGGGCTCTGAGAAACTGGCACGCTACCAGCAGTTGTTTTCTTTCATTTTATTGTTTCCAAATAAAAACCTCAGTTTCCTCTAAAGTTGTGTTCACATGCTCACAGATCATCATTTTTAGCTTTTGAGGTTTTGTTGGCATGTTAAATTAGGAAAGGCTCTTCTCGTATTATGATTAAATATTCAGGGTATGGCACAAACACACATCATACATACGTTATAATATAATTATTTAAAGACATAAATAATCTGGAGCATAACTGAAGAGAGACTCTGTTTAAAGCAGTTAAACTTGTGAATTTATTAGGCAAAGTATGAAAAAAAAACTTTTCAGAGATAATATTGGAGATGTTTAAAATGTTAAAATTTGTACCTACAGGTTGTGGTCACCCTGAGCTTGTCATACATGGTTGGAGCCATCGCGTCCTTTCACAACACTGTTGCTGTTGTCATCACGATGGGAGCAACGCTGGCCATAACCGTCGCAATCATTGCATTCTCCGCACAGGTTAGATAACCAGGCTGAAGAGCAACATTTCAAAATGTTTCCTCTATACATTCATTATTGTGTGTTTTAAACAAAGCAATGTGGAGACTTTTCAGTTTCCTCATGTATCAGTTTTTAAGTTAAAGCTCTCCCTGACTTTAACATGATACATGTTGTTTGCACTGGTAAATAGTATCTGAAGACAAAAAATTAAAAATCTCCCAATCTTTCCAGTTAAAAGATTTTTTTATCTTTTTTGGTCTTACACTGTTGGTCAACCAAGACCTTTAATGACATCAGCTTGGGTTCTGGGAGACAGAAAAGGCCAATTTTCACTCTTTTTTGACATTTTGTTGACTAAAAACTAATTGATAAATGAAGAAAATACTCGGACGAGTGCTTGAATGTTGACATTATCTGTAACTGAATCCTGTGTGTTACATGTGTTGTCTATTACAGCTGTTCTTACTCAGCTGTATCCTCTGTACAAACAACAGATAGACTTTGGACTAAACAAGACAACAGCTACAGTATAACCCTTTTTAAAAGGCCTAATTACCTCCACCGAGGAGGTCATGTATTCGCCAAGTTCATTTCTTGGTTGGTTGGTTTGTCAGCAGGATAACACAAACACTACATTGCGAGACAGGGCATTTTTCAACATTTTCGTTCATTCTCAGGGAGTAATGCATACTTAGGTATCCTGAGATACCTGAGAATACTTAGGTGTCTGGGACCTATGAGTGAGAACAATTTGATGCTCATCCAAATAAAAAGATCCAGATCTAGTGGATATAAATGTGTTTTATTTGACATTGGATTAGGCTTGATTGAATTAAGGGGGACTGTTGGGCCTTAGCAGAGGTATGAGCTCTACTGAGTGCCATCCTAGTCATAAAGGTGTTGAATTTAAGTGATTATGTGCAAACACTGTATCAGACACTAGGTGAGGAACCCAGTCAACACTATGCCCCAATATACATTCTTCTTAATTACTATAAGATTCAAAGGTTGTATTTGTCACATGCTCATTTTGTGCAGTATGATGCAGGGTGGCTTATTATTGAAGGTGTGCTTTGAGGTTAGTGTGCAATAAGGAATGATAACCAGAATTAGAAGAAAAAAGCATTAGACAAAGACAAACTATTAAAATTCCAACGACAAAATCAGAGAAATACTGTATGTGCAGTGAAAGTATTTAAATGCTCAGTGTATATTGGTCAAGTGTGTAGGTGGGCTGTGAAATTTTAATATCCAATATCTCTCTGTGTTCTTTGCAGACTCGTTTTGATTTCACCGTTTGGTACGGTGTTCTGCTGATTCTGCTTGTGGACTTCATCATGTTCGGGTTTTTCTGCACCTTCTACTACTCCTACATCAGTGAAGTCGCCTACGGGTGTCTAGGTGCTCTGCTGTATTCACTGGTAAGGGGGGGAAAAACTAAGATACCCTAATAATAAAAGTACTTTTTAAAGGGATACAACAAAGACCCGTGTCCTAAAATCTTATCAAATACACATACTTGTTGTCCAGGTCACATCAGCAGGTTTATCACTCATAGATTTGATTTCCACTTCTGCTACATCTGCATGGTCTGTGTTGAAATGAGCTTCAGATATAACATGGTTTCATCAAATTAAACTTTACATGTTTTGATGCTTTTAATAGGGATCGATTGATATGTATTTTCAGGGCTGGTGCAAATACTGATCAAGGGGGAATCCAGTATACATTTGCATTAAAAATTAAAATCTAAGTTTCTAAATTCAGAATAACCAGTAATGGGATATAACTAAGTAAAATTAAAGGTACTTATACTTCCACTTACATTTTGGAGGCAAATTTTGTATTTTTTACTCCACTACATTTATTTGATAACTTTACTAAATCACTAGTTACTTTGTACTTTATATACTCTGATGTGTTAATATAAAGTCAATTACACTCACAGCCAAAATATATTATTAGGTATCTGGTATTAATCTCTCGCCCTGTCCTAAATATTCTGTCTCAGTTCCTGATGATCGACATTCAGCTGCTCATGGGGATGATGAGCTACCGTCTGGATCCAGAGGAATACGTCAACGCTGCTCTCACCATCTACCTGGACGTAGTCCTCATCTTCCTCTACCTGCTGGGGAGGAGGTGAAACTGTATACACAATGTACATATATACAAAATTAACAAACACAGACCAACACTCCACACAAAGAAAATGTCCTTTATTATTATTATAATGTATATAATGAAACTGCATCCTGTTTTAAGTGACAATAAATGAATGAGCATCAGTGCTTTGACAGAATCTTTGTCGAAGTTTGACATGAATAAAAATGTATGTAAAAAATTGCTGTTCTGTATTTGTTGTTACACACTGCACTTTAACCCACATACAAATAAAGGCAATCAATTTCATTATTAAGACACATTCATTAACATTTTGGTAAACATTCAGTATAAATGCTCAAGTCAAACCTGCCAAGAGAATTTCCAAATCATGATATTTCATTAAAGTCAGAGACTGATAATCTAACACTGGAGATCCATGAGGCTTTTTGTGTTGCATAAAGCACCAGAACAGAAACCGAAACACACTGAATGTTGCCATATGTAATATGCGATACAATAGAGCTTGCGTTTATAACAAGGACGTTCACGAGATAAAGCAACATGGATGAAAAGTAGTGCAAATTTTTCTTCTTACTGTATCACACGGATCCATCTTCATCTTTTACCCTCACCAAACCTTTAGTCTCACTTTAATAACCAAACTTTATGTATTATTATTTTACAGGGTCCTATGTCATTTTCGGACTCTGAAGAACAAAGATGAAATGTCATATTTGCTGAGACAGTAGACATCATTGAAGGACTGCTTATTATTAATCTGCCAATTATTTTCTCGATTAATCTATGAATTGTTTTCAGGGCCTCAAATAATGATTATTATCGTTGTCGATTAATCTGTTGATTGTTTTCTTGATTAAAGGTAGGGAAGGCGATTCTGGAGAAAAACAGTCAACTGTTGAGTGTCATTCCCAAGTTGCCAAAAACTGATGATTTGGGACGGTATTCATCCTGAAATTCTAACCCAAAGCATCAGTATTTGATGACCTGGGAATGACACTCAACAATCAGCTATTTTTCTCCAGAATCCCTACCTTTAATCAAGTAGTTGTTTGGTCCATAAAATATCAGAAAATGTTGAAAACCAAAACATATTCAGTTTACGGTCATCAAGGAGTAAAGAAAACCAGAAAACATTTACATTTGAGACGCTGGAAGGAAGGAATTTGAACTATTTTTTCTTAAAAAATAACTCAAACTGGTTAATCGAAACCAAAATAATTGGTGATTAATTCGATAGTTGACAACCAATCGATTAATCGTTGCGGCTGTAATCGTTTTGCCTACAAAATGTCATAAAATAGTGAAAAATGCCAGCTATAACCTTCCACAGCTTAAGTTGATGTATTAAAATTGCTTTTTTTATTCAACCAAACCCCAAAGATATCAGATATGATAAAGAGAAGCAAAACATCCTCACATTTGAGAAGCTACAACCAGATAATATTGGTATTTTTGCTTTAAAAATGATTAACTGATTATCAAAATAGTTGTCAGGTTTAACATCCTATTCCCCAGATCCAAGAGCTGAACAGCATCTAACTGTACATGAAGAGTGACTGAGTGATGTATCATCCCCGCTTTGTGGAGAGCAAATCCCTGGGAAATCTCCAGATTTCACAGCCTCACCACAGTGAAGAGTAGTTGAACTTGACCCGCAGCAGGTACCTCATGCGAGTCTGGGCAGGGTTGTAAACGATGAACTCATTGTACAGGAGGGAGTAGCTGTTATGTTTACCCACCCCCGTCTTCACCCCTGGCCCCATCGGCACAGTCACACCATCCCTGAGAAAGAGAAAGAGACAGACATATGAAAAGTTTTAGATTTCAGAGTTTTAAGGGTTTAAGATAATGAATTACCTTCACAATACTTTGACTTAAGACGTGCT
This sequence comes from Pagrus pagrus, assembly GCF_965226575.1. Classification (NCBI taxonomy): domain Eukaryota; kingdom Metazoa; phylum Chordata; class Actinopteri; order Spariformes; family Sparidae; genus Pagrus; species Pagrus pagrus. The sequence continues at coordinate 17,869,544 of NC_140196.1, forward strand.
TGAGATTAACTGAAACTAGTTGCTGCTAGAGCTGCAATGATTAATCAATTATTTGTCACCTACTAAATTAATCGCCAACTATTATAATAATAAATAAAAAAATTGGTTTGAGACACTGTTTAAGGAAAAAGTCAAAATTATCTGATTCCAGCTCCTTAAATGCTAAACATTTTCTGGTTTCTTTTCTCCATTATGACAGTAAACTAAATGTCTTTGGACTGTGGACAAAAACAAGTTTGGTCTTTTGGGCTTGGTAAAGTTTGGTCTTTAAAACATCAGAAAACAGTGAAAAATGTCTATTAAAACATCGTCGTCTATAAAGCCAAATGAGATTCTTTATGGGCTCCTTGTAAAGCAAATAATGGATAAAGAATTTTCTGTGCTCGTCACCCTGTCTTTCTTCTTTGCTAATGTAATTAACAAACTCTCAGATAATGTAATGATTTTTGTTGTGTAACACTGAGCACATCTGAATCAATGTTTGGCCTGTATGAAATGTGTCAGTGTAATCAGACTGACTCACAGAGTGACAGAGTTTTTGGGGTCAGGTCCAGTCTGTCCCAGGCCCTTGGTGCTGTGTTTCCCAGCAGGCAGATTGTTTGCCTCGTAGTCGGCATCCAGCAGCTCGTTACAGTCACCCAGAGCGACCTGCAACCACACAGACACAAAGCATGGACACTGAAACGGAGCTGCATCACATCTGGGCCGAGCATGTTATGTTCATTGTTAATAGGAGTTGTTTAAGTTTGCTTTAACGACCTTCAGTGTATACATATTCTTTTCACTTCTTCAGTAACAGGATTGTTAAATAACTAAGTATAGGTAGAAATTAGGAAGAATACATTTTATCAGCCCACAGAGAATAATAAATTAACTCACCTCACACAGTAGCAGCAGTCCAGTGTGGTTGTTTTGATTGGCAAAGCAGTAGTTGGCACTCTTTGATGACATGTCAGCAAAGTAAATCCCTTTTCCAAACTAGATGAAAGAGAAACAGAAAGTGCATTTGTATTTGATTAATGTATATATTTATCTTCATTTTGTACTTTACTGTATATTCTCCACAGTAATCATTTTCATTTTCTTGCTTCTTATATTTTTGTGTTGATTGGGGTTTTGTATGCGTCAGTAAGGCCACTGGATGCCTAAATTTCCCTCCATATCAAGTGAGTATTTATCTTACTCTATCTACAATCAAATGAAAAATTGTATATATTTAAATGTTTTTTCTGTCCATCCTACCATGTAACCAGTGACGGGAGCTTCTGGTGGGGCCACTCGGAGCCCCTGACTCAGGATGCCGACCCAGTTAGACAGACGGGAACCGTGCCACAACAGAGTCCTAGCAGAAGACAAACATAATTGTCAAGAACACAATATTTTCACTAACATCATTGTCTATAATTATGCAGGCAAATATGAATAATCACAGCACATACAGTACAACATTTGAGGCTGTAATGGTAGTTTATACAAATGTTACACTAAGCAGACTGTGTATTACCTGTTGTGTAGCTGTGAGAGGAAGTTGTTGTTCTCCACGTCTCTGTCCACCGAGAAGATATCAAGGACAGTCATGCTGTAGTCAGAATGGGTGGGGGCGTGTGTGGACTTTAGATACTTTTCTATCACCTTCACACAGAGAAGAGGAAAATGACACGTTATTTCAGATTAAGATTCATTGGGTTTAATAGTTTGGTACAACTTCTGCTCTCTGAATAAGATTCTGTTATCTAGAGACTGCAAAGTACATCTCCTGCTGGGGCTGGACCTGTCTGGCTCTCACTGCAGGAGATGGATGCTGCAAGTAAGTGCACCAAAGACTCGGCAGGGAGGTCGCCGTGACTTTTCCGCATATAAATTCTGCAATTTCTCTCATATAAGTTGCCAAAGACACTACCTACTGTCACATTACTGTTGTTTGTTCTTATTATATCACTGTGTGGGTTGAAGTGTGGGACATTTATTTTTTTATTTTGAAAGGCTAGCATTATCCAGCGAAGGATTTGTTTTGTGTTTAGACATTTTAAGACATTTTTACCTTGAGTATCAAAAACTATATATAAGATGTTTTAAGAGTTTTTAAGAATCCATGGGGACCCTGGATAATAAATGCACCGTATAAATCTTGCAGGTGCATCCATAAACATGGCAGCAGTGTATCAGTCCAGGCTGATTAACCCTGACTGTTATCATTATAAGTAGTAAAACACAGACCGTGTACTCATGGCCGCTGGAGTCAAGAGGCTGCAGTTGGCACTTGAGGGAGCTGTACTGTCTGTCCAGAGGATGTTCGTCACTGTTTTCACTGGCCTTAACCATTTTCACTGCAATCTGAATGTCACTCAGAGCCTATAAATAAGAAAGTCAGTATGACAGTAAGGATCACAGATTAAAGTGAGGACATAAAATAATATTTGTAGACCTCAATTAATGGAGAACTCCCTTACTTCCAACAGTGCAATCTTCTCCTTCAGTTCATCTTCTGAACGGATGATTGGAGGAGTTTTCAACCTGGAGAATTACATCTTTTAGTTACAGCAAGACAGACATCACTTTTCGAACAGTAACAGTGCATCTTCATCTGTAGAGCTACATATGCCCTACCCAAAGTCGTGAGGGATGCGGGTGTAGAACTGGTTGCATGCTTCCAGCAGCTCACGATTGCTGCCCTTCTTTTTCAAACAATCCTCGATTTTCTTCAGTGCCGAGTAGCCTGCATGGATCTGCTCTGAGGTCAGTTTGCCTGCAGGTACAAAGGAAAATCCGGAATTTGAAATGTGAAGCCCAGTAATGAAAGGTGTGTAAATACTGGTCAAAAAGATACTCATACAGTGAGGGGGCAGGTTGGAGCTAAAGTATGCTTTGAGAACTTGTTTTATTGCATTTTTGGATCATGCTGTAGCGTCTTAAAGGGATAGTTTGGGAGTGTTTTGAAGTGTGGCTGTATAAGGTACTTGTTCATAGTCAGGGTAGTACCTAAGGAAGCTTAGTAATGAACTGCTACAGACAGGGACAGTGGCAAAACAGATTGATTTTAGCTACCTAATAAAAGGTTTAAGTTTTAGTGAACACTATATTTAGAATATTTTTGCATTTTTATTTTGCCATCAGACAGCCCTTTTCAACAGGGAACTGAAGCTGTTTTATCACACTCTCCAAAGCTGCCAGACTCCTTTGACAAAAACAGTCATTTTATTTTGCAGAACCTGATTGTGGTTGGTCTACCGCTGCCTCGATTAATTAGTTAGTTTGTATTATTGTGTGACTTTGGTGAATCCGAACCAACCCTTCAAAACACCAAAGTCACACAATGACGTAAACATCGAGTTTGTCAGCTTTGAAGAAAGCATATATAGATTATTGTGCCTCATTCCCCTGTCAGAAAAGGCTGTTTGACGAAAAATATTGTAAATTTAGTGTACACTTACACTGATATTGCCTTTTTTGGGAGGCCGTTTTTTTAGGTGGCGAAATTACATTTTGCTGCTGCTGCCAACCATAACAGTACATTTATTGCCTAGCTTCCTACATGGTACTTCTGCTGCTTCTCGAAACCTGGGGCGTCTTACTGCCATCTACTGTAGTTAATACACTGACTGAAAAAGAACCTCATACAACCCCACTTCAACAAACCAAAACTACCTCTGTTAATATTAATGTGCTCTAAATAAAATCTAATTAAATTCTAGGAATGGTATTAGTAGAAATTAAAAGGCCGTAACAGGAAAAATTCTGTTATATTTCTGTTGTGATTTTGATTCTGTCAGACTGACCGAGAGGAGCTTTCCGGGTGTCAAACTTCATCTCCAGCACACACTCCTCCATGGCTTTGAGGTCACAGATGAGCTCCAGCAGCGACTGGATCTTCACATCCAGCTTGGAGGTCCTCTTTTTGGGCACAGCATCCACTGTGGTCTCGTTCTCTTCCTAAAACCATGAAATATATCTATGTTCATAACGACAACCTTAACTTCACTTGAACTGAAACTCTTATTTCCAGGTTGCCAGTCTTAATTCCAAGGAGATAAGGAGGAGGAGATAAATAGGTTGTTGGTTCTTTGTGTTGTCCCTTGCCTTTTTATCCGTACTGTAGTCCATGAACACCATGTCATATTTTCCAGGTACTTTCTCAAAATTTGCTCGGCCTTCCCACTCATTCTTGGTCTTGTCAAGGAACCTGTGGCAAAAAAAACAAGTTTCAGACTTTTACTTAACTTACTCTGATGTGAAACATCTCTAAATATCTTTTTCATTGCACAATCTCACTTTTTCTTGAAAAAATCTTTGGCTTTCAGCAGGTCTCCACCACAGGCTGTCAGACTGTTTTGACCCACTTTTCCCACTGAAAAAAACAGTAAGGAAAACCAACCAAAATAAATTAAACCAGTAAGTTTACATTTTAGAAAAAACCTTCCAAACTGCAGGCTTTCCTTAATTTCCTGTGTTAAAACAAACATTTCTATATATATCAACCATGCTAACAATAACAGGCACATCGGCTCACCTCTGCCCCATCTTAACCACACACTGTAAGCCTTGGAGTTGTCATCTTCCAACAGCTGGAGCAGGTAGTATTTGTTGTTGTTAAACTGAAGATTTGTCTGCAAAATAATACAGAAGGCATTTGCTACAAGTCAAACATTCTATTCACTTTCCCACAAATCAAATTGTAAAATTAAATACATAATGACAGGATACTTTTAGAGCTTTGACTAGATTTTTTGATTTTGAGCAACAGGATGACAGCTGCATTATTAGCTAAAAAAAGAATCATGTATCACATGAAGACATTGCTGTGTAGGTGAAAATAGTCAGGATGTTATAGGGGGCAAGAGGCATAGTTAAATAAATGTTGCTCTAAAATCATCAGTAGCTGAAATGTGGCGAGTAGTTGCAATAAGAATATCTATCAAACTATTTACCAGTCAGTCAGTTACTATTCAATATGGAAATAAAGAGTACAGCTTTTGAATTTTGATTCCAAAAAGCACTTCACGAGTGTTAAAAATTCCCCCCCAACATTTCAGGATATCCTTCTTAATCTCTTCGGCAGATCCCTTAGAGTCTGCTTGCGATTAAATTTTATTGAAGACTTTACCTGATTGAGCATCACATCGTAAACATCATTTCCTTCACTGTAAACATGAGCCTGAAATACAAAAAGATAGAAAAAAGGAATAGTGAAAAAATGCCCACCCTAACTTCTCAGAACGCAAAGTGACGATCTAAACCTGCTTGGTATGTTGTTCAGCCAACAATCCCAAAAAAAACAACACATTTATAACAGAATTTATTTATTAGCTGTAAATCATCATATATGATTAAAAATCTATTTGGCAATTACTCAGTTACGAAAAAGGGTTGCCTATTCATCGTATTTAGATCAATTTAATTGTTGCACACTAATTGTGTTTGCGTGGCTGTTTTATTTAAGAAAAGGTACATAATAATGATTACTAATGAAATCGAAAGGAAAAATGACACATTACTAATTCATCAGCATAATGGATATTTTTCTCACGTGAACAGTGAAAGCACTGGTGAAATATTCACCTCCCGTTTAGTTGAACGGGAAAATTAGCTATAGAAACTAAAAACGTCTCTTGTACCAGCAGTACACTTTTAACCTTTATTTTATTCAGGGTTGGTTCACTGAGAGCAATGCTCTGTTTTACAGGAGCACCCTGATCATACAGAAGATGTTTAACATGTTTCTTCTGTAAAGTTGGGCATTTGGCAGCTTTGGGTGCTTGGGGAGCCTGCCTCAAGTGGCCGTTTGAGGAACTGCAGTTCTTTGGCAGATATTCTGATGTGTTGGCTTATTCTTTCAGCTCAAGAGGTTACTGCTGAGATTATAAAAAATTAAAAGTTTATTTCTAAGAATTAAACTAAACCTGAGCAACCTACATTGTACATTGCTGCTCTAAAAAATATCAATAACAAGATAAGATGATTATAATAAGAAGAAGAAGTTGCTCTAGGTACAACAATCATTTAAAAGATGCAATTACATTACATTTTTGATTGATTTAAAATTAAATGTTTAACAGAATTGTAACACACTCATGTATAATAATAATAATAATGAGTAATAATAATCATAATCATAATCATGAGTTTCATATCTCATGTTAACATAGATAATGTACCTTTCCAAGTTTGGCTTTGCATTCAGTGTCCACCGGAGCTTTTCCTTTCATGACCATCATCTTCACAACCTCTGTTCAACATCCAAAGACCAGAGACAAACCATTAATGAGGTCAACTGACATCTAATATGAAGTACAGGTAAAACCACGTCCTTTAAAAAACAGAAATCACTTGATGATTTTGCTGTAATTACTCCACCTTGTGGATCACCAATTACTGAACAACCTTAACATCCCATTTCCCTTTGTAATGGTATTACTTAGACAACATATATGAAAATTAGATCACTGTCACCGTCACCTTTTATTTCCTCTTTGGGCGTTTCTTCAGTTTTTGTCTGACTCTTGCTTTGTCCTCTCTTCCTCTTAGCTGCAGGTTGCTCTTGTGTCTCCTCCTCTTCCTTTTTAACTTGAACTGGTTTCCCATTATGAGCTGTTAAGTCACAGGCATCATTCAAACTGTCTTAACAAATGAAGACAACAGAAAAAAACATGTTAAATATTTTCAGTAATGTTTTAAATAGTTCTACTATTTCTTCTATATTTCTTCTAATGACTTCTGACTACTAAAAAAATGACATTGTGAAATGGAGAAAATCCAAGCAGAGGGGATGACAGATGTTAAATGTCAAAATTTTTAAATAGAATAACTGACCTCAAATAAAACAGTACTGTGGCAAAATGGTCCATATGGCATAACACATAACACACACATACCTGGTTTAACTGTCTGGGAGCGGATCTTCCTCTTGTACTTGGTCACAGTATTAATCTGGACCATCTTCTTCAGGTCGACTTCATAGGCCGTCCCAGAGCCCAGAGACAGAGTAACAGAGGTTTCTCCTGAAGAGACGGCTGAGTCCAACAAGGCACAGTCTGAAGGCGAGTATGGTTCCCACTGTCCTTGATCTCCTTTCCACTGCCACACTGATCACACATAGAGAAAGTACAGTTATAGATACTTTATTACTACTGCATCAATTCAAATACTTTAATTTCGAAGTAGCACTTTTATAAGTTTTGGTATTGTGGGACCTGCCAAGTAAAAAGTTTGACAGTTTAATGAGATTGATTGCCGAAATAAACAAAAATAGCTATTGAATCAATAAATAATTAAAAAAATAACGTAACTAAGTACATTTACTCATTTACTGTACTTAAGTACAAGCAGTTCAAGTACTTGAATGAGTACTTCCATTTTATGCCACTTAATACTTGTTCTCTACTCATTTTGGGAAGCAATGTTGTAGTGTTTAATACTAGTTACTTTGCAGATCATATTATTAATACAAAAAATAAATCAACTGATAAATTATCGTGTATTACGAAGAAGCCACCCAGCAGTATATACAGTACTTAAAATTAGTCCAGCTGCAGCATTAGTGATGCTTAGAAAAAACTTTTAAAGCAGGACTGTTATGTGTGCCTCTGGTGTGTGTGTGTGTCTTGCCCTCTCTCCCTCTCTCTCTCCCTGATTTTCATTCTCCCCTCCCTCTCTACCTGAGCACACCTGAGTGTGATCGGTGATTGGTTGGAGTCGGGGGAAGGGATAAGAGGGCGCAGGGACAGGTGAGCCTGGTCACACACACGAGCAGCAGCGCACTGGTGAGGAGTTTGTTTGTAAATGTTGATCTCTAAGCCTTCACGCAGTTTGGGTGCGGGGGCTTTGTGCGGGTGGTGTATGTTGTGTATGTTGTTAGGTTTGGGTTGGAGGTTGCCGGTGGTCCTGTTTTCGGTTTTCTTTGTTAGGGTTTATTATCCACGCAGGCGGGTGAAGGGGGAGATGCGGGGAACGACGGCCCACTGTCTCTCCATCCTTTTGTTCCTTTTTGCCGGGACCTTCAGCCCCTTTTGTTTGTTTATTTTTATGTTAATCGGTTCAATAAAAGCATTCGATTTAAGTCTGAATCCTCTGTGTGGTGTCCATTCTATGTTGTTACTTCTTCCACCACTGTCAATCCTGAAGGTAACAGTAATGCACTTCATTCAAAAAAAATGTATTATTAACGTTGTTTACAAGTTTTATTCTACTGTTGACTAAGTTAATGTAGTAAAAATTTCTAAAGCTTTTTGTAAGTACCAAAATTGAGCCTAATATGGAATACGGACCTTTTTTGAGGATGTCCTTACAAAGAAAAATGTGGGAAAACCAGCAAATGGTTCAGAGAGGAAATAAAACCAAAAATGTGCTTTTTTGTAGGGCTGCACAATTAATCAAAATACTATCATAATTTGGCCAAGTAAAATACACAAATTGCAGAATCTGCGTTTTCTGATAAAGGTAATGTTTGACAAAACTGCATTATAATGAAGTACTGTAGTGCTGCAGAGATGCCCTGCCTCAACCCAACAAATGTTTAATCATCATGATTTCAACAGTTTTTCAGTGAGTACAGCTTTTGCACACCTGTGGATAGACAGGTGCGTAGGAGAAGACCAAGGGCCGACAAAATCAGGAAAAAACTCCTGTACACTGTTCACCTCACTTGCAACGAAGTTTAATAACAATGTTTCTGTACTCAGACCTTCAGCAGGTTATCTTATAAAACAGGGGGAGACCATCTTCAATAGGTTGGTAGACCCATGTGGAGTGGACCAATAAGGTCACATTACAGACAGATATCCCTGAAAATACTATCACACTCCCCGCCTTACTGAATGAAAAAAACTCCTGTAGTTTGTTTGTGATACAGAAATAATCATATTGCAAAATCTGTTGAAATAATAAATCAAAATAACAAATCATCATCATCATCTGATTCAACAGCACCACAAAAAATAATAAAGAGGAATCAACACCTCTCTGAAACTGTTTCAACTGAGAGAGACTAAACATTATAACCTTCAGGGCTTGATGCGGGGCTGTTAACGAGTTGTGTCTTATAAACTGGCAACTGGGTGCATATTAGGTATTCACCAAAGACTTTTAGGTTTGCAGTAATGGTAGGTTGACAGTGTCAGGTTTTACTAACATGGTCAATTTCTAACAGGTATAAAATAGTATAAGTAAAGTGGTCGATTCCTAAAACACTTGCAACAACAATTAAGCTATCAATACATAATATGTATTTCCTGCTTTTCTCTGCCTAGACATGTCCTGAGTCCACATGTGACGTAGTTACAGCAGCTAGCTATCCTGTCAGGCTAATCCTCCAGCGCGAAACAAGCACCAACCTGTTTTGGACTGGACTGCATCATTTTCTTGTGCACTCTGACTTTTGTTTCTCGAACTTCTCGCACGCCTCATGCTGGTTTGTGAAAAATATCTAGGTCGGTACAGTGATAAAAGGGACGCAGTGACAACAAAGAGGGCGGAAAACTTTCCCCGCCACTGTTTCCTGGCCGGTGCGCTCACGCCTCCAATCAAAGTGGAGCGGCTCTACTTCTGAGCGCCTCAACTGGGACTCACTTATCGAACAGCGCCTCCTGCTGGACAGTCAAAATTACATTTTTTTTTCTGTTTTTACAAGAGTTTTTCTGTTGTGCTTTTTCTTCTGATGCTGTACTACATTTTTGGTATTACCACTAATTATAATTTCTGTTTTGTTTTTGTTTCTTTCAGGTGTATAACAACAGCTACAGACTGAATAAACTCATCAAAAAGGCAGGGTCTGTTGTTGGCTCTAAGCTTGTCACCCTGGAGGAGGTGGCAGAGGGCAGGCTGCTGGCAAAGCTGCTGGCTATCATGGACAATGCCTCTCATCCCCTCCACAAAATTCTGGACAAGCTTAAGAGCAGCTTCAGCCACAGACATATTAAATTATTTTTTATGATTTTACTACTTTATCTATCTATCTATCTAACTATCTATCTATCTATCTATCTATCTATCTATCTATGTTGAACTCGTTATAACAGAAGGAAAGGACTTTAGGACTGTCTAACCCTCCCTAATCCGCACCCTTTGACAATTTCCAATTCAAATCTATGTTTCCTGTTCATTTGGCTCTTTTTCCACAGAGGACATGTTGACATGTCACAGTACAGAAAGCACAGGTGTAAATAATAAAAAGAATGATGGCTGAATTTAATCCAGCTGTTTTAGTTTCATTGTCCTGGTACCGTTCATGCTGACTCATGGTCATGTTGTCATGACTCGTGAACAGATCACAGCCATTGTTAATGTTATTAGTAACACCTGTGATGAGTCAATATGCCTTCTGGAAAACGAGACCTGTGTTATAACTTATGAACTCAAGATCTCTCTCACAGAATCCACAACAGTTGTCCCAATTAAATCTCTCATGCATGAATTGGTTAGATGGATAGATGCAATTTAAACATTTTTAGTTACTTCCTTAGCCTTGGGTATGACTGGGTAAGATTCAGCTAGGACCGCACCGATTTATACATTAGGGAGATAAAACAACCTCTCCATAAACAAATGGCATAACACAGGAGGGCCAACTGCTCAGGTCAAGACTTGGCTGTCCACTCACATCTGAGGAGAAACATCTGTTGAACAATACTGTGACTAAAGTGAGTGGCCAAACATTTCAGGCCTCCAAAGTGACAAAGTATCACTAAAAACTGTACTGCCTTAAACTACATCACAAACCAGTTTGACCTTAGCCAAGATAGCAGCATGCTTCTAACATTACTGAAACTACAGAAATGTAGTGCACTGCTCTATTAAAATGCTGTTTTCTTTTTTTAAATAGAATAGGTAATTAATGTACTGGTATATTAAGACAGTAAACAGTTGTGCAGTGATGAACATTTTAATAAACATAAACAAACATTAAAGATGCATGTCTGTTTAATACTCTTCTCCTTCATCATCCTCCTCCTCTCCCACACTATCAGCTCCAAGAGGATCATCGGTTGCCCCCTCCCTTCCCTCAAAGACATTTACAACTCCCGCTGCCTCAGTAGAGCTGAGGCAATCACATGAGACAGCACCCATCCAGCACATCATCTGTTCGACCCGTTACCCTCGGGCAGGCGTCACAGGTCCATCAAAACAAGGACAAACAGACTCAGAAACAGCTTCTTTCCACAAGCCATCACTGCACTGAACACTAAAGGGCGCTGACATTGACACACACGCACACACACACACACACACACACACACCACCCAAGGACAGTGTGCAATATCTGTAAAGACTGTACATACCTGCAACACTGCACACTTTATTTACTTTATTTATATTTGTATTTTTATATTTGCACTACTTGTACTTTTTACTTTAATTTATATTTGTGTGAAATACTCGGATGCTGCTAAAATTTCGTTGTACACTGTGCAATGACAATAAAAAGGATTCTGATTCTGAACCTCCTCATAATCCTTCTCGAGTATATTTGTATATTTAAAAAAACGTATATGCACTTGTATGTTCTAAGCCCTAGCACTTAAATCATAACACATGTACTTAAGGTATCCTTGATAAATAGCAGCTACTATGCTCAGATGAGCATTGCAGCTGTAGCTAGTAGCTTGAGATGGTGACAACTTACAAGTACCTGGGAGTTTACCTGAACAATAAACTGGACTGGACGCATCACACTGCAGCAACATACAAGAAAGGTCAGAGCAGACTGCATCTGCTGAGGAAGCTCAGGTCCTTTGGAGTGCAGGGGGCACGTCCTGACTTCTTTCTATGACTCTGTGGTAGCATCAGCCATTTTCTATGGAGTCTGCTGGAGCAGCAGCATCTCGGCAGCAGGCAGGATGACACTTGATAAACTTATCAAGAAGGCCAGCTCCATCCTGGGATGCCCTCTTGACCCAGTGCAGGTGGTGGGAGAGCGCAGGATGACGGACAAGCTGTCATCGCTGCTGGTGAAGGAGTTCCAACCCCTGCAGGTCACTTTCACAGCACTGGGCAACTCCTTCATATACATATATCATATATTCATATATATGTAAAGTCTGTTTCAGAGAGGGATCACTCCTCAGTAAGTTGAGGTTTCCTCTATTTTTTCCCCCGTTAAAAGGTTTTTTCCCCTCAATATGGCAAGTCTTTAAACACTGGAATCAAAAGTCTAAGGACAAAGGATGTTGCCCGCTGTGCAGACTGTAAAGCCCACTGAAGCAATAGGATGTTGATTTTGGGCTATATAAATAACATGTATTTGATTAGATCATAAAGCATGAATATCAACGGCACTCATTACCTCTGCTAGGGAAGTTATGTCATGTATTATGTTAGTATATTCATTATCTATTGGATATTGCATTCTTATGCTTCAAGTTATAAAAAAATAAATTAAAAAAATCAAAATTTCAATTTTGGGGGGAATTGAAGAACAAGTCTTTCAAAAACATGCAAATAAATACGCAGCAGCTTCCATATTACTGTTAGCAAACATTTCATTTTGGATTGTAACTTGTGTTTTTTAAGAGTTCATTGAAGGGGTATATCTAATTCAGAAAAAGCACAGTAATGACTTTGCAGTAGATGCCTAGGATTAACAACTCAAATAATTTTTCGTGCATGAAACTGTCAATACTAAAACATAAAAACATAATTATGTCTACAGTATAAATAAGCCTACATTTTGTTTTCATATTAACATGTCTACTTCAGAAGTCAAAATCAGAGACTGCCTAAAATGGTAAAAGCTAGTGGAGTTACAATACAAAGACTGCAAAGTGAAGAAGTTTTGAGATTTATTCAATCCAAAAACCATTAAAATATTTTTTTACAGTGGCAGATACAAGTAAAACACAAACAGATTATACATGTGAAAAACAGAACATTTCACATGTAAATACAAAGAAGTTATTATGCATGTATCAGGAACTACACTTTCAGGTTCAATTTACCTAGGCCTCTTCCTCAAGAACACACAGAACACATCGCAAATCAATTATTTCCTGTTTAACTAATATTCCTCTCCTTCTTCCTCATCCTCACCCTCAACTGAGTCGACACCAACCTCCTCATAATCCTTCTCCAGAGCTGCCATGTCCTCTCTGGCCTCGGAGAACTCTCCCTCTTCCATACCCTCACCAACATACCAGTGCACAAAGGCACGCTTGGCATACATCAGATCAAATTTATGGTCGAGCCGAGCCCAGGCCTCTGCAATAGCGGTGGTGTTGCTCAGCATGCACACAGCCCTCTGGACCTTGGCCAGGTCTCCACCAGGAACTACAGTGGGCGGCTGGTAGTTGATGCCAACCTTGAAACCAGTGGGGCACCAGTCCACAAACTGGATCGTGCGCTTTGTTTTGATGGTAGCAATGGCAGCATTCACATCTTTGGGCACCACATCACCACGATACAAGAGGCAGCAAGCCATGTACTTGCCGTGGCGGGGGTCGCATTTCACCAACTGATTGGCTGGCTCGAAGCAGGCGTTGGTGATTTCTGACACGGTAAGCTGCTCATGGTAAGCCTTCTCAGCAGAGATGACGGGGGCATAGGTGGCCAGAGGGAAGTGGATACGGGGATATGGCACCAAGTTGGTCTGGAACTCTGTCAGATCAACATTGAGGGCACCATCGAAACGAAGGGAGGCAGTGATGGAGGACACAATCTGACTGATCAACCTGTTCAGGTTAGTGTAACTGGGACGCTCAATGTCAAGGTTCCTACGACAGATATCGTAAATGGCCTCGTTATCTACCATGAAAGCACAGTCAGAGTGCTCCAGGGTGGTGTGGGTGGTCAAGATGGCGTTGTAGGGCTCCACCACAGCCGTGGACACCTGGGGAGCGGGGTAGATGGAGAACTCTAGCTTGGACTTCTTGCCGTAGTCGACAGACAGACGCTCCATCAGCAGGGAGGTGAAACCAGAGCCGGTGCCACCTCCGAAGCTGTGGAAAACCAGGAAGCCCTGAAGGCCAGTGCACTGGTCAGCCTGAGGACAGAGAGAGACAATGATCACATATAAGATAGAGTTATGTAATTTCAGTGGTTATTCTTGCAATTGACTTGTTTTGCTCTGATTTCACCCACCAGTTTGCGGATCCTGTCCAGCACCTGGTCGATGATCTCTTTGCCGATGGTGTAGTGTCCACGGGCGTAGTTGTTGGCAGCATCCTCCTTGCCAGTGATCAGCTGCTCAGGGTGGAACAGCTGGCGGTAGGTACCAGTGCGCACCTCATCTAAAAAAGAAACAAAAACAGACATTGCATCAGATTGGTTTACAATGATCAGATATTTACCAAATTAATGCTCATCTAGGAGTCACACTTACCAATGACAGTGGGCTCCAGGTCCACAAAAACAGCTCTGGGGACGTGCTTTCCAGCTCCAGTCTCACTGAAGAAGGTGTTGAAGGAATCATCTCCTCCTCCAATGGTCTTGTCACTGGGCATCTGTCCGTCCGGCTGGATCCCATGTTCCAGGCAGTAAAGCTCCCAGCAGGCGTTGCCAATCTGGACACCGGCCTGACCAACGTGCACTGAGATACACTCACGCTGTGGAAGGGGGAAAAAAAGATAGAAAATTATAATAAAAATAAGCTGGACTGTCTGAAGAAAGTTATAGTAGGAATTGTAACTAATCAGAGACTGAAGGCTACTAATCACATGTTGAGGACTTCTCTATAGCTAGTGTAATATCTGAGGAGGAAAAAGGCTCTTTTGTAGAGAACCAGAGACTAGATCATCATGACTAATCCTGTCATCTTATGACATGTTGCACACAGTCCGTTAAACTGAACAGAACACCCTACAGAAAACATATTGTAGTGAACTGGACAAACATAATTCACCATAATCTGAGTGGTTTCCTTCTCTCTGACATCTGACTGTTGGGCGATGCCCCCTCGTAAGCGTTAGTGTGTAAACATGACAACGGAGAGTTGGGAGGGGCTAAGGATATATATATATTCCCGCTTTTGTCAGAATTAATGGCGAAATAAACTTCGTCAAAGAGAGAAGTTGTTCGCCTGTTTTCCACCACTTCTACATTGGATCACGTCGGGGTCACCAATGTAGCTGTGTTTGTTTTATTGACCTCGCAACGATACCGCATAAAATATTTAAGGCCTTTAAGGATGCCAGTGAGTAGGTTTTGTTTGAAAAGCCTGTCGTCGCAGTTTCATCAAGGCCAGGCCCCTTCAAACAGGCCGTAAAAAAGAGGAATGTTTCAGGATGAGAGCCGTTGGCCTTCAAAACAGGATAAACCAGAAGCTGTCAGTCCGACTGAACGTTTGAATAGTTAACATTTTCTGTCTATTTCCAACTCCCTGTCGAGTTACAGATTAGTCACCAGATTTTCAGTTAAAACGACGAAGATGAAGATTAACCGTCCTCCATTTTAACGTTTTCTGTCGAATCAATAAAAAATATATCTATTCATACTCACCATGTTTCCTGAAACTGTTCGGTTTGTAGCTTGGATTGACAAAGTGGAAGAGACTACGTTGACTCTTACAGTTCGGCCGTAATGGGTCCTTTGTAAGAAGTAACTGCGGAGCTAGTGGCGGGCAAGGTTTTTTATACCGTAACCACCGGAAGTGTGCTGATAAATCCGATTGGTTGCCAGAGTCACATGGGGGAATCCTATTGGCTTAAATTAAACACTCGTCTTCCGCGATGGCATGGCATGACATAGACATATATACATATATGTCTATATGTCTATGTGGCATGAGGTCTTGTCTGAGCTCCTATAGGCCCGTGGCTCTGTGACAGTGGGCATCAGCCAGGAAGTGAATATCTTTTAAAGGGGTTTTTACAGCTTTACTCTTTTGTATTGCCTCTATTAATATTTCTGCGTCTTTACAGACTCACTGTATGTAACTGTATTATTTGTTGTTCCTTTTATGTCATTTAAAATCAGCTGTTTGTCTGTTTTTCACCAACAAACGGCAGTTGAAGTCCTCAGCAGTGGTGGAGAGTAACTAAGTGCATTTACTCAAGTACTGTACCTAAGTACAATTTTGAGGTTCTTGTACTTTACTTGAGTATTTCCATTTTTCTGTCGAATCAATAAAAAATATATCTATTCATACTCACCATGTTTCCTGAAACTGTTCGGTTTGTAGTTTGGATTGACAAAGTGGAGAGACTATGTTAACTCTTACAGTTCGGCCGTAATGGGTCCTTTGTAAGAAGTAACTGCGGAGCTAGTGGCGGGCGCATGCGCTCTCTACACCTTCGTCAATAAGTGTGTGGATTCATTTGCCGTTACCATGGCAACTTGTTTGGCATAAAGCTGAGACGACAGTATTTATAACATTGTGTATTTATGCGTAATTATGTCCATACTATGCCAAAAATAACATTTCCGAGAAGTAAGCCATTTATCGGAGATGTTGCTGGTCTGTACCCGGGAACAAGGGCAGAGCGAGCACGCATGGAACGAAAAGAACAGGGCCAAAGGTTCCGCCTTAACCGATGATCGGAATTATTTTGTTGAGGGAATGGTAGGAAGATCCTAACGTGCCTCCGTGCTCAACAAGGCGCGGATGAAACTTAAAGCTAAAATTACAGCTATTTAAAAACAAGAAGTCACCGCTCACTCCGAAGATATGGCCTTACGGAGCTATGGCGCTTGTGTCCTCTGTCAGAAGGCATTTGTCGTGAGGATGATGTACAGGGTGAGTGCAGGTTAAGTGTCATTGAACGCAGCATCTTTACCATGGAGGTCAGACAGACAGACAAGCTGTATAAACAGCACAGAGATCATAAGACTACAGTTTAGCTCCGTTTACAGCGGTGTTTCTATAAGAGTAATATTTCATATTAATTAAAACATTAGAAGAAATGTGATATTGTTAAACATGTCGCAAGTTATTAAACAGTGCTATAGCCAGTCCTTCAGTCACTCTACAACAAACTATCTAATAAAACAAGGAAGCTTCTGAAGCACTTGTTCTGGTTTTCTGGTTTATGGTCTTTATACAGTTTGTGATGGTAAAGGTGGGTAATACAGATAAAATCATCTAATCACGGTCATCAATCATGAAAAAATCAGAAATATGCTTAGGTGGACTACAGACTAAAATGAAATACCAAAATCTTGGCTCTCAAACCATTTAATGGTACTTTGTTAGAGCCCAACTAATATGTCGGTTGATCGTTATTGGACCATCACAGATGTATATTGGGATCGGTGTATATGTTGTCGATATCGGCCAATATGAAAACTGTTTGGTTTTACAGAACACAATGCCAAAAATGATGTTTGGGGTGATTTATAATGACTAAATTTGAGTGACGTTTATTGATGAACTGTAAAAGATCCTGCCTCCATTAAATATATTTTGGTTTGATAATCACATTTTCACTGACCCCCAAAGAACTGCATATCGGTTGGGCTCTAGTATTTTCTTGTCTGTGTATTATTTTGCTTTATTCTTAGAACAGATGGCGGTTTGTTACTGGTTACTAACTTACTAGAGCTTAAAGAGACATTTGTTTTATATTTCATCCTCAGGGAATGAGTGCAGCTGCACACACACAGCCCCAGGTAGATTTCCTAAAAGGACAAGTACACAGGAAGCACCAAGGTGCGACCAACCTGAAAACTCTACGCCTACCTGAAGAACTCCAGGTGGCTGCCCGGTCGATTATTCACGGTGGGTTAAGTTAATAATGTGGCAGTCAGTTGGTACCATCACTGGTCCTGAAATCAGTAAAAATGCAAAGTAACTTTTCAATTTCTCCACCTGTAGGAGCTCAGGTGAATAGGCTAACTGACCGTGCTCAAAGCCTCACAAACTTCCTGTGGAGCAGAAAACGAGCAGTTGAAAATTCGACTCTGAGGAAGAAAGCTGTGAGCCTGGAGAAGGAACTCTGGGAGAAAGCAATGGAGAAGAGAGGAGGTGGGTGACACACAAATCGAAAAGTACAGTGGCTGTGCAGTGACTGCAAAGCTGAAGCAGCTGGAGAAAAGTAAATGCGTTTGTTATTGCAGACGTAGATGAACAAGCACTGGCGGACCGCATCAGGAAAAAAGTGTTTTCAGAGCTGAGAAGAACCACATACCACTGGACTCCCATGAAGTAACAATTGCATTTATCTAATATTTTAGATAATGATACTATCAATTCATTTTACTATCTCAGTTCATTTAACTACTTTCTTATGGATAAAATAAAGAGCATTTTTTACCCAAAGTAAGACGAGATACATTTAACTTTGTATACCTTTTTTATAGACGTATGGTAAATGGCAACTCATTTACAGTTTTCATTGTGACACTAGCTTTATATAATATTCAGACTCGTTTCAGTGACAAAAAGTCAGAACAAAGTCAGAAGTGGAGCTACAGGGTTTTGTGAATTCTTCTATATGTAGCTACATGTTGGAGCTTGTAACTGCTGATTTCTCCTGCTTGATTCTGAGACATAGATCAGTTTGTTTACCGCTCAGTCTTTGTGTTTCAGGTACGATGAAGAGTTAGGTGTGGTGTACATGGCGGCTCGGATGGCTGGAGGCTATGCAGCAGTGAGGAGAGCTATGAATGAGGTAAAGAACAAGTGGTGGAGATCGTAGCCTTTGACATCTCAAAAAACACGTTTTTATACTTGTATATAATTGTAGTGAAGTAAGGAAAATTACAAAAGAAATGTCCTATTTTTTTTATCATTTCAGATAAAGAAGAGGGATCCCTCTTTTGCTCCTCAGTCTCTCCTGGACTTTGGTTCAGGGCTGGGAACAGTTGTCTGGTGAGTTAAAAACACTAGTGTAAAATAAATAGAGATTTCATGTAAATTACCAGACTATGATTTGAGTTTTTCTCCCACAGGGCATCACACTCGTGCTGGGGCGACACTTTAAAGGAGATGGTGTGTGTGGACAGCTCTGGGCCGATGAACATCCTCGCAGAGCGACTTCTCAAAGGTGCTCACTCAAACATTTCTTACAGTTTATTTGGGATTTTGTCAAATACATGATCAGAAAATCTAAGTGTTGTTGTTTTTTTGAGCAGGTGATGATGAGCAGGCTGAACCTCACATCAAACAAGTCTATTTCAGACAGTTCCTCCCCGTCTCTCCAAAGGTAAAACCCCCTTAATTTCAATTCAGCAGCAGAAAAACACATTCTGTATTCAGTACAACTGCCCCTCATACAGCTGTCTTTTCTAGGAAATTAAGAATAGCAACACCACAGTAAGCACCATGTTAAATCAAGAGCATCATTCGGATTCCCTCTTTTACATTTAGAGTTTGGAACATTTTTGTATTTATGGATTTATTAATTGTATTTATTCCCACACATCTCAAAGATAAGCAGCCCTGTCTGTCCTGTGTTTCTCCTTACAGGTGCAGTTTGACTTGGTGGTCGCAGCCTTCACACTGTCAGAAATTCCCAGTGTGAAGGAGCGAGAAGACGTAGTGCTCACTCTGTGGAGAAAGACAAACTCGTATCTGGTTGGTTTGAATAATGACAAAACTTCACCTACTGATAGGCCTATCATGATAATAACATTATCATCTTACATATCTTATCTTATCAGCTTGTTATCTATTTGTCCTTGACCTCTATCATTTTTGCGTAAATTGCCCACTGTGTTTACATGCCTTTTTTTAATAGAGTCTGAGAATCCATTTTATTTATTATTTTGGTTGTGTGTAATTTTTTTTGATTCATTTAAGATATTATAATATTTGTTTCACATTAGGGCTGCAACTAACGGTTATTGTCATTATTGATTAATCTGCAGATTACTTTCATGATTAATTGATTAATGATCCATAAAATGTCCAAAAATGGTCTAAAATCCAAGTCCAACTTGTCATCTTCGGATTGCTTTTTCTATCCAACCAACAGACCGAAACACAAAGACTCTTCATTAACTGTCATAAATGATGAAGAAGAGCAGCTAATCCTTTGAGAAGCTGGAACCAGCAAATGTTTGATATTTTTGCTTGAAAAATGACAGAAACGACTAATTAATCAGAAAAATAGTTGCCAACTAATGTTCTTTCAATCAACCATTCAAATAATCAGCTAATCATTGCAGCTCAGTTTTTACATTGTCTTGCATTATAATATTATTTTTTTTATCATTATATCAGCGGCGTGAAATGGTCTTAAAATGACAATAATAGAATTTTTCGTAAATATTTCTGGGAAAACGTCAAAAAAAAGTTGTGACAAACCTACTTACAGATGATGTGCACTTTACTCTTGATTTTCTGTGTTTGAACTTTTAGTAATACTAGATATGAGACAATTTGAGTATAAATTGCAATTTGTCTTTTCTGGCACCTCGAAGTCATGTCTCATTTAATGACATCTGATCATGTTTTCTCTATTCCTTGGTTTAGGTTCTGGTGGAAAACGGGACCAGAGAGGGCCATCAGATGCTTATGGAGGCCAGAGACACTTTATTAAAGGTATTTTTAAACATAGCACATTAAAAACTCCCTTGGGTGCTGTTGTGTGAATTATTTTACACAGTTAGTGGAAGCAGACTGATGACTTCCTTTTTTTCTTCTCAGAAACAGGAGCAGACCCTACATGACACCAGACCGGCATCCGTGTTTGCTCCGGTACGTTAAAATCCCAGCTGGTTAAAAACTGCCGTGCGTTCAGCCAGCAGTGTCACAGTCTTCACGATCCTCTATTTCTTGTTTTGTTTTTCCAGTGTCCTCATGAAGCGACGTGTCCTAAACTAGCCGTTGAGCACATCACACCTTGCAACTTCCAGCAGCTGTACAAACCTCTGCCTCTGCCCAAGGTAAGATCAAATTCTGGACTAACTCTATGTCTTCAGCATAAAGTTTACAGCTTGAAGTGTAGGTATCAGTCAAAAGGCAGGAGAGCATGTAATGCAATGTCTGAGAAATGGCATCAAAAGCTACCATTCAGAACTTTATAAGCTTAGTGGCAGACTTTACCAGAATTTGGTATATGGCAGGTGTTTCATACCCTGTCAGTAATTCACATGACGTATATATTGTTAGAAGTAGTATCAGATTAATGTAGATTTTAAAAAGTCAAGTCAAAAGATTTTAGTCATAACTCAATCTAATCTGATCACACAGACATAATATACATACGTACTGTTTTAGAGATATTCAGATTGTTACTTACACTTTATATTTCATGTCCATCACAAGTTAATTCCCATAAATCTGCTTAGAAATCACAGAAAACTCTCATCCTTACAACTGCAGAACTTGCCTGAGAATCATCACATTTTTAAGTTTTCTTCAGTGTCAAAGTCATCCAGTTAAAGTTGTCTGCTTTTCCATGACCACACTGCAGATGGGACCTGCTAGGACCTGCTAAAGTCCTACCAGCATATCTTAAATTTTGCCATTTGCCAAAACGTAACCAGGCAAAAAATACCGGGACTCAGGTTGCAGCCCACAGCATCAAACAATGCAACATTATGTACTATCCCTCAAAGTTTTATAGGAATTTAAGTTTCAAAACTTAGAGGAATTATCCCTGGAATAGATGTAAGACAAAGAAAAATAAAAGAAGTCCCAATAATATTATTTCATTTTGCACTATCAATGATTTTCGAGGGGGCGTCCCCAGCATCAGACTTTAAAGACACTTGATGTAAAGCACCTGTAGGTGGAGCTACTGTCTTTGTTTACACAGCTATGGTACCAACACTTAAACTGACATTCCTGTGTAAAACTCACTATTTACAGGTACTTTTTTAGATTTCGCTCACTTGTTTTTTTGTTTAATTTCAGCACAGTGATCAGGGAATAGAGAAGTTCAGCTACCTGATTCTGACTCGGACAGGACCAGCAGAGGCAGAAACGGAAGGTGTGGACTGGGCCAGGCTGATCGCACCGGTGCAGCGCAGAACAAGACACGTCCACTGTCGACTGTGCTGCCCAGATGGACAACTTCAACACCTGGTGGTGACTGCACGAAAACACAGCAGGTAAAGGCCCTGCATCACACAGAACCAGGCCGCAGTGACATCAGTTTACCACTTCTAATTGAGATTCAAAGCCTGGATTTGATTACATATCTTTTGTACAGTCCCTTAAATAAACTAATTACCTGTCAATAATTCCTCTAGTAATTATAGATGTGACTTTTTCATCGAGAAATACTAAACTGCCTCTTTTCAGTACCACTTTTACCCTTTCTCTTAAAGTTTGTAATTCATCATGAAGTGTTGATATCAATCAAATGACGCAAGGCACCGTCTGAGAAAATGTATCAAAGGCTGCTATTCAAAACTTCATAAGCTTGGTTGAGTTTACCAGCATTTGGCATATGGCAGGTTTTGATTCACATTTTCATTTAATTTTAATTCAACAAAATTAATTAAGTAATTAATTAATTAATTAGACTGAAAGTTGTGTTTAATTTCCTTCGATCAGAGATGTGTACCGCTGTGCTCGGATCAGCGACTGGGGAGATCAAGTGCCAATCATTCCAAAAGTCGATGATGACGTCGAGACTGATTCAGAGTGATGAGTCAATGGGAACAGAGCAAACGGGTCATTCTTCAGAATTTTGAAACAACAGACACTGCCGTACAAGGACTCATCGGCTTCAACAGAAGATTCTTGTTTCTTTACTGGAACTGTTAAAATATTGACTCAACCTCAGATTACTTCAATAAAAAGTACTTTACCCAGCTTTATTGTGTACCACTTTCAACAAATCATAATCCATTTCTTGTAACAACCATGTTTGTATTTGGACAGTAATGTGATTTCCACCTGCATGTTTCAGTACTTGAGTATCGTAATTACTGAAAGAATCAAGTCCAAAGCACCACTGATCGTTACGGTTACTTTTTCTTGCTCAAACCTCAAATTCATGTGATTATGAGGGAATTAATCATTCATATGTGTTGCATAGGAAATCAGTAAAGTGGAGGCCCGAGGATGCAGTTAATTGCGATACGACATTACTGTTCTCTGGTGTTTTATAGACTTAAATAATCATCAGATTAATCTATAATGAAAACAATAGTTAGTTGCAGCCTGCCCGGATTTTACACACTGCAGTTCACACCAAGCATTGAAGTCCTTTATGTGAAAGACAAGAGAAAAAATGTTGCTGAACAGGGCTGTAATTAACATGTGCATCATTGATTAATCTGCACATTATTTTCACAATTAATCAATTGTTTATGTCTATAAATTGTCAAAAAAGAGGAAATGTTCATCACTATATGTCAGAGCTCAAAATTACGTCAAAATTGTTTCTTTTGTCCAACCAACAGTCCAAAACCAAAACACTCGTCGTCAAAAAGCAGCAAATCCTCACATTTACGAAGCTGGAACCAGATGTTTTGACAAAAATTACTTTTTTTAAAATCAACTAATCAGAAGTCGACTACCGCAATCAGGATTTCAAAACTTCATCTCATTTGTTTGACGTTTACCTCTCTGACCAACTCGTAATGCTGCGCAATCCAGCTGGAACAGTCAGATCCCAACACGCCCTTAATGTGTGCACAGATTCCATCACACCCGTATGTCCACAATGTCTCAGGTTTAAGGTTTCATGTCTCAGATCTACTTTAATAACAGTGCGAAAAAACTCTCAGAAATCTGCAGTTTTTAAAACGTTTTCATAAACTCGTCTTCTGTGATGTGAAAAGCACTTCCTAAGCAGTCCTAAGAGCTAAAGAATCACTTTTGGCATCCTTATTTCTTGTTCAAGTATTGATTTGAGTTGTCACATTTGTTTATATTCTTGTAATACAGTAAATATGAACACACAATTACAGAAACGTCAGCACACATGATATCAACAACAGTTAACTCCCAACAATCTCTTTCAGTGCTGAGTTCAAGTCTGGGTACTCATACTGAAATCCAGTCTCTTGAGTCCTCTTTGGTATGACTTTCTGGCCCTGCGTGAGGACGATGGCCCTCTCAGAGCCCATTAGGCCGTTCATGACGAAGCCAGGCACAGGAAAAATGGTGGGTCTCCTCATGACCCGGCCCAGTTCTTTAGTGAACTCGTAGTTGGTGTTCAGTGCAGGTGCGACTCCGTTGAAAACCTGTGGTGAAGGGGAGGGAGTGTCGGTGTCAGCAGGGGGCTCCAGAGCGTGGGCGATGATTCCTGCCAGGTCTGAGACGTGGATCCAGGGAAACGGCTGACGCCCTGACCCCAAGGTGCCCCCGAGGCCGAGCCAGAAGGGGAGCAGCATTTGCTTCATGGCACCACCATCGCGGCCCAATACTGCCCCTGGCAGAGGGAGGGAGGATTGGATGTTTAGCAGTCCAAGTTAAAACTTGCAAATGCCCAGCAAACAATACATGTTTGCTGGGCATTAAACTGCCAGGGTTTGCTACCGTAACTTAAAGTGAAATAAAAAACACTTTTCACATACCAGGCCTGATGACAACTTGTTTGGTGGTTTTTGCCACATTCTCAGGAAGAAGTGCAGAGGCCTCCCACTCTTTCACAAGTTTGGAAAGGAGGTCAAATGGTGTCCATTCACTGTCTTCTGTATACTGAGCAGTCAGGCTGGGCTTGTAACAAGCTGAGGGTCAAAAAGTGAAGTAAGAAAAATATATAATGATAGATATCAACAAGGACAATATTTCTTAAATCCGATTGAAATAATTCTAATTAGAGATTTCATCTTAACAGTATACATGGATATGGAAGCAAATCTGATTGCCACAACTTTCTGTAATCACCTAAATTGATCATTCAAGTTGCTGTATGTATATTTTTGACCCAGCAGATTTGGTCACATTTTCAGAAGACCTACTGTATAATAAATTAATTATTGAAGCAAACTTCATGATTGTTTTTTGTGACGAAGTAGTATGTGTTCCACTCATTCCATCACAGAAAAATGAGAGTCGACTGCCACGATATACATGTTCCTTACAAGTGTATGTAAACTTTTGACCACAACCAACCAGAGGACCAATCAGGTTAAGCGTTTACATGGTTATTAGGTGCAAATATTGTCCCATTGAACAGATTATTAAAGGTTTACACCACCCGTCTCGATCTGATTGAAAATTCTTTCAGATTGAGCCGGATCAGATCAGCCTCTTCGGACTGAGGGGGTTACATGAGGCATTTTTATTCTGATCAGGCTATTGTTCTGATTATTAGTAGAATGTTATGGTCCATGTAAAAGCAGCTACTGTCTAAGTTATCTTTGAGTTTGTGTAGTCCGGCTTGCCGCTAACAGGAATGTCAAGGTTTATTATTTGGCAGAGACTTACCTACGCCTGATACCAGGACCCAGGAGCGAGGAGGACTGGGGGAAGCAGCAATGGCTTGAGCCAGGGTTTTTGTAGTGTCAATTCGGCTGGAGAACAAATCCTTTTTGTAACTTTCATTCCACCTGAAACCACAAATAAAAACAAATCAGGTGGAAAAGTACCTACAGCAGTACTCATTTTGTAGAGAAATTGCCCAGTTAAGTTCCTGTTAAATTCCTTTTTAGTTGATTGAAGAGGTCAAATGCACTATAGACATGATTCTGCTTTACTTCTGAAAAGCCTTTCCACCAGAGTAACTTGTAACTTTGCTCAAGTTATTTGCTTCCATTCAGCCAAAAGATTGTAAGAAGCCAGCTACTGATGTTGGGCATTGAGGCCTGGCTGGTAGTAAGTATTCCAGTGCATCCAAAAGATGTTGGATAGGGTTCAGTGTAATGAAAAAAACCTTAAACCCAGACCAAAGTTTTGACCATTTAGTGTAATAGCTAGTGGACCAAGAGTGTGGCTGTGGCTGTTTACTTGATGCTCACCATCGTAGTGGGTTCATCAGATTTTCGCCAGCCAAGTTGACAGCACCCTCACACGGTGGAAGGCCACTAGACTCCAACTCACCCTGCAGAATCACAGAGGACAAAAAGTACAGGATTGTATAAATTACTCTGGATTTTTCAGTACAGTGACATGCAGTGCAAACATTTGAGATCAAAAATCGCTGTGACAAATTAGGAGTTCCTCAAGATGAGAAATGACTTTCTGTTTGACTATGAATTAACCTGACATCATACCCATGTTATCTTCCCTGGACCAGGCTGTCGGGATATCACCGTGACCTCATGACCTTTTTGTCTAAGCTGGCGAGTCAGCTCACGGCCCACAAAGCCAGATCCCCCTCCTGCAAGGAAAACAATATAGAGAAATGCACATACAAACAGAAGAACCAAGAGAAATCCGTTATCAGGACTGGACTGTAACTAAGTACACTGATTCAAACATTATGCATAGTACAAATTTTGAGGTACTCCACTACAATTCAGAGGCAAATATTATACCTTTTACTTCATTGCATTTAATTATAACTTTAGTTACATTGCAGAATTAGTCTAAAAATACAAAACATAATCAATAAATACATTATGATGTAAGATTCTAGGTTAAGATACAACTTGATCCCAAGGATGGGGCTGGGTATCGTTTAACAAACAAAATCCAATACTGGTACCGATACTGAAACCATGACTTCAATACTGGTTCCTGAACGCTACTTGTTTTGTTACCAGTTTTGTGAAATCTGTTTTGACCAAAGATTATACTACACATACACACATGTGAGCTCTGGTTATCAGATCCATTAAATGTGGATGAGAGAAAAAAAAACTATTTAGGTTGTATTTGACCTAAATTCACTAACATATGATACTGATTGTGCTATTCATGGCAGATGCAAACACAGTTTATTGAAAGCAGACAGTCAGCAAAGACTTTATTGTCACTCTAGAAGAACAGGGACAATGCGCATGCGTACTGTGCATGCTTACAAAACAAGGACTCTGTGCATTATTTTAACAAACTTAGCTTTAGATAATAACTTTAAAAACACAGTGACAGTTTCTAGAGTAAATCACACAGCTGGGACGCATTTTACTACAATTTACTGTACGAACATAATGCACACGTAACATACTGTTACGTACTGAAGTCAAGCCTGCACTGCTAACATTAGCTAACAGCTAGCTGCTAACGTTATGTCATTGACCTTTCTGAGCGATGAAAACATGTAATTCTGAAGAAAAAAAACCGCACGTACCTATTAAGACTCTCATGGTCATTCAATTGCCGTCCAATGTTGGTTAAATAAGGGAAGGTCGCAGCAGGTTGCACACTTTCCCTGTGACTCTACCGCTCTGAGTGCTGTAACCGACCGACTTGATTCTGGCGTTTTTGGACCAATGGAGGTTCCGTAGTGTCCGTGTAGGCTGAGAGCTTGGAGTATAACTGTCAGATACTGTTCCCCCCCTCTGTTCAATATGAAAGGAGGCTCACACATCTTTCAAATTCATACTGCTGACTTCTTTCCCCACAACAGATAAGTCCTGTGATTTTCAGGCTGATATCATTAAATTTGACCATTTACAACAGGGGGAATGCATCCTGACAGCTTGGAGTACTACTGTCAGATACTGTTCCCCCTCTGTTCAATATGAAAGGATGCTCACACATCTTTCAAATTCACACTGCTGACTTCTTTCCCCACAACAGATAAGTCCTGTGATTTTCAGGCTGATATCATTAAATTTGACCATTTACAACAGGGGGAACGCATCCTGACAGCTTGGAGTAGCCTATTACTGCCAGATACTGTTCCCCCTCTGTTCAATATGAAAGGATGCTCACACATCTTTCAAATTCACACTGCTGACTTCTTTCCCCACAACAGATAAGTCCTGTGATTTTCAGGCTGATATCATTAAATTTGACCATTTACAACAGGGGGAACGCATCCTGACAGCTTGGAGTAGCCTATTACTGTCAGATACTGTTCCCCCTCTGTTCAATATGAAAGGATGCTCACACATCTTTCAAATTCATACTGCTGACTTCTTTCCCCACAACAGATAAGTCCTGTGATTTTCAGGCTGATATCATTAAATTTGACCATTTACAACAGGGGGAACTCATCCTGACAGCTTGGAGTAGCCTATTACTGCCAGATACTGTTCACCCTCTGTTCAATATGAAAGGAGGCTCACACATCTTTCAAATTCATACTGTTGACTTCTTTCCCCACAACAGATAAGTCCTGTGATTTTCAGGCTGATATCATTAAATTTGACCATTTACAACAGGGGGAACGCATCCTGACAGCTTGGAGTACTACTGTCAGATACTGTTCCCCTCTGTTCAATATGAAAGGAGGCTCACACATCTTTCAAATTCATACTGCTGACTTCTTTCCCCACAACAGACAAGTCCTGTGATTTTCAGGCTGATATCATTAAATTTGACCATTTACAACAGGGGGAACGCATCCTGACAGCTTGGAGTACTACTGTCAGATACTGTTCCCCCTCTGTTCAATATGAAAGGATGCTCACACATCTTTCAAATTCATACTGTTGACTTCTTTCCCCACAACAGATAAGTCCTGTGATTTTCAGGCTGATATCATTAAATTTGACCATTTACAACAGGGGGAACGCATCCTGACAGCTTGGAGTAGCCTATTACTGTCAGATACTGTTCCCCCTCTGTTCAATATGAAAGGAGGCTCACACATCTTTCAAATTCATACTGCTGACTTCTTTCCCCACAACAGATAAGTCCTGTGATTTTCAGGCTGATATCATTAAATTTGACCATTTACAACAGGGGGAACGCATCCTGACAGCTTGGAGTACTACTGTCAGATACTGTTCCCCCTCTGTTCAATATGAAAGGATGCTCACACATCTTTCAAATTCATACTGCTGACTTCTTTCCCCACAACAGATAAGTCCTATGATTTTCAGGCTGATATCATTAAATTTGACCATTTACAACAGGGGGAACGCATCCTAACAGCTTGGAGTACTACTGTCAGATACTGTTCCCCCTCTGTTCAATATGAAAGGAGGCTCACACATCTTTCAAATTCATACTGCTGACTTCTTTCCCCACAACAGATAAGTCCTGTGATTTTCAGGCTGATATCATTAAATTTGACCATTTACAACAGGGGGAATGCATCCTGACAGCTTGGAGTGTTGCTGTCAGATACTGTTCCCCCTCTGTTCAATATGAAAGGATGCTCACACATCTTTCAAATTCATACTGCTGACTTCTTTCCCCACAACAGATAAGTCCTGTGATTTTCAGGCTGATATCATTAAATTTGACCATTTACAACAGGGGGAACGCATCCTGACAGCTTGGAGTACTACTGTCAGATACTGTTCCCCCTCTGTTCAATATGAAAGGATGCTCACACATCTTTCAAATTCATACTGCTGACTTCTTTCCCCACAACAGATAAGTCCTATGATTTTCAGGCTGATATCATTAAATTTGACCATTTACAACAGGGGGAACGCATCCTAACAGCTTGGAGTACTACTGTCAGATACTGTTCCCCCTCTGTTCAATATGAAAGGATGCTCACACATCTTTCAAATTCATACTGCTGACTTCTTTCCCCACAACAGATAAGTCCTATGATTTTCAGGCTGATATCATTAAATTTGACCATTTACAACAGGGGGAACGCATCCTGACAGCTTGGAGTACTACTGTCAGATACTGTTCCCCTTCTGTTCAATATGAAAGGAGGCTCACACATCTTTCAAATTCATACTGCTGACTTCTTTCCCCACAACAGATAAGTCCTGTGATTTTCAGGCTGATATCATTAAATTTGACCATTTACAACAGGGGGAATGCATCCTGACAGCTTGGAGTGTTGCTGTCAGATACTGTTCCCCCTCTGTTCAATATGAAAGGATGCTCACACATCTTTCAAATTCATACTGCTGACTTCTTTCCCCACAACAGATAAGTCCTGTGATTTTCAGGCTGATATCATTAAATTTGACCATTTACAACAGGGGGAACGCATCCTGACAGCTTGGAGTACTACTGCCAGATACTGTTCCCCCTCTGTTCAATATGAAAGGATGCTCACACATCTTTCAAATTCATACTGTTGACTTCTTTCCCCACAACAGATAAGTCCTGTGATTTTCAGGCTGATATCATTAAATTTGACCATTTACAACAGGGGGAATGCATCCTGACAGCTTGGAGTGTTGCTGTCAGATACTGTTCCCCCTCTGTTCAATATGAAAGGATGCTCACACATCTTTCAAATTCATACTGTTGACTTCTTTCCCCACAACAGATAAGTCCTGTGATTTTCAGGCTGATATCATTAAATTTGACCATTTACAACAGGGGGAATGCATCCTGACAGCTTGGAGTGTTGCTGTCAGATACTGTTCCCCCTCTGTTCAATATGAAAGGATGCTCACACATCTTTCAAATTCATACTGCTGACTTCTTTCCCCACAACAGATAAATTTGACCATTTACAACAGGGGTGGAACCACCGTCCACAGGCATCACAGGATATCTGTAGTGCAAAAACATTTTAACACTGCATGAAATCTTAAAAGAAAACTTGGAAAGACAAATTAATATTGGCAAAACGTGCAAAATAAGATTTATTTATTTTTGCTCCCCATGATGGGACGTTTTCGGAAATATCTTCTTAATGGAAAGTGAAATATAGTGAAGTATCTGAAAGAGGGCAGCATTTGTGAGGAGAAGATGATTTCTTTTGAGTCTGATCCTCGGCAATTGTATTTTTTGTAATTTTCAGAGATAATAACCTGAGTAGTCAAAGATGTTTTCATATAATATTACAAGCTGTCAGGATGCGTTCCCCCTGTTGTAAATGGTCAAATTTAATGATATCAGCCTGAAAATCACAGGACTTATCTGTTGTGGGGAAAGAAGTCAGCAGTATGAATTTGAAAGATGTGTGAGCCTCCTTTCATATTGAACAGAGGGGGAACAGTATCTGACAGTAGTACTCCAAGCTGTTAGGATGCGTTCCCCCTGTTGTAAATGGTCAAATTTAATGATATCAGCCTGAAAATCATAGGACTTATCTGTTGTGGGGAAAGAAGTCAGCAGTATGAATTTGAAAGATGTGTGAGCATCCTTTCATATTGAACAGAGGGGGAACAGTATCTGACAGTAGTACTCCAAGCTGTTAGGATGCGTTCCCCCTGTTGTAAATGGTCAAATTTAATGATATCAGCCTGAAAATCATAGGACTTATCTGTTGTGGGGAAAGAAGTCAGCAGTATGAATTTGAAAGATGTGTGAGCATCCTTTCATATTGAACAGAGGGGGAACAGTATCTGACAGTAGTACTCCAAGCTGTCAGGATGCGTTCCCCCTGTTGAAAATGGTCAAATTTAACGATATCAGCCTGAAAATCACAGGACTTATCTGTTGTGGGGAAAGAAGTCAGCAGTATGAATTTGAAAGATGTGTGAGCCTCCTTTCATATTGAACAGTGGGGGAACAGTATCTGACAGTAATACTCCAAGCTGTCAAGACACCCATACGAGCTGTTTAAGTCTCAAAGTATCCGGTCTTACAGGTACTTAAATATAAAAAGTGCTTTTACTGGCAATTTGAAGTAAAAATAATTTACTCATATTTATGTACTTACTGTATGTGCTTGTATCATTATTTTTGCATCTAATCATTATGAGGTTGAATGTAAGAAGAAGAAATGAATGGCAGAAGTTGTCTATTGGAGAATGAGCTGTGTCGCAGGCTGTTACTCCGGACCCGGAAGCTGTGTTTGCAGACAACACGTGGTTTTGATAAAGACATAAATTGAGCCTCAGCCTCATTAACAGCCTCTCTTCCTTGTTGCGGTGACGGAGGTCGGTCGTGCCGCGGCGGATAGCCAACACCAGCATGTGTGGAGCTCTCATTAAGGTATTTATTCACATGTTGTATCAGATTATGTTGTTCATGTCGCAAGTGGATGTATTTATGAATCTGCGTGTGGCCGTTTGTTGCGGTTATTTCCGCTCAGATTATCAGCGTTAGCTCGCTGCTCCAGTAGCAGCACACCGACCACATGGCCTGTAATTATGGAGCGAACTGAAGGGCTGCATCCAAGTGTTTGCTGTCTTTAGATTAAAATGCATTCATTGCAATCATTCACCTTCATGTGAGCCGCAATGTGTGCATAAACTGCGCAGTGGAAATATCGTTTAATATTAAACTAATTCGCCTCACGTGCAGCTGGCAGGCCTCAGTCCTCGTGTTAGTTGTAGGATTATCAACATGCCAATATTTTAACAAAGTACTGTTTTTACACAGCCACCTAACTACACTGTGTACTTTTCAGTCCTGCATTTATTAGATGACTTTACACCCATATTACACAAAACAATATGTAGAACTTACTTTACTACTATTTGATACTTAAAATGATTTGATTTGCTGGCAGAGCTTTACATTTGATAGTAGAGTACATTAAATATCAATTGTTAAGACTTTTTACTAGAGGAGTTTGTTTCATGCAAGTAATTCAGCCAGATATCTTTACTTTTAAAGTATGACTATTGGATACTTTTTACATCACTTGATTAAAACAAAAGTACCAGAAATCATACTTGACTCAAAGTAAACAGTATGTTAAATTGGGTGTTTAGTTCAAGTGAAAGTCACCCATACAAATGAAGTCTTCAAGTATCTGGTCTTAAATGTGCTTTTACTGGCATATTACACATATTTATGTAATTATGTATAAATGTATTGTTGACTATAAATTATGTACCTGGCTGATTTATTGTATTGAGATTGAATATATGAGAATACATTTTTATTATTTGTCCTTTTTTTCCCCTTTCCAGCTGTTAATAAAATATATAAGATGTGCTACTTTGGCACTGATGCAGCATGATACAATCTGCAAGTTAACGAGTGACTCAAGTTATCAAATGTAATTTTTAAAAGTACATTTCCCTCCAAAATTAAGTGGAGTGAAAGTATAAAGTACAAGTACCTCAAAACTGAGTAAAAGAACTTGGCTACATTCCTTTAATGACTTTCATGAAGGTTATAATTTTTCTGGCTGAAACTAAAAGGTTTTATGATGATATTTAGAAGTTATACAAAAGGGTGTTTCGTTTTTGTCCACCATGTTTATCGATGGCAGTAGATTAAAACCAAACACCAAAAATTGAACTACATCCCCCTACAATGATCATAACCGTTAAATCAACACCTTTTTTTTAGATGGTTCAGTAAAAACTGAACATTAAATCCTCCATGATGGTAAAAATTATTTCAGGACTGTAGTGTTGGACTACATAAGCCAGTTTTACACAACTAATTGAACTCAACGTTTTAATTGTGCATTTTACAGTCAAACCTTAATGATGATTTGCATGTGAGTCCGTGTTTCACCTGAAACTCATGATTATTCTTTCACTGCACTGATGGGTTTGACAATACAGATACTAGTGAGGATGTTTATTGTTTTTTTTTTTTTATAAACTCGGACTAACCGGTCATGTGTTCCGTTTTTAGGATTGACGAGCCTGGACTGGAAATGTCTTGATAAGGTCAGTATCAGTGTTTGAAGTGGTAAAATTAAGTGTGACTACAGCATTGCAATACATCTTGATGATTTTTTTTTTTTATTAGAACTTACATTTACAGAGGCTGTTAAAATGCATTCTGTTAATGTTGAATTGAGTGACATGTAGTCGATCCTTTGATGGGGGTGAATGCTATGCGATTATACAGCACCACTTATCTGCAGCCTCCAAAACAATCATACATTGAATAAATGTCAAACATTTTCAGTTTACTAATTCACCTTTTTGCTTTACAGGTAATGGGGACACTGAAGTTCACAGCTGGATCATCCCAATTTGTGATTTCAGGTTTAAAAGTGTGGAGCCTAATGCTGCTTATATTCTCACTGTTGTGGAAAATTAAAACCCATAAATGATTTACTTCCTGAAAATATGGAACGTCTGAACAATCTCTTCATAGGTTTGGGCCAAGTTACTTTATGTAGTAAATTATTGAATATAATTGTATAGCATTTTGGTAATATATAATATTGGATTACAGATAAAGGATATGTAATCTGATTAATATCAAACATTGAACATTTGGCAATTTATGTTCAAAAGGTGCCACCAAAGTAATGTAGTTTAAGTTAATGATTTCATCAATCAACGGTTAAGGAAATGAGAGTGAAATCGTCTGAAGGTAACTATGTGTAAAGGCTGCTATATAGTGCAATCATCACTCAATACCTTAAAACTGGAGAATGACAGTTGTAGTTATGGTAAAGTTACTTTTTGTGTGCAAGTATAAAATGAAGTCTTGAGTGAAAAATGTATGCTTTATTGGACAATAAAATTGCATGATTAATGAAACTTGTGTTACAGTGCTTTCAACTCAATACATCAGTGCATCACACTTTCAAAGCTGAGATTCATGTGCAACAGTCAAAATGTTTGCATTGATGGAAGGAAACAAAATGTGACAACATAGAGATTCAAATTGACGCTGTAAAATGTGTAATTAATGAAAGGGGCTGTTCCCTTAAGTTCTCAATATGGAAAACAACTGGGTGCAGTTTGTGTATAGTTAAGATTTCACAACAGATCAGTCTGATGGTTGGTGTTTGATGCTGCAGAGTGACCACATGTTGTCAGTCAAGCTCTAGAAGTATTTGAAGAGCAAAGCTGAGTTCTTCATAAAATGTTCAAAGGTATTCAGTGTTTTTGATGCAACACCTAAATGAACTGCATATGAATGAAAACAAGTGGTTCAGGTGTTTCTTTAGCCTGAAAGACACTAAAACTGAAATAAACATTGAGTTAAAAGTGTTTAGATATAAGCGTCATTAGTCCAAAGCACCAGTTTGTTTGATCAATTGGCAAGTTTTAAGTGCCCGTCTTTGGCATTTATAAGTAGTACAAAAACATTGAATACAGGGTTTAGATTACCATGTTTGTCAGCAACCATAAGTGGATGCTGTCATATAAAGATAATACAGTAAAACAGTTGTACATTTATGGGAGTGTTTATAATTGCTGAAGAATACTGTACATTAATAAATCTGAATTAATTCCATATCTGCATAGGACTACATATGTTTTAAACCATTTATTACCTGTTGAGAAATGAAAGTTTGTTGAATGAAAGTACATACAGCTCTATATGTTAAGTAGTTATTTTATAGTTGTTAATTGTTATTGTGTTTTCCTTTTTCAAATGTAATTTTATGTAACTGACACAAAATATATTAAAATTAAAAACAAATTGCGAAAGAATATTTACAGTTCTGATATACAGATGATAAACAATTAAATTTCTTTTGCTGCACCGCTGACATACTACCAAAGCTGTGTTTCATTCATCACACACGATCTACAAAACAGATTACCTGATGGTCTGCTCTAAGCTGGTACTTTGGCATTGTCCATATTTTTAATAACAGCAAAGTCATTCACAAATGTTGCTTTAGCCAAAATATACACACTCCATATGTAGTTCTATAAATTTTCTCTCATTTAGGCACAAAGTTCATTAAACGCTCATATCCCATTGAGTGTAGTAGCATTTACTGTTTAGGAGTCAGCATTACTGTTTCCCACAGTGTCTTTACCCAGGGTCCGACTCTTTTTGGTTCCTGTTGAGTCCACAGATGTGTCTTCGAAGAGCCGAGCCATGAAGGCGAAGCCATTCTGCTTGATGTAGGACTTCCCAGCAAAGGTGTAGAGGACAGGATTGGCACAGCTGCTGATGAGGGCCAAAGCCGAGGTCACTGCACGACTGGACTTATGAATATGTTCCAACCTGCAGATAAACAGAGTGATTTAGACCTCAGCTACAGCTATATAATGTGTTTATACTGTATGTTTAAAAATAACATTTTATTTGCATTCTAGAGAGGTTAACTATAAAATGCTAAGTATATTCAAAGATGGATTACTGAAGACCCCCAGACACAAAACAACACAAAGAGACACAATATAGCCACAAGAGACACAATAACTAGAAAGACACACAAAAAGAACTACAAGACACAAAACGGCCCCCCAAAAAGATAAAAAGGCCACAAAGACACACAAAATGGCTAAAAAGAGTCACAACAAAACCACAGACACACAATAGAACTACAAAGAGACACAAAATGAAAACAGACACAGTATAGACAAAAAATGAACAAAGAGACAAAAAATAACTAAGTAAGGGACAAACATGACTACATATACACAAAATAACTACAAAGAGACACAAAATAACCACAGTAGATGTGTGTGTAAATGAATCAGGTTTTCTCAAATGTGACATCAGGCAAAACCCCAATGTCAGGTTTTCTATGGCACATCAGGGCTTAGTACGTTAACCTTAACTTAATGTAAATGTTAATATTGAGAATTATTATCTCTTAATGTTTCTTTGTGAAAGAACTGTATGTCAAGAAAATAATAAGGTGAAAATGTTATTACTCACATTTCTCTTTGGGGTGAAGGATCTGGGAACGACTCAGCTGCCACCTTGATCAAAACATACTCAGTGTTCATTCAAACAATCAGGTAATTGATCTAAAACCAGAAATGAGTATGTCATGTGCCATCACACACCTGTATCATGTTGATAACATGGTATGGCAGCCAGAACAGGCCAGACATCACCACGATAGCCAGGATGAGTTTCTCGCTGCGGACCTTTCTGTGGAACTTGGTCTGCTTCAGGCGTCTCAGGATGAGCACGAGGCTGATTATGTTGACTGTGTAAGGAAGAATGAATCCTGACACCGTCTCAAAGGCGTACTGAAACCTCACCTGCACACACAGGGATACAAAACAGATGTGCTCACTGAAATGATTACATGCTCTTCTGTAGACATGAATGAAACTGTCCGAACATGGCAGGGCAAGACGACAGCATAAAAAACCATGCCAAATGTTTGCATTTATCAAACAAAGATAAACCGTACAAGAGAAAAATTAATTGTGAAACAAAGTCTATGTTTGTATTATTTATTTTTGATAGGAGGCTTATGACGGCACAAGTTTGTTCTGTAAAAAAAATTTCAGGGTTGGAAAATGCCAATCATTTTCCCTCTATATATGAATTAATGTTTATCTGTGATAACACCTCTGACCACCAGGTATCCTTATTATGCAATACTTGTTAAAAAGACTTTACAATTTCACAAATATGTCACAAAACAATTATGTATGTATGAATATAAAAAATGCTATTTACTAGCTTTCTCCATTCACCACCATACAAAGTTTTTCCAAAATAAGCTCCCATGTATTGTATCAGAAGGGTGCCACCTTGGATCTCTATAGACCATATTTACACAGCTGCCATTTTACCCTGACATCACACTCAGCGTGGGAATCTTGAATGATTAGTATCTAACAAGATGATGGATGGTGAATATCCGGAGGGACATCGGGCCGCATTTCAAGGTAAAACAACATATTTGATAACTACTTCTGTTAGACATTGGCTAACCTTGGCATTCAACCGCTTCCTAGCTAAGGTTACTGTTTTGATAGTGGTGCACTATACAACAGGAAAGACGTGAATTCATTCTAAAATATCAGCACACATCTTGGTTACATTTATTTCAGTCTGGATCTGAAACACAATGGTTTTAATCAAACAGTAATGTTAGCTATGAAGTGGTTAAATGCTAACGTTAGCTAATGGGTTGGGTCAAATATGTTGTTTTACCTTGAAAAATGGCCCGATGTCCCTCCAGATTTTCACTAAACATCATCTTTTTAACTATCAGGAACTGGTGAAATGATAATGATTTGTCAGATTTATACAACGACCCAGTCGCTACAATTTGCATTTCAGTGGTTGGTGCATTTCAGTGGTTGGTGCATTTACCATAATGAAAATAACTGCAGCCCTTGTGTACTTACATGTGTAGGCAGGGTGTGATTGGGTGCACACACCCATCTTATTTTATTCCTCTCATCTTTGTCCTCTCTCACGTCTCGAAACACAATTGAAGGGATAGCAAACAACAGCACCAGCACCCACATGCCCGTGATCACACTCGTCACAACCTTCCTGGTGACCTTAGCGGACACTCTCCTCGGAAACACCACGATCACCAGCCTGTGCACGCTCATTAACATGATCAGAAAGATGGAGGCGTACATGTTGGAGTTGCACAGATAGAACAGGCCTTTACACATGACTTCACCAAAGACCCACGTCTGCTTGGCCAGGTAGACGATGAAGAAGATGGTGAGGGCCATGAGAAAGCCATCGGCACACGCCAGGTTAAGGAAGAGGAGGGTGGTGACTGAGCGTCGTTGGATATGTGTCAGGATGCTCCAGACGATGAAGAGGTTGCCAGGGACACCCAGGAGGAAGACCAAGCTGAGGATGAAGGCACCTAAGCCGGTGGAGAAATCATTGCTCACAACGCTGTCGACCTCAGGGTTTCCGTCACCGCCAGAGGCATAGGAATGGTTATTCCCGGAGTTCATGCTGGAAGGAATTTTGATCCTGAGGAGGAGAGACAAAAGTTAGAACCTCAATATGTTTGGCATTAATGTAAAAGGTAAGGGGCTAAGTTGGAGTATTTGGCTGCATCCGAATCTGTGGATTTCGGTACTCTTGCATATTCACAGACTTTGCTGTCTGCACCTGCTGAGGGTTGTTTCACAATTCTTTCAGGCCTCAAGGAGCCTCAAGCTCACTTTCTGCAGACTTCCAGACAGTCCTATAGATTTGTATAGATGAACTAGATACCGGACGCAAACCAATGAGAATTGCTCACCAACAAAAGTTGTCTAGCTTCCAGGCACACTGGCCCACAAGTTCCCACTCGCCCCCCAGACTTGACATTGTGATGACGTCACAAATTTTAAAATCGCTTTTCTCAGCTCGAGGAAAGTTTAGTAGATAAAAAATGACCATGGATCACAAATTCATAATAGAAAGAGTCATAATTGAACTTGTTTGCAGTTGGAGGTGTTTGGTCAACTTTACAGATGTCTCTGTGGGGAATGTTTTGCTGCAATATCGCAGATTGGAAGCGAGGTCGAGCGGTGCTGTCGTCACTGTTCTATTCTCTATAAGACTTTTCATATATATGAATCTATGGAGAGTCCACTTGTGTAAGCAGACCCTCAGGCTTTACCAATTTAATTACCCACATTGACTACAACATGGACCTGATGTTGTAGTTTTTCCAGCTGCTAACCGAAAAATAAAAGATAAACTTATTGTTGTTATTGTTATTTCTTTTATTTGAACAGGGACAGTGCACAATAAAACATTAACCGTGCATATAACAAGGAGAGATGCATTGCACCGGGTTTTAGCAAGTTGCTATTTTCCACCCGTGGTCCCTGGGCAGGTAGATGGAACATACAATGAAATAAAAAAACAGTTACTAAATTTACAAAGTTATGAATACACACATTCCCATAACACTAAAATTAAAACAATTCAAAACAAACAACAAACTCTCCCCTAGTAACTGATCGTGTAGCTCTTGTTGTTTTTTCTGAGCAAAGTGTAACCATTTTTTTCAAAGGAGGAGCAGCAGCATTATGAATGATTTTAAACAGCAGGCATACATTTGTGTGCATTATTAGATTTTCAAGATTTAAAATACTATATTTGGTGAGAATATGACAGTGATGATACTGACGTGTTTTTTTGTCGTGAATCTTAAGGGCACTTTTATATAATGATTCAAGTGGTTCTAAGGCTGTTTTACATGCCTGAGACCAACTTGTCATGCAATAGAAAAGATGTGGGAGAATCATTGCATTTAAATATGTATGTGATGCTTCAACAGTGAGAGAGTTTCTTACGTGTCTGAAGATTATAATATTAAATTTCAGTGTGTTACTCAGCTTTTTAACATGGTTTTTAAAACTAAGAGTTCGATCAAGGGTAACCCCTAAATATTTGAAATATTTTGAAATAAATATTTATCCACACTTTTGATTTTTTGCACATTTACTAAGATTTCAGGACAATCCCTGAGTTTGCTCCTGTTAGTAAAGAACATGGTTACAGTCTTTTCAACATTTAAAGTCAAACAGGAGTTGTTTAGCCATTCAACAACCTTCTGCATTTCCTTATTTAATTTCAAAGCAACCTCAGTTGCATTTTTACCGTGGGTATATTGTAGGAGCCGTATGTAAGTCTGTGTGTGTGCTTGGTTTGTGGATGTGGACACTGCATTGGTGCGTGGGTAGGGGTGTGTCACTGTGGGCGTGTGATCCGTGGTTACTTGTGATTGCACTCACCTGGTCTCATCAGTTGGCGTTTGAACATGGCGTGGGGTGAGACACGGGGGTGAAATTTTCTGTTGACCGCTGCGCTATCACATCACATTGTGCTTCCCTTTACCTTATTAACCTTGCACGGACGTTTGTAAGCAGTCGGAGCTTCTGTATGCTGCCGTGATATGAAAATAAAGGCGCTTTGAGCGCAAGAATAAAGCGAAGTGTGCGCGTCAACAATTTCTCCCGTGTTCAGCCCACCGCGGCTGATTGTTTTTTTTATTGGTCTCAGTTAGCCGTAATAATAGTCAACAGAAAAGCTACCGAAGTGTTGATCCACGGAAAGCCCTTTGAACTACCACATTTCACTGTATTATAGGTACATTAGGATTCATATTTCTTAAAAACTACCCGTTATTACTGGACCGTTCCACTTCAGACTGATAGTACTCGACCTCAGGATGACACCCAGAAAAAATCAGGTCGATCTGATGTGGAATTTCAGAATAAAAACCCTTTGAACTTTCATATTTCTCTGTACAGTAGGATTAATTGTTTTTAAAAAAACTACCCGTTATTACTGGACCTTTCCACTTCAGACTGATAGTACTCAACCTCAAGATAACACCCAGACAAAATCAGGTCGATCTGATGTGGAATTTCAGAATAAAAGCCCTCTTAAATGTCAGATAATGTCAATATTTCCATGAGATTTCAGCTTGACATTAAAAAGAAACTACCTGTTTCCACACAAAATATTTCAAATTTCAGTGGGCTTTAATTTTGAAATTCCACATCAGAAGTTCCTGATATTATATGAGTGATTCTCTGAGGTGGACCACTATCTGTCTGAATTACAATTAGTCTATGGAAACAGGGAGTTTCCTTTTAATATCCATCTGAATATATATATGTAAATATTGACAATATCTGACATTTAAGAGGGTTTAATTTTGAAATTCCACATCAGAACTTCCTGATATTAAATGAGTGAGTCTCTGAGGTGGGGTACTATCATTCTGAACTGAAATTATTCTGTGGAAACAGGCAGTTTCCTTTTCATGTAAATCTGAATTTGAGTCAAAATATTGAAAACATTTCAAATTTCAGAGGGCTTTAATTTTGAAATTCCACATCAGAACTTCCTGATATTACATGAGTGAGTCTCTGGGGTGGACCACTACCAGTCTGAATTAAAATTAGTCTGTGGAAACAGGGAGTTTCCTTTTAATATCCATGTGAATATACATGTAAATATTGACAATAATTGACATTTAAGAGGGCTTTAATTTTGAAATTCCACATCAGATTGACCTGATTTTTTCTGGGTGTCATCTTGAGGTAGAGTACTACCAGTCTGAAGTGGAACAGTCCAGTAATAACGGGTAGTTTTTAAGAAATATGGGTCCTACTGTATATATAATACAGTGAAATATGAAAGTTCAAAGGGCTTTTATTCTGAAATGCAACATCAGATTGCCCTGATTTTTTCCAAGTGTCATCTTGAGGTTGAGTACTATCAGTCTGAAGTGGAATGGTCCAGTAATAACGGGTAGTTTTCAAAAAACAATTAATCCTACTGTACAGAGAAATATTAAAGTTCAAAGGGCTTTTATTCTGAAATGCAACATCAGATTGACCTGATTTTTGGTGGGTGTCATATTGAAGTCGAGTACTACCAGTCTGAAGTGGAATGGTCCAGTAATAACGGGTAGTTTTTAAGAAATATGAATCCTAATGTACATAGAGTACAGTCAAATTTAAAATTTCAAAGGGCTTTTATTCTGAAATGCAACATCAGATTGACCTGATTTTTTCCGAGTTATGCGGCTGCATATATGAAGAAAAAAAACCCACCTAACCCTGAAAAAATTCTA
This sequence comes from Pagrus pagrus, assembly GCF_965226575.1. NCBI lineage: Eukaryota > Metazoa > Chordata > Actinopteri > Spariformes > Sparidae > Pagrus > Pagrus pagrus. The sequence continues at coordinate 17,911,429 of NC_140196.1, forward strand.
ATAAAAGGTTTCTCCGCTGTTTTTCTTAGTATTAGGTGTCCTTAATAACATACTAAAAGTTTACCAAAGTTTGACCACTAGAAAGGTGTCATTTTCAAGATGGGCAGGAAGCCCTTAAAATATCCTAACTCCTTTATTATTTGACCTAGCCAAGTAATCTTGGTGTCTAACCCCATGTTTCTGGGTCAATGAATCCATTGGACTTGGTCTAAATTGCACTGACATGATTGCATACTTATGGAATACATGATTTTGTGAGATTACTGTAAGGTTTTATCTTTGTTTTGGGTGAACCAGAGATGTCATGTAACTCCTGCTCAGTACGTGTTTTTGGACACATACCTTTTTTTTGCTCAAACAAAGACTTGACATGTAACTGGTGTTGTTGCCAAAGAGGAGGTGAATATGCATGAGTTTGAGACTGTTGGCAATGAGATCATTGAAAAGATGATTGGAAAACCCGTTTTTGGAACATCCTTCAAATGGAAAGACCGGGCAAAAACCCTTGCAGATGACTCCACCATCAAAGTTGCCCAAGACCAAACCATTGATCCTGCTTTGCTGTTCCAATGGTTCCTGATCATGTCGAAAACTGTACAGTTTTCACTGGAAGATGTAATGAGCCATGAGCTCTGCTCATTTCCTGCAGCCCTGTTTGAAGGCAAGGAAATCTTCCGTAAAGCCAATAAGCCCCAACTAGCACAGGCAGTCACTGAGTTCTGAAGCAAGAAATCAAAAACAACTGTCCTGGATTCCATCCAGCCAACTGAGCATGATGCAGGTGATGCAGAGATACCTCTATTTTCGTTCAGACAAGTCCAAAGCTACTAAAGTGTACAACATCAGTGAGATGAAACAAGTCCTGGGTAACAGCTTTCCAGAAACGTGTGAATGGTGAATCAACCATCCAGTCCTGTGCAAATGTGTTTCTGCTCCCACATCAAGCAAGGAAGGTCATAGAGGACCATGGGACCAAGGCAATGGCAGTGTTGTTTAGTGGAAAGAGTACCGATTCACTTGCCTCTTTGCGCTACAACCTTTTTAGCAAGAAAATTGTTACCGCCAAACCATTTGTTACCCCAGAACATCTGCCTCCAACTGAGTCCTCAACCAAATACTACTGCCAAAGAGTTTACATCCAGATCATGGTGTGGATTGAAAAGGAAGGTGACATGAACACAGTGGATTGGGGATGGAAACTGGTGGACAACCGGTTCCTGCCAGTTACGACGACTGCTGCCCCAGAAAGCCTCCTGTAATATATAATGTACTATAATCAACCTCTATGGGAGGAAGAGTGTGACGACTAATGGTAAATCTAGTGAAGGTCACAGTGCAAAAAGGTATAAAAAAATTAAACCAGAATAAGAGGAAACAACTGAAGAAAATAGAAAAAGATATGTATAAATAAGAAAAGTATTTAAAAAATATGAAAAGCAAAAGGCAAAAAAACCCAAAAAGCATTATAAAAAATATTGAAAAATATATAAAAAAATAAAACAAAAAAATAAAAGGGGTTAGCGCTACTGAGCCTTCACGTGGCAGCGCTGTTTTGACTAATTTTACATTACCACACAGTTCTAATGAATTTATTCTTCATTGGAATCAAAAGAATGGTTATGAACCACAGAAACCCCCAATACTAGGCAAAACGATATGAGAAAGGAGAAATATGCAATTACTTAAGGGAAAGTGTACTTTTTTTCGCATAAATATGCTTGTAACCAATTGCTTTAATATATAATTGAACTTGTAATCACTTACCTATCATGCAAATATGCTAATTAGAATATTACATGGCCAAAACATGTATCAGGCACCAGTGTTCCTGGTGTAGGAGGAATACAAAGGAGTAATGGTTATTTTCCTGCCCATCTTGGACGCCATCTTGAAAATGACACCTTTCTTGGAGTCAAACTTTGGTAAACTTTTAGTATGTTTTTAAGTACATCTGATACTACTGTAAACCAATGAGAAACCTTTTGTTAGAATTTTTTTGGGGTCAAACCATATTTGCAGCTGACTATGCGGCTGCATATATGAAAAAAAACAAACACCTAACCCTGAAAAAATTCTAACAAAAGGTTTCTCCGCTGTTTTTTGTAGTATTAGGTGTCCTTAATAACATACTAAAAGTTTACCAAAGTTTGACCACTAGAAAGGTGTCATTTTCAAGATGGCGTCCAAGATGGGCAGGAAGCCCTTAAAATATCCTAACTCCTTCATTATTTGACCTAGCCAAGTAATCTTGGTGTCTAACCCCATGTTTTCTGGGTCAATGAATCCATTGGACTTGGTCTAAATTGCACTGACATGATTACATACTTAGTGAATACATGATTTTGTGAGATTACTGTAAGGTTTTATCTTTGTTTTGGGTGAACCAGAGATGTCATGTCACTCCTGCTCAGTACGTGTTTTCGGACACATACCCTTTTTTTTGCTCAAACAAAGACTTGACATGTAACTGGTGTTGTTGCCAAAGAGGAGGTGAATATGCATGAGTTTGAGACTGTTGGCAATGAGATCATTGAAAAGATGATTGGAAAACCCGTTTTTGGGATATCCTTCAAATGGAAAGACCGGGCAAAAACCCTTGCAGATGACTCCACCATCAAAGTTGCCCAAGACCAAACCATTGATCCTGCTTTGCTGTTCCAATGGTTCCTGATCATGTCGAAAACTGTACAGTTTTCACTGGAAGATGTAATGAGCCATGAGCTCTGCTCATTTCCTGCAGCCCTGTTTGAAGGCAAGGAAATCTTCCGTAAAGCCAATAAGCCCCAACTAGCACAGGCAGTCACTGAGTTCTGAAGCAAGAAATCAAAAACAAAACTGTCCTGGATTCCATCCAGCCAACTGAGCATGATGCAGGTGATGCAGAGATACCTCTATTTTCGTTCAGACAAGTCCAAAGCTACTAAAGTGTACAACATCAGTGAGATGAAACAAGTCCTGGGTAACAGACAGCTTTCCAGAAACATGTGAATGGTGAATCAACCATCCAGTCCTGTTGTCGAGTTAATTCTCCCCTTTTCCCGGCATCAGTGCCTGCCCCAACTCGCTTGGGGCCTGGAGGTCAACAGAGGACGCTGGACACAACTCAGCTTGCTTTTAATTACTTTTATTCAACGTGGTAGAAGTAGCAGCAGGTTGATAACCTTAAAGAAAATAAACAGAGAATCATGCAGTCATTAAATAAGTATGAAGTCAATTGCCTTATTAATACTTGAACATAAGTAAATGATTAAATTAACTTAAAGAATTAACTAATCAAATGCATTGCTAAGCTCTCTCAATTATTAAATAATTTAAATCACTTCAATTTTATCCTACAAAATCAATAGGTTTTAAACAGTTTTAAATTATTAAACCCACTCATTTTAAATCATGCTTTATGCTTACATGTTTAACATAATTCATACTTTTAACTCAAACTAATACATTTTAGCAAATTTTAACTACTCTAATGATTGAAATATGTTCCAAAACTTACTTTTTGTGTTTATGGTCTATTCAAATCGAATCATCTTTCTCTAAATCAGATGGTCTATACGAGTTTGAACAATTAAAGGAAATAAAAGATTAATCCCAAAATGCCTTAGACCTCAAACCACAAGTGCCACTATATCAACACCAAAACTATACCCCAAATGCACAAGGCTCAAATGAGCCATAAAACAAAACATTCCAATCCCTCATTCACCAACTCAAAACTATTTAATCCGTCAATATGATCAAATCAAAGCTTTCTCACCACTGGCGTCTCCGAGGTCTCCACGCAGCGATGCCACCAAACACTATCCATGCAACAAAGGGCTGACACACCTGTTTCTGGGCCCTCTTATTACCTCAGCCCTACCTCTCAGGCCTCAGGCCTCCCTACCTGCATTTTGGAGTTCCCTGATCACCCCCTAGTGGGAAAGACAACAGTTGCTGCAAAATAAACTTGAACCATTATATAAACATAAATTAAGGATTTAATTAAATTGCCTTAACACCTGTGCAAATGTGTTTCTGCTCCCACATCAAGCAAGGAAGGTCATAGAGGACCATGGGACCAAGGCAATGGCAGTGTTGTTTAGTGGAAAGAGTACCGATTCACTTGCCTCTTTGCGCTACAACCTTTTTAGCAAGAAAATCGTTACCGCCAAACCATTTGTTACCCCAGAACATCTGCCTCCAACTGAGTCCTCAACCAAATACCACTGCCAAAGAGTTTACTTCCAGATCATGGTGTGGATTGAAAAGGAAGGTGACATGAACACAGTGGATTGGGGATGGAAACTGATGGACAACCGGTTCCTGCCAGTTACGACGACTGCTGCCCGAGAAAGCCTCCTGTAATATATAATGTACTATAATCAACCTCTATGGGAGGAAGAGTGTGACGACTAATGGTAAATCTAGTGAAGGTCACAGTGCAAAAAGGTACAAAAAAATTAAACCAGAATAAGAGAAAACAACTGAAGAAAATAGAAAAAGATGTGTATAAATAAAGAAACTATTAAAAAAGCAAAAGGCAAAAAAAAAAAAAAAAGCATTATAAAGAATATAAAAAAAATATATAAAAAAATAAAACACAAAAAAATAAAAGGGGTTAGCGCTACTGAGCCTTCACGTGGCAGCCCTGTTTTGACTAATTTTACATTACCACACAGTTCTAATGAATTTATTCTTCATTGAAATCAAAAGAATGGTTATGAACCACAGAAATCACCAACACTAGGCAAAACGATATGAGAAAGGAGAAATATGCAATTACTTCAGGGAAATTGTACTTTTTTTCGCATAAATACGCTTGTAACCAATTGCTTTAATATATAATTGAACTTGTAATCACTTATCTATCATGCAGATATGCTAATTAGAATAGTACATGGCCAAAACATGCATCAGGCACCAGTGTTCCTGGTGTAGGAGGAATACAATGGAGTAATGGTCATTTTAAGGACATGACGGCCGCCATTTTGAAAATGGGGCCTTTCTTGGAGTCAAACTTTGGTAAACTTTTAGTATGTTTTTAAGTACATCTGATACTGTAAACCACTGAGAAACCTTTTGTTAGAATTTTTTTGGGGTCAAACCATATTTGCAGCTGACTAAGTGTCATCCTGAGGAGTACTATGAGTCTGAAGTGGAACGGTCCAATAATAACGGGTAGTTTTTGAGAAATATGAATCCTATTGTACATATAATACAGTGAAATATGAAAGTTCAGAGGGCTTTTATTCTAAATTGCCAGATCAGATTGGCCTGATTTTTTCTGTCATCTTGAGGTCCAGTACTATCAGTCTGAAGTGGAACGGTCCAATAATAACGGGTAGTTTTTTAAAAAACAAATTATCCTACTGTACATAGAATACAGTGAAATATGAAAGTTCAGAGGGCTTTTATTCTGAAATGCAACATCAGATTGACCTGATTTTTTTCGTTGTGTCATCTGGGTCTCATCCTGAGGTCGAGTACTATCAGTGTGAAGTGGAACGGTCCAGTAATAATGGGTAGTTTTTAAGAAATATGAATCCTAATGTACATAGAGTACAGTCAAATTTAAAAGTTCAAAGGGCTTTTATTCTGAAATGCCACATCAGATTGGCCTGATTTTTTCTGGCTGTCATCTTGAGTTCCAGTACTATCAGTCTGAAGTGGAACGGTCCAGTAATAATGGGTAGTTTTTTAAAAAACAATTAATCCTACTGTACATAGAGTACAGTCAAATTTAAAAGTTCAAAGGGCTTTTATTCTGTTATGCAACATCAGATTGACCTGATTTTTTCCGAGTGTTATCTTGAGGTCGAGTACTATCAGTCTGAGGTGGAATGGTCCAGTAATAAAGGGTAGTTTTTAAGAAATATGAGTCCTACTGTACAGAGAAATATGAAAGTTCAAAACGGTCCAGTAATAACGGGTAGTTTTTAAAAAATATTAATCCTAATGTATATATAATACAGTGGAATATGAAAGTTCAAAGGGCTTTTATTCTGAAATGCAACATCAGATTGACCTGCTTTTTTCTGGGTGTCATCTTGAGGTCAAGTACTATCAGTCTGAACTGGAACGGTCCAGTAATAACAGGTAACGGGTAGTTTTTAAAAAATATGAGTCCTACTGTACAGAGAAATATGAAAGAGGGCTTTTATTCTCATCACATCAGATTGACCTGCTTTTTTCTGGGTATCATCTTGAGGTCGAGTACTATCAGTCTGAAGTAGAATGGTCCAGTAATAACGGTTAGTTTTTTTACTTATTTTTTTTACGTTAACATTAATGTAAAGGAAATATGAACGTGTAACAGGCTTTTATTTTGAAAGGCTAAATCAGATCGACGTGAGTATTTGTTACATCCTGGTTTCGTTGTGGAAGCCTGCTTTTGATTTGAAAGGAGTCTTTTCTAGCTATTACCGTAATGTGCAGTATATGCGCACACCGCAAAATAACGTGTGGGGTGGCTTGACCAAGTGTTTCTAGTTGTGGGGTGGCTTGACCACAGTCCAGAGTAGGTTTTCATTCATTCACTGCCAGCCCGTACGGCTCATTCATCACAGATACGGGAGCGGAGGTATGGTCACGCATACACAAACACACACAACAGGCCATATTTGCGAATTAAATATTTCCCCTGGTAGGCTTTAGCAGTGTAACCACATAAGGTGGTTGTACTCCTTTTTTGTTTTAAGCCGTTTGTTATTTTCGTGTCATCAAGCGGGTGGAGCCATTGGCTCGGGAGTGCCGCCGTAGTTCTTTTTCTAAGACAGTTTGTCTTGTTCAAGAGACTTATGGTATATAGGTACATAAGTACCCACTGCTAGTATGCACAGAAGACTAGGGTGAGTTTAGATAGTTTTCTATAGGCAGTTCAGCAGGGAACACGTGATGCAATTGCCTGTTGGTGGATCGTTATCGCTCATGTGTATGCAAGACTTCCTGTGACGTATTCTTTCCATTAAAGCGATGTGTATGATCTATAATTTTTGGGCTGTGCATGGATGTTTTGATAATTCACAAGTGAACATGGATTTAAGGGGATCTTCTTCATGTCCTGATGTTAATGTGGGAATTGAAAAATGAATAATAAAACTCTCTGTGAAAGCATTGGAAGATCAAATACAAACGTTTCAAACAGATCGTCAAGCTAAGGTTAATAAAATTAAAGCTGCTAGAAAGACAATTAAAGAACTTATGCAAAATGAAGATAATGCTCCAAGTGTTCAGTCTCATCTTGTAAACTTATCTGTGTTGCTTGAGGATGCAAGCCAACTTCATGAAGCAGTGATTCAGTTGCTTCCTCAAGAGGAACAAGAAAAACAAAACACCTGGTTTTCAAGTATACTTAAGTATAACAGTGGCTTTATGGACAATGTAAAAGGGTGGCTTTCTGATGCAAGTAGACAATCTAATCAAAGTGTGGCACAAATGAACACGGATGATGTCGTTACCTTGCCTCAGTTACATCCACCTTACGTTGAACCATTTGATGTAAAAACTAATGGAAATGATTCATCTAAACACCCTGAAAATGGTGCGGGAATTGCAGCGAACCTCAAAGAAAAGAAGTTCAGCAGGAAGTAAGTCCTGTGCTTCACCTACCTCATCAGCACGTATTACAGCTGAGGCAGACATGGCGGCCCTCCTTGCTCACCAAAGCCTCTTAAAGGACAAACATGCTTTGGAAGAGCAAGAAGAGCTGCTCAGAAAAAAGAAAGAGCAGCTTGATTTGGATATGGAATTAGCTGCATCAATAGCTAAAGTGAAAGTGTTAAAGGCCTCGGAAGGCTCTAGAGTTTCCAGCATTAAATCTAACGGAATTAACTCATATTTGGAGAGAGAACAAAGGAGAGCTCCAACATTGAATGCTGATGCTGAGACATTTGTGCCTGTGGTAGCTAAACAGCTATCTCAGTATATTCCAATAGGTGACCAGCCACGTTCACATTTGTTGGATGCGAGACCTAAGGAGAAAAGGATTGAGCTGCAGTCACAAGTCACATGGTCAAATGGGTTGGAGCCAAAGGCGCAACAAGGTAAAATACAAAGTACACGATCATGTTATCAGTTTCAGTTGAACTCAGAAAATCCTGCACCTGTGATGCAAAATACCATGGATCATAATCGTTTAATAACAGTCTTGGAGAAACAGAATGAAATTACATCCTTGTTGGTTGAGCAGCAGTCTCTCTTTTTTCTTCCAAGATGGGACGTTCAGATTTTTGATGGTGATCCTTTAGAATTTCAAACTTTCATGAGGGCATTTGAACATAGTATCGAAGACAAGACGCACAGTGCTAAAGATTGCTTATACTTTCTCGAGCAGTACACCAGAGGCCAGCCCAAGGACCTGGTCAGAAGCTGTCAGCATATGCCTCATGATCAAGGATATGCCAAAGCTAAATCTTTGTTGCAAGAACATTTCGGCAATTCCTTAAATTGCTTCTGCCTACATGGAGAAGGTCCTCACATGGTCAGTTTTGAAACCTGAGGACGTGAAAGCCCTGCAGGCATACAGTTTTTTGTTACGAGGATGCTGCAATGCCATGGGAGAGGTAGTTGCCATGCATGAGTTGGACGTCACAGCTAATATGCAAACAGTCATTAAGAAATTGCCTTATAAACTCCGGGATAGATGGAGAAACGTTGCCTGTGAGTTACAGGATAAATTCCACCGCAGAGTGAACTTTTGTGACATTGTTGAATTTATTAAAAAACAAATAAAGATTGCAAGTGACCCACTGTTTGGAGATATTCAGGATTCTCAAACAGCAGTAAGAAAGGATGTGAGGAATTCTAAATCCCAACCTTATTCTAAAGCAAAAGGGAGTAGCTTCGCTACTACCGTCGCTACATTGGACAAAAGGGTCGAGGCCAGTACGAAGAGGGAAAAGGCCTCAGCTGTTGTAAAGGTCTGCTTGTTTTGTGGTGCTGGACATGCCCTGGATCTGTGTCGTCTATTGGAAAGGAAGTCACACAGTGACAATGCAATCTGAAACATCCTACCATGTTGCATATCCATTCTAAGGAAAAGGAAGCTGTTACAGAGCAAGCTAACATGGGGACAGAGACAGCTAACAAAAGGGCTTTAATCTCTGCAATCCAGCGGGCTTACTGGGGCCGGTGATCACAACTGTACACTCCATACTTCCTGTTCAAGTGAAGTCGAAGAAAGGAGATGAAATATTGATCACTTATGCCTTCCTGGACCCTGGGAACTCGGCATCATTTTGTACTGAAAGGCTCATGAACAAGCTAAATCTCACAGGGAGAAGAACAGGCATTCTCCTACGAACAATGGGTCAGGAGAAAGCTGTCAATAGTCACATTGTTTCAGACCTGGAGGTAGCTGGATTGGACACAGATTGTTTCTGTGAGCTGCCTGACATATTCACTCAGAAAAGCATGCCTCTCCATCAAGGTAACATTCTTCGACAGGAAGATCTTCAAAGATGGCCACACCTGGAACATGTGAAAATTTCAGAGATCGATTCAGGGGTAGATCTTCTGATCGGTCCTAATGTTCCTATTGCTCTAGAGCCATGGGAGGTTGTTCGGAGCACGAACGGAGGTCCATACACAGTCAAAACTGTGTTAGGCTGGACTGTAAACAGTCCTCTCAGAGGAGACTTCGGCAGTGACGCTGCTTGTATGCAGCGACGTGCCACTGTCGATAGGATTTCTGTTTCAAGACTTGAGGAATTGTGGGAGCAGCAAACAAAGGCCAATTTCCCTGAATGTGCACAGGATGAACAGCTTGGATTATCGAAATAAGATTGTCATTTCATGAAGTTGGTCAACAAGTCTGCCACATTGGTGGATGGTCATTACAGTGTTGGTTTACCTTTGAGACAAGATGATGTCAAATTGCCTAACAACAGAACTGTTGCAGAACAGCGTGCTCTGAGTCTCAAAAGGAGGTTTAACAGGGACAGCTCATTCCATGCTGACTACACCAACTTCATGAGTGATATCATTTCCAAAGGTTATGCTGAGAGTGTCCCGGCCGAGGATCTGGAGCTCTGCAGCGGTAGGGTATGGTACATACCTCATCATGGTGTGTACCACCCACAGAAGAGAAAGGTGAGGGTGGACAAGGTTGAGAGGACCTTTCCAACCTTTATGTCATTTGTTGGTGTTATATGAAAGGCAGAACTGTCACAAGTGCTGAGGGTGGATCTTTGGAAAATTCTGACCCAATGTTTGCACAGAATTAAAAAAATTATCATTAAAATTTGTAGCGACAGCTAGGCTATCATCTTTAATATTTCCATTTATTTTAAGCTGTATGCTATCATATTTGGGCTTTTCTTTTCCAGTTAGTTTGTCAATGCTTTTCCATAGTCTTTGATTGTGGAGCTTCATTCCTGGGAACATCTTTAAATGCCCAGCTCGTCCAGGGCCCAGATCTGACTAGCTCGCTGGTGGGGGTCATAACCAGATTCCGAAAGGAGCCTGTAGTACTAATGGCGGACATTGAGGCTATGTTCCATCAGGTCAGAGTACCAAGTGTTGACGCAGACCTCTTAAGGTTTCTTTGGTGGCCGGATGGAGACCATGGCCAGGATCTGGTGGAATATAGAATGGTTGCACATCTGTTTGGCGCCACATCCTCTCCAAGTTGTGCAAGTTTTGCCTTAAGAAAGTGTGCAGATGACAACAAGGAACAGTTCAGTCCAAGGTCAGTTGATTCTGTGTTGCATAATTTTTATGTCGACGACTGCCTTGTGTCTGTTGGTTCAGAAGAGGAGGCAGTCTCACTTTATGAAGAACTTTGTGCGCTTTGTGCTAAAGGAGGCTTCAAGCTCACTAAATGGATTAGCAACAGACGTGCTGTCATCGCTGCCATACCTCAACAGGAAAGAGCCATAGAGGTGAAGGATCTGGACTTGGACAATGACATCTTGCCTATGGAAAGAGCCTTAGGGGTGCAATGGTGTGTCTAGTCAGATTCATTCAAGTTTAAAATCACGCTCCGGGACAGACCTCTAACAAGGAGAGGGATCTTGTCCACTGTCAGCTCTATTTACGATCCTTTAGGATTTCTGGTGCCCGTTGTGCTATCCGCCAAAAGGATCCTTCAAGACTTGTGTAGGCGACAGCTTGGTTGGGATGATGCCTTGCCCCTCATTGTGGCCCAGGAGTGGAGGGCCTGGCTAAATGAGTTACATCGGCTTGAGGAGTTTAAGGTCGACAGGTGCTTAAAACCTCTCAACTTTGGGGAAGTTGCTTCTGCTCGGCTCCACCACTTCGCAGATGCGAGTGAGGATGGGTATGGAACCGTGACCTACCTGTTGCTGCATAACATCTGTGGACAGGCACACAGTGCCTTTATAATGGGAAAGGCACGTGTAGCTCAATTGAAATCGATCACCATCCCTCGCATGGAGTTAACAGCTGCGGTGGTTGCGAGCAGAATGGAAAGTTGTGGAGGAAAGAGCTGCAAATGCCGCTGCAGGAGTCCATTTTTTGGACTGACAGTACCTCGGTATTAAAGTACATCAGGAATGAAACGTCAAGGTTCAAGATATTTGTTGCAAATCGGGTCTCAGAGATACTTACCTCGACCAACTCATCTCAGTGGAGATATGTGAATACATCCAGCAATCGTGCAGACTTGGCTTCAAGAGGAGCCAAGGTTGAGTCCTTCCTGAAGAGCGATAGTTGGGTGTCTGGGCCTAAGTTTCTTGTCAAACCTGAAATGAAGTGGCCAATAAATCCTGATTTGTCTGGAAATGTCTCTTCAGAAGATCCTGAGATCAAGACTGTCATCTCTGTGAATGCCATCCAAGCTAATGAGCAGGCGGACATCATTATGAGTTTTATGAATCATTTCTCTTCTTGGATCAGGTTGAAAAGGATGGTGGGCTGGCTTCTCAGGTTCAAGAGTTGGCTGTGGGATCTTGTTGGAAGGAGGAAGCAATTGAAAGCTGTTCTTGCTCAATCTGGCCTGGATGAAGAACAGCTCAAGAAGAAGATAGAAGAGGAGATGCAGAGTGTCAAGGCTCATGCTGCCCTCGGGCCTCTTTCACTTGAAGAGTTTGACAAGGCAGAAACCGCAATTGTCTGTTTTTGTCAAAGGAAGCGGTTTCCAGAAGAGATAACTAGTTTGCAAAAGGGAGAAAGTGTGAAGAGGACCAGTCACCTTTGCAAGCTTGATCCCATACTCGAAGGAGGTGTTCTAAGAGTTGGAGGCAGACTTAGCAGAACAGCCATGCCAGATGAGGCAAAAAAACATCCTGCTATACTGGCCAAGGATCTTCACATTTCTGACCTCATTTTACATCATGTACATCAGCAGACATTGCTAGCAGACATTGCTAGCATTGCAATAAGGAAGACTTTATCCAAGTGTGTTGTCTGTCGTAGATTACACGCTGCCCCAGGACATCATTTTGTCTCCTACATGTTAGTAGTTGTGTAATTATTGCCTTAAATAATTAGGGGCCGGAATGTAGGAGCCGTATGTAAGTCTGTGTGTGTGCTTGGTTTGTGGATGTGGACACTGCATTGGTGCGTGGGTAGGGGTGTGTCACTGTGGGCGTGTGATCCGTGATTGCACTCACCTGGTCTCATCAGTTGGCATTTGAACATGGCGTGGGGTGAGCCACGGGGGTGAAATTTTCTGTTGACCGCTGCGCTATCACATCACATTGTGCTTCCCTTTACCTTATTAACCTTGCACGGACGTTTGTAAGCAGTTGGAGCTTCTGTGTGCTGCCGTGATATGGAAATAAAGGTGCTTTTAACGCTTCAACAATTTCTCCCGTGTTCAGCCCACCGCGGCTGATTGTTTTTTTTATTGGTCTCAGTTAGCCGTAATAATATAACACAGTATCATCAGCATACATTATTAAATCAACATCATTACACACAGATGGGAGGTCATTAATATATATGCTGAAAAGCAGCGGCCCTAAAATTGACCCTTGTGGCACTACCATGGTGCATGCTTTAAATGGGGATAGAGTATTGTTCACCCACACACACTGATGTCGGCCACTCAGGTAAGATTTAATCCAATTTTGTGTGTGTATGGAAAGGTCATAATTTGCCAGTTTGTTTAATAGTATGTCATGATTAACCATGTCAAAAGCCTTGCGCAAATCAAGAAAAACTGCTCCCACCACTCCTCCCTGATCTAGGTTTGATTAGTGACTTCAAGGAAGTAGCAGCATGCTGTTTCCGTTGAATGTTTTTTCCTAAAGCCAAACTGCATAGGATGTAAAAAAGCCCTGGAATCAAGGTGAGCAATTAGTTGTTCTGCTACAACCTTTTCAATGACCTTTGAAATGGCTGGCAGGATGCTAATAGGTCGATAGTTACTAACTTCCTGTTTGTCACCAGATTTATACACAGGGGTTACTATAGCAGATTTCAAGGCACTGGGAAAAGTGCACTCATTAATGGATTTGTTTATTATTTTAGTAAAAGCAGAGGTTATAGATTCTTTATGATTTTTTAGAGAGGCAGTATCAAGACCATATATGTCTTTTGCTTTACTATTGGACAAGGTTGAGAGGACCTTTCCAACCTTTATGTCATTTGTTGGTGTTATATGAAAGGCAGAACTGTCACAAGTGCTGAGGGTGGATCTTTGGAAAATTCTGACCCAATGTTTGCACAGAATTAAAAAAATTATCATTAAAATTTGTAGCGACAGCTAGGCTATCATCTTTAATATTTCCATTTATTTTAAGCTGTATGCTATCATATTTGGGCTTTTCTTTTCCAGTTAGTTTGTCAATGCTTTTCCATAGTCTTTTACTGTTCCCTTTGGCATCTCTAATTTCAATTTCAAGGAAGAAATCTGCTTTTGCCTTTCTAAGTTGCATTAGGACTTTATTTCTCAGACCTTTATAAATTAGATGATCAGTAGTCAATCCAGACTTTAGAAATTGTTTTAGGGAGGCATCTCTTTTTTTCATTAAGTCCCAGAGATCGCTATTAAACCAAGGCAGACTCTGTTTTGCATTAGGTTTCCTGGCCATTGTTTTTGTATATTTTATTAAAATATCTTTAAAATTGTGAATTTGTAACACAATTACTTTGTAATACAATTACTTTGTTAAAACGTTACCCAAATCATGTCGGTCTGAAATAATGCTCAACCACTAGATGCATTTTACTATTGAAGTCTTTAGGTCTTTCAGTCAGTGGCTTAACTACAGTAACCGTGCAGTCTCATGCCCTTGCATACTTGACACATACTTGCCTACAGTTCACAAGTCCAGAGGATGGACATTTAGATTCAGTCTTAATATGACACAGGGTCAGCTGTAATGTTTGACACTTCTATGCATGTTTTGATCTTATTTGAATATAGCAGGGATGAACAATATGGATGGAGGTTTTCTCAAGATCTTGAGAAAATTATCCCGTTATCTCGGGTAAAACGGCAGTTGTTATTTCGAGATAACTCGAGCTCTCGAGAAAACAAACAAAATTAACTTGTTATCACAGAAAAACGGAGGAAATAAAATGTATGAATGCATGGCCCTTTATGGCTTCCGTATTCTTCTCCTTCTTTCTCTTGTTTTTTTCTTTTTTTACAACGAATTGTAAAGGGGCATCCAGCCAATTAGCTCAGTGAGTTAGGAGCTGGTGCTTGGTGTCAGGGGATGTGGGTTCAAGACCCAGCAAGGATGATGACGACAATGATGACAGATCAAAATGTCAGATGTCCTCAACATGAAACACAAGACATGTTGTCACAAGACAATTGTCCTGATGGTGGCATCACAGCAAGCCTCTAAATTAAATAAAAACAAACTGGACCATGGACGAAAGCTAACCAAATTTTGCACAAAGGTCCAGTCTCATGCCAGATTACCTCAGCTGTAAACCCAAGCCAATAGTCCTGATGGTGGTGCTACAGCAAGCGTCTAAAGTTCAAAACTTTGAAAATTCATAACAAATCAACCATACTTGCTACAGCTTCAGAACTTTCATCAAACTGTAGCCTCGATATTGAAGAAACTTTTGTACAGTACATCACTCAGTTTTTTTTTCAAAAACTGTAAAACTTCTTAAGCCTATTTCCTCTCTCCTCCTTTGATTTATCAAAAATTGAGCCTCAATAACTAAAGTTTTCACAGCATTTTAAATTTTTCTTTCATGTGAACAATTGGAGTCAATGCAATAATGACATAGCTAAACATCAGTTATTCACTTATGGAGCAAATCAATCATTTTTAAAATTACCAACATCTCCATGCTGCAAATTTTGTATTTTCAGATTTTTGTCTTGATAACTGAATTTTTTTACAGTGGTTTCAAATCTGCCTGCACAAAAGTGAATGGCTTACTCAATTTGTGAAGCCACTGTTGTGTTGCCACTTGCCAATTAGCTCAGAGCAATAGATTACAGTCTTTGGTTCCAGAAGTTGTAGGTTCAAGCCTCAAGTGGTCCAAAATGAACATTGTTGTCAACTGTCTTGTCTTCCTATTCTCCTGTTTGTTGCTCAGAATTGCCTAAATTTGCCCCAAATAGCCCGGACCCGACCAATCGCTGCGCAGCAGCTATAATTTTTCTTTTCGTAATTTCTGTCTCTTGATTGTACTCTTTCTCATTGAGCACAGTGAAAAATCAGTCCCATACAATGCTGAGGTCACAGAAGGTTGTAATATTTGACCAACGTATTCTGACACAGAAAAATTAGAGACTTTAATTGGTTCAGAGATGAGATGATCTCTGCATAACCACATTTCCCTTCATGAGAACATCATGTCCTTATTTCCTTATTAAGTACCAATTTACTTGCTCTGGTCCCACCAACGCAAACTGTTTATGTTTCCCCTGATGGCTTTATACAAGAATGAGCGGGTAAACAATGCGAATCAAGACCAGTCTCGCATCATTAACAAAAAATGCGACAGAAAGCCGAGTTTTAGCAATACATTGATGCTTTCAGGTGATAGCGTTGTTTCTCAAATGTGACAAGAAAACTGTTAATGATAAAATCACAAAGCTGCTCCAGCCCACAGAGGAAAACACGGAAATCAGCAAATTACTACCTCGTGTTGCAAGGGATTTACGCCATAGATGTACTGTTGTGATGGACAAAGTGCACTGAGAAAAATCTGATGTAATTCAATGGGGTAAAGATACAGCATGTAAATGATTTTGGACAATGTAGAGCAATAATTTGGGTCAAAAACAACTAAATAAACGTTGTAAAATAAAATGTTTGAAAAGAATGAAACAACACTGCTAATGTTCCTGCTAATAAAGTGCCAGTAGCCATGAATGAGCTTGCAGTCCAGAGTTTTGAAATAATAAAATAACAAATAAGTTTGTAATAAATCTGCTCCGCGCAAATAATCAAGTCAAGAAAAGTAAATTATTATTTTAAGATGGAAGAAAGAGTCTGAAAGTGGCAAAAGTTGGTAAAATCCAGCTGCAGGAAGTCAAAGAAATCAAGGTGCTGAGAGTTACCAACCTTTCTGGACGTGATGTCCCTCTGTGATGTGTTTCAGATTCAATTATCCCACTGCTGCTCTCCTCTCTGACAGTCTGAGAGGCCTCACCTGTCCCTTGTGCAACGGTCTCTGTCGGCTCAGTCCATAATAAACTGAATCTCGTCCTGACACAGGCTGCAACACGCTGTGATAAGAGAGAGGGAGGTAGAGAGGTGTGTCACTCTCCCTCCATCAGAAGTAATCTGTGTTAATCTCCATATATGATTATTCAATTCAATTCAATTCAATTCAGCTTTATTTATAAAGCGCATTTCATGCACAAGGCAGACTCAATGTGCTTCACAACAGGTGTACATAGCTCTATAAAAAACAATTAGAAATCGAATAGAAAACAAGAAGAGTGCTAGTGCAAGTAAACAATCATATATGTCATTTTCAGCACATACACACTAGACTCACACATGCGCACCCACTCACACAATCACATATGGACACATGCACACATACACATACACACACAGTTCAAGAGAATGCTGTTGAGAAAAGATATGTTTTTAATCTGTTTTTAAAGATGGCTACTGATGTGGCATGTCTAACTGTGTCAGGCAAGGTGTTCCATTTTCGTGGGGCATATACACTAAAGGCCGCCTCCCCTTCTTTGGATCTGGTGCGAGGAATGAGTAAGTTGCCACTGCTTGTTGACCGAAGTGTTCTTGTTGGGGTGTAGGTGATGAGCATGTCTGTGATGTACTGAGGTGCAAGGCCATGTAGTGCTTTGTAAACCAGGAGTAGTATTTTGAAATCAATTCTTGTACTAACAGGTAACCAGTGCAAAGATTTAAGAACAGGTGTGATGTGTTGATATTTCTTGGTACCAGTGAGAATACGTGCAGCTGCATTTTGAATTAGTTGTAACCTCTGAATACTTGATTTTGGGAGTCCAGTGAATAAACCATTACAGTAATCTAGTCTACTTGTTATAAATGCGTGGATTAATTTTTAATCGTGGAGTCTGATTTTGACAGGAAGCCCCTCAATTTGGAAATATTTTTGAGATGATAGAAAGATGATCTTGTAATGTGGTTGATATGACTTCTGAAATTTAGATTGCTGTCGATGATTACACCCAGATTCCTTGCTTCAGTTTTGCTGTCAAGAGAGAGAGAGTTGAGATGTGCTGCTATTTTCTGTCTCTGAGCCTGTGCACCAAAGATGAGTATTTCTGTTTTGTCTTTGTAAAAAAGTTGTAAAAAAATTTCTGACATCCATTGATTAATGTCTTTGTTACACTGAGTGAGGGATATTATGGGTGATAGGTCATCTGGGTGATTATCTGTGGAGTGTATCTCTCAAGTATCTGTGCTTAAACACTAAATGCATGACAGACTGTTTATAAACACACATACATTTTCCCTGAAATCAGTCCCACTGTCAAGTATCAAAATGCAAATTTCCATCTCCTGAGGCACTTTTCTGGATCCGTGAGTCAATTGTTGCAAGGAGTTTAGATGATCAAGTTCTTGCACAAGCTTCCTGTGTCATGGATGCTAAGCACACAAGCGCAAACATGCATGCAGATGGCACACATACACATACACATACACATACACATACACATAAACGCACACTAACATAAACGCACACTCACTAGTTCATACAAGTCTCTAGCTCTGACAGGAATGCTGGAAGAAGCGGAAAAGTGAGGAGGAAGCCCAAATCTGAAGATGAGCAGGCTTTTTTTTCTCTTCTTACTTTTTTTCCAGGGAAGATCTGCTGAACATGTTCAGTGACATCATTCATGGCTCATACTCAAGTAGTTTGACACCTACACAGTGGATATGGACAGACAACTTCACCTGATAGTTATATGTCATCCACTGAGCAGCACAAATACATCAACTAAGGGCTCTGAAAGGGACAGTTCACCCAAATCCACCAAATCAAAAATATGTGTTCTTCTTACCAGTAGAACTATTTGTCCATCTTGTGTGGTGAGTTGGAGAGTTTTGGAAATATCCGCTATAGAGATGTCTGAGTTCTGAGACTTGTGGTGCTCAATGCGCCAAAAATAACATTTGAAGAGCTCTATAGCAATGTCTCTTTCCAGATATCATGGTTACTTAAGATAATCCCCAGACCTTTATGGGAGCAGTTTCATGTAGGAACTATTTTCTTGAGTAAGTCGCTTTTGGTCACAGGAAAAAGCACAGGCTCTTGGCTCAGACCATTTTAGGGTGCCGCTAGCATAGCTTCTTTTTCCTGAGACAAACCAAGGAACCTAAAAAAGAAGGAAGGATCAATGTATTACCAAATCTCGCTTTTTGACTTTGCCTGTAAAGCCCAAACATATTGTATCTACGTCATTTGACTTCTGATGAAGAAACGCCTCCAGAAAATGAAAGAACACACTTCAGAGAGGAGGTTAATGACTGATTTTTTTTATCGGCACGTTGTTCATCCCTCAACTTCTTTTGGGAAAGGCTTCTGTTTGCAGTGCATTTGCAGTCTCGTCAGTGGTATCTGTCAATCATTTTGGAAGAAAAACCAGTCATTAACCTTCTCCCTGAAGTGTGTTCCTGGAGGTGTTTCTTCATCAGAACAACTTTTTTTTATTCTTTACTTATCATTCTGAAGTAAATACTGATTGCATCATGTCATGGCTGTAAAAAATGACATCATCCATGTATAGTTTGGTGCCCTATAAACCTGCTTTCAATGTTCAAAGCAAAGGACAAAGCGCGTCTGCCACTGCACAACTCAAACATGATGAGGCATTGTTCTCCCTGGTCGCTATCCCCAGGTGACAGTGACTGGAATAACTGTGGAAACTTGAACCAAAGAAATGCAAAGAAGGTGAAGAGGGAAGGAGATAGAAACCAAGATAAAACAAGAGTGAACTAATAGGCATTCACTCGATTGAGAGCACCGGTGTTGCATCAAAGTCTGTTCCCCCGCTTGTATGTGTTTCCCCTCACCACCTGGAGACGGCTCAAAACCAGCATTCTTTCTACCACATCAGTAAGTAACAACACCTGCCTGCTTATAAATACAACCAGGTGTTTTATTCAGCCTTTTTCATATCACTGAGCTCAGGGTTCACAGGTCCAATTGGGATTCTAATGGTTGTTTTTTCTTTGGACCGTAGCCAGGCAGCGGTAGCCATGTTAAAACAGCGGCGCCAGCAGTCATACCAAAAGGAAATGCCAGAAGACATGAAATCCAAATACAATTAAATACTATATTTATATATTCTAAGGAAAATGTGGCCCCCTACTCCAACAATGATAATATTTGGCGGGACAATATCGTTATATTCGCCCAAGCCTGAATGTATGTTTGTTTGTTAACATGAGTTAACAGGAAAAACAACACTGCAGCAGCTCCGACTGTTGTGGAAAGTTACAGTAAAACTCTTTCTCTGCCTTTCACCACACGATGGCGCCACGTCTGTAGGAATCAAGACTTCTGTTTCTCCTCCTCCCAAAAACTTGACACTCAGCAGTTCCTCCTGTGTGTTGCACTCATCCATCACATCCCAACAATTTATTAGTCATTCAACTCTACAGTTTCACAATCCCACTGAACTCTCCATTTCTAGAGAGACTCTGTTTCTCTGAAAATGTCCATACATACACAACCTGCACATTTCTTCAAACATAGGTTCAGCTTTATTAAGTTACCTCATTATTCAAACTCTGCTCTATTGTAGTGCCTTATTATTATTTTACTCTTATTCAAAATTAATATTTGTTTATACATTTTCTGTGTATGTATGTTGGAGGAGGCTACAACTGCATTTCACTGTGCAATCCTGTATTTGACCTTGAACCTTGACCTTGAGCATGTACCTTTCTCTTACTATTTTGGCCTTTCATCTACATTAAACCATCACTATTTGCAACCAAACCCTGTCAAAAACTGAGTGGATAAATCTGAAAATACCAGTCTTCCATTTTGGTGCTGATGAGGCAATGTGAACTGATTAATGCCGGCTGTGGTTAAGTTTGAACAGGGATTTCTGGCACAACTTCACTTATTTCCAAAGTTCATGAAGAAGAGAAAAAGTCCGGAAAAGTAAAGCAACAGTAAAGTTAGGAAAACCGTTAGCACTCCGGACCCGGAAGCTGTGTTTGCAGACAACACGTGGTTTTGATAAAGACATAAATTGAGCCTCAGCTCAATTTAATATTAAATTAATTCGCCTGACGTGCAGCTGGCAGGCCTCAGTCCTCGTGTTAGTTGTACGATTATCAACATGCCAATTTTTTAACAAAGTACTGTTTTTACACATCCACCTAACTCCTTTTTGGAGGCAAATATTGTATTTAGATGACTATAGATGACTTTACACCCATATTACACATCCAACTATATGTAGAACTTACTTTTACTACTCTTTGATACTTAAAATCATTTGCTGGCAGAACTTTACATTTGACAGTAAAGTACATTAAATATCGGATTGTTAAGACTTTTACTTGAGGAGTTTCTGTTTGGGTGACTTTCACTTTCACGCAAGAAGTATTTTAGCCAGATATCTTTATATTAAAATATGACTATTGGGTACTTTTTTAACATCACTTGCTAAAAAAAAAAAGTACCAGAAATCATACTTGACTCAAAGTAAACAATATGTTTGGGTTGTTTAGTTAAAGTGAAAGTCACCCATACAAATGAAGTCGTCAAGTATCTGGTCTTATATGTACTTTTACTTGCATATTACACATATTTATGTAATTATGTATAAATGTATTGTTGACTACAGATTATGTACCTGGCTGATTATTGTATTGAGATTGAATATATGAGAATACATTTTTATTATTTGTCCTTTTTTTTTCTTCCAGCTGTTAATAAAATATATAATAAGATGTGCTACTTTGGCTCTGATACAGCATGATACAATCTGCAAGTTAACGAGTGACTCAAGTTATCAAATGTAATTTTTAAAAGTACATTTCCCTCCAAAATGAAGTGGAGTGAAAGTATAAAGTACAAGTACCTCAAAACTGAGTACATTAACTGGGCTACATTCCTTTTAATGGTTATCATTTTTCTGGGTTGACTAAAACGTTTTATGATAATTTGTTTAGAAGTTATACAAAAGGGTGTTTCATTTTTGTCCACCATGTTTATCGATGGCAGTACATTAAAACCAAACACCAAAAATTGAACTACATCCCCTACAATGATCATATCCATTAAATCAACACCTTTTTAGATGGTTCAGTAGAAACTGAACATTAAATCCTCCATGATGGTAAAAATTATTTCAGCACTGTAGTGTTGGACTGCATAAGCCAGTTTTACACAACTAATGGAACTCAACGTTTTAATTGTGCATTTTACAGTCAAACCTTAATGATGATTTGCATGTGAGTCCGTGTTTCACCTGAAACTCATGATTATTCTTTCACTGCACTGATGGGTTTGACAATACAGATACTAGTGAGGATGTTTATTGTTTTTTATAAACTCAGACTAACCGGTCATGTGTTCCGTTTTTGCTAAATATAAATATAAATGTTAAATGTTAAATGTTAAATATAAATATAAATGCTAAATGTTAAATCTAAATGTTAAATATAAATCTAAATGCTAAATGTTAAATCTAAATGTCATGGTGAAACTAAATATTTAGCTAATATGCAAATTCACACTGCCTGTCACCGGAAGTACCAAAATAAAAGCTCATTGTCGCGAACAAGCGCTATCCGCGGTCTCCTCGCTAGTCAGGCGAGTGATTGCGCTGCACTGTTAGTCACGTCTCCTCACCGTGCTCTCATGTTGCCTGCCACCATGTCCAGCGACTTAGCTGGAAACATTGGTAGGGCCGTTTTGGCAGCAACACAGAGGTTCAGCAATGCGTCCGCAACGACAGCGACAGTAGCCCTTTTCACAGAGTCTCCGCATTATCGCCGCAGCGGCGGTTCGCCATTTCTCTGTCGTCGTCGTCGTTGTTCACACAGAGCCAAGCAGCTTGATGTTTGGTGGGTCAGGATCTCAATCCCAACACATTATAACAGCATCTATATGATTATAAACAGTCAGCAGTACATGTTTAGATTGACAGGACTCCTGTCAATGGAGGACACCTGGGGAAACACCTTGGAAAAACACACAGACGTCATCAACATGACGTGTACCTCTTTCGGAGCCGCAGCGCCGGCTTTCTGTGTGAATTACACAGCGGTTCGTCTTTATGCCAGCGCTGCTTGGCTCTGTGTGAACAACCAACAGCGGAGAATTAGCGAACCGCCGCTCCGGCGATAATGCGGCTTCTCTGCTTGAAAAGGGCTAGCACAGCTACAGCATACACCACAGTAGAGCCACTACAGCACTCGGTAGCTTTTATTTTGGTACTTCCGGTGACAGGCAGTGTGAATTTGCATATTAGCTAAATGTTTAGTTTCACCCTTGATATTTAGATTTAACATTTAGCATTTAGATTTAACATTTAGATTTAGATTTAGATTTAACATTTATATTTAGATTTAACATTTATATTTAACATTTATATTTATATTTAACATTTATATTTATATTTATATTTAACATTTATATTTATATTTATATTTATATTTAACATTTAGATTTAACATTTATATTTATATTTAACATTTAACATTTAGATTTAAATTTAACATTTATATTTATATTTAACATTTAGATTTATATTTATATTTAACATTTAGATTTAACATTTAGATTTAGATTTAACATTTAGATTTAACATTGACATTATATTTTTACAAGAGAAGTAAATATCACAAAGTTCACAAATATTGCTGTAAATCTGGTCAAAAGCAATACTAAAAAATTCACATACGTTTTTTTAATGGGGTTTGGTGCTAAATGTGTGGAAAAGTTGCTGTTTATTTTAGCATGCGCAACTTAACAATCGGCGCCCCATAGACTGCAGCATTGCAATACATCTTGATGAATTTTTTTTTATTAGAACTTACATTTTCGGAGGCTGTTAAAATGCATTCAGTTAATGTTGAAATTGAATGAATGTCAAACATTTTCAGTTAACTAATTCACCTTTTTGCTTTACAGGTAATGGGGACACTGTATAAAGTTCACGGCTGGATCATCCCTATTTGTGATTTCAGGTTTTAAAGCGCGGCGCCTAATGCTGCTTATACTGTTATGGGGTGGGGAGCTGATTAATAAACGGTTAAGGAAATGCTAGTGAAATCGTCTGAAGGTAACTATGTGTAAAGGCTGCTATATAGTGCAATCATCACTCAATACCTTAAAACTGGAGAATGACAGTTGTAGTTATGGTAAAGTTACTTTTTTGTGTGTTAAGTATAAAATGAAGTCTGGAGTAAAAAATGTCTGCTTTATTGGACAATAAAATTGCATGATTAATGAAACCTGTGTTACAGTGCTTTAAACTCAATACATCAGTGCATCACACTTTCAAAGCTGAGATTCATGTGCAACAGTCAGAATGTTTTTGCATTGATAGAAGGAAACAAAATGTGACAACAGAGATTCAAATTGACACTGTAAAATGTGTAATTAATGAAAGGGGCTGTTCCCTTAAGTTCTCAATATGGAAAACAACTGGGTGCAGTTTGTGTATAGTTAAGATTTCACAACAGATCAGTCTGATGGTTGGTGTTTGATGCTGCAGAGTGACCACATGTTGTCAGTCAAGCTCCAGAAGTATTTGAAGAGCAAAGCTGAGTTCTTCATAATAAAATGTTCAAATGTATTCAGTGTTTTTGATGCAACACCTAAATGAACCGCATAAGAATGAATACACAAGTGGTTCAGGTGTTTCTTTGGCCTGAAAGTCACTAAAACTGGAATAAACATTGAGTTAAAAGTGTTTAGATATAAGCGTCATTAGTCCAAAGCACCAGTTTGTTTGATCAATTGGCAAATTTTAAGTGCCCGTATTTGGCATTTATAAGTAGTACAAAAACATTAATACAGGGTTTAGATTACTATGTGTTTGTCAGCAACCATAAGTGGATGCTGTCATATAAAGATAATACAGTAAAACAGTTGTACATTTATGGGAGTGTTTATAATTGCTGAAGAATACTGTACATTAATAAATCTGAATTAATTAATTCCATATCTGCATAGGACTACATTATGTGTTTTAAACCATTTATTACCTGTTGAGAAATGAAAGTTTGTTGCTCCCCAAGTACATACAGCTCTAGATGTTAAGTGGTTATTTCATAGTTGTTAATTGTTATTGTGTTTTCCTTTTTCAAGTGTAATTTTATGTAACTGACACAAATATATTAAAATTAAAAACAACTTGAGAAAGAATATTTACAGTTCTGATATACAGATGATAAACAATTACATTTCTTTTGCTGCACCGCTGACATACTACCAAAGCTGTGTTTCATTCATCACACACAATCTTCAAAACAGATTACCTGATGGTCTGCTCTAAGCTGGTACTTTGGCATTGTCCATATTTTTAATAACAGCAAAGTCATTCACAAATGTTGCTTTACCCAAAATATACACACTCCATATGTAGTTCTATACATTTTCTCTCATTTAGGCACAAAGTTCATTAAACACTCATATCCCATTGAGTGTAGTAGCATTTACTGTTGACGAGTCAGCATTACTGTTTCCCACAGTGTCTTTACCCAGGGTCCGACTCTTTTTGGTTCCTGTTGAGTCCACAGATGTGCCTTCAAAGAGCCGAGCCATGAAGGCGAAGCCATTCTGCTTGATGTAGGACTTCCCAGCGAAGGTGTAGAGGACAGGATTGGCACAGCTGCTGATGAAGGCCAAAGCCGAGGTCACCGCACGACTGGATTTATGAATATGTTCCAACCTGCAGATAAACAGAGTGATTTAGACCTCAGCTACAGCTACATAATGTGTTTATACTGTATGTTTAAAAATACAATTTTATTTGCATTCTAGAGAGGTTAACTATAAAATGCTAAGTATATTCAAAGATGGATTACTGAAGACCCCCAGACACAAAACAACACAAAGAGACACAATAACTAGAAAGACATACAAAATGAAAACAGCCACAAAACAGAACTATAAAATAGAAAGAAAACAACTACAAGACACAAAATGGCCCCCCAAAAAGATAAAAAGGCCACAAAGACACACAATGCAACTACAAAGACACACAAAATGACCAAAAAGGGTCACAACAAAACCACAAAGACACACAAAATGACCAAAGACACAGAATAGAACTACAAAGAGACACAAAATGACAACAGACACAGTATAGACAAAAAACGAACTATTATTAACTCTTAATGTTTCTTTTGTGAAAGAACTGTATGTCAATGAAAATAAGTTGGTGAAAATGTTATTACTCACATTTCTCTTTGGGGTGAAGGATCTGGGAACCACTCAGCTGCCACCTTGATCAAAACATACTCAGTGTTCATTCAAACAATCAGGTAATTGATCTAAAACCAGAAATGAGTATGTCATGTGCCATCACACACCTGTATCATGTTGATAACATGGTATGGCAGCCAGAACAGGCCAAACATCACCACGATAGCCAGGATGAGTTTCTCGCTGCGGACCTTTCTGCGGAACTTGGTCTGCTTCAGGCGTCTCAGGATGAGCACATAGCTGATTATGATGACTGTGTAAGGAAGAATGAATCCTGACACCGTCTCAAAGGCGTACTGAAACCTCACCTGCACACACAGGGATACAAAACAGATGTGCTCACTGAAATGATTACATGCTCTTCTGTAGACATGAATGGAACTGTCCAAACATGGCAGGGCAAGACGACAGCATAAAAAACCATGCCAAATGTTTGTATTTATCAAACAAAGATAAACCGTACAAGAGAAAAAAATAAATTGTAAAACAAAGTCTATGTTTGTATTATTTATTTTTGATAGGAGGCTTATGATGGCACAAGTTTGTTCTGTAAAAAAAGTTCAGGGTTGGAAAATGCCAATCATTTTCCCTCTATATATGAATTAATGCTTATTTGTGTGATAATTGTGTGTTGATCCTTATTGTGCAATACTTGTTAAAAAGACTTTACAATTTCACAAGTATGTCACAAAACAATTCTGTATGTATGAATATAAAAATTGCTATTTACTAGCTTCTGTAGTAGACAGATAGTTAGCATCCATGCTAGCTTAAAGGTGTAATTTGTAGTTCATGGCACAACTCAAAAGGCAAAAAAATGATTTGTCTTTCTCCATTCACTACCATACAAAGTTTTTCCAAAATAAGGTCCCATGTATTGTATCGGAAGGGTGTGACCTTGGCTCTCTATAGACCATATTTACACAGCTGCCATTTTACCCTGACATCACACTCAGCGTGGGAATCTTGAATGATTAGTATCTAACAAGATGATGGATGGTGAATATCCGGAGGGACATCGGGCCGTATTTCAAGGTAAAACAACATATTTGATAATACTTCTGTTAGACATCGGCTAACGTTAGTGTTCAACTGCTTCCTAGCTAATGTTGATGTTTTGATAGTGGTGCACTATACAACAGGAAAGACGTGAATTCATTCTAAAATATCAGCACACATCTTGGTTACATTTATTTCAGTCTGGACATGAAACACACTGGTTTTAATCAAACAGTAATGTTAGCTATGTAGTGGTTAAATGCTAACGCTAGCTAATGGGTAGTGTCAAATAAGTTGTTTTACCTTGAAAAATGGCCCGATGTCCCTCCAGATTTTCACTAACCATCATCTTTTTTAGAATCAGGAACTGGTGAAATGATAATGATTTGTCAGATTTATACAACAACCCAGTCGCTACAATTAGCATTTCAGTGGTTGGTGCATTTACCATAATGGAAATAACTGCAGCCCTTGTGTACTTACATGTGTAGGCAGGGTGTGATTGGGTGCACACACCAATCTTATCTTATTCCTCTCATCTTTGTCCTCTCTCACGTCTCGAAACACAATTGAAGGGATAGCAAACAACAGCACCAGCATCCACATGCCCGTGATCACCCTTGTGACAACCTTCCTGGTGACCTTAGCGGACACTCTCCTCGGAAACACCACGATCACCAGCCTGTGCACGCTCATCAACGTGATCAGAAAGATGGAGGCGTACATGTTGGAGTTGCACAGGTAGAACAAGCCTTTACACATGACTTCACCAAAGACCCATGTCTGCTTGGCCAGGTAGACGATGAAGAAGATGGTGAGGGCCATGAGAAAGCCATCGGCACATGCCAGGTTAAGGATGAGGAGGGTGGTGACTGAGCGTCGTCGGATGCGTGCCAGGATGCTCCAGACGATGAAGAGGTTGCCAGGGACGCCCAGGAGGAAGACCAAGCTGAGGATGAAGGCACCTAAGCCGGTGGAGAAATCATTGCTCACAACGCTGTCGACCTCAGGGTTTCCGTCACCGCCAGAGGCATAGGAATGGTTATTCCCGGAGTTCATGCTGGAAGGAATTTTGATCCTGAGGAGGAGAGACAAAAGTTAGAACCTCAATATGTTTGGCATTAATGTAAAAGGTAAGGGGCTAAGTGGGAGTATTTGGCTGCATCCGAATCTGTGGATTTCGGTACTCTTGCATATTCACAGACTTTGCTGTCTGCAACCGCTGAGGGTTGTTTCACAATTCTTCCAGGCCTCAAGGAGCCTCAAGCTCACTTTCTGCAGACTTCCAGACAGTCCTATAGATTTGTATAGATGAACAAGATACCAGACGCAAAGCAATGAGAATTGCTCACCAACAAAAGTTGTAGCCCACGAGTTCCCGCTCGCCCCCCAGACTTTACATTGTGATGACGTCACAAATTTTTTAATTGCTTTTCTCAGCTCGAGGAAAGTTTAGTAGATAAAAAATGACCATGGATCACAAATTCATAATAGAAAGAGTCATAATTGAACTTGTTTGCAGTTGGAGGTGTTTGGTCAACTTTACAGATGTCTCTGTGGGGAATGTTTTGCTGCAATATCGCAGATTGGAAGCGAGGTCGAGCGGTGCTGTCGTCTCTGTTCTATTCTCTGTAAGACTTTTCATATATATGAATCTATGGAGAGTCCACTTGTGTAAGCAGACCCTCAGGCTTTGCCAATTTAATTACCCACATTGACATTTGACATTTTTCCAGCTGCCAACCAAAAAATAAAAGATGAACTTGTTGTGAATTTGTAATACAATTACTTCATTAAAACGTTACCCGAATCATGTTAGTCTGAAATAATGCTCAACCACTAGATGCATTATACTATTGAAGTCTTTAGGTCTTTCAGTCAGTGGCTTAACTACAGTCACCGTGCAGTCTCATGCCCTTGCATACTTGACACATACTTGCCTACAGTTCACAAGTCCAGAGGATGGACATTTAGATTCAGTCTTAATATGACACAGGGTCAGCTGTAATGTTTGACACTTCTATGCATGTTTTGATCTTATTTGAATATAGCAGGGATGAACAATATGGATTTTTTTTCAGCCAAAGCAAGTTACTAATAATTACCTGTTTCTCATAGCCAGTACAGATAAAAAAAAACTGTTCATTTCACATTATCTGTATTTGGAGCACACCTGAGGGTTTAAGGTTCTGAGCTAAAATGGATGATTTAATCTTCCGCAGCTCTAATAAGATTTGTTGTGCTAAAACTTGCAGACTTTTTCCCTCCTCTCTGAACCATTGAACATGTTGCATGCTGTGCTTGTTCTTCTACGGAAGCCCTAAAGGGCCATGCATTCATACATTTTATTTCCTCCGTTTTCCCGTGATAACGAGTTAATTTCATTTCTTTTCTCGAGATCTCGAGTTATTATCTCGAAAGAACACCTGCTGTTTTCCCGAGATAACGATATAATTCATTTGAGATCTTGTCATTAACTACATAGCTGGTCAGCTTCTGTATTCTTCTCCTTCTTTCTCTTGTTTTTTTCTTTTTTTTTTACAACCAACTGTTAAGGGGCATACCACCACCCACTGCATGGCAGTGTGTAGATGCTGCGCTGATGTAACAGATAGTAGCAGTGTTTTATTTTAGTGTGTTGTGTACATGATCCCTGACAAATAGCTTAATTTAGCTTTTGAATTTTTCCTTAAAATGTCCAAACTGTAACATGTTGATGCCTTTCTCATGACTTCTTAGTTTCTTAATCTTAGAATTATGAATAATTATGATTATGATCTATTTTTTATAAGAAACCTTTTGATGATTTTGACAAAATGAACGATAATTGTGAAATTAAAAAAAGACAAACAGGGTGGATATTTTAGAAGAAATAAAAAAGGCTGAAAAAGTTGCTTCCATACTTTCCACAGTGCATGAAAGAAGATTTACTTAAATGTCAGCTGTTTATTCTCTGTTGAATCTTATCACAATCTTACCATCACTGATAGTAAGATTGTTTTGTCTGTGGTGGCAGTTGCTTGCCTGCTTTTAACACTTATCAGATCTATGCTGAAGTATGCTGCAAACAACGTATCATTAGTAACTTAACGTATTATACATTTTTTTAAAAAGCTTTTTTTTAAAAAAAGGCCAGTTTGAGACTGAAACCTGATTTTAGCCATTATCTCTTTTGAAAGCTTCCGAAAAATATATTGTGCAAGATCTTTGCTCTTCTATCGTCATCCGCAACAGTCGGCTTCAATAACAACTTCTGATAAAACTGTGGCGGGCAGGCACTTGTGATATGTCTGCATGCTTTGTGATGTTGCATCAATTGTCTTGAAGGTCAACAGGAACTGGCTTTAAAAAAGAATTGACTCTTTAGGGAAATGGCTAACTGTGAATAAAGAAAAGAGGTAGTAAAAAAGGGGAAAAAAAGTGATGGAAAATACCTTAACGACAGAATGCACAAGCTTGTGGTGATGAAAACATTATTCACTCTGGGTACACAAGTTGTTTCTAGAATTAAAGGATGGCTGCCATCCTGACGCAGCCTCTAAAATATTCACATCAAACCCTGTAGGCAACAGTGTAGCTTAAACTCAGAGGCAGCATGCTAAAACACGCCAAACATGAGCATTTCGACACAGTCTTTGATTCACTTTTCTTTTTTTTTTTCTTGTCCCAATTTCTGTCTCTGGATTGGACCCCTTTTCATTGAGCACAAGGAAAAACCAGTCCCATACAATGCAGACGTCACAGAAGGTTGTAATCTTTGACCAACGTATTCTGACACAGAAAAATTAGAGACTTTAATTGGTTCAGAGATGAGATGATCTCTGCATAACCACATTTCCCTTCATGAGAACATCATGTCCTTATTTCCTTATTAAGTACCAATTTCCTTGCTCTGGTCCCACGAACGCAAACTGTTTATGTTTCCCCTGATGGCTTTATACAAGAATGAGCGGGTAAACAATGCGAATCAAGGCCAGTCTTACATCATTAACAAAAAATGCAACAGAAAGCCGAGTTTTAGCAATACATTGATGTTTCAGGTGATAGCGTTGTTTCTCAGAAGTGACAAGAAAACTGTTAATGATAAAATCCGGTTATCACAAAGCTGCTCCAGCCCACAGAGGAAAACACGGAAATCAGCAAATTACTACCTCGTGTTGCAAGGGATTTACGCCATAGATGTACTGTTGTGATGGACAAAGTGCACTGAGAAAAATCTGATGTAATTCATTTCAACTTATGCAAGAGAAACCGACAAATGGGGTAAAGATACAGCATGTAAATGATTTTGGACAATGTAGAGCAATAATTTGGGTCAAAAACAACTAAATAAACGTTGTAAAATAAAATGTTTGAAAAACAATGGAACAACACTGCTAATAAAGTGCCAGTAGCCATGAATGAGCTTGCAGTCCAGAGTTTTGAAATAATGAGTCACAAGTTTGTAATAAATCTGCTCCGTGCAAATAATCAAGTCAAGAAAAGTACATTATAATTTTAAGATGGAGGAAAGAGTCAAAAGTTGGTCAAATCCAGCTGCGGGAAGTCAAAGAAATCAAGGTGCTGAGAGTTACCGACCTTTCTAGATGTGATGTCCCTCTGTGATGTGTTTCAGATTCAATTATCCCACTGCTGCTCTCCTCTCTGACAGTCTGAGAGGCCTCTCCCGTCCCTTGTGCGATGGTCTCTGTCGGCTCAGTCCATAATAAACTGAATCACATCCTGACACAGGCTGCAACACGCTGTGGTAAGAGAGAGGGAGGTAGAGAGGTGTGTCCTTCCTTCAAACTCTCACTCTCCCTCCATCAGAAGTAATCTGTGTTAATCTCCATATATGATCATCTGTGGAGTGTATCTCAAGTATCTGTGCTTAAACACTAAATGCATGACAGACTGTTTATAAACAAACATGCATTTTTCCTGAAATCATGTCCCACTGTCAAGTATCAAAATGCAAATTTCCATCTTCTGAGGCACTTTTCTGGATCCGTGAGTCAATTGTTGCATAATCTAAAGGCACAAAGGAGTATAGATGATTCAAATTCTTGCGCAAGCTTCCTGTGTCATGAATGCTGAGCACACAAGCGCAAACATGCATGCAGATGGCACACATACACATACACATAAACGCACACTCACAAAAACGCACACTCCCTTGTTCATACAAGTCTCTAGCTCTGACAGGAATGCTGGAAGAAGCGGAAAAGTGAGGAGGAAGCCCAAATCTGAAGATGAGCAGGCTTTTTTTTTCTTTTTACTTTTTTTCCAGGGAAGATCTGCTGAACATGTTCAGTGACATCATTCATGGCTCATACTTACATAGTTTGACACCTACACAGTAGATATGGACGGACAACTTCACCTGATAGTTATATGTCATCCACTGAGCAGCACAAATACATCAACTAAGGGCTCTGAAAGGGACAGTTCACCCAAATCCACCAAATCAAAAATATGTGTTCTTCCTCTTACCAGTAGAACTATTTGTCCATCTTGTGTGGTGAGATGGAGAGTTTTGGAAATATCCGCTATAGAGATGTCTGAGTTCTGAGACTTGTGGTGCTCAATGCGCCAAAAATAACATTTGAAGAGCTCTATAGCAATGTCTCTTTCCAGATATCATGGTAATCCCCAGACCTTTATGGGAGCAGTTTCATGTAGGAACTATTTTCTTAAGTAAGTTGCTTTTGGTCACAGGAAAAAGCACAGGCTCTTGGCTCAGACCATTTTAGGGTGCCGCTAGCATAGCTTCTTTTTCCTGAGACAAACCAAGGAACCTAAAAAAGAAGGAAGGATCAATGTATTACCAAATCTCGCTTTGGTGCCAGACTTTGTCTGAAAAAGCCCAAACATACTGTATCTACGTCATGACTTCTGATGAAGAAACGCCTCCAGAAAATGAAAGAACACACTTCAGAGAGGAGGTTAATGACTGATTTTTTTTATCGGCACGTTGTTCATCCCTCAGCTTCTTTTGGGAAAGGCTCCTGCTTGCAGTGCATTTGCAGTCTCGTCAGTGATGTCTGTTAATCATTTCGGAAGAAAAACCAGTCATTAACCTTCTCCCTGAAGTGTGTTCCTGGAGGTGTTTCTTCATCAGAAGTCCTACGACGTATAGTATATGTGTTTTAAACAAACACATATACTGACTGTATGTCTCTTAAGTAATATGTTTAAGGAATTAAATGAATGAAAGGTTTATTTTTATTCTTTACTTATCATTCTGAAGTAAATACTGATCGCATCATGTCATGGCTGTGAAAAATTACACTATCCATGTATAGTTTGGTGCCCTATTAACCTGCTTTCAATGTTCAAAGCAAAGGACAAAGCGCGTCTGCCACTGCACAACTCAAATATGATGAGGCATTGTTTTCCCTGGTCGCTATCCCCAGGTGACAGTGAAACAACTGGAATAACTGTGGAAACTTGAACCCCACTGAAAGAAATGCAAAGAAGACGGCTCTAAACCAGCATTCTTTCTACTACATCAGTAAGTAACAAAACCTGCCTGCTTACAAATACAACCAGGTGTTTTATTCAGCCTTTTTCATATCACTGAGCTCAGGGTTCACAGGTCCAATTGGGATTCTAATGGTTTTTTTTTCTTTGGACCGTAGCCAGGCAGCGGTAGCCATGTTAAAACAGCGGCGCCAGCAGTCATACCAAAAGGAAATGCCAGAAGACATGAAATCCAAATACAATTAAATACTATAATTATATATTCTAAGGAAAATGTGGCCCCCTACTCCAACAATGATAATATTTGGTGGGACAATATCGTTATATTCACCCAAGCCTGAATGTATGTTTGTTTGTTAACATGAGTTAACTGGAAAAACAACACTGGAGCACAAATTACACAATGACATCTAATGAAAGCAGCTCCGACTGTTGTGGAAAGTTACAGTAAAACTCTTTCTCTGCCTTTCACCACACGATGGCGCCACGTCTGTAGGAATCAAGACTTCTGTTTCTCCTCCTCCCATAAACTTGACACTCAGCAGTTCCTCCTGTGTGTTGCACTCATCCATCACATCCCAACAATTTATTAGCCATTCAACTCTACAGTTTCACAATCCCACCAAACTTTCCATTTCTAGAGAGACTCTGTGTCTCTGAAAATGTCCATACATACACAACCTGCACATTTCTTCAAACATAGGTTCAGCTTTATTAAGTTACCTCATTATTCAAACTCTGCTCTATTGTAGTGCCTAATTATTATTTTATTCTCATTCAAAATTAATATTTGTTTATACATTTTCTGTGTATGTATGTTGGAGGAGGCTACAACTGCATTTCACTGTGCAATCCTGTATTTGACCTTGAACCTTGACCTTGAGCATGTACCTTTCTCTCACTATTTTGGCCTTTCATCTACATTAAACCATCACTATTTGCAACCAAACCCTGTCAAAAACTGAGTGGATAAATCTGAAAATGCCAGTCTTTTAACTTGTGATTAATGCCGGCTGTGGTTAAGTTTGAACAGGGATTTCTGGCACAACTTCACTTATTTCCAAAGTTAATGCAGTAAAGCAACAGTAAAGTTAGGGAAGCCGTTAGCAAAAATAAGCTCTGTGGCAAATGCAAGTTTATGATACTTACACGTTTTGTTCAGCAAAATAATCTTCACTTTTGTTTTTTATAATCTTGATTTTGTTTTTGTAATCACTACTACACCACTCCTTGCAGGGGATTGTTACCTGTAGTTTCCCCAGTAAACACACTGACCTCTTCAGCTTTCGGCAGTCTCTCTTGAACAGAGTTTAACCCTAGTTTTCCTGGGTTAAACTCATCCTCTGGAGCCTCTGGTGTCTCTGGGCTCGAGAGAGCAGACAGACCGAATTTTCAGAAGGCAGGCCGCCCCTCTACGAGCAGCTCGGTGGCAAACGCTGCCTTGCTGTCCGTGCTCAGTGTGTAAGGAGGTGTGAGGTGCAACCTTCCCTGCAGACACTTGGTTGTCCACTCTACCTAGCACAGAGACATAGCTTCGAGCCAAAGAGGTAGGTGTATTTACTGGGGAAACTACAGCTGGTAATCTGCTGCACCACCACCACTGGCTGACAGCCAGTGCATATGTATAAATCCTCACAACAGTGTAGCCCACTTGTGTAGGTTACAACATCATCATCATCATCAAATGTCTAGTAGTTTTGACACATTATAATGTGGAAATATTACGGATATATAATGTCTGAATGGTAGGCAGATAAGTTATAGCCAGTAGCAGAAGTAATAGCTGCTTCAGAGCCCTCAGTCACCACAGAGCCCCTAAATAACCCGAATGACTCCAGAAAAAACAAAGTGAACTCCCCGTGTTTAGGAAATGCAAACCCACTCTTTAATTTTGTAAAGTGCCATGTGGGGGTTTGATAGGAGTATGTGTCTTATCGGATCTGCCTTCGGCCCCAAAAGTTTTGCATCGACCCTGCTGGAAGCACTTTTTCTCTCCCCGACCAGACTGCAACATCTTGAGCTCAGTCCTGGATCCAAGGCCTGCCCACACAACCCCAAGAGGATGACAGGGAGAGTGAAACAAGCCCCCAGTTACATGACAGTACAACGTACGCCTAATGATTGTGAGAATCAGAGGAGGGCAAGGAAGGAGGACAGAGGGGAGAGACAGAAAGAGAGAGGGAGAGGGGGGAAGGATAAGGAGCTGGACCGAGGCGGAGAGAGCCAGAGAGAGTGTGTTTATTTAAGTTTTTCGTCTCCTGACTCAGACAGAGAGCAGACTACAGAGGATAATGAGAAACAGATCTTTGGTGGAGAGGAAGGGGAGGGAGGGGGGACTGAAGAGGAGGAGGGACGAGGAGGAAGGAGGAAGGAGGAGTGGGGTAAAAAGGGAAAAAAAAAAGAAGAGGAAAGGGGGAGGAGAGGGGAGAGTGACAGCCAAAAAAGGGGGGCTGTCATGTTCATCGCCACAGGAAATAAGCCCTCTTATGTTCACTAACTGACATCACTAACATCACAGCCCTGGTGGCCGTGCAGCCGGCCTACAATGGCAGGTTTTGGAGAGCTTGCCATGATCCTGCTCATGATTGGAATAATAATCATACTGTTGACTTAAATGTGTGAAGAAAAGTTTTCGATGGTGAAGATGAAGTGGAGATAAAACTCAGATGTGCGGATGACGCAAAATAAGATGTAAGCTGTGATGAAAAGCCATATGTGCAGGGATCAAAATGTGTGTTAAAGTAAATGTGAAGTGACTAAAAGAGAAACCTCCAGAGTGAGTGAGGAGGGGGGAGAGCAGGGAGGCTGGGCAGGGGGGATTCATGACTGACAGGCATGAGGTCCTATGGGGAATGAGCAACGGACCAACTGGAGCTGAGGAACCCACCCAAAGGCAATTAAGGGTAAAGGACGACAAAAATATTTGATAAACTTTTTTTTTCCTCTCTCTGTCTCCACCAGGGAAGATGAAGGAGCTATGGGGATGGCGATAGAGCGAGAATGAAAGACGCGACTTTATCTGGGAGATATGTGTCGGAAAAGACTTTGAGGCATCCTGGAAGAAGATTTGATTTGGAAGGCAAGGCATGAAGGCTGAAAAAGTTGCAAATATCCGAGCGAGAAGCTGCCCTCATCGTGTGGAAACAGCGTGGAAAAGTTGCTTAAGTTTCATCTAAACCTTCCAGGAGGAGGGATATTTGCGCAATGACGCGCACATAGGAGAAAAGTCGAGTTTTGGGAAACTTTCGAGCACGTTGAACTCGCCGAATCCGACGCAGGGAGATAAGATTGTATCACTCTATCTGTATCCTGTCCTTGCTGTCGGAGGGCGATGGGGGCCGCGCCGGGCTCGGGCTGGGAGGAGGGCGAGTTCGAGTTCAAGTTGGTTTTTGAGGAGGACCCGCCGCGGCAGAGCCAGGGACCATCCCCGGTGCGCACAGCCGAGCCGGAGAGCTCCGTTCCCGGGGACGAAAGTGAGGTCGCCCTGCTGAATCTCGACCCCTCCAACAGCAGCAGTCTGGGTTAGACTCATTTATTGGATGGTTTGAGTGAAGGGACGCAGTAGATAGAGGAAGTCTGAGCGGCCTGACAGTGAGGCTGCCTAATGCATGGGAACTTCAGTGCGCGTGCGCCTGCGTGCGTGCGCGTAGCTGCAGTTGCATGTGCCATAATGCGAGCTTTCATCTGCATGCTGTGCTTATGTGAATGCGTGTGTGTGTGTGTGTGTGTGTGTGTGTGTGTGTGTGTGTTTGATCTTGCATGTGATGTGCGTGCGTGCCTCCATCTGTAAGCATGCGAGCCTGAGTATGTTGTTATTGTGTGTTTGTTTTGTGTGCACGTGTGCATATTTCAGTGTGTTCCAGTTTTGCGTGTGTGCATTTGTGTGTTTGTGCATGTGTGCGTGCAGCCCCAGACTCAATGTGTTTCCAATCAGCTGTGCGTGTGAGTAGAGTTAACAGCTGCCATCTGGGAAGGAACCTCAACCTTTGTGTACTGAACACACACACACACACACACACACACACACACACACACACACACACACCTCCCTCCCTCTCTCACTCACTCAACCTTCATCTCCTTAGTTCTTCACATACAAACACACACAGACACAGACACACACACACACACACACACACACACACACACACACACACACACACCTCATATCCTCACATCCACTCGCTCATTTGTTTCCCGCCCACACTGGCATACAGTTGTATTACCACACCCAAGGCATGAAAGTAACTGCAGGAGAAACAGCAGAGCGATTCTTCACTGTAGGTGATGTAGTTTTACTTTTCAGAGTGTTTTCCTTCAGCCCTCCACATCTCTTGATATAACATGCAAACAGTGGGACAAAACTTTTTAGGCCAAGCCAGCCTAAAAAGGAGGAATACAAATTTTGAACTTTTCTAAAAAAAGTTTAGGGGAGTTGTGTTACTGGTTCAATCCGTCTGTCAGTTGTGACCACTTCAACCAAACAGTGACATACTTTAATTTAAGCAATTTGAACAACTTCTAGATTCTGGAGAGGTTAAATGTAGAGCAGTACTGATCCCACTTTCAGTTCATCTGTAGAGATAGAGCACCAGATCAAATATCAGTACTCTGTTTTACCCAAATTTAAAGGTACTACTTGTAAGAAAAGTTGATTTTTGAGTCTCTTTCCCAACTCGTCAAATAATGATGCTCTTGGTTTCGCCAGTATTTGACGAGTAGGGAATGAGACTCAAAAATCAACTTTTCTTACAAATAGCGCCTTTAAAGTCTGTATCAGAGATGTTCCCACACCAGTTTCTCCTTCCCTATACCATTACCATACCTGAACGAATACATCAAGAAATATTCATGATATCATTTATTTTTAGCAGTTGTTTACTACTTACCTGTATGGATGTTATGTTGTGGACATGCTTGAAGTTACACAAGTCTTTTTTTTTGCTAATGCTGTAAAAGAAATCAGTTAAAGTGATAGTTTGGGTCTTTAGATGTGGGGTTGTATGAGATACTTAGTCCTAGTCAGTATATTACCGACACCGACAGCAAGACGTATTTTAGCCACCTGAAATATGTTTATCTGCTTAAGTGTTCACTATGTTTTGAAGATTTTTGGCACTTTACGTTTCCGTTAAAAAGCCTTTGCACTATGTTCCACCTGTGCGTAGGAATACTGATGTAGTACGATTGAGGGAATGTAGTGCCATGGGAAAAAGCTGTTTAACAGAAAATTTTTTTTTTAAAAACTTGGCTAAAATACGTCTTGCTACTGGTACGGTCTCAGCAGTACAATGCCCTGCTACCTGCCGGTGCTGTGCACTGCTTCTCCACACAAGGGGAGAGCTGACGGTCATCTACTGCAGGTAATACACTGACTAGGGATAACTACACCATACAATCTCACATCAAAAGACCCAAACTATCCCTTTGTGTTGCAGACAGGTGGACAGGAGGCTGCTGGGAAGTAGCAGGTTCATGTGGTATCGGATCGATGCATAGACTCACGAACTTGCTGATACCTGATCTTGCATCGAGAATTGGAGGCATTTCTGATACACGATCAGCTTATATATGAAGTCAGTCTTGGCTTTAGTGAAGTTATTCCGTAATTCACATGAAAAAGCAACTATTAGAGAAAAGAGGAAACAATGATCTTAAAATAATTTATTTGTTGAGGTTCAACTCACGACATAAAACATAGTTATGTGTTGTAGGCATGAAAGCTATATATATTTATATATCTTATATATCTAGGCTTAATTCTCACTCCTTATGAGAGGTTTAACTTAGGACACAAAATGAAGTATTACAGCAGATTAAACTTGTTAGCCTCAAGAGGAGGTTTCCCAAAAAACTGTTTAATAACTGTCAGGTAAATCTTGGTAGCTGTAATAAATTCCTCGAGACACAAACAAAGTCCTGAAGAGGTAAAGCTAACTATTTTCTTTCTAAGAAAAATATAGCAGTTGGAGGAAAATCTGGTAAAATGGACATAGTTTTACCTTTTTGCCCCCCTGTCCTGTTTATCATCTCACAATTTGCCAGTTTCATGTTACAACCTCTTCAAAATGCTAATGTTTTGTTAACAATATGGACTGAAAGAGCAAATACTGCTGTTAGATTAGCTTAATTAATGTTTCCTACTCAATCTTAACACACAGATTTCTACATAGGCCTTAATATATTCATAACTAAGTTATACCCACATTTACAAATGACTGGCAGTAAGGTTTAAAATATAATTTGGCCTCCTTAAAATGTTATTTTTGAAGATGTATTACAGCTAAGGATGCTACAGTAGCTTCCTGTTCCAAAGTTGATTGCTTTTGATTGAACAAAGCTGAAGTCTTTCCTATAAGACATTCCTTTAAGGAGACATATTTTGC
Source organism: Pagrus pagrus (assembly GCF_965226575.1). Taxonomy (NCBI): domain Eukaryota; kingdom Metazoa; phylum Chordata; class Actinopteri; order Spariformes; family Sparidae; genus Pagrus; species Pagrus pagrus. The sequence continues at coordinate 17,951,046 of NC_140196.1, forward strand.
TCATTTTCAGGTTTATAATTTTATTTTGGGTCACTACTAGAATAGGTTTACACGCTTTAGTGCTCAAAAAACGCATCGGTTTTCTCATATTGTCCAGTGCTGTAGCACTGTATTTCCCCTATGTCTGAAGCGCTCTATTTAGCTCCTGTCACTTTAAGGCCCGCCTCCTGAACAACCAGTCTGCTCTGATTGGTCAGCTTTCACACGCCTGACCCAGCACTGCAAACAGCAACAGAGCAGCTACATTAAATCCATTTTTATGTGCCAAACTAGCCACTTGGTTTAAATACTTAAGTGTGTGACACGGTGACATAGTGTGATGTCACAAAGTCACAGAATTAAAGGGGGGACTACTGACGAGGCTTTTCAGGAGCAGTTTTCTCTGTGGAAGAGAGGAGCGCCTGTTGGTGCGGACTTTGATCTTTCTAACTTTCAAGAACTTTTACATGTAAAGGAACATATATAAGACACTGAATGAAAAAAAACTAAGTCACTAGTTTAAAACGAGCTAGTAGCTACAAAGAACTTCACACACAAACTTAGCAAGGGATTTAGTTTGTCCAGAACTGGTCAGTATATAAATATTATTTTTTATCAGTCAAACTTTAGAGGAGGCTTCCCAAAAGAAAAACTGATTGTGTACAGTAACTGTCAGGTAAATTATGATAGCAATAAACTCTTCTGCTGGGCTGAACACAAACAAATTATTGTTTCCTAACAAGTTAGAAGTGGCCTAAAGAGGTTAAAAGGAAAAAAAGCAACAGCTGGACAGGGATCTAGAAAACTACAGTAAACATTTGTGTTCAGTTTAACAAAAATATGTAGTTTTTGCTTTGCTTTCCTGTTCATCTGGTGAACCTGATGTAAGCAACGCTTTTTGTGAGAGGTTCAACTCAGGACACAGAATAAAATATCGCAGTATGTTAGATGAAATTAGTTTTATTGTGTTCAATAAGTGTTAGGTACGTTTCCTGGCTCATAAACTCTCCGCTGGTCTGTTCACCAACATCTAAATCATTGTTTCATGTGAAAAATCCACCAGCAGAAGAGTTGCCTCAGCACTGCAGCTTTAATCACTTGGAAATATTTTTTGTTGCCAGGAAACATTTGAAGAGATTTTTTTTTTACCCCAAGTCTTAATTTGTTGGCAGTTGCTGTTGTGTGTCCGCTTTGCCCAAAAATTGCGTGTATGGGCCACCGCTGCAGCAGAAGCAGTGATCAGTTGGAGTCTCGCTCATTACAGAGTAACTACTGTTTGGCTCCACGTGGAGGCCGACCACACCACGCTGGGGAAATTTTGTGGTGAGGACTGTGGCCTTGAGGGGTCGTGTCCTCATTCGGATAATTGTTTGGCAAAGTTCAAAAAGTTTTGTTTCCTAAAATTTGATGAAGAAAATCAGTGTCAAGATAAGCAGCAGAGTTATCTTTCTTGGAAGTGAAAGAATTGGATTAGTGATTCAAAAGTAAGCTTCATGATTCGGTTACAACTCCCACTTCATCCTTTACTGCACTATTTGTGACTATAATACACGGAAAAAATGTATTGAGATACTTCTTCCCGCTCAAAGTAGAGTTTAAAATGGCTGTTTAGTAAATTGTTGCCATATGACTGTGAGCTTATGGAATATAAAACCAAATCCTATTATGTCATGTTGTTTAAAACCTATAATTTACAAGTAAATAGCCACTTTTAAAGAAATTTACCATTTTTAAAATAATTTACCAACACATTCTGTGCTGTTTTGCCTTAGAATAAAAATATCTTCATCCATCTGAGGTTAAATAAATCACAATATAAAGACTGCTACTCTTGTATTTATATCATTCAATATAAACGTAGGAATAGTTTGACATTTTGGGAAATATTTATTCACTTTCTTGTAGAGAGGTAGATGTTCAGATTGATACAACTCTCATGTCACAAGCCAATTAGCTTAGCTTAGCATAAAGACTTGAAACAGAGGGAAACAGCTAGCTTGCACAGAACCCCCTCTAAAACCACAACATGTGATTTTTACACTGAGGTTTCTTTAAAGGGTTAAACAAACAAGAAATAATGTGTTAATTAATAAGCTTAAGAGGTGCTATTACAAGTATTTTGTTACCTTTTGACAGAACCAGGCTAGCTGTTTTCCCTGGTTTCCATTATTTATGCTAAGCTGAGCTAAGCTAACCACAGCCTGACTTTAACTTACCATACAGATGTGAGAGCAGTAACAATCTTTTCATCTATAATTAAATAAACATCTATTTAATTTGGAGGAAAAGTTAGACATTTTGGGAAATATTTATAGAGAGTTAGATGTTCAGATTGATACCACTCTCAGTCAGTTAGTTCAGTTTAGTTTAAAGCCTGGAAACAGGGGGAAACAGCTAGCATGCACATAATCACCTCTAAAACCACAGCGTGTTATTTTTACACTTTGGTTTTTGTATGGGTAGAACAAACAAGAAATAATGTGTTAATTAGTCAGCTTTATAGATGCTAGTGTGCAGATTTTGTTACCTTTTGACAGGCTAGTTGTTTCCCCCTGTTTCCATTCTTTATGCTAAGCTATGCTATGAAAAGCTAACCACGTCCTGTCTTTTGCTTACCACACAGATGCTAGAGTGATCATAATATTTTTATCTCTCAGCAAGAAAGTGAATAAAAGGAAAGGCATATTTCCAAAATGTTAAACTACTTCTTTACATTTAAATATATATAAATATATAAATTGCTGCAGATGCCTCGAAGACATACTGTGCACTTCCTGAGGAAACGTTCCAGTTGCATGCATTTTCCGTATGGCAACAATTACAGAGCTGTAAATAAAGAAAATTGATGTGCAATGAATGAAGTAGGCATGTTGATGATAAAAAATGAATCTGTACTTACCACAAATTGTGTTTACAGTAGTATGATTGACATCTAATGAGTCTTTCTCATGCCAGATGTAAAAGCACCGCAGGTTTTCAGAGCTAACTGTCAGTTTGCGGTTGTGAGAAAAGATTAATGGGAGGTCACAAGACCCTAAAACCCACAACATGCGATATAAAAAGACAACGTGTTTGAACATGAGAACAAAAAGTTGCATTTTTTCAAGAGAAAGAAGCCAGAAAATAAATGATTGCCATGTGGGAGTAAAGGTGTATATTAGGGATATGAACATATTGTAAACTCTTTATTAGCAGCATTTGATTATCAGCATTTTTTAGTAAGTAACAAGAACATACAAGTGTAATAAATCTATGGTCTGCTCTTGTGGTGTTTGCCACTTCATTCTCTAAATCACGATTCTACACATTCACTCTGATGATTCTTTCTATCAGTTACAGATAATCACACGGCAGCCAATCATGCTGGACACTCAATTAGCATCCCAAGTCCGCCACCCTCGGCCAATCAGCGGGCTGGGATGCATTCCCCGCCCCCACGGCGGGCCCCTTCCAGAGAATTCAGCGGCACCTATGAAAGCCTGCCAGCTCGCTCTGTACAGGTGAGACAACCTGTTTACAAGTCATATAGTGAAGTATATAAGACGTGATAAGAACAAAGTAAAATGACAGAAACCATCTTTTGGAAGAATTTATGTGACTAGTACTTTAAGTTTTTAGTTTGGCCCTTTTCCCACCTGCTTGGAAGGGTTTATGACCTATAAAGCACAGCTTCTAGGGGGCGATATTTTTATACAGTCAATGGTACGGACATTTTTAATTTCCAATTATAGAGTTCTAGATAGATTTCAGCTTTACCAACTTGATTTTAACAAAGTCTTGAAACTTAAAGTAATCCATCACAGTGAACCTTAGATTTTTTTTTTCCAGTTACAAGCAGGGAAATCTCTTTGTTTGTTGTTGCATTGAGCTTTTAGTGTGATATAAGAGATGTGAGAACCAGCTGCTAAAACACTATTTTACTTGATGTTAAATAAAAAAAATCCAGAGGGAAAATTATAAGCAAACATTGAGGGTGATTAAGTGACTGTGTGTTCAAATTGTTCTTGTTCACAACTGCATTACCTGAAATAGTAACGTAACTTTGACAATCCATCATGAGCTCGTGGGAGACTAGAGTCGATTCCAGCCAACATTTAGCCACAAGACATAAAGGCGACTAAATGCTCACTGTGTTAGATTTTGTTTATAGAGAAAGTTTCAAGTGAGATAAATGACTGCTTCAAAGGTCAGTAAAAAAATCCAGTATCCCTAAAAGTTTTGTCTTGACCGCTAAAAATTAATGGTGCTGAGTCTGTAACTAAGTAAGTTTCATGTGGCAGTCATTTGTTTCTTTTAATTTATTTTTAATTTCTTCTTTTATGTTAGACAACATTGAAAAATTTCCATCTCAGCTTCCTGGAGGCCAAGGTGATGTCTTCACGTAGCTTATTTTGGCAGAAAAACACTCCAAAATGAAAATATTCATCACTTTCTGTCTATTCACGCAGAGTAAGTATGAGAAAAATAAAGGTATCTCTTTCTTACTCTCCTCTTCCCTTTAGGTTTCAGAGTCTCGTGTGGTTGAGTGTCCCAGCATCCAGATAACCACCATCTCCCCTGAGGATGACCCAACACCCACCATTTCCAGTTACTGGGACATGGGCAGCGGTGGTGGGTGGGACCGAGAGCGCCTCTACCTCCCCCTGCTGGACCCCTTTTCTTACCGCGACAGATGCCCCAGCTCCCTCAGCCCCAGCCCCGCCTCCAGCCCCTCCTCACGTGGCTGGCTGAGCCCCGCCTCCAGCTGTGACTCCCTGCTGGTGGAGGAGGAGGAGCTGAATGACGCCGCCATCAACTTTGGGCTCTCGCCGTCCTCGAGGCCGACTTCCCCCGGGGGTAAAAAGCGTAGAAACTCCCCCTTGGCCTCACCCTGTAACTCCCGGAGGGGCAGTTACTCAGAGGATCTTCAGGGATGCAACCTGGAGGGTGGAGACTCCATCACTCTGTCACAAGCTCCGCCCAGCAGCTGTGAGCTCAGCATCCCTCAGAAAACCAGGAAGACGTCGTTGGAACAGGTGAAGATGATTAAAATATCAAGGGGTTAAAAAAATAGCTTCCCTCTAAAGTACTGAGCCGTGGTTTTTGTTCTCCAGCTGTCTACCAGGGAGGTGGACCAGGAGCAGGCTCCAGGCCACAGCACCCCCTGCCTGCTGCCGGAGACCCAGCAGCCCAGGAGAGAGCCCCCCTCACAGGGCATGGACTACCTCTCTGTGCCCCCTGCTCTCGCCTGGGGTCGGACCAGAGCCAGCGCCCACAGTCCTCTGTTCAGGCAAGGATACACTGCATATGCATATAAGATAACATCAGTGTCGCCGGATCTAAAAACCTAAACAGGCAACTTAATCTACCACAATGAAAGAAAGGAAGGCCCTGCTTTATATATTTATATATTCATTATACTTTATGTATAAGGGTTTTTTTTACATATAGAATCATTTAAGATGGTGAGGGCTCTTATTTACACAGAAAATTAAAGTGACTGATGTACGCTGTTGAAAGCGAAGGTGAGCATTAAACTCAAAGAGTGCCACTGAAATTCATCCTAAAACATAGCAATAAGTTAGCATTTTTGCACTTCCTGTTCCCTCACCTCAAAGTCAGTGGGTCGGATAGATGCCTGAAATGAGGTCTGGGGTTAAAATGAGATGTTTTCACATTTGTTCTATGACATAAATACATCATGAAATGTCCCACAATTTAATTATAAGGTGCTTACGTGTTTGGTTGTTAACAAGTGGCTAAATGAGACTACAGAGGTTGTTGAGTACATCAAACATCAACATCCTTACGTTTATTTGTCCAGCGAACCGGGGCGATGCTAACTTCTGGGTTAGCCTACCACATTTTAGTAGCCAGCTAGGATAATTGACTGGCTAACTTAGCTAGTGAGGTGACTATCGAAATGATCGAAAACGCTTAAAAAGACTTAAAGCAAAAACGAGTGGTAAATACTGTTAGCAGTTTGTATGAAGCTAACTGTGACAGGTGAAGTAACTAACTGAGAGCTGATGCAGAAACCCGGTAGGCGGTGCCTGCTCAGGCCTGTGAGAGCAGACTAATCAGAGCACACTGGGCTTTTCAGGAGGGGAGCCTTAAAGAGACAGGAGTGTCAGACAGAGGGTGAATAGAGGTGCTGCAGCAATTGACAGTATGTGCATAATCATGTGTTTTTTTAACATTAAAGCAGGTAAACATTTTCTAGTGGACACCGAAAATAAAAATATGAACCTGAATGTTTATAATATGGGATTTTATTTTATTAATAATTATTTATTTATCCAGATGACTTAATCATCCTTCTTTTTATTAACTGTGTGCTACAAGTCTGGTTTGCACCTGTCATGTGTAAATCATATGTGAATCTCATTATTTGGCCTACAAAGATGCATATTCATCAGCATGTGTTGTGCTCCCTCCGTGTCCACTATAACTATAACTGTCTATGTCTCACTGATATAACACACCTTTAGGTCCAACGCCCTGCCGCCACTCGACTGGCCGCTGCCATCCCAGTTTGACCAGTACGAACTGCGTATCGAGGTGCAGCCCCGTCCACACCACAGAGCCCACTATGAGACAGAGGGCAGCAGAGGAGCCGTGAAAGCTGCACCAACAGGACATCCTATCGTCAAGGTGAAACACAAACCTGCAGATTTAGGCAGCTGCTGAAATGTTTATTCACAATCTAGATGCTTTTAGAATGAGATTATTTTAACACCATTTAAGCTGAAGTAGAAATGTTGTTTTCATAACACTGGAACAAAGTCTGAGCATACGTGTTGCGGCTCACTGCCGTTGGCCTCCTCACAGTTTGATTTCATCCCTCACACTGTGTCTCTCTGTGCAGCTGTGTGGATACACCGAGAGGAAGCCGCTCTCCCTTCAGGTCTTCGTTGGAACAGCTGACGACCGGTCGATACGGCCACATCCTTTCTATCAGATACACAGGTACTCTTCTATTTAAAATCAAACTTATTACAAAGCGTCCTTCTATCAAACATTAAAATTCAAGGCCACACAGCATACTGTCTATTTATCATCTGACCACTGTGGCTTTAACCATTGCGTAACCAACCACCAGCTGCTTGTCGTGTTGGTCCAGGAAATTTCTTCCACCAGTTTTTCAGGCTAAGAACACCAGCTTAATGTAGAAGGTGTGAAAGTTAATTGCACAATAAAGAAACAGAAAGATGATGACAAGGTGCATTAAGAGCAGAGACATGTAACTACTGTGCTGTATACACTGTTTCATGTTATTATTCTGTTTAATGTCATTATTCTGCCCTGTCTTTGGGCGTCTATGGGATATTTTGTCCCATTAGCAACATATGAGTTGTTTGTGTTTTAGAAATTGAGATAATGTCTTTACCACATTCTTGTTTGTTCTTTTCATGAATGGATATACACATAAACTGAAAAGTGATTCATTAAATTTTGCACACTAGAGTTTAGTGATGTAATTGGAGCAGAAATAGAACAATGTTGCTATAAATAATTTTATTAATTTAATTTAAAGACTTTATGTAGAGGGACGGATACCAATGATTTATTATAAATTAATCAATTAATTGTTTTGATTGAAAATGTTCATATATGTGCATTGTAATTATGTATAGAATCAGAATAAACAGGGGAAAAAACTAAACAAAGTAATGTATATATGGATGAAACTAAATCACAAATTTAACAAAACAAAACAAAACAAAACCCAAGAGAAAACATTAAAATAACGCAACACATGTAGGCCTTGCTTATTCCATATTACCCTATTGTCTGGTTGATAATTGTTTAATCCAGAATGTAAAAAAATAGAAAGAAATATCCAAACAAGTTTTGGACCTCAAGGTGCTTGTTTCTTCCGTCCAACAGTCCAAAGTCCAAAATCCAACAATATTGATCTTTACATTTAAGTAGCTGGAACGTGAACATTTTAGACTTTTTGCTTGATGAATGACTTAAATCATGGATCAACTGGCAAATTTGTTCTTAAGCTATACCATCCTATCATGTTCAGGAATTGTGGGGTGCTGCATGCATGTCTGAACATGTTCTTCTCTTTCAGGGTGACGGGGAAGATGGTGGGTACTGCCAGTCATGAGAGCGTCCAGGCGGGGACCAAACTGCTGGACATCCCCCTCAACCCTGAGAACAACATGACTGCACTGTGAGTAGAACAGACGGGAAGCGTTTCCTCTACAAGAGTTTTGATTTGTGCTTGTTATTCAGCCTCGAAACTCCAGTTTCAAGTTTACTGGCTGTTGAAGAATGTGACTTCTAAACAACAACTGCTACATGCCAATAAGTAAGGCACTGAACACCTACTACAACCAGCATTATAATTGCTGATAGTACAGTTTAACTGTATAAAAGTGAAACAGGGTGTTGTACAAACAGGTTAATCAACACCTTTTTTGATCGATTTAAAGTTTTCCAAAATAATTCTTTGTGTCGTAGCATCGACTGTGCTGGGATTTTGAAGCTGAGGAACTCAGACATCGAGCTGAGGAAAGGAGAAACAGACGTCGGAAGGAAGAACACACGTGTCCGTTTGGTATTTCGTACCCACCTCCCTCTAGCGCCCCCTTTGGCCCCGCCTGGTCGAGTCCTGGCTCTGCAGGTTGCCTCCCTGCCCATCGAATGCTGTGAGTAGCTTGTTTTATGGACACTTAATCTGCGAAGAGGTTGTTAAAGCTACTATGTGCCAGATTTGTGGCATGCATCGCCACTTGGGGTCGCCAAAGTCTGACGTTTTTTGACACTTTATATAAGAAAACACATTTGAAGTCTAATTCGCCTGACTCTTCCTTCTTCAGCCCAGCGTTCGGCTCAGGAGCTGCCCGTCATCGAGTCTGTCAGTCTTACCTCCTGCTCTGTGGAGGGAGGGGAGGAGCTGCTGCTGAGCGGCTCTAACTTCCTGCCAATCTCCAGAGTCCTTTTCATGGAGAGAGGGACAGGTAAAGACCCACGAGTTTTGCAGCAAGAGCAAATTATGTTCATCAAACTGACTGTGTGTGTGTGTGTGTGTGTGTGTGTGTGTGTGTGTGTATCTAGGTCACACTTAATTTTACCTTATATCTTATCTCTTAGATGGTAAATTACAGTGGGAGGAGGAGGCTCATGTCGACCGTGACAACAGCAATGAGGTAATTTAGCGTTTGAATAATATGATATGATTAAAAATCATTACAAAACCAATTCAGAACAACATGAACTTTACATCACTGATCAAGTTGTAATGTAATTCATCGTCTTGTCTCCACACCTCTTTTCTGTGATAGTGTTTGTTGTGTGTGAGGGTCCCCGCCTACAGCGACCTGTCCATCAGTCGGCCGGTGTCGGTTAGTCTTTACGTCTCCAATGGGAAGAGGAAACGGAGCAGCACTCACTGCTTCAAGTATCTCCCCAGTGAGTGTGCAGTCTCACCTGATTCACCTGGAGTTTCTCTCCTCTCTGTCCTGTTCAGTCTCAGTAACATCCCTGAGATTCACTGGAGCTTTTTCTTCACAAATAGGATCAAAAACAAAAAACTACAAAGACAAAAAATATCAACTCAGTTGCCAGAATAAATATAGTGATTTTATCTTGGATACATTTAATATTTGTGCATTTTATCACATCAACATTTCTACAATACGTGTCGTATCATGTTCCGATTACATGTATATGAGCTGACTTTCATGTCAGGAGGAGGAGGGGATGGTGATGGTGGGCGAGAGACCACAAGATGGCATTTCAACATTTGGAGGCCTAAAACCGCTGGATATTTTTAATAAGACATCAGGATATTTTCCAGCCATGTTTGTGGCAACACAACCAGTTTGAAACATGATCTTGTTTGAACCCTAAGCTAGTTCTGCACATCGTTGTCACAACATAACATTAAAAATCAAATATAACGAAAAGGGTCTGAGGTTTGCAAAAGTGTATATTGCCAACATTTAGTCTGGCGATTGGGTTGAAAAATATTCAACTTATTGATATATTAATATACTGTATATATGAAAACATACATATATTTCCTTTCACAATTTACAACTGAAAACATTGTACCAACAGCAATAAACCCTGAGAAATACAATATACTGAAGTTTTATCTTTGAAAGAAAGGGAAAAAACTAATTTAGATTATTTTTGTACATGATTTTATTCTAGTTTCATCACTAAGATCTGCCTTTTTAAAAATATATCCTCAGTGTTTTGTATTTTTTTTCAATTCACATATAGAAGATTAAAAAGAATGTTTGTTTTTTTCTCCTGTAATTTTTCTCTTCTTTTTCCCTCTTCCTAAAATGTATTGTATGCAGTACGACTTTGAAATGATAAAAAAAAATAATCACAGCCATAGTATAAAACATACTTCTTTATTTGGAGGGAACAGAATAGAATAAATACAAATATTACCTCCACAGGTCAGTTAACCTGTTTTTCTCCTCTTAGTTATGTTCAAAGAGGAGGACCCGCTGCTGTCCCGGCCCTCTGTGCTGCCTCTGGATGGGGGATCTGTGTGTCCTGTGGGGGTTCAGCCCAGGATGGACCGGGGCTTCCATGTGGCGGATGATCGAGGCCTGGGCTTCCACCTGCCCCCCTACCCCTCCACCTACTCCCCTCCCTGCCCCACTATGAGCTACCACGAGGAGTACTGCTCTAAACCCGACGCTGTGGTGGAGGAGCCCGGCGGGTCCAGGGCAGCCCTGTCCGAGCGTCATCCCAGCTTTGAGAACCTGGAGCTGGGCTTCACCGAGCTCCTCCCTCCCCTGTACCCCCGCGGCCCACAACCTCCCTCCCCCTCCCCTTCCCCGTGGCTGGACTCACCCTACCTGTCCTCCTCGCCCTCTCCCTCCCACTCCTCCTCTCTCAGCCCATTTCCTGCCGGTAGCCCCATCTCGACCTCCCCTCTGCCTCCCATCCCCACCTCTCCTTACCCCCACTACTCTGCTTATCCTCAGGAGGTGTGTCCATCCCCTCCCTCCAACCCCAACCAATATCAGGACATGTGCCCAGCACCCTACTCCCACTACGATGGCTGGGACCCCCAGGGAAGGGTGCTTGGGATAGACCATGGGGGAGAGAGGGATGCCAAGATCCAGGACTGCCCCCTGGAGTTCACCAGCTCTGCCTCAATGCACCACATCACATTTGAAGAAGGTGAGTTTATACGTTTATCTTTATCTTATTTAGTGCAAATGTGTAGCATCTGTTGATCAGATTAACTAATTGTTTATAGTAAATGATTGGTGATCCAGTGACATCGACCTTAATCACATAAGAAAGCACAAATAGCACTACAGGTTCACATTTTAGATTTTGGAGTGAACTGTCCTTTTAATCAAGACAGATACATCCCAACTTAATGCTCTTAATAAATGTCACCAATGATCTGTAGCTACTAGAAAAGCCATTTGGCAACCTTAACTCTTATGTTAATAATACGTAATGTAATAATAATAATAATATAAATTGTTTTTCCCGAAAGGGCAAAATCAGAATAATGTATAAAATAATAGACTAATTTAGATTTTCTGCAGCCAATGCCAACATTGACACTGAGTTTAAAAGAATCTGATAACATTATATCAGCCAATAGTATTTTTTTCACATTTACCAATAATGTGTGAGACATTAGCAGTTGAAGTGTGTTCTCTGGTGGATAAGCGATGTAATGGAGACACTGCATCTTTGGCATTTCTGTGCCATTTCTTTACTGAACTGTCTTGATATACCTACTGATACAGATTGATAGGCTAATATCAGCCAATATATCTGCTGATCTTGACTTGCTCAGTGATGAAGATTTGCGATGGGAGCCAACTGATTATGCAAAACTTTTCAGCAACAAAGCAGTGAAAAATGAACAAAGGCCAAAGAAGCATCATTGCACTTTGTTTCTGATTCTACTATGAAATGTTTGCTTTATTATTTGTATCGTAGCAAATAAATTTGGAGGAGGAGACACGTTATTCAGGTGCTGCAAATCCTGCTTCTTTCTATGTAAATAAAAATAATTAATCAGGATGATATATAAATATGAACAGACTGCACCACTGACACTGAGTATCTGAGGTGGATGGGGTGATAAACAGGACTGAGATCTTCTCTTCTCCCTCCACAGTGACGGAGTTTATCGGGGAGGACATCCAGTCGTACCAGTCAGGCTCACATATGGACAACCAGCCAAACTGAGCTCAGAGCAGCTCATCCCCGCCTGATATTCAGCATAATTTTGAATCCATTATGCACTCGGTATAAAGGTGCATCGCTCCAGTTACATGCGATATTGACAGGGGGAATTTGATTGCCAGGACACTGTTGTAATTTTGACCACAGGTAATTGTTATTGTTTTATAAAGGGAAACTAATGTTTTTAACATGTTTTCAATATAAATTATACAAGAACGCGCTCGGGTTTGATGTGTTTTTCTTGCAAAAACCGAAATAAGCACTCATACAAGGTGAATCCAGAATAGAGGAAAGGGACTGAAGGAAAAAAGCTTAAAACTTATGGAAAACTAAATGGTTTGATACACAAGATATTCTCTATGGCATCTATGATCCAACATAACTATTTAATTAGATTTCCTTTGTTTCAAGAGATGCAGTTACTTCCTTTCCACAATTTTTTCTTTACTTTGATTAAACTTAATCCTTCCCGCAGTAAGAACACATTTCTCTGCTCAGTTCCTGGATGGGATGGAAATTTTCTGAGTAACGGCGACAGAATTTAGGATCCTGTGTTGCCAAAAAGCAGCATTTTCTTTTTTCAAGATTTCTGTGCAGTAGTGTGATAAAATAACCTATTAGTAGAGAAAATGATAGAAGCTGGCTGTAAACAAAGACATTACTGATCAGTAAGTTGACAAATCAGGCTAAGACAGTGTTTCTGATTCATCTTCGTCTTCATCTCAGTAGATGTTGAGTCTGTGTCTGGTGTAAAGGTAGAGTGTTGAGACAAAAGGTAGTTTGACCTCACGAAAAGGATGATGTGACTCAGCTGGGACTGTTAGAGCTGTTTGAAAGGTTTCTATGAGAAATAGTTTGTTAGATCCTCTCTAAGCAGAGCAGGTTTGTCTTAAAGTCTTGAAGAAACAGTGCCACCTGGGGGGACTCATGACCGGGACGCTTCAACAGTCCTAAATCAGCAACTGTTTGAGACATTATTCAACTTGCTGTAAAACTTCACAGCTCTTATTTTCTGATATGTGTACGTTCTCCACTAAAAAAGAGCGAGGATGGACAAAAAGTGTTTAATTACTGCAAAAAAGCAAAAGCAATAAAACGCACCATTCTAACTTAAAGACGCTAAAGTAGCATTATGCGTTTTCTTGACAGTTTTATGGGTCTAAATGGATCGGTAAGACCATAAAAGGGCATGTTGGGAGCTCCAGACCAAAAAAGCCTTCATGGTAAGGGATAGATATAGTTGCCGTAGAGCTTTGAACATCTTCTAAGAAGAACTTAACGTTGGAATCTGAGGCCATAACTCCTTCATGACACTGACTATTGTAGTTCCAGCTTTTCTCTCTGGCTGCAGCTCAGGAAAGTTTATGAGAGGCGTATGGTGCAAATATAATGGAAGGTAAATACAAGCACAAGCCACTGAGTGAGGTGATTACAGTGTTGTAAAAAGTATCCTAAAGTCATACTTGAGTAAAAGTAAAGATGTTGTGTTGAAATATTACTTTGGTCAAAGTGAAAATCACCCATACGAATAGTGCTTGAGTAAAAGTCTTAAAGAATGTGATATTAAATACTTAAGTAACAAAAGTGCAAGTAAAAGTAAATTATACATATATTTTCATATATGTATATACTGTATGCTTAGGCTTGGGGAGTAACAGAATACACATAACAGGATTATGTAATTAGGATACAAAAAAAGTAACTTCCGTTATATCCGGATTACAAACAAGATTACAATTTAAAAACATAGAATGATATACTTCACTCACTCGACATCGCTCTGGTCTTGATACACAAGTGTGTATTCTTACAATAGACCAACTCATTATTAAGTTTAAATAAAAGTCATTTTATGATATTTATTTTTTCTCCTGTCTTTGTTTTGTATTGAGGTAATCCAAAAGTAACAGAAAGTAATCAAGTTAAATTACTCTGATTGAGTTGTTCATTGTGATACTTGGGTTATGTTACTGTATACATTTTTTAACTGGTAATTAGCAATGATGGAATGTAACTAAGTACATTTACTCAAGAACTGTACTTAAGTACAACTTTGATGTACTTTTATGTTACTTTATACTTCTATTCAACTTATATATTATACAATATTATACTTTTTACTGTACTACATTTATTTGATAACTTTAGTTACTAGTTACCTTGCAGATTACTACATCAGAGCCGAAGCAGCACATTTTTTAAATAGTTTGTAATTTTATCTGCAATCATATAAAAAACACTGATTCTGATAATCAGAAAAATGCTGAATATCAGATAAATGACTACACTACATACATTTGATAGTTATAGTCAGAAAATTACTTCTGATACTTCAGTACATGTCAAATCCAATACTTTAAGACTTTTACTCAATTACTATTCGTGTGGGTGACTTTCACTTTTACCAATGTAATATTTTAACATGATATCTTTACTTTTACTCAAGTCAAGTATGACTTTTGGGTACTTTTTACAACACTGGTAATAAGTAACTGAATCGGAGTACATTTTTAAAGTAACCCCCCAACCTTGTGTATATAAGGGGGCGGCTTGGTCAATTATTGGATCCAATATTCAGCTTTTTTCCAAAAAGTTGGGACGCTGTGTGGAACATAAATAAAAACAGATTCAAACAATTCAGTCGTCTGACCTAATAGTATACGCATTTATAGAAACAAAAAAGAAACTAAACTAACACACCACTCCGAAGCCCTGATGTTAACTAATAGGCACTGGTTTTCTCTTACTCACAAAATACTTGAAAATAATTAATTTGACTTAAAGGCTGAGCAACACAAACTTTAGTCACAACTATGTTTTTGTGTTGGTTTAGGGTTAAACCGCATTTCCAAGTCTCATAAATTCTGTCACACACAGTCAGCAGCAGTGTAGTCGACTCTGTCTTTCATGGTCTCTTAATTTAATTTTGAGAAACACATAACTTTATCTGTATTTTCCCAGACCATGAACAGACAAGCAAGGTCACCCTGGCTTATAGCTGCTGACTGACGTCATGAAACCCTGCTCCAGGAAACACTGCCTCATGTTGTTTTCACATCTTGGTTCAAGAATCAGACATAGAATATAAAAAAGAAGGCTTTATCCTGCCTTAAGGCCTGATTGTTTCTCACATCATATCTTCTTCTTCTACACACCCTGTGAGAGTCACCAGGGGGAGGTATAATCTCAAACATCAGGCAGTGAGCTCTCTGAGTCAGCCTGAGTGACACATGCAGGTTCATGAACCAGCAGCCAAGTAGACCATTAATGGAAATGCCTCCTTTAGACCATAAACAGCTGATGTGATAACAGAATGAGCATTAGCGCTTAATCTACCCTCCATCACTGGTGAGATAGAGCCCCTAAAGACAAGCTAACTATAGGATCACTGAGGTATGTCAGGCTGTTGCTCCCTGCTGTTGTGCGACTTACATTTAGGCTACTCATATACTGTACTCAAGTACTTAACATCTTACTATCAATAATACAGCGCACAAGTACTGTAGCTGTATTGTGTGCCACCGCTGCAGGGGCTATAGGGGCACAAGTGCTTTTATTGTGTGTTATTAATATTATTGAAATTAAGGTTTAGGGTAATTGCTCAGAGTAATCAATAACATTAAACATTGCATCATTTTCAAAAGGACTTTTTTGCTGGAATGTATTCCCAATTAAATAGCCTTTATGAGATGTGAGCAACAGAAACACACAGTTTCATTCACCTCCTATTTTTGGATTAAATATCTGGTATGTTAATAAACCAAAATTAGTAGGCCTATTTGCATGGTTAGATACCACTACAGGTAGGCTAAGGGAGAAAATGTGTTTTTCTGTGGGTAAACTACGACACTAGCCCCCAATGCTAATTTAACATTGCTAATATAGCTTACTTTTACCAATACTAGCTTAATATTAATATTAATGATGATGCTAATACCAATACACCTAATATGAACTTGTATTACTTATAACTTGCCTACTAATATACTTATATCACTATAGCACCCATACTAATAACACTGACAAATGCTAATGTAAACACAAATGTAGGCTATTTGTGTCTGTATTCCCACAGTACTTATGGAAATGGCAGTACTTAACTTACCATCTGGTTTTGTAATGTTGCTAACCAAAATCTTACTGAGAAAGGTGATTTAAAACATTAGCTGTAAGTCTGGCTGCATGGTCTTGTTTTTTTCTGAAATAAGGCCTCATGGGACTTTGGCTCTCCATTACACGTAAGACAGGAGCAGTAACTTCCTGCTTATGTTGCAGTGAAGTTGCCAGGCAACCATCAAAGAGGAAATCACTGCACGTGGCCAAAAAATAGTCCCGCACATGACCCCCTCTATAAAAACACAAACTGCTGTTTCACAGTTTTTACTTCCCATGACGCATACTGACATTTATGTGTAAAAGTCCCCCTTTCTAACCCATGGATAACAAGAGACCCTGTCCTGGAACAGAGAAATTACAATACACTCAAGACTCAGCAGAGAGTCAGAGGAAATAAAAGAGAAATAAAATAAGCATATTAGGAAACATCTTATTAAAATTACGTCAGTCGCTACTTTAAACAGCTTGCACAGCTGTTTACCCGTGAGACTCTCATGGCTGGAAAGGAAGAGGTGAATCCAGACTCAAGCTCAGCAGAAATCTACAAGCTGTATCTGCAGGAGATGAGGGGAAGTCGGGCCTTTCCAACCACTCAACATGTCTGTGTGTCTATTTTAATTAGCCGAATGTTGTTTTGGTTTAGTATTGTCTTGTCACTCAAGTGTGCCTGTTGTGACACACTAGACTCTTGGCTGTGTCGAGAACAACACATCCGCTTACGAAGTGGAAACCCGATGCTGCTTTCGTCTGTGGCCTCTTTCATTTGAGATTGTATCAGGCTATTGTCGTGCTGATGACTTACACTCTTTGTTCTTTTTATGGGTCAGAGTGGGAAGGCCAAGAATTAATTTAGATACTTAAGCAGAGTAGGAAGGTCACTCCCCGCAGGCCCTTTTTGTTGTATTAAATGGTATAAAGCTGGGAGATGGTGTAAAACAGGCAAAAGCTGGGACAGCTGTGAGGGGCTGTGATGTCATGCCTGCAGGGATTTAATCTTGCCAAAATGAACTTTTAGGAGGCCAAGAAGATAAGAGAGTCATTTTTACTGAGAAAAACTGAGCATCTAAAGCATGAAACTCTCTGAAAATGTTGATCAAATGGAAGTAGGATAGAGACACTGTCTGCTGCTGTGATTTCTGATTTTTCTTTACATACCTATTCTGTTTGACACCCTGAAACACATTAACTCAAACCCAAGGTAAATGTAGCCTCAGCTTTGTATTTTCTTCATAACCCAAAAGATTGATATTTATCCTGTTTTATTTATTTTTATCTGCCTTGTCTGGTTGTATTTCATTTTGGAAAGCAATTTGTATCGGTAAAGTGCAATATAAATAAAGTTTATTATTATTACAAGACATTGATTACATTAAATACAAAAGGAGGGGAAACAAAAGGAAAGAGGACAGACATCATTTACCATTCCACCCTGTATATGTGTCAAAACAAAGAATATCATATATACATTTGATGAATTAAATATACAGTGATCTCATATGTTTATGATAAGCCGAGCCCAGTCAAACTCCTTCAGTGTGAGCTTAATATTTATTTTTTCAATGACTTTTAAGTTTATTGAATTTCAGGTGCTTTTATTTGAAAATACCGCACAACTACATCATAGAAAAACCCAACATATAAAAACAAAATAGGTCAAAATAGACTAATACTTAAAGATAAATGAAAAACAAATATCACTGAAAAAATACAGTGGCCAAGTGGACGCCGGGCCAGATTGGAAGCAAGGCTGAGCGCCATCCTCCGGGGTCTAACTTCAGCAGCAGGGACAACAATAGAGGGCTGAGTTCTGTGGTGTGCCATCTAGTAGTGTCCTCCAGTAACACGTGTAGTATGAAGGCAAGTATGTGAACAACAAGTTCATGATGCAGCGTAACTCTGGCGTTAGCTCTCTGTTTTAGTGCTTGTATCTTTAAAATTTGCTCTTGAAAATGCCTGTCTGCTCTGATTGGTCAGCTCTCACAGGCCTGAGCAGGCACCGCCCACTGGATCACAACAAGAACAGCATACACTACAGATAACTTCTCTCTATGTTTGCAAATACACATAACAAATATCAATATAAGCATAATTGTATGTATTTTATGAGCAAGGTACTTAACAAAATCACTCTATCAATCAATCTAATCAATCTAATACTCACAAAGGTGTGGGATCTGTTATCTCTTCTTCTGTCTCCTCTTCTCTTTCTTCTGTCTTTGATTTTATAATATTTTATTTAAATATTTGTAATACAAATGTGAACATCTGCAATTGTAAATTTGAGTCATGGAACACTAACTCCTTACTTTCCAGTGTCTGGGCTTGCTATTGTAGTAGCCATGTTCCCATGCTGGTGGGTACAACCCCTCCTTTAACAAAATAAACTTCATGTCATGTCATTGTGACGGAGCTGGGCGTCGTTGCCGTCTCCTTTCCTGGCCGTAGATTTATAGGTGACTGAAATGTTTACTCTGCTCCACTCCGCCCCTCAGAAGCAGCAGTCACCACTAGTCAGTAGTAGCTCCTGACAGTTGAGACTCTGGGGCCCTGAGATACACTCAAGCCCCTGCAGGCTGTACTGAGGTCTGCAGCTGGAGGGAATGTGTCAGTGAAGGGTGGAGGTGGGGGAAGTAGACGGTGTGATGAGAGATAAGGTAAACAGGGAAATATAAATAATGTGCATGGAGCAAATGCTGATTTATATTCGTTTACTTTCAATTCAAACAATCTGCCTTGTTCTTTTTTTAAGTGAAATCATGTGTGAAATCACTTGCGAAAGCATGTATATGTCAGAATTACAGACGGCTTCCAACTCAAATTCAAGTCAAAATGATTCACAACTTCAACCTCATGGTGATTTTTCCAGTCAGATTTTACCAAAGTCAGTGGGGTTCATCCTCTGGGGAGCACGCATTAAATGTAATGGCAATTCCACCACTAGACACGAACGTCAACCTCATGGTGGCACTTCAAAACATCATCTGGGAACCATGAGTGTTTGTATTGAAGTTTTGGGCCAATTCATCAAGTAGAGGTTGAGATATTTGATTGGATACATGAAAAGTTTGACCTGCTGGTTATGCTTGATAATAAATAGTCAGAGGATCACCAACTCATTGGGATTCATCCTCTGGGTACCATGTATATCTACATCTTTAATATCTCCACAGTTTAATGGCAATCCATCCAATAGTTCTCAAGAAGTTTCACTTTAAACCAAAAATGTCAGCCTGGGCCAGGTGGCACTGGAGGACAGGGACTAACAAAGTCAATGAGATTCATCATCTGGGGAGCATGAATTAACTTAATGTAATGGCAATTCAAAGTGGTGGACAAACTGATGTAATTTAATGAAAATGGGTAATACGGCACCTTTAACCAAACCAAAACACAAATGAATACAAGCACACTTATATCTGTTTACCATGTTGTTTTATTGAAACACTAGATTACGTTTTCCTACAATACTGATGTGGTATGCACACTAGAAACGCGAACAGTGGAATACAAAAAAGTTGAAGAATATAGCACGAATGACATGTAGAGAGAGAGAGAAGCATCTTTTTTGGTCTCTTTCTCTGAGAATTTATGACAGCAGTGCAAAACCAATAAATCTAATCGATAACGTGTATGAAATTATTTTTTGTGGAGTGAGTTTTTTTAATAGATGCATTTATATTTGGAGACAACAGAAATTTAAACAGACATTGAAAATACTAACATTAAGTGCACTTATAACATACTTTTCTTAAGTCCACAATCGTGCATATGTTCCTCCCACATATATATTCTTGCCATTGATTGTAGCTTGCAGATACAGATACACATATATCATAACAGGAGCAAAAAGCTAGCCTAGCATTAATCTTAACATCATGAAAGGTTTGCTGCACTACTTCAAGTCTTAAAACATTGGAGCTGTGTAAAAATGACAAACGACGAATGATACAATCTGATCAGCTGCTTTACATACAGTCGGGAAACACAACAATCAATTCCTTTGCTGAAATAAGAAATTTAACTTTCTTTAATTCCAATCGTATGGCATTAAAATGTATTTTCTCCAACAGCTGACCTAACCGTTGCTCCTTACAGCTAATGTTCATAATTTTTCTACATTTTGTCTTTAAGCAGTTAAAAACAGTAAAGACTGCTGGGAAGACTTTTTATACCTGACATCAAATTGACAACGAACCCATTCGCCAGAAAAATGTTAGCTAAGTACGTTTCAGCAAAACCACAGATAAGTTAAAACTTAAGTTTCTTTATGTTGCAACTTTACTGTTGTTTAGGGGAAATTTACCTTTTTTGTCTTGTCATAACACTGTGCTTATACTATAGCTTAGGTTACGTTGAGGCACAAAAAACACTTGTTTAGAGTCAGGAAAACATCATGGTTTGGTTTTTTAAAAAAAAACAATGTTTTTTGTCACCACAAAAACGGCTAGAGATGGTCTGACTTCCCGTGAAATAGCCGATTTTGGTCGCCACAAAAGTGGCCACAGACGGTAGGACTTCCATGAAAAATTGCCAGTTTTGGTCACCACTAAAATGGCTGGAAATGTCCCCATAGACTCAAACTGTATTGCCCATTATAATGTGCGTTGACATGATATATCTGGTGCAAATGTTGATCTTGGACGTATCTGTGGCTTGCAGAAACGTGACCTGCTAACATTAAATCCTGGTGACTGGGCTGTGAAAACAAACTCAAGGCAGAGCACTGACATATACATTACACAAAAAATTGAACAAAAACACAACAATAAGCCGCCGTTTTCTTTGGTTTTTCTTCATTTGCCATTACAGACTATGTTTACATGCACATATATCTTGGGTGTTAGCTTGTGTCCTTGTTAGGTGATTCTTGTAAGAGCTTATTCATATCCAGATCATAAACATCTCTGTATACAGGAAACAATCTTGTATTCTGAGTTTTAGAATTGATAATGATCTGCCATTAAAACTGCGAAATGTCTTGGGTAATATCAGCATGTTCCAGCAATCACATTCAGGTCTCTCACAATCCAAGATAAGGATCTTTCCAGGTCACTGGATGCAAGGTTTGACATTTACTTGGTCCAACACATGAACAGAAAGCCTCAGTAATTTAAGGGAATATTGTTGTACGTGTAAACATAGCCATTGACCTCAACCTCTTCCCTGTCTCGCTGCAGTTCTCAGGCTGGCAGTATACTTTAGACAAAATCAAATTTGGCAGGTTTGCAGAGGCAGAACTGTGAGTTTGAGGCTAAAAAAAACAAGATAACACTACATACTTCTCCCATTTTGTAAAATCAGATCCTTTAATTTCCATACTACGATACACTATACCAGTTGTGATTACTCTACAGTTTGCTCCCATCATGATCCACAAGCTCCTCCACCATAGTCGAATGCCATTAAACAAACAGAAGGGGTCGTATTCGCTCGCAGCACTGTGTTTGACAGCCTTTGAGAACATGCCAAATTAAATTTTATCTGGAGCATACTGCTAGCCTAACACCCTGTCTCTTCCCTCAAGCACTGACAAACACCAGGCGGGTGGAGTAGATCAGGTCGGCCAGGTAGAGGATGAAGTTGACAGCGGTGAGCACAGCCACTGCCATGTTCTTATCCCACGGACACAACCCATCTGTAATGCTGCAATTGCTGGGCCTTTGTTTAGTTCCGCCATGCTTTTGGTCAAAGTTGAAGATGGGCCAGATGATGGTCGCTGACAGATAGAGGACCACCGCCAGCAGGGCGTAGCCAGACAGGAAGCGGGCAAACGGGAAGGGAAGGCAACCGGTGCACTCGCCGATACATAGCATGATGATGGCCACCGACAGGATGAAGCAGATGCAGTAGACGGCCATGCAGTACTTGAGTGCGTCATGACGGTCGTACAGCACGGGGTCGCTGACGAAGACAAAGATGATGCAGGCCACAAAAGTCTCGCAGACTTTCAGCAGGCCGGGGGCTGTGGCCATGTAGCCGGCCACCTCACCTGGACGCGCCTTGCTGATGCTCACCTCGCTCATGTAGGCGATGGTGGCCAGGCAGGAGAAGACGGTCGTCACGATGCGGAAGTTGCGGGTTTCACTTGGGCCCGTGGAGCCTCTGAGGTAGTAGAGGGGGAAGATGATGGAGGCGGACAGGCAGAGCAGGGCGGCGTAGCAGGCAAAGGTGATAGGGAAGTTCTTCCAGGAAACAGGGGCTCTTGCCTGAAGGCCGAACAGCTCCACCAGGAGGACAAGCAGAGTCCCGGCGAAACTGAAGGCCCAGCAGAAGATGCACCAGTCTTCGGCACCGCGGTGGAGCCTGCCTCCATGTACGGCAATGGAGAAGGCCACGCAGGAGAAGACCATGGCTGCCAACCGCGTCCATAGGAGGGGGCTGGAGTGGAGCACTATAGCCATGATATGAGATCTAGTCGGTGATGAGACAAGTTGAAAATGTTTCTCTTTCTTTCAGGAGTCACTTCTTCAGAGTTTTACCATCAGCCACTCAGAGAAGGCAGATACAACTGTAAGAAGAGAAGACAGTGAAAAAGGATTAGTAAGCAGGATTTCAGCAGAGTTTATGTAATTTTCATGAGCTCGAGATGAAGTACAAGATACGACCACATGAGGGCAACAGTTTGAATCCCTGCCCAAACAGGCTATGCACTCCTACACACCATTTTCTGGAACACACAATGCTGTTATTGTGTTTTTATGAATGGTTGAAACAACAAGTGAGACCATGAATACACAATCCACAAATAATGACGGCACTGTGGTCACATCACATTTACATCAGGTCTAATCATCTGCTGAACACTCCTGTTTTCTTCTGCCTCACATTAAACTCCAGACTGCTTTCTCAACAGCATTCCTGCACTGAGTGCAGACTGTTTCACTTGGACATTCCTCCAGGCTCATGTCCTCGGTAACGGGCGTGGTACCGCAACCTCCAGCGACCCTACAGTGTGTCTGTCATCATGCTCTAAACATGGCCCTCTTTACATGATCCACTCCCAGCGACCCTATCTACACTGCAAACATACTGTATCTGAAATCTAAACAAGGCTTTGAAAGGAGTGCTAGCAGGCCTTCAATTCAGATATCTGTTGAAGGAAGGTGCATTTTCAAGGCTCTGAACACTACGTTTTGTAAATTGATTTAGCGTATTAAACTCTTAATAAATAATACCTAGCTGCCATGTTTTGGTTTTCCATTTATGTCACTGTGTCATATTTTAAATCTGTATGTTTCTGTCTAACACAGTGTACGATACAGGATTAAAGGCTGTTAGCAGTGAGAGCACCTTCTGAGGTGTCCTAGCCTAGGCTTGGCTAGGCTCCCAGCGAGCTATTAAACTCTTAATTTGATTGTTTAGTAAGTAATATTTAATGTAATATATGTCTTGCCTCGCCTTCAAGAAAAAAATACAGGATACAGTATTTAGGGCTGTTAGCAGCGAGAGCACCTTCCGATGCATCTTGGCCTAGGCTAGGCTATTAGACTCTCAATAAATGATACTTAGAGAGGTTTTATTTCAAACTTTTAAGTTATATTGTTTAGTCAATAGCGTTAAATGTTATGTGTGCTGCCTAGCCTACAAGAAAAAACATTTTTCATCTCCTCCTTTCCTTTGTTAGCATTAGCTTCTCCCATAGCTTAGTGGCTAGTAGCTTCTTCAGGAGTGTATCCCTGCTTGTCTGGATTTCTTCCTGCCACCATTTTGTTTGGCAATTTATGTTCCTCTGTGTCATGTTTTTTTTTTTTTTATGTGTATGTTTCTGTGTAATGAAGTACAATACAGGATTTAGGGCTGTTTGCAGAGAGAGCGTCTTCCAACACATCTTGGTCGAAGCTACTTGCTTGTCGCCATGTTGGAACCTCCTACATTGCTAAACGTCAAAGCTAATACAAGCGAAAACCTCAAAATTCAAAGTTGTAAATTGTAACTGTGGCATAAGTGGAAAAGTAATCCATGGTTACATATGATTGCTAATATTAGCTAACATTAGCCACCATGAGCTACTGGTCATAGGCTAGCAAACCAAGTTTTTAATGATATAAAAAAGAGTAAATACAAATCCTTGCATTTGGATCCATGCAAAGCTGAAACCAAGCATTTTTGCTTGATAAATAACTTTTTCCATTACATCATCTAAACTGTTTGTGATCAGCTTATGAATTATTTGACATTTCTCAGCTCCTGCTGTGGTACGTTTGCTTGATTGGCAGATTTCAATCAGGATATATAGCCTAACAGGCAGCCTTGTTTGTTGCTCTCTCAAATTTGTCTGTGACTGTAAGATCTCACAGAAAAAGGCACCAACATCAACTCCAGGTTTCATTACCCGACTCTGAAGCTGATCGCTGATGTAATGTTTCCAGAATGCCCTAGAGACATGAGATCTGGTGTGACATGGGTGCGTTTAACTGCACCTGCAGAGTAGTGAAGGGTTTTTCCAGTCAATACAAATTACTCAAACCGCAACCCCTGTTGTGCAGCTGGATCACGCTGTGATCTAATGAGGATACTGCCATTATCCTCTTCCTCCTCTGCCTCCTCTTCCTCTGGATTTCTACTGAATGTAAGTGCATGGCAGTCTCTATATAAAGAAGCTCTTGCTGATTGATCCTGAGGAACTGATACTGATGACAGCTGATGTTTGTTGCTGAACGTATTCTGACATCAAACTCAACACTAGTGAGATTTTTTGCTACTTACTGATCTGCATTCAGAAATGCAAAGATTTAAGCCTCAGAGACATTAAATGAGACAAGGTGGACATTTTCACAGGGCAGAAACCCCCTGACCACACCAGCTGTCCTCCCTCCCATCCCTCCTGACACCCATCACCCACTTGGCTCCACAAAGCGTTTCACTCCCTGTTCCCAGTTTACACAGAGAGACAGTTATAAACAAGGAGAAAGGGCCTGTTTACATCAGCTCCATTAGACAACTATTAAATAGTCAAGGGTGGGGAGGCGAGAAAAGCTCAACTGGTGGCTTGGTTTTAATAGAAAAGAGACAGAAATGGAAAAAGAGACCCCTTAAACTCCTGCAGGATGACTCACATGAAACCAGGAGGGAGTAGAGGGGAGTGAAAAAAAAAAGAAAAGAGGGAGGAACACGGGGGAAGCCCTGTGCCTCGACCGCAGAAGGACACATAGTTTAAACACAGTGATGGAGTGGAATAGCAGAGAAGTGACTCACCACACGGGCCCCTCTCTTTCACCACTCCTCCCCCCTTGTCTCCCTTATTTCTTGTAAGATTTTCCAACTCACTGATGTGTTCCAGATGCTCTGCCGTCTGGCTGCTGCTGAACAACTGGTAACTTTGTCATTTTTGCCAACTTATTTCCTCTCCTCATAGTCTAGTTTGGCAGCCACTCCCTCTCTTTTCCATCAGTTGTCCTCTCCTTCTCTCCTCCCACCTCAGTACTCCCAGTCCAGCTTTAAAGTCAGGGTACCAATTATGCTTCATGTAAACCACTCAAAATAAACGTATACAAGAGGGTCGTAATGGAAAAATCAATCCTGCCACTCCCGCTGCCGCCATTAACTTTGCCGCTTATGGAATCAAGTCAGGAAAGAAATGGGAGAGGAAAATGGCAGAGGATTGAAACAAAAATAAAGCGAGGAGAAACAAGAGCCCAGTGTGGAAAAAATGTCCTTTCACAGCCCAGCATGGAAAACACGACAGGGTCACACAAACCGGGAGCACTTCCCCAAATGGTGCTGAAAATAGGTTCCCGCATCAGGCTTGAAACAGGATGTGACACCATCTTCATGCTCTTCTGCACAGTCACTTTTCACACACACACACACGCACAAACAAAACAAATGTCTTAAGACCGAGATGTTTAGGATACCAGTTTTTGTCTCAGGCCGAAAGGTCATGTGTGCTGCTTGTTTGGTTGTCATGACACAACATCACTAACTCGATTTCAGCCATAATCCACTTACAGGGGATTCATGGGTTGAAGCACAGGACGAGCTCTGTTGGCAAACCTGCCCAGTGTGTTGTTTTGAATGCAAAATGACAAAAAACAAAAGCCAAGTATTCAGCATTTCCCCCCAGACTTGAGAACAATCTGACCATCACAAGATACCATATCTCTCTCGTGAAACTGGTGATTTTTCAAGGGTCATCACCTTTTTTCAAGCCAGACCAACCCGCCACACCTACTCAACCGAGCGGACACAGCTCTGCATTTAAATGAAGAACAATGACGAGCTTGTTGGTGGGAATCTAAATAAGTGTCTTCAGCATAATTCGGGCATGTTTACCACTGGAAAAGAGAGAGTAAAAGTCCTCATAAACCACTATGTGTGTTGGTGTGACAGCTGCTGCAGAGGTTCATTCATTGACAGTGGAAGTGGGTGTGCCGCCTGCCGCACCCTGCTCTCACCACACCACCACACTACAGACCAGTAAACAAAAACTGACAAAAAACACAGAAAAATATGTCCAGAAACTTCTTTTTTTAAGGAAGATGGACATAATTTAAAAATAAATAAATAAATAAATAAATTTTAAAAAACATTATGCAATTCTTGACAAAATTACACTAAACACTATCACATGAAATACTAAAAAAGTATAAAACAAAAAAAAAATAGTTGCTACAAACTCATCAAGGAGCAACTTATAAATAACTTTAGTCCTTTTTAATATTTCCTTTTATTCTCAACTCGTTTTTAAATATATTCCAGCTCGTTTCAAATGTCAAAATAAAAGCTTGATTGCTTTATAAAAACTGAAAATGTACTCGAACATGCAAAAAACACTGCTGATAGTATCACATTCTTCACATGAGGCACGCAGGTAAAGCAAGATGCAACAAGTTGCAGCTGCTGAGGTCTTCTCCTTGCACACGCTCAGCTCGGAGAACATTTCTTTACCGCAGAACCACCACATGAAATCAACTT
This sequence comes from Pagrus pagrus, assembly GCF_965226575.1. Classification (NCBI taxonomy): domain Eukaryota; kingdom Metazoa; phylum Chordata; class Actinopteri; order Spariformes; family Sparidae; genus Pagrus; species Pagrus pagrus. The sequence goes on from NC_140196.1 coordinate 17,978,232, forward strand.
GATGTAAGAGTTGGTTACCTTTTCTGATGCTTGGCTGCGGATGGTCTCTGTTCTCTGGGACATCCAGCGGTAGAGAGTCTTGGAGTGAAACTCCTCAGCTCTCAGACTTGACTTAGCAGCTCAGAGGAGCAGCTCCCCGCCCAGAAAACCAAATTAGGCATCAAATGTCTGCTCCGTTATTCACATCTGTCTCGACTCTCCTCCTCTTGCTCCTGCTCCAGCCCAGGGCACACACCCAGTGTATTCACAAGTTCGCCCTCCTTGAAGAAAAAAATCTAATTTCTTGATCAGTGTTCTACATTTTCAATGGCAGTATCGTGAAAAGCAGAAAAAATAAATAAAAATAAAAATCTGACGCTACATTTATGTTGTTTACTAAATCGCTCTCTTATTTGAAGATGATTTTCTGTATCAACCACACAAAATCATTTTGTTAAGAAGTGATCCCCGTTATTGGAAACAAGGTTTAATTTAGTTGGTTTGTTTTTTTATCACATCCAATGTGATTAGAAAAAAGAGTTGTTTTTCAGTATAATTCAGCAATAAATCTAGAATGGTGTGTAAAAACTGATGGTTGGTTGATAAATATCCAAAATGTTTTCATATTCACTCAAAAAAATAATAGAATGTAACTAAGTACATATACTCGAGTACTGTACTTAAGTAGATTCAAGATTCAAAGATTTATAAGTACAGCAGCAGTGAAATGAAATTGCATCTGTTTACTGTGCAAAAAATAGTGCAACCAGAAAATAATATTTAAATAAGAAAATAAAACTGAAAAGAGAATAAAATAAAAGACTTAGATTTAAATCGAAATAATGAAAACATTTTATATATATACTGTATATATACACACATATTAAGTACAATTGTGAGGTAGTTGTACTTTACTTGACCATTTACCTTACATATATGTACATTAAATATAAAATACTTTAAGACTTTCACTATTCGTATGGGTGACTTTGACTTGTACCAAAGTAATATTTTGACACGATATCTTTACTTTTACTCATGTATGACTTTTGAGTACTTTTTAAACTGGTGTGTAAAGTCGTTTGATTTGATCAGAAAATGGCTTATTGAGTCCTGGAAACCCCCCCTTCATTTCTCGTTATGAAAGTGTCGTCACATTTATTTTAATTCCCCCCAGGAAGCGTTGCCATGGACACGGCGAAACGGATAATGCTACATATTCGTCATCGCTGTTCTCTGAATCATCGCGCGCTATGACATTATTTGTGTGCGTTGCTCAGCAACCGCAGCTGTAACCCTGACAACCACTTTGTATTTACCTAGATACGATATCGTCGCGTTTCCTGACCTTGTCCGAGAGACACACACAGGGGGAACTGTGCTATCACATGCACATTCTCACAAGATTGCTTTCATTTGCTTAAACTACTCACATCTCTTCCACTATAGAAATCCACACTGACACTGTGTGTAGAAAGAACAGGCGTCCTCTTTAGCCCACCACAAACCAATTACAGAAAAATATCGTTAAAAACCAAATTTTGCAGTGGTGGAAGAAGTAGGCTACCTTTACATAAGTAAAAGTTCTTTGTTACAATGACAAGTTCAAAGTGTCACTTAAGTACTGATGTACTCAGCATCAATATGTACTTAAACTATCAAAGTACTTATTAAGCTACATATCTCATTCCCTAATAATAGATATTTCTGGATTAGAAAAAGTGATGCTTGCAGATGTTGCAGCTGACAAATGTTGGGCTGATTTCAACTGATTACTGGGTGTGGTTATGAGTATCTATAACAATACTTCATTATTTATTAGTTGATTATATTGTTATTTATAAATCTGACCCTGCAAAGTAAGTAGTAACTCAGTTAACAAATAAATGTAGTGGAGTAAAAAGTACAATATTTGCCTGTATAGATGATGTATAGAGTTGCATTAAACGGAAAAGTGCATCAAAATAGTAGTAATATGAATAAATAGAAAATATGATATAAACAAATTAAAAAAAAAATAGTACCTGAGTAAATACCTTCCACCACTGGACAGTTTTTTAAAAGTACCCAAAAGTCATACCTGAGAAAAAATAAAGGTATTGTACTTAAGTATCAAAAGTACAGTGACAAGTAAATTAGACCTATATTTACATGTGTGTAACTATTGTATACTGTGGGTTGACTGATTATCAGCCAGGTCAATTATCTGATCCAATATTCAGCATTTTTCTGATTATCTGGATCAGTTCTTTCTTTAAAAAAAAAAAATCTGATTGTCGAAAAAATACTTCTTTTACTTGAGTGAAAGTAGAAATTCCACATTAAAATTACAAGTACACATTTTGGTAAAAGTATGCAACTATTATCAGGAAAATGTACGTCTTCTACTGTTGCCTATCAGAAATCCTGGTGAAGTTGCCTACTTAGCAAATATAACTGTCAAATAGATATGGTGGTAAAATAATGGTATCTCTCTCTGAATGGAGTAGAGAATACTCAAGTATAACATATACTGTAGTACCTTAACCGTCATGCATTAAATAAATATGGTCTTTAATCAGTTGCATGAGGGTTAAATTTCATTATGAGGCAAAGCCCCCTATAGGACACAAGAGAAATAGCATGTATTTGGCCTAGGGCCAAAATACAGGTAAATTGTCCTATGTAGTGAAAAATAGTCAAATGAATGACAGAATGAACGGCTGATAACCTGGGATGCATGGTTTTATGCTGTCATGAAAAAAAAAAATTTTTTTAAGGGTGCATAATATGTACAACAGTTTTAGCTGTTTGTATGTAATATACACAGTGTATTATAGACATTTAAAAGAAAAACAAATAACAAACACCTTTGCAAAATGTATGCAAAATGCATTAATACAGCCAAAATGATCTAAAAATGAAAGTTGAAAAAAACATCAAATGTATCAGCAGTTGCATGAAGGTTAAAAATGTACACACGTAAGGAATTTGAGTAAATATACAGCTGGTGTTTATATAACTCCTTTAAGTAAGGAAAATATCTGTTAAACTCATTACTTAGGCTGTAAATTAAGGGAAGGTTTACATTAATAAACATAATATTTACCCATAACGATTGCAAAGTTTGCCATGTCTGATTAATCTTAGAGGTTGTGCATATAAACTTGATTTTGGTTTTAAACTAGCTGTGAACATTTAACCAAAATTGGTCGTGGGTGACCCTGAACAGCAACTGGTCAACCTCAAACCAACAACATGTCAGCAGCTGTGTAAATGTGTCTGCTTCCTGTTTGTTTCTGTGATCTTTACTACGGCCACAAGATGGCGCCAGATCTCAAATCGAGGCTGCAGTTATGACGTAATTGTTCCCGCGACGTTTTCACAGCAGGGACGTCAATTTTCGGAGACGTGCTGCACAGTGGCTGTCGGGCTGTTTGGTTTTTGGAGAAGGTAACATCATGGCGTCGGGAGCAGGAGAGCCGTCCACCGGACACGATGCGGAATTGGATGAATTATTGGACAGTAAGTGTTGACATTAAGTCTTTACAGAGACTCTCTTTTTATCCAGAACGGGATTTTCTGGTGTTGAAACGGATGACACTCGGCCCCGGGACTCCCCCTCTCTGTGCCAGGGGTTAACTAGCTTGTGTGCTCATGGGACCTGCCGCTTGGTTCCCAAATATCGATACAGTAGCGCAAGTTATCGCTGACAGTCGGACCAGTCGGTCGAATCAATCGCTAAATCTATTAAATGAAAGTTTCCATTGCATCTAACGTTAGCTAGCTATGTGATGAAAGACTGTATGTTGCTAATGTTAGCTAACCTAGCTGTGATCCAGAATAACAGCGGTTTTCACACATTATGTCTTTGCCCTTGAATTGTTTATTGAAAGACATCTATCGTTAGATGTATGTTAATGAAAACCTGATGATGTAAGATGGCTGCTGGGCTGTCAGTGATTGTATTGTCTCTGCCGCCAGCCTTTTGTTGAATTCAGGTGATGGTGTTTACTAGCTGTGAACATGTTCCTGTAATTTCCACACAGCTCTGTTAGACATACGCTCAACTGCCAGTTTATTAGCTCCACCTGCTTCAAAAGAAATGCAGTCCAACACAAAAGTCCTACAAAAAAATCTATCCATATGAAGGTCATAATGTTCAGTTTTTGTTGAAACTATGTGGAAAGATGTTGGTGAAGCATCATTTTGCTTTAGAGGCAGTAATTGTTGGTGCTGTGGATTTGTATTGGATATGAATTGGAGGCCCAGCCTATTTATTTCAATAAGGATACCGTTTTAATTCATAAAAGTAATGATAAGATTCATTTTCAGCTTAAACATAAACAGAACAAAAATGCAATTGCTCCAAAGCAAACACATTACACAACACCTGTGAAGAAAAATGCAAGATAAAAAGGGCCCTAATATTGACCCTGTGGACTTAGTAAAATATGCTGCATGAGCTATTTGGAGACATTTGATGCACATTAAATGCTGTTCTTTCAGCTGGGGCTTCAGCTCATACATGAATAAATAGATAATGGCTGAATTGTAACATTTCTGTTGTTAAATTACTCGTTTAAATGTCGAATGGCATGGCTTTAATTTGATCCTTTTCTTTAGGTGCGTTGGATGACTTTGACAAGACAGCAGCCCCTCCAGCTCCTGAACCTGCTGCTGCTTCGTCCTCAGCCAACAGTGGTGCAGAGAAGGTCTGTTTGTTGTAGTTCATGCAGCGATGGTGCTGTTTCAGTATTGGGTTGTCATTTTGTTCCACATGCACTCTCTCTTTTCTTTTCGTTGTGCATCAGTTTTGAATGAATGTAGCTCAAGTATCTGCAACATCAATTACAGTTTCATAGAGGACAAGTGTCAATTGATTTATATCAATGTGAGGCCTTTTTCAAAGAAAGGATCAAGTAATTAGAAAAACTAATAATTATGCAAAACCATACACTTTACACTTTCACCTTTTTACTAAGAACTCAAGTTCTGGGTTTATTATTGTCTTCCAGCACTGATAATAAGCGTTATATACCTAAATTGGTTAAAAGAGATGAAGTTATCTTAATAGATTCTTGCAGATTATTCAAAGTCACTGCTTCAATGCAAAGAGATGCAAAGTATTTGTTGTTAGTATTCCTTGACTTTTTGATTTCTTTCACTGTTTATGACTTGTTTACCTTTGCTGCTAGCCTAGCTGGTTGTTGACTGTTTAACCTGCAAAGCTTGCAAAGTGCAGACCCCAGCCTAAAGGTTAACTGGCCACCAAAAAAGTACTTTCTCAGTAGGTTTTGGGAGTAATTAAAATGACCAAGCAACCAAATTTAGGACAAGAAATGACAATACAATCTATTCATTTTTAACTTGTAATCACAGAGAGGTTATTAAGTACAATAAATAAATACATTTAAAAGCATTTGCTAAAAGCAGGCTTCCTCCAAGGTGTCTAGAACACACTTAACATGTTTTCTATTTACCTTTGTAGCCACCTCTGCTTGAAGACAGCAAACTCTTTGAGACTCTCTTCGAGGGGGACATGGCCGCCCAAGCTAAGGAGGAGTGGGAGAAGGCCATGACTGAGCTGGCCCAGGAGGAGCCGGAATTACTGCAGCACTTCCAAAAATTGTCGGAGGCTGCAGGAAAAGTTGGTAAGCTCGACAACTTTCAATGTCTGTGGTTTTGATATGTTCCTCAGCTTACTGTTCCTGTAGCCTGAATGTTGTGTGTGTATTCTGTATAGGCACTGACACCGCCTCCCAACAAGAATTCACTTCCTGTCTTAAAGAAACCCTCCGTGGCCTGGCCAAAAATGCAGACAACCTGCAGGTGGGTGAAGTCAGACTCGATCAGTTGTTATGAAACTATTCAGAGCGATGCAAACAAAGAACAGTTTACCAATGATATTGTTCTCTTACAGTCTACAGGACTAGCTGGAGACGACCTTGTCAAGGCGCTAGAAGGCCTGGGCTTGGAAGAGGGTGGTGAAGCAGGTGGTGATGAGGGGAACATCCTGCCCATCATGCAGTCCATCATGCAGAACCTTCTCTCCAAGGAAGTGCTTTATCCATCTCTCAAAGAGATCACTGCTAAGGTTTGCCTCTGTTTTAGTAGCTTCTATTATGTAGTCAACAGTTCTGCCACAAAGTGAGTCTCATGAATGTCTCTCACACTCACAGTACCCAGAATGGTTGGATTCCAACAAGCCAAGCCTGAGCCAGGAGGACTACCAGCGCTATGAGCAGCAGGCCAAAATCATGGGAGAGATCTGCACCCACTTTGAGAGGGAGGAACAGGGGGCAGCAGATAAAGACGGCACCTTCGAGAGCATCATGGAATTGATGCAAAAGGTAGACACACTCTGCTTTTGAGTTCCTGGTTATTGAAAAGTAATGTAGTTCTGTTAAATGTCCTTTGTCTCGTACATCTTGAATATTTCAATTGTGAGTCAGTGTAAAAAGAATCAGTGAATCAGTGAAAAAGTGCTTAGATGAAGCAGGTAATTATACATTAAATAGCTACCACTGCAAGAGGAAACACCCTACAGTAAAATTAGCGTTGGCTAGTATAGGTTGCAGACTGTTGTATTTTTTACTTTGATGTAAATAAACTTTGGCTTGTTCAGAATGAAACTCATCACACATTATAATTATTTTACTTACAGCTGCAAGACCTCGGCCAACCTCCCAAAGAGCTAGCAGGTGATGCGGTAAGTTTTTAGTTAACAATATATCAATATCATACATCATATAAAGTAGTCTATGTCATTAATTCACATATTGCTTTTTGCGATGACAAAATAACATTTAATTTCCAATGAATAAATGTCATATTTTTCCCATCTTTACTAATTCATTCTTTTAAAAAATGCTGCAGTAAAATAACTTGACCATCATAGGCTACTTGGGGACCTGTTGTACAAGACTATGGTTGAGTTTGCTGATAGCAATTTGATTTGATTTTCAAAAAAATATTTGTTATTTGGGATATTATTATTATTATTTTAACATGTAATTATTTCAGGTGCTATTGTCAAAAAGACAATGAGGGTTATAAATGATGTAGGCCTATGTATTTCAAAAGGAAAATAAGAAAAAAAAAAAATACATTGAAATTTTCCCTTTTTTTAAACAACCTTTGTGGCCATTTGAGTATAGATTTCTGAGTTTATGAGGTGCACTTGAACGCACCATGACTTCCCTGTCAGAGCACCTTTGCCGGACGAAGCGTTGTGGTTTCAGAGATTTCAGAGTTTAAGTCGTGCACCTGAATGTACCATGAAGTCCCTCTGAGTGTTTCAAACTCCGACACTAGAGGAGAGGTGCATAAATACATTTATGGAGATAAACGACACCAAAACGTGGCAGGAATCTGCATAGTTTTATATCAGATGACTAACAAACTGCCAGTGTGGGCTGGGTCCGGATTGACTCGGCGTTTGGTCCGGATGCGGACCAGCATCTGGACTTTGAGAAGCCCTGGTATAAAGGATATGGAAAAATATCTGATAGTTGACAAATTAATACAGTGTCTTGGTTTATATAGTAAAGTCTCCTCCCTGTCCCCTAGCTTAAACATGACCGCAGTCTCCCTGTTTCTTCTTGCCCTCCAGCCTCCAGGCTTTAACTTTGACATGGAGTCCCTCAATCTCCCAGGAGGTCCTGGGGCCGGGGCAGCAGAGCAGTGCTCCATCATGTGATGAGGAAGCGGTGCAATCCATCAGAAGCACTGAAGCCAGAGGGGTCACTCTGTGTGCATCAGCGACAGGCAGGATGTGAAGGAGTGTGAAGCGAAGGTCAGACAGGAGCGTGACCAGACCGTCGACCCTGCTCTCCGTACTGATGGTGTGTGGATGCAGAAACAACAGGAGGAAGCATGAAAACCAACAGGAACCACACACACAAAACCACTCTTGTCTGTATAAAATCACTGAGCACACAACTGAGAACATTTTAACATCTCTGCATTAGTTTGTCAGTGGTTGCCGTAGCTCCTTCAAGATTTACTTTTAATAGCATTCCTTTAAAAATAAATTACCACTGCCTTTGTCCATGTTGTTTTTACAGTGCTGTTTAGCCTCATGGTAAAATCTATGAAACCACTTCACGGGTATAAACAGTGCCTTTGCAAAATGACTTTTAAGTTAATATTTTAGGTCTCATCACAAGATGTTGCTATCATTCAGCTTAGTACTTAAAACTATAATTTCATTAGTGTGAATTTGCAATATCACACCAAGTTAGTGGTGATTCTTTGGTACTTCATGAAATACACACTTTTGATTCTGTACAGGAATGAATTAACAAGTTAATTGGCTATTAACCTGAAAGGAAAATGGAAACAATGAGTGCACATTTGTTAATAATTTAAAGAATTAAAAAGACTATGGAGGATTTAACATGTCATGAAATGCACCTACTGTAATTCAGCCAACCAATCTAACAAGACTAATTCCCCCGAGTGTCGTCCCCTATACCCAGGTGTTCATTTGAAGTGATTGAGATGTTGATTCCCGGATGCCTTTGCTGTGGTTACAGTGATCATTATAGTGTAGAGTAACTGCAAAGTGCTTCCCCTGTGATTCCCAGTGTTTTTAATGTGCAGAGCGATGCTTTCTTTGGTTTGAGGTCCCTGCTGGAAAGAAAACACTTTCACAAGTGATAACATGAACGTATATCCTGTATCCTCCATAAAAAGTACATTATGTTCTTTCCAGAAAGGGTTACAGGCAGAGTAAGAGGAGAGAAAAGTGTCTATAATTAATGGGTAACACATCAACAGCCTGATGTTAGCACATTTCGGTTCTGGTTGGTGGGTTTGTTTACTCCAGCGGCCACTTTTTATTATCAGCTGCTATTGCCAGTGGACAATTTTTTTTTTTTTACCGCTGAGCCCGTAGAGAGAGGTCTAGAAATCACACGACCATCAGCTCATCAATAACTGTATAAAGAAGGGGTACTGTGAAAGGATTCAGTCAGCCGTGCACTGGGGGGGTGCAATCTATTCAACTCTCAGGGCCGCTGCAAACACGCCCAGAGCACCGTTAAAAATGCAACCTGTTATTTGACACTATTTTGTTTTGTTTTGTAAATATATTAAATAAAATGATGATATAATGCAATTCTTCATTGTTGTTATTGTGGTTTATCAGTCATCATTGCTTTCACATTAGTAGTATTGAGTGAGAAAATATAAATATAAATTTATTCAGGTGCTACTTGAGTATCTACATTTTATAATATTTTCTGTATTTATTAGACAACTTTATGAACTAGTTACATTGCAGATTAAGATTTAACATTAAAAAAGTATAATCATCTGCGAATATATGATGTATTGCTCTATTTTGCTTACTCTTTATCTTATTTTTGATGCCAAAAAGCACTTTGAGCTGCATTTTATGTATGAAAGATGCTGTATGAATTATAAACTATCCAGTAGTGTGTATAAAGATTCAAACCTTTTGGTCATTTTAACTATAAGAAGTACACTTAAAAAAGCATTTTATGTAAGACAAGAACATAAAACCGGCGTAATCAAACAAAACACAGAGCAAAAAAAAATCTGAAGAGTGGGTGGGCATCAGACCAGAGTGCAATGAAATTAATATATGTTCAACATAAGAGCATAAAGCAGGGTAAAAATATTAAACAAGATATATCTTTGTATAAATATTCAGTATTTATATACATATGTAGAAATTATTAATATTAATGATCTGCGGTAACAAGGTTTATATTTGAATTAGTTCAAATTTGGTCCACCTCAACCAGCTACATCATCAAAATGCTGCTTACAGTAATCTTTATTTTGCTTTTTGTTATTTCATTTTACTATAATGATGTACTTACATGTTATTCTTTTTAAGTAGCGAATCTACTGTAAATGCTATACTTCTCAAATCTCAAAGGTGAACTATGTAGTTTTGGGGCAGAAATTTTAATAAAAAGAGAAAGGTTTCATTGATTGATTGTTTATGCCTAAACAAACTAGATAAATAAACTCTTCATTTTCATGATTAAATAAACTGAACAAACAAACTAACCTTAAAGGACAACGCAATTTCACACTGTTTTACTTTGTTTATATGTGGCGGACCCTGCCACCCTTCTAGCTTCAAACATTCTGGGGACCTTATTTTCCTCTGAGAACAGCTTGTTTATTCAGTTATAGACAAAATAAATATTTCTGAGTTTGTTTGATTACCTCATTAACATTGTAAATATTAAAATTCAGAGTTGGAATTTCTTCTCCAAAACTGCATAGTGCCCCTTTCCACTTACTAGCTCTTTCTTATTAAAGTTTTCTTAGCTAGTACTAAAGTTTTCTTAGCTAGTACTGTTGAGCACTTTTTCACTTTGTCAACCGATGAAGACCATGAGATGCAGTTGAAACTACAGACATTAAGTTGATCTTGAGTTAAGATTTTTTTTTCATTTCCTTCCTTAGTGTGTTATAAACATTCATGCTCAACATTTAAATCCTTATTGCACCACGATCCATTAAGGAGCTATTGTGGAGCTTTTGACAATATCTGAGTCTATCCAGTTGTCATAATTGTTCATGTTCAAGGTTTTCTTTGTTTCAGAGAACATGAAGATCATGTGATATGACTGAAAGCACCAGAACAGCTACAAAATGGTGCATTTAAGCTAACATGGATGGAAAGTCCAAAAAGTGCTGAGAAAAAAAATGAAATTTAAACATGTACAAGATAATAAAGGGGCTTGTAAATTCTAATGTGGTGCTGTATAGAATTAGATTATTTAGAGTAGGCATACTTATATCGTCTAATACGGTTCGTGTCACTTCAGTTCTATGTGTTGTATTTCTAGCTGCCGCCGCCGTGGAGCTTTCTGCGTCAACCTTTCACTGTACAACTTTATTGTTCACAACCGGAAGACAAAACGAGCTACGTGTCAGGAAAAAGGAGAATCAGCTAAATGGGCGAAGGCGATCAGGCCGCCTGAGCTCACCTGTCTGGAGTATTTGAGTTGTTTTTACACTTCGTGTGGAGTCATATTTTATCGCAGCATTAAAATTGCGACGTGTATAACTGTCAAGTGACGATGTTGACAAAATTTGAAACGAAGTCGGCCCGTGTCAAAGGTAAGAGTTTACCAGCTGTAGTTAGCATAGGAGCTAATGTGAGCTAGCTGACGTTAACCGGTTCAATTATTTATCCTTTTCACTGTTAATAACTCAGTTGTTTGTTTCGAGAGGTTTATGTATCACTAACTCTAACATGAAATCATTTATTCCACGTCTTATGTCCTGTAACTGTATTGATGTTGAATGAACACTACGTGTACATTTCTTTAGCTATCTAGCTAGCGTAACGAAGTACACTGGCTAGTGTTCGCTAAACTTAACCACTAGATATGTTTTCCTTGCTCATACAAAGCTGACCTCTCATCGACTGAAATCTAATGCCCTGTTCATACCTGATATTATAAGATACGTGATCAACTGTAATGTATTTCAGGCCTTAGTTTCCATCCCAAGAGGCCATGGGTTCTTGCAAGTTTGCACAACGGAGTCATCCAGCTGTGGGACTATCGGATGTGTACTCTGATTGACAAGTTTGACGAGCATGATGGTAAGCCAGTGATGATAGCTGATACAGTGTATTATAATTTTATTCATTGTATTCTCGATAGATATGTATTGTTACTGATGTGTCTTCACACACAGGCCCCGTTAGAGGAATTGATTTCCACAAACAGCAGCCTCTGTTTGTGTCTGGGGGAGACGACTACAAAATCAAGGTGAGGCAGCTTTTGGACTCACATGTTACTATGTACAAATGTCATGAATTTGACAGGTTTGAGGGAATAAGATGCATGTTTTGCAATGCTGTTCTGCACCAGATATTTTGTTTATATGCATCTGTCAGTCTTTTAAATGTCAAAGATTGTGATACTTAATGGTCTGTTCATTCATCATGGTGCTGTTATGTCTTGTAGATTAAGATATCTATTAATATTACGTATCATTATTATTCAATTACATCCAGGGCACAAAATGAACAAAGATCTACTAAGATATGCTAGTGGCTGGTAGATTTGTTTCACTCACAAGCCAAAATAACTGGTCATCTATTGAGTGGCTTTAAATTTGAATACTACTCGTCGTTTGGCAAGTAGACAAAAAAGTTGCAGTATTGTTTTATCATAGCTATATCTTTGTCACAAGTGCTTCATAACCACATTTGAGGAATTGTTGCTAAATGTGTGTGTATCGGCCAAGATTGCTGATATCAGAATCTTTTCTACTACTCAATATCGGTGTTGGTATTTGCCCCAAATATCACGTTAATTTTGCACCCTACATTAATATATTAAACATGTATATGCTGAGTAAATATTCCTGTTTTGACCAGGTGTGGAACTACAAGCTGAGGCGCTGCCTCTTCACTCTCCTTGGACATCTTGACTACATCAGAACCACCTTCTTCCACCATGTGAGTTGTTCAGCCACATTTAACTACGTCTGCTTCCTATGTATTTTATCACTGATCTCAAGGCACAGAATGAGTTCATTATTTATTCAATCATTTTCCTGTCCGTAGGAGTACCCCTGGATCCTTAGTGCCTCGGATGACCAGACTATTCGCATCTGGAACTGGCAGTCCAGGACCTGCGTCTGGTAAGACACACTGAGGTTTTTTACACTCAGAAACACAATTTTAAAAGTTGATACTGAATATTGAATATATCTCTTCTTTCCTCCTCATCACAGTGTGCTGACTGGCCATAACCACTATGTGATGTGCGCCCAGTTCCACCCATCTGAGGACCTGGTGGTGTCCGCCAGTCTGGACCAGACCGTGCGAGTGTGGGATATTTCCGGTGAGGGCCTGGGGACGGTGGAACAGAGGACAGCAGGCTGGGTTGATAAAGGGGTGGGAGGGCAGGGTGGTATGAAGGACGAGGAAGAAGCAGGAACAGGATGAATATCAAGTCCTGCACTGCCTCTTCTTCCTCTCCTGTATGTAGAGGACAAATCTCTGTGGGCTGTTTGCAGAAACACCTCTCCTTTCAGGATAGACAGACAGTGTTTTAGTTATTTTGTCTGAACAAATTTACAGTGTTGTATTTATTAATGAATTACTGCACTGTAAATAAGTTCTGGAGAAGTAAATGAAGATCAGAGGGATGTGGTTAAAAAAAATTGAAAACTGGAGAGGTGTTTCTGTGCCTTTGCATGCTCTTAAAATCTATCTCTGTTTGTTTGTTCTTGCTTCTTCTTTGTTGTCTTCTCACTAAATTAACTGGCTCACATCTACTCTGTCACTTTCTTACATGTGAACATGCATAAGATCGCTCTGTAACTGTCTTTCTTGTCCTTGGGATTTCACATTTTCTCGCATTGGGCATGATTGCATATATACGTACAGTTTTAATGAACTTCTACATCATGAGACGTCATGGCAGAGCGTATAACTTTCACTCTTGACTCACCTTGTTACTTCCACAGTGTCCATGCATGAGAGAATGGCTCACTTTGCACTCATGCTTTCATTATAGGAAGTTCATACTGCTTCCCATACAGTTTTGTTTACCATCTTCTTATTGCATCAAAAAAAACAAAACAGGCTAACTACTAACTTGTTTGAAAGTGTATGTCTTACAAAACTTGAACCTCCTCAGTATTGATTTTGAAATGTTTTTATACTCCCCCTGGCATGACATTTGCTCAGCTACTCAAAATCTAACATGAAATATACAGCAGTGTTTATATTTCTTGTCGCTGAAGTCACCATATTGTTACTGACTTCATTCCTAACCCAAAACTCTGACATGTCAGATTCCATTAACTCTGCATGTGACTCAAACATCTGTGCAGTAACATGCATGAACCGCTAAGAAAACAAAAAAAACCTTCTCATATTCCTGACATCCAACGCCCCATCAGAGCACGCCTTTACAACCACCACCCACCCCATCAGCCAAGTCCACTCGCTCCCTGCGTCCTCCTTATCCCATGCTCTCCCTGGAAACATCCACACCTGCACATGGGTTCCTAGTGCCATTTCTCTGCCTCCTGTATCATCTCTGTTGAACTATCTGTTCACCACATCGTTTCAATGGGCAAGAATCATTAATGCAAGCTGTGTTTTCTCGATCATTTTTTCCTGATCTCATTTGAGTCTGGGAATTAATCGGTATCTTGCACTGCTGTCCAATCAGATCATGAGTAATTGTGGTTTTCTTCTGTATGCGAATGATTCATTAACCCAATCAACAGCACTGTCACAGCCATGATTGTTTCCAGACTCAAGCTGGTATGGAATGAGAGAGCAGAGGTTACATTGTTGTGTTTCAGCCTGTGTGTGTGTGTTCAGTAGTCCAACAGTTCTCCCTCCTTATAATTCCCCTCTTCTGTCACTCTTCTCCTGTGATATTGCTTCATATTTGATCATTCTAATAATTTGCCCCTTTTTTTTTTTTCTTTTTCTTTTTTTTTCACATGTGTTGTTCCTCCCCCCTGTACTGTGATTGTGCCCTGTGTAACATGAATATGGCTCCTTCCTTGCATGCGATTCCCTGAATGTTGGTTCCAGGTCTGAGGAAGAAGAACCTGTCTCCAGGCGCTGTGGAGACAGAGGTGCGCGGCATCTCTGGTGTCGACTTGTTTGGTGCTTCGGATGCCGTTGTCAAGCATGTTCTCGAGGTGAGCAGTGTGCTTGTTGTTAGAGTTAAGCAACCTTTAACATTCTTTGTGTGTTGTGCTCACTGGATTGTGCCTGTTGGTGTTCAGAAAGGATTTAACTGATGGCCTCTCTGCCACCCTCTTGTCACAAACTGTCTTAACTGTATCGCTCTTTTGCCTGAAGCCACTATGGTTCAGAAATCGCTAATAGTGGTTAAATTAGGTGGCATATTAGTGTAAAACGTTACTGTGTTCACTGAAAAGCTGAAGAGAAACAAGCCCAGCATTGTACAAAGAGTTTCCAAATCGTCACTGATTCCTAGTTTCAGTCCAGTTCATGGAAAATACCAAATAAATTAGTTTTGGGAAGCTCACTAAATTACGCCATGTACTTCTGTGTCTTTTTGAGTCCTGAGTTATTACTCCTCAATGTCCAGAAATGTCCCACCCAAGGAAATAAAATGACATTAATAACAGGGGTGTGTCGTCCAATGAAAGCAATGGAAAATTGAGACACAACCAGACACAGTCACACTCTCATCTTTGGACTTCTCCTCCGCCAATGGAGGTGTAGTGAAGGTGCAAAGATGAGTGCGACTGTGTCTGGTTGTGTCCTAACTTCTCTGTGAACTTTTAATAAACACATTTTTCCGTAATTCTAAAAAGAGAAATGTGAACTAGTGAAAATGTTTTTTTGCTTTTTTTTTCAGAAAGGACAGTCTGTTCTTTCATCTTCGTAAAGTTTTCAGTCCTTTGCCTCAGTGCTGGCATAGCTGATGGATCTTTGTTTGGGTTTGTGTGACGTGACTTTGTATATCTGTGTCCAGGGTCACGACCGAGGGGTCAACTGGGCTGCTTTTCACCCCAGCATGCCTCTCATCGTGTCCGGAGCTGATGACAGGCAGGTCAAGATCTGGAGAATGAATGGTAAGTGACTCAGAAGTCACTAGTTAAAAGCAGTGTCCATTATAACTGAAGCCCTGATGTTATTTATTCACTTTAAAGTATAGATATACATTATAAAAGTAAACATTAACTGAAATGATTCTTTTCACTAAAGATGGCTTGTCTGTTGTCTCTTTTTCTACCATTTATGATTTCCTTCTGTGGTCTCCTTCTCCCCCGGTCCAGAATCTAAAGCATGGGAACTGGATACATGCCGTGGTCACTACAACAATGTGTCCTGTGCCGTCTTCCACCCGCGCCAGGAGCTCATCCTGTCCAACTCTGAGGACAAGAGCATCCGGGTGTGGGATATGTCCAAAAGGACTGGAGTGCAGACCTTCCGCCGGGACCACGATCGCTTCTGGGTGCTGGGGGCTCACCCAAACCTCAACCTGTTTGCTGCTGGTAGGTGGTGAAAGCGTCTGTGTCTGTACAAGTTTAACAAAGTCAAAGGGAGTCAAAGGTCATGTTTGAGTACGAAAGTTTACGGATCATCCTGCCGCAAAATACCAAAAATTGCTAAATTTGTGTGTAAGATTTTTCAGTTTGTAACTATGAAAATGTGATGATTGCACTCATAGTCGGTCTGTGTCTCAGGTCATGACAGCGGCATGATTGTGTTCAAGCTGGAGCGTGAACGTCCCGCATATGCCGTTCACGGCAACATGCTGTACTACGTGAAAGACCGTTTCCTCCGCCAGTTGGACTTCAACAGCAGCAAGGACACTGCTGTCATGCAGCTACGCAGGTAGGTCATTTCTCATATTTGTGACACGGAGTGCAACCAAAACACAACCTTATTCTGACCGATTTAAGGCTGTTGAAGTATTTGGATACTAGTGAGTGTAACGTGCTGTGTTTTATATATTTTCTTATCCTAGTGGGTCTAAGTTCCCGGTGTTCAGCATGTCTTACAACCCTGCTGAGAATGCTGTCCTGCTCTGCACTGTAAGTGTCTCTTAAAAAAAACCTGTTAATCCCTTAATGGTATAAACAGGCACTCAAGTTATTTTATTTTATTTTTTTTAAATATATATTGTATGTAATGCTCTTTGCCTCCTGCAGAGGGCAACCAACCTTGAGAACAGCACCTATGACCTTTACTCTATTCCCAAAGAAAGTGACTCTCAGAACCCTGATGGTAAAGACACTCCTCACTTCAAACATTCTGTTTTTACTCATGTTTTGCTTTGTGTAAACAGTGAATTACCTGTCATTATTTTTGATCTCTATTGACTGATTTTGTGTAGTTAAATGTCATGTCTTATTGTCTACTGTGTCTTTGCTGTTACTCTGGTAAAATTGTTTATTGGATGCCAGCAAGATGGATCATTTTTGAAATACTGTATATGTTAAATAAAGTAACACAGAATCTTGTCTTTTCCTCAGCACCAGAGGGGAAGAGGTCCTCTGGTCTGACTGCAGTCTGGGTGGCCAGGAACAGATTTGCTGTCCTGGACCGCATGCACTCGGTGAGTCCATTTGTAGGTCTAGAAAGTAGTGCAATGTTTTGAAAAAGAACAGAGTAATATCTTGACAAGGATCTCTAAAGTAAAAAAGTATAAGGAATTCTTAAAAAATATGGGAGTGATTGACGAAACGTTCTTCTGTCATCCATAGTTTGATATTATTAGTTGTGATCTATGTGATTGACTAGTGAAAGGTCAGTCAGGGACATTAATCCTCAAATGGAGAAGTCTAAAGTTTTGAAATTGAAACTGGTATTTTTCTGTTTAATATATTTTCAATCATACAATGTAATTCATGAGCAATAAGCAAAAAATAAATACAAATTTTGAAGAGTAGAAAAAGTTCAATTTTTAATTAATTACATTTTTTTTAATCGTTAAAAGTGAGATATGTGACAAAAGATTTAAGTTAGTTCTTAGTTCACAGTACATAAGGTCTTCATTGCACATTATAATCATTAAAGTAGTATTTTTTTGATGACTTCTAATTCTTGAAAAAGAGTTATTGTTTTGAATTGTCTTTTGATCTTTTTATCATTGCTCTCTGTTTATCTAACTTGAAATCAGCTCTTCCAGTAACATTTCTTTCTCGTTTTCTAGCTGCTGATTAAGAACCTGAAGAATGAAATTGTGAAGAAAGTTCAGGTGCCGAGCTGCGAGGAAATCTTCTACGCCGGGACAGGCTCGCTGCTGCTGCGTGATGCCGATGGTGTCACACTGTTCGACGTGCAGCAGAAACGCTCCCTGGCCACCGTTAAGATCGCCAAGGTCAAGTACGTGGTGTGGAGTGCCGACACCAGCCACGTGGCTCTGCTGGCTAAACATGGTGGGTAGATAAGACAAGATACTTATCACAAAGTCACAACATCTTAATCTTGCTCTGTCCTCAAAACCTGTTTTTGCTGCCAAAGTGGAGGTTCTGAAACATCACTGAGACATGAGCCCCGTTTGGGCTGCATTAGTATAACCAGGCACAGGCACTAATTTGATTTCAACCATTCTTAAAAGAAGGCTGCTAAAATCATTTTCTGGGGAAAATGGTAAAAAATAGGTCCTTCACATACGTTTTTATGCATCAGATTATTCTAAAAGGTCAAAGTAGCTCAAACAGAGAAGAGGATGCTTTGTTTAATTGATTCAAGATTGATTTATGGATGTCTGTAAAAGCTCTGTTAATTACTTTATGAAAGGTTTTAGTACAGCTAAGTGAATTTGACTTGTTCCAAACAAAACCGCCAATGTCAGTATGCGTGATGTTGATCTTAAGTGATCTGAAAGAATCCACAATGTCTTAATCTCCCTTGCTCTGTTTTTCTTTCCTCAGCCATCATGATCTGCAACCGTAAGCTGGAGAGTCTGTGCAACATTCATGAGAACATCAGAGTGAAGAGTGGAGCCTGGGACGAGAGTGGAGTTTTCATCTACACCACCTCCAACCACATCAAATACGCCCTCACCTCAGGGTATGTGCTGCTTTTAAAAGTTCATTCGACGTAACACTTGTCACAAGTCTCATTTTGTCGAGCCAAACACTCACCTGTTAGTTTAACTTTTACAAGGAAACTAGTAGAACAGGAAAAAATCTTTCTGAGATGGCACTGATTTCAGAAAGTGAAGACAAATGTACCAGACTCGTGATAGGCACACGTTTTCCGCTTGGTGTCTTACTGACCTCATTTCAAAGATAAAATCAGTTTTTATAGTGCAAAGCAACCTGCAACACAGGATACAGTCTTCTTTAGAAGGGAAATTTAAGTTTCTTTCTCCACAAACACTTCACTCATGTTGCACTACTACATTCTTAATATATATCATTTGTCCACATAAGTTTTGTCTTTACTGTGTCTTCCCTAATCAAGGAAACCAGCAACATCATATTTAAAGGTTTTACAGTTACAAAAGCACACAACTGGTGATGGGGTATTTTCTGAAAACGTGACGTAATGTGGAACTTTCATTGTGTTTCCCTGTAGTGATCATGGCATCATCCGGACTCTGGACCTGCCCATCTATGTGACCCGTGTGAGAGGAAACAGTGTTTACTGTCTGGACAGGGAGTGCAGGCCGCGCGTCCTCACCATCGACCCCACAGAGTACCGCTTCAAGCTGGCCTTGGTCAACCGCAAATATGATGAGGTGGGTCTTTGAATTAACTATTGGAGTACACTGTATTTGCTTCTGAAGGATGATGACAAGGATTTTCCATCTCTAATCTAAATTTAATAGAAATTTTTAATCTCGAAACATTACTGGTTTTACATCATTCCTCTTATCCTCGTCCCTCCAGGTGCTCCACATGGTGCGTAATGCCAAGCTGGTGGGTCAGTCCATCATCGCCTACCTGCAAAAGAAGGGTTACCCTGAGGTGGCGCTGCACTTTGTCAAAGATGAGAAGACTCGCTTTAGTCTGGCTCTGGAGTGTGGAAACATCGAGGTGAGCTGCTGATGACAAACCATAGAAAAAGGGCACTGTTTCTAATTTTTGACTTGCACTTTTTTATGTTTTGTAATGTTTTTTTCATACACGTTGATGATGCTCATACATTTTCTGATGAGCCAAAATTTGCTCTATCAGCTCCTTTCTGCTGTCTGGTTCATTTTTTTAATAACATTTCTCTTCCAGGTGGCTCTGGAGGCAGCCAAAGCCCTGGATGAGCGCAGCTGCTGGGAGCGTCTGGGTGAAGCAGCCCTGCTGCAGGGTCACCACCAGGTTGTGGAAATGTGCTACCAGAGGACAAAGAGCTTTGACAAGCTCACCTTCCTCTACCTCATCACTGGCAACCTGGCAAAGTTGCGCAAGATGATGAAGATCGGTGAGAGATTGAAACTCTGTTTATTAAGGGATTTTTTAGTTGGCCCTGATGAAGTTAGTGTGTCTTGTATGTCAGTGAACTAACATTTGTGTACTCTTTGTTTATAGCTGAGATAAGGAAGGACATGAGTGGTCACTACCAGGCAGCTCTCTACCTGGGAGATGTCAGTGAGAGGGTCCGTATCCTGAAGAACTGTGGACAGAGTGAGTTCAAGTGTCATCCTCATCACGTCCACTCTTATTTTGGGCCGAGACCCATCCTCCATTTAAGTTTGGTGGAAATCTGTATAGTAGTTTTTATGTAATCCTGCTGACAAACCAACCAACCAACCAATAAACAGACATGAGTAAAAAACACAACCTCCTTGGTGGAGGTAATAAAAGATAATATAAGCAATAATTGAGCTGAATTAAACCGTTTGTTGTATTTCCAGAGTCTCTGGCTTACCTGACTGCAGCCACTCATGGGCTGGATGAAGAAGCTGAGTCACTAAAGGAGACCTTTGACCCAGAAAAGGAGACGGTGTGTTGAGAAAACATTACTATTACCTTCATGCACGTGACAACAGTAGCATGCGGTCAGTGTAGCGTAGCTATTTTACCTTTGATAAAATAATGGTGGGTCTTGTGTCTTGTAGGTGCCAGAGGTTGATCCCAATGCACAGCTGCTGCAGCCTCCTCCACCCATCAACCCCCTGGACACTAACTGGCCTCTGCTCACTGTTTCAAAGGGCTTCTTCGAGGGAGCCATTGCAGCAAAGGGTGAGTCAGATAACAGATTCAGATAAGGGCATACCGTATGTAATCACAATACATTTAATATAAAAACATACTGTCAATGTTTGTGGAAACCTATGGCTATTGAGTGAGAACTTTTTTTTTCTGTTGTAGGGAAGGCAGGTCAGATGGCTGCCGACCTGGACATGGATGCCTCAGGAGGCGAGGGCTGGGGGGACGATGCAGAGCTTCAGCTGGATGAAGGTAATTGTAGTGTAACTTGAGACGGTTTTAACCTGATCTTTCAGTGAGCAAACATCAATACTGCAATGTTGTATAAACTGATAGTCACCTTTTCATCTCTCTGTCTCTCAGATGGCTTCATGGATGCCCAGGAAGGATTAGGGGATGAAGGACTTGGAAAAGAGGAGGGAGGAGGCTGGGAGGTGGAGGAAGACCTGGACCTTCCTCCAGAGCTGGTGAGAGGAGCTACGTCATTATAAATCACACTGCTAATAAAACAGAGCTAACGCTAGAGACAAGAATAATGGGAATAAATTTCACATCAGGTCTTTTTGAGGCGACAAGCCCATGTTTTGCCAGCTTTATCCAGGGTTCTGTAGTTCCTTTTTAAAAGTGTTAAATGTAGTTTTATAAATGTTAGATCTAAGATTAAAAAATCTTAAATTTAAATTGTGAGATGCCATAGCCTTTTTTTTGTTTCATTATTCCATCTTCAAAAAAAATGTTTTTGGTAAAAAAATATTCAGGCTCTTTCGCGTGAAAGTCCACATTTCGGATGATACCCTTCCTAAATAAAAACCTACCTCAGCACGGGACCAGATTCCCTTAATACTTACCTGCAATGCTTGGAATAAGAAACAGATTTGTCCAAAAATCTGTCTCAACTTTGGCTAAAAATGATCTTGAAAAGGTCTTAAAATGCTTCAAATGTAATTGTCTGATACCTGTAGACACCCCAGTTATCTGTTCTCATACTCAAACTGTTAAAATTTCTTATTAAAATGCCTATCTCCCAACCATCAGGACATTCCGGCTGGTGGAGGAGGAGGAGCAGAAGACGGCTTCTTCGTCCCACCGACCAAGGGCATGAGTCCCACACAGATGTGGTGCAACAACTCTCAGCTGCCGGTGGACCACATCCTGGCTGGCTCTTTCGAAACTGCCATGAGAGTATGTACACAATTTTAAGGTTTTTAGAATATTGTGACCAACTCATGCATTATACTGACATGTTCTGTTCCCCCTCTTTACCACAGTTGCTCCACGACCAGGTGGGAGTTGTGAGCTTTGGACCCTACAAGTCGCTATTCATGCAGACTCTGTCCAGAGGTCGCACCTGCTACCTGGGGCTGCCTTCACTGCCCTGCCTGCGCGGCCATCCCCAGAGAAACTGGAAGGTACAGCGAGTGATACATATGATTTCAAACATACTCTTGGAATACATCTGTGTTTTTGTTTCTAACCCCCTTTTTTGTAAATGTAAATATGCCAATATTTAAGTATTTTATTTTTTAGGACTGTGGGGCAAAGCAAGGACTGCCCGCTGTGGGCCTGCGCCTCTCCGACCTCATCGCCCGCCTGCAGCAATGCTACCAGCTGACCACGGCCGGGCGATTTGAGGAAGCTGTCGAGCGATTCAGAGCCATCCTGCTGTCTGTACCTCTGCTGGTGGTTGACAACAAGCAGGAAATTGCAGAAGTGAGCACTAAATCTGCTTTGAATCACAATAAACTCCAAATGCAGCACAGATTATTGCAATGTTTCCTGCAGGCCCATGTTTGGCTGCAGGATGCTCTTTGTGCATATGCATTCTAAAGAAAGTAATATGGCTATGTGTGTTTCAGGCTCAGCAGCTGATCACAATTTGCAAAGAGTACATAGTGGGTCTTACCATGGAGACGGAAAGGAAGAAGTTGCCTAAAGACACATTGGATGAGCAGAAGAGGCTGTGTGAGGTAAATATCTGTTGCCTTGATTTCATGTCAATGCTGTTTTTGTTGACTGGTTATTAACTTCTAATTTTCTCATTTATATGTGTGATTTTTCTTCCCTTACAGATGGCTGCTTATTTCACCCACTGTAATCTCCAGCCAGTCCACATGGTGCTGGTGTTGCGCACAGCTCTGAACCTCTTCTTCAAACTGCGGAACTTCAAGACCGCCGCAGGCTTTGCACGGCGCCTGCTCGAGCTGGGGCCAAATCCCAATGTTGCACAGCAGGTTGGTTGTGACGCCCATAGCTTAATTTCACAGTATTTTCATTTATATTCAAGCAGTTTTCAGTTTTATAGGGTCACTGTGCGCCCCCATAGTTTCAGCTGGGAGATATAAGCGAGCGCAGAGTTCACTAAGTTTTACAAGCTGCAATAAATGAAAAAAATAAACTCACAAATTGCCAAGAACGGAAAAACTCTTACAGATGTTTTCCTTACCCACCAGAAAATACAACCATACACCTCCTGAATTCAAGTTCCTCTCTTTTTACTAAGACGAGCTTAACTGCCTCATTAACTCTTTGTGAAACACACTTGGTTCAAACTCGACATAAACTAAATAAAACTCACCAAAGCAGGCTTGGTTTGTCTCCTGTTCTCCTTTCTCATCTCTTACCATCATGTCAAATCTCTCCCTTAAATTCAGACTCGCAAGATTTTGGCTGCCTGTGAGAAGACCCTGACAGACGCACACCAGTTGAACTACGACCCCCACAATCCATTTGACCTGTGCGCTGCCTCCTTCGTCCCTCTGTACCGTGGACGTCCTGTTGAGAAGTGCCCTCTGTCTGGAGCCTGCTACTGCCCTACGTACAAAGGCCAGATCTGCAGGGTCACACAGGTATGTCGGGACTAGGGACAGCCTTCCTGTGTCTCTTGTGTATATATAGTCTCTTAGTAGGGACAAATTTTACTGATCTAAGGAACAAATATATGCATTGTATATGCAGGACATCTATTGAGGTAGGGTAGTATTTGTGTATAAGGAACACACATTCTGAAAAACGTACTTTTTTCACAGATTGTCAAATATAAATTTAAATTTATATCTGATTTATTCTGATTTATTTGTGAGTCATAAACCATGCATTTGTTTCATCAGAAAAACCCAGAAAAAGAGATTCGTTAGATGATCTTATCTTTTGTTTCCTCCTTTCAAACCTTTAATTTCCTCTTATTTTCCAGGTGACTGAGATTGGCAAAGATGTGATCGGTCTGCGCGTGAGTCCACTCCAGTTCCGTTAAGACGAGTTGGAGAGGACGAGATGAAGAGAAGAACAATCTGTTCAAACACATCCACCTTACCCTGTAGAAATAATGCAATTATTGACGTGAGAAATAAAAGCAGAGATCTATATGTTTGCTCACATCGATGTTAAACTTCCTAAATCCTTTTAACTGTCTTATTCACTGCACCACCTATTCTGCAAAAAGCTTTTTCTTGTAAGTTTCAGCTGCTTCATTTCTGTGCTGTGGCTTTATTGGAGCTGTAAACCTAACTGATGTCTCTTTTCTGACTTGTATGACATGAATAATTCAAAGTGAGCAGCACTGCTCAGTGTATCTTGAGGGACACAATAAAATAAAAATGCCTGTTTATCAACGGAAATGTGGAGTTGGTGGTGTTTTTTTGGTGTGGTGTGTGGGTGTAGCTTTGCGATTGTAATGATAATATGATAGTTTTATTGTGGTTAAGGAATATCCAAAGTGCGAGAACAGGATTGAGTCATCGAGGAAGCAAAGTGAGTACAGAGTTGAGTCATTCTTTGGTAAGCACTGCGCTGGTCAATTAATAAAAAACATAGAAGTGCTGGGAGGAGGAAAATTGGTTTAATACATTAACGTATGATTAACCTGACCTGAAGGTAATTTTAATATAAAACGGAAAAACTTTATTACTCCCGTTGCAGAGATTCAGAGCTGCCATTTTGACTGCTTCTCTGTCAGGAGACCGGAACCAAACAGCGGAACCCGGACGTTTTCCATGTCAACACTCGCCGTAGTGTTCTGCTTTCTAAACCAGGAAGATGGATTTGTTGTCGATCAAATGGATTGTTAATTTGCTAGTTTGTTGGTTTTTCATCGGTAAGTTGTATTCTAACTGTGTCAGACCCGCATGTCCACGTATTTGTGAACGAGCGGGGTGTGTTTCTGTTTCAGGCGGTTAGCTTGATGGGCTTCTTTGTGCTCGTAGCTAGCCGAATGCTAACGTTAGCCTAGTCAGCGTTAGCAAAAGCTGACCTGTTTGGCTTCAGTCTCCATTACCGGGTTTTTAATATAACGTAGCAAGTTTTACAATGGGGTTCAGCTTAGCAACAATTCTTGACCCATTTTCATCCACTGGGAGTTTAGAAATAATCATATACATATTTTAATTAGTATTTTTAACGACTTTTCCTTGAGGCAGTCACAGATTGGGTCTGCCCTCTTCATATGGGCGACTCAGCATCAGCGTGACTGCTCGTGATTCCCCCGCAGCGGCCGCCCGCAACGCGACGGCGAGTAAACGCTAGAAGAACATCACGCCAAATGACATACAATGTTTTGTCAACTAATGTTGATTTGGTTGTCGACAAACATACAATACAAGTGAAGTCGAAATGAAGTCATTTTCAGATCTTTAGGGTTGCCTGGTAAATTCGGCATACAGGAGATCCACCAAAACAGAACTGTATTTTAATTAAGATGGTTTTAAATTATACATTAAGGTTTCTGCCCTGGTGGAAAGTGCCGTGGGACCAACAGGTGAACCGAGCCGAAAAACATAATTTCTATTGGAAACCCCGCTGGTGGTCGACGGGATGAAAGTGAAAGTTGGGTGTCAGTTAAGAGTGCAAGCAATGAGCACTAGACTCATGGTGCACAAATAAAGTACTGTATTTGTCTGCTTTAAAGTGCCACCATTTTGAAAGGACCTGTCTGTGATTTCCTCCCCAGACAAGAGAAATGTGAATGTTAATAATCCAAGGACTGACAGGCCAAAGCAAGAAACACTTTTGTTTCATTAGAGCTGAGCAAATATAGACTGTCACACCTGATTCTGCTGGCTAGTCTCAAGTCTCTAATAAGTACTTTTATTAGTGAGAGATATGTTATCTGAACAATTAAAACCCATGTATTGTGACAGAACTGGTGTTATCTCTTTTTAGGGGTGGGTATCACAGAGTAACTCATGATACCATAAGACTCACGATACTTTCCCCACGATAACAATAGTTTCATAATACAGCGATTCTGTGACCGCGATACACTGCTGAACAATCATCTAATGACAAATCACTGTATCTGTCTAACTGAAGAATACAAAGTACCCTTAAAAGGAAGTAAAGGGCAAAGTGTGTGTATTCTGTATGTTATGTATATACTCGCTACACTGTGTTGTCAGTTTCACAGAATTTGCTGTGAACTGGGAGGAAACGGTGTATAAAAAAGTGCATAGAGTCTTATCTTAGTGCCTCTTTAACACACACACGCCCTGACTGCAACTTCTCCATGTTTGTGTGTCCCATCATACCATAGTAAAATAGTGATAAACTGGCAAAAGGCTGAACTACCAGAAAGCAGAACAGTTCTGATGTTAAAATGATACAACTATGGCTCACTAGATCCTTTTAAATCTGTGTAAATTAAGTTGAGAGAAGTTTACACCACAAGGAGTTATGATTTAGTGACATCAAAGTGCTGTTTGCTGCCAGTGTATCGATAATTGTATTGCAAGAGAAGGCAGTATGACACAGTGCCGTATCCATATTTTGTCACACCCCTACTCTTTATTGTGTACTACTGGTAAAAGCCTGGTATTACTCTCCTCGTGCAGTTGTTAATGTGTTTTTTTTTCTTGCAGGTGTCGGCTGTAATTCAGTGGAAAAGAAGATTTATGTGCATCTCAATAACACTGTCCCATGTGTGCGACTGCTCAATGCAACACATCAAATAGGATGCCAGTGTGAGTAAAGCCATAGATTAAAGTGATGCTTAGCACTTGTCAGAACAATCAAATATGTATCTGTGACACTCATGACAAGCAAAGATACCTGTTACAGTTGTCACATCTTTAAATGTATATTTTGTGTCCCGATGGCCTCGAGTGTTCGTCTTTCACTTAGTTTTTGTAGTCATTTTGAAGACTTGTCAGTGTAGTCGGTTGCGCCAGGAAGCTACATTTTATTCTGTGGCTTTTAATATAAGAAATGAATTTCCAAAGAAGATGAAAGCACACAAGTTGCAGATAAACCACTCATTTTATGTGATAAATATTCAGTGATCAAAAGGTGTTCGTCTGTACTGTAAACTGTTGTCAGATCACAAAAGCCCCGGCAGCAGGTCTCTTTGCTGTGTCAAAACATCATAGCAGATCTTTTTCTGGTAACTGAGAAGATGCCTGGTGGAGCCGCATTGATAGACGAGCTTTAAGGACATTTTTAATCAAGTGCTGCAGTTGTACCTCACTTCACATACGCTGATATTTGATTTTCTCTTTCGATTTCAGCCTCTTTGTCGGGTAATGTGGGTGTTCTCCATGTGCTTGAGTCAGAGGAAAACCTGGACTGGGTCCTGAAGTCTGGTCCCAATCCTCCTTATCTGGTTATCCTGGAGTCCCCGCTCTTTACCAGGTACAGTTAGCGTGTCTCACCCTGTAGAAGGAGTACCTACAGTACTGAGAGTAAGGGCCTCTCTCTCATCCTCTACTCACACACTGAATCTATTCATTTGTTGTTTTTGACAATTCTTTAAGTGTTAAATGGATAGAAAATAGTCAATGGATTAAATGCTAGTCAAAATAAGTGTCAGTAGTTTGATAAGTCCTTTAGTTCCTTCAGTTAGAATAGAATAACTTTATTGTCCAGCCACAGCAGGAAAATTGTCTGTGATCTCACCCAGTAAAACACAAACACAAACATGTCCACAGGTTTAAAAACAAAAACAAGACAGATCACATAAATAAAACAAAGATCTCTCAACTTTACATCTGCCAGTACATTCATACCCATAATGTTCAGTTTACTATTTCATATTTAAGTTTACTGTAATTGGTAGACTATGTAAATTGCATTTGTAGAGTAACAGATGGTGGAGAAGTTGGATCAGTACATGGCAGTAACACCTAATCAGCCATAAGCTGTCAATAACAGAAATGTACAGTAAAGTGAATTTGACAAATTTTACCTTTCAAACACATGTCTGACCTGTATTTGTATCGTTTCCACTGCCCCGTGCCGACTGTCTGCCTGTCAGATCCATCATGATGAAGCTGAAGAACGGCTCCAGCAGGGTGGCAGGCGTTGCTGTTGTGGCGCCGAACGCAAACCCGCCTGAGGGCTTCTCCCCACATACCACCTGTCCCAACGAGAACACAGGTGGGTTGGGAGTTTGCCTGCTAAGACTCGTCCGTCAGCATTACACCAGCTGCAGTAATTAATTGTTGTTTTATGATACTCAGATGGCACAGCTCGTGGAATTACAAGCTGTAGTTGGTTTAGTTTTCATGTTCTTTGAGCAGCTTCTGATGATCATGTTTGACTTTACAGCACAGATTTAATGTCTCATTACTTTATATTTCTTATTTCTTTCGTTTTGCTGTGAAATGCCAGAGATACCATCAATTAAAGACTACATGTGTGACCAGAGTTACTTTTCTAACTGGGAAGAAAAGCTTCAGGCACAAAGTGGTCATAGTGCCATGGTTTTAAAATGTTAATTCATTCATCTTTGGTTCACTTTAGTATCAGTGTTACTGGAAGAAGATCCACATAGCATTGTGCTCACTTACTGTGTGTGTTCAATATCTATTTTACAGTCTGGCTCTGTGAGAGGTTTTCTTTCATAACATTAGTTTTAAGAAGAAGGCATCAGTCACAGGCACAAATAGCCGTAGAAAATTCAAAATGCATTGTTGTTGAATTTGTAAATGAAACACAGCACCATCAAAATGGAACCTGGATGCAAAAGAGAGTTGCATTTAATCTGCAGATTGTTTTGTGAATTTTCATAATACTGTGATCTTTAGAGGAGGAAGCAGGTAAAAGTGCTCCAGTTGCTTCACATGGAGTATTGTTTGACTCTAATGAAGACGTACGTGGCCTTGGAACATTAGTCATTTAATAAAGCTAGTTGCCTTAATCTGTGTGAAAGAATTTTAAGCTCTTTGAGTTCATGTTTCTTGCTGAAATTCACCTTGGGAGTCACAGTTACTCCCCTGAGAAATATGTACAGGATTTTACCTTCAACTTTTTGAATTCGACTGGCGGAAATTCACGTCTGTGCCACTCAAGAAAGGAAAACAAATGTGACGTTGACTTCTGGAACAACGTGGCCTCTGTATAGGAGCTACTGACACTGAGCGTTTTAATGCCAAGGAATAAAATATGACAAAGCTGAAGTAGACTCTTCAGATGCATATGAGTCATGTTGAGTCATGTTAAATCATGTGGCTCACTTGCCGTAATCAGGGATATAGATACCAACATCGTTTTAGCCTCAGTTTATTTACATAACTCCTGCTTAAACAGTAACACGTATACATCTGCTGTAATTCCCTCTCTGTATTTCCCTCAGGTGTGTATACGGAGGACTATGATCCAGCCCTCGCCCATTGTAATACGACCGTGTGGAACCCTTTTGGAAATGGTTTATCATATGAGGAGTATGACTTCCCCATCTTCTCTATGAAAGACGACAATGACACTCAGGTCATACGGCAGGTAATATAAGTTTGCTGCTAAGTCTGTTCTTTTTGTCTGTTGATGTAAACACTTTGAAATTACAGTCACAGCACAAAATGACTAATTGTTTTCCAGTTGCCTCTGGTGTTGGTGAAAAGGAACTTTTACAAAACAGAACAGTTGCAGTAAAATCTGATCTGAACTTGTCCCAGTTGTGGTTGGCATCAGGAACGAAGCCAGTAAAGTTGTTTAAGCAGCTCTGGAGATCATCATCTTTCTAAAGCAGACATGTTGTGACACATAATGTTGAGATGATTTGTCAGAACCCACAAATCATTAGCTGCTTTTCCAGCATTGAGACAAAAACAGACAGATCATATTACATCAGTTTAAATGATCTTCTTCTGATGCAGTTTACGTGTGCATATGTTTCCCCTCAGCAGGCTTCATGTTTCCACTGAAAAGAGCTGCATAGGTCACCATGACCTTCGACTTTCTGTTCTGTTTTATCTCAGCTTTCAATTTCGGATCACTGATGATGGCGAACTTCCGATTTAAACTTGCCTGTTTTAAACTCCTTATATTGCTCTGTGAAGGACTGTATTGGTGACTTTTTGTGTTTACTGAAATATTTTAAAGACTTTATTCATGTTCTAGTTTATTAGTTTGAGTTTAACACGGTGACTATCTCAGATAGGAAGACAGTGTAGACGAGGGAAACTGTTCTGTAAACCGACAGTTTCAGGTTTGATCACCAGCACAGCTACTGCTTCAGAGTGATATATTTAGACCTACACATGGTATTTAGTATATTACTGTGACAAAAACCTGCCACTGTACCCCTGAGCAAGAGCACCAAACCTTATTGTGTGTGCTAACTTGTTCTACGGATTGAAAACTATTTTAGATCCTTTAAAAAACTTTAATGTTATTGTGGTTTCTGTGTCTGTAAACACAAACTCACACATGAAGAGATTTCATAAGTCTGGTTTTCTCCATTTTCAGTGTTACTTGGATCATAACCGTGCTGTGAATGGCAGCACTCCTCAGTACCCGCTGTGTGCCATGCAGCTGTACTCCCACATGTCCGCCGTCACTGACACGACCACCTGCATGAGGAGAAATGACATCAACTTCAGCATCAGCCCAGGTATTTACACAACATCAATAGAGGGGTACTTTTTTGCTCACTGTTCAAGGTCTGATATGAGTTGCAAGAGGTTTAACAATTACTATTTCAAATGTATTTATTTTTCTGCCACACAACAAGAAAATCAATTTAATAAATGCAAGACAATAGTAAATGATTATACTGTTTTCTGACCTAAATCCATGTTGGTTCTTGTTCTGTGTTTCCCTTTAGAGATGGTTTGTGACCCTCTGGGTGACTACAATGTTTGGGCCTCCACCAGGCCTATCAACAACACAGCCAAGGGCCACAAGATGTGGGAGAGTGTGGTCATTGCAGCAGCCAGGGTGAGTTACAGGGAAGAGCCCTTGTGCTCTTTCACTGGAGTACAACATTTGTTAGTTATTAGCATGCCCGTGTGGGTTCATGAAAACTGTTTTTCAGCCAGATTCTGCCGTGATCTCACTCACTTTAAAAGCTTTCCAGTGTAGAAGTCAAGTCCAAGATAAGCCCTGCTTTGTAATGTGTGTCATGTGACCTCACAGTCACTGATAAAGTCTGTGTTACAAAAAGTGTTTCTGTGCTTTGCTTCTTGTGTAAATAGTTTTCTTACTTCATGTCCTTGAAAACAAGTGAGATTAGTTACACTCAAAATGTTTTTCTAACCATCAGGAAGATCAAAGCATTAATCAGTGAACTGAAATAATAATCAGTAGATTACTTGATTAAAAATAATCCTTAGTTGCAGCCCAACCTTACTCATATTCATATTCATTATACCATAGGTAAACCAAAATACAAGATAGGCTGCATTTCCTCATAGTTTGAGGCCATATTTTGGTTAATGGTATAATGAAAATAGGTTATACTAAGTTGAACTGAACTACTAACCTAGATTTGATGTCTGCTTGATGGATCTCCTCCTCCTCTTCCTCCTCCTCCTCCTCCTCCTCCTCGTCCTCAGTTGGACAGCAGATCTTTCTTCTTCGACATTGCCCCAGGAGCAGAGAGCGGAGTATCTGGGTTCGTCACTCTACTGGCGGCCGCTCAAGCTCTACGTAATGCCACCCAGGAGGCTCAACCTAACCGCACCATCCTCTACACCTTCTTTCAAGGGGTCGGTTGTTTCCACATCAGTGTTTGCACCATTGTGCTTGATAAATATACCAAATTAGATGTTGTCCTGCCAGCCTTACTCATGTTTCATGTTTGAATCCAGGAAACCTTTGACTACATCGGCAGTTCAAGGATGGTGTATGATATGCAGAACAATCAGTTTGCTGTGGACCTGGACAACGTTCACTCAGTACTGGAGATTGGACAGGTGTGTATTGTGAACTTATTCAGTAACCTTTTGTGTATTGGATATAATACCAATACAATGTAACATTGGAACACCTAAAGACAGAGACATTTAACTAAATTGATATAGATGCAAGGCAAGGCATTGCTTGAAATTTTGCAATACTAGCAATACTATTCAAATATAATATAGCCTTAAATGTAACTCAAACAAAAAAATAAGTAAACAACTTCGCTAATCTGACCAGCCAACTTTGAAAATTGAACAAACCCACCAAAAAAAAAACCCAGTGCACAGAATTTGGTTGGTTAAAAGAAATAAGTTCTGATATTCAACCCTACTTTTATGAATGATGCTGGTACAGAAAAAACAGAAAGGAGAGTGAAACAGCAAGGTGAGGCAAGCCAGTGTGTGCTCATTAAGGTGGGCAATTAAAGCAACACTATGTAATGTCGGCAAACTCTTACAGTGATTCTAAAAGAAGATACTTGATTTTTGAGTCTCATTCTATAGTCGTCAAAAACTTTCCAAATGATTTAAACATCTTCAGTCTTCCTCACAATGTATTACCATAGTTCTCAGTCTCAGAAAGGTTGGTGACCCCTGCATTAAAATATAAAAAGTCAGTCTTTATAGTGTGGTCAGGCATTCAAAGATAAGTCAAAGTTCAGTTCAACATGTTGATCCCAAAATAATTGTACTTTATGATTGCAGCATTAGCTTTTGTAAACAAAATCAGAAAAGGATATGCGCTTGACTTTTTAAAATTAATTTAATGTTGTAGTATTTATGTTATGTACTTTGTGTGTAGTGTATCAGAATGTTGAATTTGTTCACCATAGGTGGGACTTCGTGCTGACTCCAAGCTGTGGCTTCACTCTGATCCAGTGTCGACGAAGAACAGCAGTGTCAATGATGAGGTTTGTATCTGTGTATATTTAAGTATCACGTCTTGAACAACACTTCTCTACATCCACAAGAAATGCACAATTGATTTATTTGTATTTTCAGATTGTGAAAGGCCAATTTCACAGATATTGATAAAACCCACAAAGAATTTGAATAGTAAATGACTGTTTAGGAGCAGACTTGGCTATAAAATCAGAACAGAGACACTTATTTAGCTTACAGTGTCTGTGGTATTGTTTTTTTTCATTCCCTTCCGTGTTCGTTTCAGGTGAGAAAGCTCATTGGAAACCTTCAGACGGCTTCAAGAGGTTTGGGCGTCTCAGTGGAGGAGCCGAGTGTTTCTCAGCCTCTCCCGCCGTCCTCCTTCCAGCGTTTCCTGCGAGCTCGGCCAATCCCTGGTATCGTTATTGAGGATCACCAGTCTGCTTTCACCAACAGGTGATTCAGGGCTTCTTTAAAACACACTATTATTACACAATATTACATTTCATTAAAGGGATTGTTTGGCCATGTTTATTTTAAATGTATTTCCTGTTCTGTGTGCAGGTTCTATGAGAGTATGTACGATAATGCAGAATACCTGAACGTATCTTACCCACCAAACATGACGCCAGAGGAGCAGCTCGAGTTTGTTACGGACACTGCAAAGGTATTAATGTTATTCAACAATATTCACCATATTTATGTGCTTTTAAATTAGCCAGTCCACAACTTCGGCTGCACTAAGTGTGGTCAGAAAGATGTCATTTCAAGAAGGGATATGATTCACAGTTTTTATCTTCTTTGCTCTGATGTCAACATGAACCCTTCTTTATCAATATAGATGTTTGTCCTCTTTTTCTGAATTCCAGCCTGAAAATGAATAGCAGCTGTTTTGAAAAAAAATGTTTCTGAAAAATTTTTTTTCAGGCTTTGACCGAGGTGGCCACCATGGTGGCTCGGGCGCTCTACATTCAGGCAGGAGGAGCAGCAACTCAGCTGAGCAGCATTAACGCAGACCCTCAAACCGTAAGACTGTTGGATTCCATTTAGGAATCATAACTGACAGACTATTGACATATGTTATCTAAAATGAAGCCTTTGAATACAGTAAAAGTTTTGTTTTATATCTAAATTGATGTTGTAGAGGCCTTAAAAATATTGCTGTTTTTGGTGAGAGTTTACGCCTAAAATACAGATTATCCTCTTGTATACAATATCAAAAGATGCTCTCATTTTCTTGCAGTTATATGAGAGATTATTTTTCATGTTATATTTAGGATTTGATTAACTTGCACACATCGTTTGTATATTTCTTTATTCTCTTTTCTTGTACATATGATTATATGTATTGCTTTATTCAGCTGCAGTTTGTTCTCTCTTTTACTGTCACTTGAAATCTGCTTTCTTAAATCATTTGTATTCTCTTTAATTCCACGACAATCAAGGGGTTTTCTGCTGCATTTCTGGATTTTTAAATGATGACTAATTTTTCTTAGTGTGTCATTTATTTTTTAATTGAGCAGAAGTGATTTATTTTCTCTCTCTCAGGTGACCCGAATGCTTTATGGTTTCCTTGTTCGATCAAATAACTCCTGGTTCCAGCAACTACTTCCCTCTGACCTCGGGAGCCATCTGGGTAAGTTGGGATATAGATTTCTTAAAACAAGATTCTTACACAATTGACAGAAAATAAACTGCTATTTATTACTGACACGGTCTATCTTGAGTTGGTTTTATTTTAAATCTGCCGAGGGAATGATGAATGTCACTACTGTACTCTTTGGTGTATATATTTTGGTGTATATTTCTTTGGTAAATTCACTCTTGCTTGCTTTTATTAAAGGAGCCAATTGGCACTAGTAGCGGCATTATTTCCTGACACTAAATTGAATTTTGTCTGGCGTCTCTCTCAGCTAACAGGCCAACAAACTTCTATGTCGGCGTGGCCCAGCAGTCCAGTGAACCGACCCTCCTGGTTCAGTACCTGTTGGCTAACCTGACTGGTAGCACTCCCAACATCACCCAGGAGAACTGCCAGAGCCAGAGAGAGGATGAGGAGGACAAAGAGAGCAAACATGTAAGACCTAAACCATTGAGCAGTCCTCATTTTGTTAATTGTTGAGTCCTTTATGTTTTAGACTAATTATATACAAAGAGGGGGGAAAAGGACATTTAAATTTTGTTTACATTTTCTTATTTAAACAAACTTATTTAAACAAAATTTAAACAAACGCCAACATAGGATAGAAATAAAGACAAGTGACACCAACGTGTACTATCTGGACTTAAAACTGTAACTATCTTCTTATACAAAAATCTAAATATACTTGATAAAAATAAAATAAAGGTACATTTTTAATTATTTTGCCCTCTGTTGCTATGAAGTGGGTTTGAGTTTGACACGTTTCACTTGTTTTTAAAAAGAAATAATAATTATTTCTCCCTCCACCACCCTGTCTTACCCCTCACCTACCCCCTCAGATGTACTACTATATGTGGGTTCAAGGTGCGGCGCCTCCCAACAGCTCACAGCGGGAGGGTTACTGCGTACGCTCCACGGTCCGTCTCTCCAAAGCTCTGTCCCCAGCCTTCGACCTGCGGGAGTACACCTCCACAGATTATTCAACGTGGACAGAGTCCAGGTGGAAGAGCATCAAAGGACGCATATTCCTGGTGGCCAGTCACGACCTGGAGGTAAACCACTCACTCCTCAGAGACAAATACACATACTTGTGTATTGATAATATGTCAAAGTTGTATTTACAGCTTGTTCAATTGCTCCCAAATCACCACAATAAATCAATTCATACAGCTTTAATGTCTTATTGTTGTTGTTGTTGTGTACTTACAGAAAAGCATAGAACAGAAGTAATAAGATTGTTCCTTTGACTCCTCCAGATGTTGACGCTGGGTGTAGGTGTTGGCGTGCTGCTAACATCCCTGATACTGACATACGTTATCAGCTCGAAGGCCGACATGCTCTTCAGCGCGGGGAGGGAGCCGACCAATGCCACCTACTGATCCACACGGAGACTCCGCAGGCCTACGACCACTACTACTACTACTATTACTACTACAACTACTACTTCTATCCCAACCAGACATGGACAGGCTCTCTTTTCTTTAAATCACACAACATAAGTAGGTACAGGTTAGACACAGCAGCAGAGGGAGGGGTTTTTTTTAGACGACGACTCCATGTTTATGGACTCACTGAGGTGAGGCGTGACATGAGGACTGGACCGGACTGGATTGGCCTGGATGGATCTGGACTCATCAGGGTCAGAAAACACTGGTCAGGCACCAGCAGGCCCTGCCAGTGGACAGATGTTTATATTTGTTTTTGTTTTCCCTTTTTTTATTGTTAAAAAAAAAAAAAAAAGAATGTTTTTGTTTACTGTGTCATGGGATAGGCACTAAACATTGAGCATTATTTTGAGTGTGTGATTGTGAATATGTAAATGTGAGTGTGTGTGAGCAATTGACAGTGTGTATGAACACAAGAAATGAGTGTGTGTGTGTGTGTGTGTGTGTGTGTGTGCGCGCGTGTGTGTGTGTGTGTGTGTGAGTGAGGATTGCGATGGTATGTGCAATACTGTAGCTGTCTTCTCTGTCAGTGTAGTTAACTTATCAATCAGTTCTAATGATAAGGAACCACTTTTTGCGTCAATGAACAAGTAGTAAAATTTAAGGTTTTGCAGAATCTGGAAATGTGTGGTGAAGTATTTTGATAAGTTTTAGGTCCTGGGATGTTGATCCTAGTTATTTATATTGTTCAGTCCCAGTACACATATAACTACACGTGTTTGTAGTTGTACAGTAGACCCACTGCAATTTCACATATTGTGATATTTGTGTGGCGAAGAAGAATTTCCCATGGAGTCTGGTGCGGCTGACAAACACTTCACTTCAACTTCATATCGATCAGCTGCCAAAAATCAAAGTCGAATCCAGTCAGAAAATGTTGTGTTTCGACACTGACAATGCGCTGGTACTGTGGCTGTGCACTCTTTATGGGTTCGTACCTTTTTCACAAGGTTTCTTTTAATGATAACTTCTGAAAATTGTGACACGCAAGATGGTTTTAATTTTTTTTTTTTTTGTTGATGGATGTTCATTTAATGGCTGGAATCAATGACCAATTGTGATGCCTTGATGAAGAAATAAATATTGCTTCTTTTCCAGTTTATCTTTCATTGTCCACAGACCACTGAAATGTAACTGATCTTTTGCTGTATTAGTGAGTCCTTAAACCCAGAAATCAGTAAGCATTTTTGCATTTCCAGTTCCCTCAAGTCAATGGGTTTTCTGAATGGGTTTTCAGTTAAATGCCTGAAAACAGGTCTGTGGTTACCACAGGCTTACGATTTTTACAGGTTTTCTTCTACGACATAAGACACATCATTAAATGTACTACAATTGATTATAAAGTGCTTCTGTGTCTTAAAAAACAATGGTTTCTAACAAGTGGCTAAATGAGACTACAGGATATTAAACGTCATCATTTTGAACATGGAGACTCATCTAGTCTTTACAAGCTGATTTTAGTTATCAAACTATTCTAACTTTAACTTTACAACTTGTAGATTTATCAATTTATAGAAAACATGTATAGTAGTTGTGTAGGAAGAGGTTTAGTGGTGGTGACATTTAAGTCATGTTACCGCAATGTAGTCTGTTTATAGCCTGACATTAGCTTTTTACTTCTAGGGATTTGATTTATGCTTCAGAAATCACAAAAGTTGTGTTTATCTGTAAGGATAATCTTGCTGAACAAAACGTGTGAGTATCAGAAACTTGTGTATGCCACAGGGATTATTATCGGCAATAATCCAAAATCCAATTAAAAAATCCCATTATCTTTTTGAAGAGGGGACTGGGGTAATGCTAACTTCCGGTGAGACTCGATAGCCATGTTTCAACCAGTAGAGGGCAGTCAAATATATATAATTATAACACAAGATGTAGAATTCAAATACTTTGAACTAAAATGTAAAGATTTTG
Organism: Pagrus pagrus; assembly: GCF_965226575.1. Taxonomy (NCBI): domain Eukaryota; kingdom Metazoa; phylum Chordata; class Actinopteri; order Spariformes; family Sparidae; genus Pagrus; species Pagrus pagrus. Next base: position 18,015,797 of record NC_140196.1, read on the forward strand.
ACCTGAATCAATCAACAACACTACAACTCACCCGTACACGTTGGTTTTCAGGTAAAAAAAAAAAGTGGTGTTGGGGTTTAACTACTCTTTAACGTCAGGCCGGTGCCGGACACATACAAAGATACACGCGGCTAAGCGAGAGGGAAATCCGTTTTCACTTCTGTTTTGGCAAAAACTAGAGAGCTTCCGATGTTGGTCAGAAATGTTGTAAATCCAGCTAGGTGAGTTGCCCTAGGTCTATAGCTGATAACTGATGATCAAATTTCACTGATAAATGTCAGCCTGTTAATTTATTGATTTGGGTGCGAGCAGAGGTGACCATATAAATCGGGGTTTCGATGTAGCATGGTCTCGGAGACTATAAGAAGATAGTCTCGGTATCGGCAGGAAAAGACGGATTTCTATCTTGTCATAATCAACATCTCTGCTCATTAAATTTCAGGCTGGCAACCTTAAAAAAAACATACAATTATTATTATATTTTAAAATGAAAGTATGTTAATCAAAAGGTTTGAATCTGTTGAATTATTTCAGTGAGAACAAACTATTTCTCCATATCAAGGACATTTTATTTATGATGCCAAAAATCAGAAATTCCCCTCAGAGGGCTCTGCAACACGCTATTGGACTGGCCCAGAAATAGAAATAGCAGATTGACAACATGGAGAAACAAACTAACATTATTAAGTGAAGAAAATCCGTGTGCATATTATAAAGAGAGCTTAAAAGGTTAAAAGATAGTCTTCCATGTATCTGAAAACATTATTGATTAAGATTAAGACTTTCTCCTTAACCCTTAAATACTACATTGCCGAAAGATACATGGAATTTAGAAAAACAGTTTTAAATATTTCTGCCTCTTTGACATGAAACCATGAAATAAACCATCAAACCCCATTAAAGAAATGTGATGTGATGTGACATAATGCACACATGGTTGATGTATTCTTCTGGGTTCTTATCTTACCTATGTTTTTAATTGACAGTAGCCTACTTATTTCTGAGAGAGCACAGAATAAATCTCAGTGTTTTTAATGCTGCTGGTCCAGACACACACGTTTCTTCACATTTCCTCAAAGGTCAGACCGGATTTGATGATGATGATGATGATGATGATGAAGATGGTGGTGGTGGTGGTTTTGGAACATTTTTTCCCATCATTCCCTCTGTTTTACGAGCCTTTCATGGAACCACTTTACTTTGTGACATTATGCTGTCCAGCTCTCCTCTCTCACAGAAACATCCCAGCGGTAATGATAAATGTGTTGTGGCTGCACCTCAGCGTTTCACAGGCCTGCGCCCCCAGGGGACACCAGAGGAGGGGCCACAGTGGAGCGGAGGCGGGGCGCACGGTGCTACGGCTGAGTGGAAAGAAAGTGGAAAGTGAGAAAATACCTGAATGGACAATCTGGAATAAGTAAGTAGTATTTTTTCTCTGGAAAATGTCTCGATAAGCTGCCGCCGGTGATTGTGGGTGCGTGTGCGCTGCTGTAACGCGGAAAGAAAGAGGAGGCTCTGGGGCGCCGGAGATCTCCGGTTTCCCCAAACAATAGTCGACAGGACGCGATGATGGTCGCCTTTTTTTTTTTTTTTTTTGAAACCGCAGGGAAGTTTAGGACCCTCATCGGCCCTATTGTTGTTCCCACCGAGGCCACGTAGCTCTGTGGGGCGATTTTAAACGTGGGAGGACGACTTGTGTGTTTGCGAGTGTTTCTAAAGGATATAAATGATCCAGAGACGGATGCGCATGGAGGGAAGAACCGCGTCCAGTTTGATTGTAGGCCGGAGGGTTTGAATTCTCTCCTCGGTGAGGGACTGGTGGGAATTTGAGTGCGTCCATTCATTTACAGTGAGGAAAGGGAAAAGGGGGGAGAAAGGGAACAAACATACGGGATAATTTGGCATCAGGACGCGACCGGTGGGGCCTGGGAGTCTCCCATTGTCCTGCCCGACTACAACAGCCTCCTTTTCTCATTTTGTAGGTCGCACAACTCTTTATATTCGCCCTAAATGCTCCCGGGTCCTCACAGTAAGTTAGCCCTTTGGTAGCCTTTTGTGCATGTGCAATATTGTTGAATTATTGATGCGGCTTGACTCCTGATCCATGTTGCCACATCCAAATGTGCCCATATGGCTTTTGCGCCGTTCAAAATGTCCAAATTCAAACAGAAACAGTGAAATGTGACCGCAGCAGCTACAGGCCCTGATTTCCTCAATTACCTGCTGCCCTTATAAATGCTTTATTTAACAGTTGTGGGCTTTCTGTGGGAGGAAATACACTATATAATGCCATAAATACTCATTAAAGTTAAACTACCACAGTAACTGCACACTGCCTCCACTGGGACTGTAAGCTGTAGTGATAAAACAGGACATATAACCATTAAGTGTCGGTGTTAGTGTGAAGTAGCTGTACTTTACAGTAGCTTCACAGAGAGGATGAAGAAATGCTAAGTACAGAAAGGTTTTGTTGACACATGCATTGAAACAGTCTGTAGGAGTATCACTGCAAATTTACACATTTACAGTCCAGCAGGGTGTAAACTGACTACCTTTTACGATTAGATTAAAAATAATGTCAATGAAATGTAAGAAAATAGTGATACGTTCTAATCGGAGTCTAAGGTGACTTCTAAAGCTTGCTTGATATTCAAGTTTCAGTGATATGAACCAGAGCTAAGCATCAAATCCTCACGTTTTAGAAGCTGCAGCCCTCAAACTGAAGTCATTTGTGCTCGATAAATAACCAAAACAATCAATTGGTTATCAGAATTGTTTGCACTTCACTTTCTTTTGATCCGCAACCCAGTCAGGCAATCGCTCGATCATCTCAGCACCAGTCAACCTGTACGTCTGTATGCTTAAAGGGTGAGTTCACTTAAATGACTGAAAACAGAATTTCACCTCTTGCCGGTTGGTTTGGTTTAGTTTCGTGACAAAAAAGCAAGATGAAGTCCAAAACAATCAACGTTGTTAAGATGAAAACAGCTATTGAAAGTCTGACTTTGCAAATAGAAGAAAATGTGAACTAAAAGCTCTAAAATTACGTAACATGTAAAGTTTCTCTAAAGAAGCAGACCAGGTCGAAGGCGTTCTAGTCCACCAGATACATCTGTAATCACATCGGACAGCAGACACTTTATTTTGCAGAAGAATGCTTAGTTTATGCTTAGTAAGTGTCAAAAAACAAAAACAAATCTAGAGCTAACAAATCATGACAAATGACAAATCATTTTTTACAGCTGTTGCCATAGAAGCACCTGTCACTTAACCAACTAACACGAGGCTGCCTAAAGCGGGGTCTGCAGGTCAATATTGGTCCGCCATTAGGCTCAGTTTAGCCCCCAGATGTTTATAGGGGAAAATACTAAAATTTAAATATAACATTTATCGCCATTCAAGCTGTTTTATGTCTTGTGAGGTAAAAATGCTCTTTAAATATGCAACTTAGGATCCTACAATGGGTGTTTTGCCTTTTGCCCGTGTTTTAGTTTTGGCCTTCCAAGGGAAAAAGTTCGTAACCGATTAATCGACCAATCCTTTCATCTTTACTTCAAACTGCGAAGGATTAAATGTCCAGTGGATAGGATTTTGTGGTATCTAGCCGTGAGGTTGCAGGGTGCAAACAGCTGAATACCCTTCACAAGAATGTGAAAGGCCCTGTCTAGAGTCAGTGTTTGGTTTGTCCCTTCTGGGCTACTGTAGAAACATGGAAGTGCAACACGGTGAACCCGCTTCCTCTGTGGATATAAAAGGCTCTTTCTAAGGATATGAGAACACAACGATTAATAGTTTCAGGGGATGTTTACAGAAGTGAGAACATGATTCTGAATATTATATTACATTTCTGCCAATAGATCCCTCTAAATCCTACACACTGGACCATTTTAAAGGTAAAACATTCATAAAGATATCTCCACTGTCTTTCAGAGAGCTGATGTTTACAGTGAGGGACAGTGTGAACTTTATTTTGAATGGGTCAAAAACTTAGTTTACCAGTAAACATGCTTGAAAGGCATGTTGTTTTGAGTTTTTCTGTCTTTCTAAAGGCTTTGAGAACCACAAAATAAAAAGCACTCACAATGGTACCGTTTTAGAGATTAAGCTGTTCGAGTTGTCAACTATAAAATGAATCACCAACTATTTGATAATCGATTAATCGGGTTGAGTAATATTTCAAGAAAGGAAAAAGTCTAAATTCTCTGACTCCAGCTTCTGAAGTGTGAATATTTTCTGGTTTCTTTCCTCCTCTATGACGGCAAACTAAATCTCTCTGGGTTGTGGATAAAACAAGACAGTGCTTGGGGGAACACTGATCAACATTTTTCACCATTTATCTGACATGTTATAGACCAAACTAATCGATTAATTGAGAAAATAATTGTTAGTCACAGCTCTAATACTGCATACTGCACGTCTAGACACCACAGTAAGGAGAATCGTGAAATCACGTTGTTGAGCTGACCCTTTATCATGTTGTCTTACTGGATATTTTTTTAAAACGCATTCATCCCACACAGCCTAATGGACCAGAGTCGTTTTATCTGAACCACATCCATCCGATCTCAGCCCACTGAGCCACTTCCTGTCTCCTTAATACTTTGTTTGTATTTGAAGACAGATTGTATGCAGGGGTCCCTTTGAATCCCAGCACTGAGCAGAGGACAGGCCTGTTGATTCAACCATATCCTGTTAGATTTACACACACACACACACACACACACACACACACACACACACACACACACCCACACACACACACACACACACACACACACACACACACACACAAATGCACACACCTGCTCCGGTTTGCTAGCCATGTGTGCACGAAGGCTGACAGTAGCAGTTGTCTTGTTTTTCCGCTGGTTTTACTGGTGTCGTCGCAGGCAGCAGTGGGTGGTGGTCGACCCTGTTTGTGTGTGTGTGTGTGGCCCTGGTGCAGCAGTGAGCCTCTTCCCCCTGCCGGACCCTGGGTGTGTGCACGCTTATTTTCACAGTTGGTATATCAGGCCTCAAATGGCTGTTGAATGGAGCTGGTCATTTCAGAGATGGCCCAGATTGCTTCTCCGCCCTGACAGCTGCTGTCTCAGTGCCAGCAGCTTAAAACGTTCGATGACAGCTTGATTTCTTTTTGCCTTTGGGAGAATAGAGGCTGTAAAATCCTACATCTGCTTGCTTTAGACGTAATTTGACTGAAGCTGCACGTTTACAGCAACATTCCTGACTAATTTTCATTGCTTTAATGATTCACAATTGATGGTTTGATCGATTTATTGAGCATCATGAACTTACTGACCGTCTTAGGTTTTGATATAAACATCGTCAGACTTTCCTGGCAAGTTGAGTTCATTTATTCTTTTCTATAAAGCAAATCAGAGTAGGGCTGCAATGAACAGTTATTTTTATTCGATTAAAATGTGAAAAACGCTCATCACTATTTCCCAGAAAGACAAAGAAATGCAGCAGATCCTCACATTTAAGGAAATGCAACCAGCAACTGTTTGACATTTCTGCTTGAACATGTGAATGCATCAGTGGTTTGGAGAAACATTAACTGCCAACAGTTAATCCTTGCCACTGGGCTTGAAAGTGATTGAAAATTGGTTGAGTTTTATTTTAAAAAGCTGTATAAGTAAGGAAATATCAGCTTATTGGGCGGCTTGGCTTGTCCTTGTTATCAGTTAATTATTCTAAATGGCTCTACACTCCCTGTGGCCCGACATCACAACTGTTTAATCTCAAGACCACACACCCACACAGATTTCTGAACTGGCCTGTTGTTGGCTGTTAAATTCAGCCCAGAGTTGAGTGAACAAGGGTCATTTTCTTCTCTTTTTCCTTAGTAGTCAGATTTTCACTTTGAGGCACGGCTGTGAGAAATGAATGACTTGGGTGTCATAAAAAAAAAACCCTGAAGAATAGTTTTGTTAACAATGGCTCTCCAGGAACAGTGAGTAGGATGTAGCCGATCAAAAGGCAGGAACAATGACAGCTGATGCTTTAGCAGTTGCTCCGAATTGTGTTCAGATGTGTGTTAATTTAAGTTTTATGCTGCTGACTGAAGTCGATGAGACGAGTCCTGCTGAAGTTCATTAACTAGGCCATAGGACACTGGGATGAATAGGAAACCTTATCCATCCCGACACTGGACCACACCTCTGTAGATCAAGTGTTGTCATATTCTCACTAACAGTCGGACAGAGAGACAGACGGGCTGGCAGACCAGCTCATTTTTGAAAATGTTTTAGCCAGTGCTGCTCAAATGTAAGGTATCATGATGCACAAGTTCCAGGCATTCAGTGGTTATGTTTCATCTTGTATAATTACAGCTGGAGCTACAGGGCTGTATAATTTACTACATGTATTGAATTGCCGGTATTATGGTACGTTCACGGATCCAAATGTACACACATCCTTTCAGTTATAGCAGTAGTTTATGATTTTTACTGTCTTGCAGAGAGTTAGATGAAAAGATCGATGCTACTCTCAAGTTTGTGTAATAAATATGAGGCCACAGCCAACAGCCTGTTAGTTTAGCTTAGCACACAGACTGGAAATAGGAGAAAAGGGCTAGCCTGGCTGTCAGAAGGAAACCAAAACCTAACAGCAACACCTCAAATCCATCCTTCTGTTCCTGACCAGTTCTTGGCTGGGAAAACGCTCGATGACCTTTTTAAAGGTGTCCTCCAGTGAAAACAGGCTCTGGCTCAAGCTCCAAAAACACTGGATCCTACATTTCCCATAATGCAATGGAACAGAACTGTTTTCATCAGCTGAGTAGTATGAACCATAGTGGCTCTCCATGTGAAATTAAATTAAAAAATAGTTTAAACTGAGAAGAGCTGCAATGACAACCAATCAAATTGGCCAAAAATCTAGTCCTTAACTTGCAATTCAGGACTTAAACATATAAGCAGACCAACAGTAGAGAGGAGATATAAACTGATGTAAAAAGTTAAGTCATTGTCATTCAGGTAAATGTGACAGTTTGTTATTTAGACTTTAGTTCATATCATTCTTCCCTATTAGGTGACGCAGGCTAGAATTGCAAACCAGTTTCCTTGCTCTATTCAGGCTTTTGTTTCTTTTCAGATACATGGAGTGTCATGTTGGCTCCACTTTAAAAGACCACCCAAACCCCTCCTCATGTGCTTTTTGTACCACATGTCTCTCATTATGTGGATAACGGGTCAAACGGTGCTGTGATGTCATGTTGACATGATATCATAGAACTCTTTCAGCTGAAAGGTCTGTGGTAAAAGTTGAGGTCGATCCGTCAGGATGAAAACAGCAGCAGCGTCTTTTGCGAAGCTTCTTTGTTTGTACAGTAAAACTCAGCAGAGATCCCGAGTTCTTTTATACGTGGTGGCCTCAAAAGTCCAGGACTCAGTGCAACCACAAGAGAGGTTTATTTTGACTAAACGATATTTACATAAGCATCATTTAACACATGTTGTTCAGACTTGTCAGAAAGTTGAGTTTACTGACTATGCAGAGTGAGGTTATCTGAGTACTTCCATGCTCCCCAGAGGATTATCTCAGAGCAGAATGTAAACTTTGCACACAACGTATCTCATAATCGAAGGTGATTTGAATGACTTTTCCTTTTAGTCCCGACCAAAAGGCAAACTTTAGTTATCACCACAATATTTGCTCTGCTCAGCATGTTTGTATTGCACCGTTAGCAGTCACTGGCAGGGATTTAGATTTCTATTCCTAGTCCACTTTAATTGCTCTCTTACGCCCTCAGATACATATGGCCCTGCATGGCTTTAGCTATGGTTGCTATAGCTAATGAGATAGACGTTTTACTGTTTTGTATGTGATAAAGATGCACAGCAGTAACTCAGCTGCTGTGATCTGAGTTTACAGGATCAGTGAGGCTGCTCTTCGTTCTAGAATGACTCATCTTGCAGTGTAATTTCTTTGAAATATGGACATTGTTGCCGTAATTGTTATTTTTATGAGGTGGCAGGCTAAACATTAAGGACAGTTAAGAATTCAGATTGTTATTTTGGCCAACGTTTCACCGTCTGGGCGGACGAGTTCCAGCTAAACTTCCACAGCCATTAAATAAAAACACTGTTTAGATTTCGTTTATTGCCGGTCTGAAAGTATGTGGTTTGTTTCTCCTCTTAAATCTCCATGTGAATCTGCAGCGTCCGTCGGCTCTCAGGATGCTTCAGAGCAGCTGAGGGTGACAGATCTTTAATCATTCTTTAATGTGCCGTGATAGTTTGTTGTCATGCAACTCTTTGATATCTGGAATAAATGTGTGCTCGTGTTGCATGACATTCACAGGGAGGATTCCTCTCTGTTGCAGAGGTATCATGTGGTCAGCATGAAACCTGACCAACCATCATCCGTTTTCTCCACTTTATGGGCATTAAAGCACCGCACGACTGATGAAGGCTACATCAGAAGCTCGTGTTTCTGCCATTACCAGAGTTATTATAGTTTTGTATGTATATGTATATATAAAACAGTCTTGGTTTGTCTTTACCAAAACCAATTCAGGTTTGTTCAAGATAAATTCCCAATTCAGAGTAAGATGGTAAAAAACATTTTTCCAGGTCTACACACCGTCTATTTACACTTAAATGTGCTGACCCCTGACGTATGTGACGTATCTTCCACTGTGCAGAGGATTGTGGGTTAGAATAGCTAGAAAAGCATGCTGGCTTGCATACTGCAAAATGCGACTGGATGTAGTAGGACATCCTGGTATTTTTGGCATACTGCATTTCACATACATAATATTTGGACAAACTAAATATTTTTCTGGCATACTAAATGATAGTATGTGTATTGGAATGCAGAGATAGTGTTTCTCAGAGCTGCTGTAAATCACCTCCTTACTGTTTCCCCTGTCCTCAAACTGGCGTCTGTCGGTTTCAGAGGATTGGTTCAGTCCCAGTCTGGTGTACAGTGTTCCCAGGGCTGCAGCTGAGCTCGGTTGAGCTGAGCCCTGCTAATAACGGCTAGTCGCTTAAGCAAAGAGTATAGTGAGCAGCAGTTATGCTGCCCCCTGTATTTTTGGAGCTACCTTTTGACAGATGGCCATATCTTAGAAGTTACACCTTTTTTAAGAAGTTAGGAATAAATCAACACTTGGAGAAGGGAGCTGAATCGTAGTCATGTAAGCATCCCAATCTCAGTAGACATACACACTTATGTCTCCTAATGCTTGTTGTGTTGAAAAATATGACCAATATGACAGCAAAATCACTAAAACTAAAGACATTTCCTGAAATTTTTTCATTGTATTATAAATACATATATACATGTTTTATTTTTTTTAGATAAAAGCTTTGAAGACGCACCAGGAAGAGGCTGTTAGTCATTTGAGTTTTGTGGTTTGGCACAGGCATGTTGTTGAGGTTTTGCACATGGCTGCAAGAGTCCAGGATTCTCTCTTGTCTGGTGAGACTGAGTGGTTTTATTGGTGCTGGATGAGGGGCGCTTCCTCCTCAGAGAAAATATCATTAAAAACAGGTTTTCACAAGGAACACGAGGAGTAAAAACTGAAGGAAATCCCACAGACAGATTTCGTTGTTGCACAGTATTTGGCTTGAAGTGAAGTGGATTTTAAGCACAATGGCGTTGACGGAGCAGAAAAACCACATTAAGTTAAATCAGGACCCTGTGAAACAGTGATGGCAGCTAACGTCCCTCTCCATTTCCCACCAAGGGCCAATCAAAGCCTGCGAGCTCCGCCCGCCCTTTATCAATTAACCAGCATATGACAGTTCGACATCCGTCATGCCAACACTTTTATTTTGGCAATTTTCGGCAGCGTGGAGAACAGAGTGGTAGAGGGCGGCGTGAGGTCAGGTTTCCACGGCAACTGTCAACCTCCAATCCCCCTCCAGCTGAACACCCTCTTTCATCGCCATGGCAGCAGTGAGGCCCTGTTTCCCGGGGGACGGGGGGAGTGCGGGAGGGAATGTGAGACTGCGAGAGGGAGGGAGAGGGCAAACAAGTTTTGTGAAAACACAGTAATCCAATATGGCCGCCATTGTGTCCGAGCTAACGGCGGCTAAAGCTGGCTGCTCAGAGGAGATACAGTCGTGTGATGATTAACCTCGGCTGAGACCTGGAAGGAGAGATATGAGACTGAAGACTCAGTTCAGTGGGTTAATGTGTGTTAGCGGATCACAGTGTCAGAGTTCCGGGGTGAGGGGTCACAACAACCACACCCACGGACTCTTAATTTGAAGGGTCATTTTACATTGTATAATTAGACTGTCAGATACGCCTTCCTGAAACCCGATACTGATCCTGATGGCCTTTGAGGGGCTATTTTTCTGTGCTGATGTCTCTAAAATTGGGCAATTTTCATACCTGAACATTAGCATTTTTCACATTTCATATTCTGGAAAGTTGTGATGGCCAGTTGGAAACAACATGCACCCACATAGAAAGTGAGCCTATGTGTCTTCTGAAAACAGCAGAAAAAACTGCCATAGAGTTAATAAACTGTTTCAGTAATGTTAGTTACAGAAAGCAAACTCTATCTAAAGTTTGCTGACATTAGCCACCAAGCTACTGCTCAGAACAAGTATGACTCCTCAGTGTTTTGATGTGTATTTTTCCAGCTTATGAGTTAAACGAGGATTGTGTGTAGTCAAGTTTTAAGCAATTCAATTACTTCTTAAACCTTTTTTTAAATGGGCTGTTTGAATCTCACATATAAAGCAGTGTTTAATGATGTTTATCTTCATTCATTATCCACAAAAATGTGTGTTTCATCTACAGTCACTCATATAAACCATTAATTATCATAATTGAAATGAAACAATCCCATAATCCTATTTGTTTGTTGCTTCCAGGCGTCATATATACTGTATATATATGTATATTTCTGTGGGTATAAAAGCTGTAAACTTAATTGTTGTCTGTTGTAGAATTTAGATGTTGTGGTAAAGGATTTGAGAGTTTGATTGTTTCTGGTTCAGGTATCTTGAAAGCAAGGCTGCAACAAAGTATTATTTTCATTGTCAATTAATTTGTTGATTATTTTCACGATTAACTGATTAGTTGTCTTGCTATAAAATGTGAAAAATGTGCGTTCTGTGTTTCTCAAAGCCCAAGGCGACGTCCTCAAATGTCTTGTTTTGTCCACAATCGAAAGATATTGAACAAACGACAAACAAATCAGAAATTCTTCACATTTAAAGGATAACTCCACTAATTATCTGTATTTAAAGTGTGTTTACAGGTCTTGGGGAGTACCATGTGTGAAAATGTAGTATAAAGCCTTTTGTGGCTTCAGAAGAAGCTGCATGTAATCTGATAAATGGCCTCCAGTGATGTCACCCAGTGGTAAAGTTGCATTGTGGATAATGTAGTCGACTCATTATGGACAGTTTAACAAAATCAATACAGCAGAACCAGAGGTATATATTCATATATATACATATATTCTTTTTATTTTTTAAAAGCTGGAGCCTGCATTACCCACAGTGCAACTTAGCCACTGAATGACAAGCCTGGCTAGACAATTACTCGAAAAATTGTTTCAGCTCTACTTGAAAGTACTTGAATGTGCTTGAATTTTACCCTTTAAAAGCTCCACAGATCCTGATTATAGCAAACCCATCATCTATAATTTAAAAAGGAAGTTCAGAACAGCCCCAGGGGACTGTTGAAGTGCATCCATTTAGATGGTCTTGAGCGATAGCTGGTAGAAACACGAGGCAGGAAGCTCACAAAGAATGCTTGAAAAAATTCGCATGAACCTTCCCTTCACTTAAAAATTATAACTTATGACTGATGAGTATGTGCAGAGTCATTCAGGATGAGTCGGATGCATTCATCACAAACCAGAGCAGCTGAAACTGTGGACAGCTGTATGTGAGTCACAGCCTCAGTATTTCATTTAACCATCGCTCTCTCTCTCTCTGCTCGTCTCTTTCAGATCACAGCCACCTCAGCTCTCCCCTTCTGCGACTCTCCTACCCATCATCCTCTCCCACCCCTCTTCTCCTCCTCTCTAGCCTCCCCTGCTCTCCCGCCTCCCGTCTCCTGCTCCCTCCTCGTCGACCTCCAAGATAGATTCCCTCAGGAGTAAGGTTGACCTGCTCAAGCTGCCCCTCGCCCTCTCCACCAAGTCCATCTCCGAGCGCAAGAGCCAGCTGGGAGGAGTCGGCGAGCAGCGCGGCACGGGGGGAGGAGGAGGAGGCGGGGCTCGTAAAGCCCGCCCACCGCTGACCCGAGACATGGACAACGAGTCGCAGTACTCGGGCTACTCATACAAGTCCTCCCACTCCAGGAGCTCCCGCAAGCACAGGTAGATGCAACAGGGATGACGTCATTTTACCATCAACTTTGTCTTGCTGCTTTCAGAAACAGTAACAGGATGCGATCAAGTTCCTTCAGTACTTTTTCTTGTATGTTTGTTTCATTGCTGCAGACCTTTATTCCCATCCAAACGAAAGCAAAGGAAATTATATATATATACTATTTGGAAGAGCTCTTCAGTATGTCCATGCTGCTAATTTAGCCTGTTACCAATAAGCACACATCAGTCTTTAAATCTAATGACTATCTAATCTAAAATGTACAGAAAAGAACAACAAAATCACAGTTTACAAGTTGCATTGACAGAATATCTGATACACATTATAATATATGTAAAGTGTGTGGATCCAAGAGACGACGATCCCCGAGCCACACGACCTCCTCTCCGCCGTGGTGACCTGGGAGAGGGCGGGTCACACAAGATAATTGGCAATAGACAGAGAGATCAGAGTGAAGAGTTTTCAAGTTTTACCGAAATACAGATATAAGGAGATCGTAAAACAGAGGAGAGCAATGATCCAGCAGAGCCCAGGGTGTGACTGGTTTACAGAATGACTGGTTGACTTCTGCGGGTAAATGTGGGGGGAGCTGAGGGTGCTGGCAACATGGAAGAAAAGTGCTGTTCAGCACCCAGAACAAGCTACATCAAAACATCACAGGATGAGTAAAAGAAAAAGAGTCCTGCTACGCCTCCTCTAACCCTGTGTGTCGTTTGTCTTCCAGGGATCGGAGGGATCGACACCGCTCTAAGAGCCGAGACAGCAGCAGTCGTGGAGACAAATCGGTCACCATCCAGACTCCTGGAGAGCCGCTGCTGGACGCAGAGTCGACCCGCGGAGATGACAGGGTCAGTCACACTGCCTTCTTTGACTTTAGGCCTCTGTTATTTGTTGAAATTACAACGATCGTTCCAGAGGCTTACATTTAATGTTTAGTACTTAAGCTCCTTCACCAACAAAAAACTGTAATTAAGAGGTTCTTGTTTTCTATCGGAAATGTAGTTATTTTCTGTCCTTCGTGGCACTGTCATCTCCAGGGTTACTGGTTTTAGTCACATTGGATGCTGAAAGCCATGTTCTTTATGTAGCATGGATAAATGTTTAACTAAGATTAAACACGCTGATGTAGGAGTTGGTTCATAAATGGCAACCTGGACTGTTTTTATACTCTCTCGGGCTTCAGACTGGGACTGTGACCTCGCTCCTGTTTTTGTTCTCATTAAGATGTCACGGATGGATTTATGTTGACCCACAGAGTGTTTTCTTTTCTTTTTGCTGCCACGTTTTGATCCCTTTAAAGAACGTTGTTCTCTTGATGTCTATGGAGACGGCGTGTTTTTAGGAGCTGCCAGTCACTTCTTTTCGATCTTTGTTTATCTTGTCAGTCACGGGTGAAAAGCAGGTGTTGACATTTGTGTAATTGAGTCTTAGGATATTTAAGAGGTATTATATTAAGTTAAAAGGCTTGTGTTTATTAGAGAGACTGCGGATGTTTGTTTGTCTCCAGATAAAGTGTAGAGGTGTCTTTCTCTAAATAGTAAGGATGCATTTGTATTTAATCTTAGGGACACAAATAGCCACATGGATAAACGGAGTTGATTCCGTCTTAGATTATTTGAACTTTTCATCCTGACTGAGTTTAGGCTGAATTTCTTTTCACAAAGGAAGAATTTTTATGTCTGAAAATAGTCTTTTATATTTGCTCAGGCTCTCCGTAGCTCCTAAACAAACCTTTTTATAATAGATTCCCACCAATTGCTTGAATTCAGAAGTGTTAGTAAGATCTTGTTCATTTTTATCCAGTTAGTAAAAAGACCAAAAATATCTTTCAGATTTGCTTGAATTTCCTCCCTTGTATTTCTTACTTTTTAAAGTAAACTTGAGACTTCATTTTTTTTTTATTTTGCACCCTTTTGTAGGTAAAATAGCTGGTGAAAATCCAGCCTAGAGCTGAATCTTTTTCTTTGTCTGACAGGATGATAACTGGGGCGAGACCACCACGGTCGTCACTGGCACCTCAGAACACAGTATCTCAAATGAGGACCTGACCCGCGTCACAAAAGACTTGGAGGAGTCGACTCCACTGGAGTGTAAGCGCTTCGTTGGCCCGGCTCTAGGAGGCTGCCTGAGCTTCTTCGCCCTGGTCACACCATTAGCCTTCCTCATCCTCCCGCAGGTCCTGTGGCGTGACGCCCTCGAACCGTGCGGCACGCCCTGTGAAGGCCTCTACGTCTCTCTGGCCTTCAAGCTCCTCGTACTGCTCATCTCCTCCTGGGCACTGTTCCTCCGGCCTCCTCGCGCCACGCTGCCGCGTTTCTTCGTCTTCCGGTGCCTGCTGATGGTGCTGGTGTTCCTGTTCGTTGCGTCGTACTGGTTGTTCTACGGCGTCCGGGTGCTGGAGCCCAGGGAGAGGGACTACAGGGGCATCGTGGAGTACGCCGCCTCGCTGGTGGACGCTCTACTCTTTATACAGTACCTGGCTCTGGTGCTGCTGGAGGTCCGACACCTGCAGCCCGCCTTTTGCCTCAAGGTTGTCCGGAGTACGGACGGAGCCAGCAAGTTCTACAATGTGGGCCACCTCAGGTGAGTGAGATGACAAAGTGTTTGATGAGGCTGCAACTAACAATTATTCAATTAATCTGCCCATTACTTTCACAGTGAAATGATGAATGGATTATCAAAATTGTTGGCCATTAATTTTCTTCCAATTGGCTTAGCGATTAATCAATGAGTCATTGCAGCTCTTGTGTTAAACTTCTTTCTGTGATCAAGCACAACATTTGAACAATAGATAACTGTGTCTTACACACAATAATAACCCTATTTGGAAATTGTGCTTTAGTTCTACTGACTGGTGTTGTGATGTGTGTAAACAGAGTATAGCCTCTCCTTGTGCAGTCAGCAGCTGATCTTAGACCTGTACTTACTGATTGACATGCTGTTGTGTTTCAGTATCCAGCGGGCAGCTGTCTGGGTGTTGGACCGTTATTACAGCGACTTCTCCGTCTACAACCCTGCCCTGCTTAACCTGCCCAAGTCCATCCTGTCCAAAAAGATGACCGGCTTCAAGGTTTACTCCCTAGACGGTAAATACAGCCTCATCACGGCTCTGACAGTTGTCATTTGTTGTTGTACGTCAGAACCAGATGTCCCAAACAGTGACGTACTGATGTTAAAGCAGCTTAAGGTCATAAGCAGCCGTTCTCTTCACTCGATCTGTATTCATTTATTCTGCTCTCACTTGAATATGAGCATCAGCTGAATACCTGATATGCAGTCTGCTAATCCCTCCACCTACATGTGTTGTCTTGTAGAAAACACCACCAACAACTCCACAGGCCAGTCTCGAGCCATGATAGCAGCCGCTGCCCGGAGGAGAGACAACTCCCACAACGAGTTCTACTACGAAGAGGCCGAGATGGACCGCAGGACCCGCAAACGCAAGGCCAGGTCAGATAGATATTCCTCTCTTACAAATATGAGGCAGTTATGATGTGGCAGCTGGGAATCAGTGTTTCCCTCCTGAGATGACTGATTTTGTTTATTTCACGCATCACAGTGAGTCAACTGAGCTCATATTATCAGTTGATATTAACTTGGCACAAATCTACATGTCTCCGCTTCTGTTTTGGCTGAGGATGACTAACTCGATTCCCGAGAAGTGTAATTTAGAAACGGCCTCTCCCATTACATCATTAGTGGTGACAGATGCTGAATTAATAGATATCAAGCGTGTTGATAAGATTGTAGCACTTCGGAACAGCAGGTCACCTGTGGGTTTTGACCATTTTTGTTTGTATCGAGCTGTATTTTCCCATGTTGAACCTGTCTTGAGACTGTCTGGCATGCTAATGGACACTGGCGTCACATATTTTCATTGAACTATCTTTAACTTTAGGGGCTGCTTTCAAATACAGTACAATTCAGCTGGACTAAGTTCATTCCTTACCACTCTTGATAGTGTCTCTGACAGATATTTAAAAACTCCCCCAATCATAATAAAGAATGTTGAGAAATAACCACATGACTGACAATGTCCCTAATGACCCTCTAGGTTGGTCGTGGCGGTGGAAGAGGCCTTCACGCACATCAAGCGTCTCCATGAAGAAGAGCTCGCCTCTTCCCCCAAACACCCGAGGGAGGTGATGGATCCTAGGGAGGCGGCTCAAGCCATCTTCGCCCCGATGGCCCGGGCCATGCAGAAATACCTGAGAACCACCCGGCAGCAGGCTTTCCACAGCATGGAGAGCATCCTCACACACCTGCAGTTCTGCATCACACACAACATGACGCCAAAAGTAATGTTATATTCTGCGGTTTGATGAGTTCACATTAGTCACACAAATTACACATGTTCAGCGTTATGATATTCTTTTAGATTCAATATCTTCTAAATAATAAAATGAAAAATAAAATGAAATCAAAAGGATTACAGATAAACATCATCGCAACAGAGAACACAAATGTGCCAGACATCAAAATTGAACAGAAATGCTGCTATGAACTATCAGTAACATTTCTAATACAATCATGTAAAAGACTTAAACCTCAAAAGAACCCATAATGACACCTTAAAGCGACACAAGAGCTGTCTAAAAGCATAAAAATAACCCAAACTGAATGAGATGAACACATGCAGATCAGATAAATGACCCAAAACAACGAGAATAGAGTAGCAGTTAGATATGAAACAGCAGTTTCAGCAGCAATGATGTAAAATCACAGAAATTGACCAAATGTAGCTGTTTCATATCTAACTGCAGAAAGCTCTGGAGCAGAGGGAGTAGTGTTTCCAGTTCTGTTGAATAACATTGACATTGTTATGGTTGAACACAGCAACAAAACCACTTTCATATTAAAACATATTTTTCAGTGTTTCCATGCTCTTTAACCTCCTACCTCCTCCACCCTGTCAGGCCTTCCTGGAGCGTTACCTCTCCCCAGGCCCCACCATGCAGTACCAGCAGCAGAACGGCAGGGGGCGCCAGTGGACTCTAGTGAGCGAGGAGCCGGTGACCTCGGCCCTGCGACAGGGTCTGGTCTTCTCCCTGCGACGCCTAGACTTCTCCCTGGTCGTCACGGTGACGCCGCTCCCCTTCCTGCGGCTCGGGGAGGAGTTCATCGATCCAAAGAGCCACAAGTTCGTGATGAGGCTGCAGTCGGAGACCTCGGTGTGAGGGCGGCCCCCTTCTCCCCGCGCTGCCCTCTCCTCTGGATCACTCTCGTGGCAGGACATTTGGTCTGCTCACATCCAATCATTTCCTGTCTGTGACAAAGAAACCATTGAAGGAGAGGAGCGTGTGAATCCTCCTTCCTGTTTAATGATCGTCACAGATGCTCTGATATCAGACTGTGATCAGCTCAATGATTGTCCAAACCTGGATTTAACAGATGCCTTGACTTTCTCTTTTTCTGTGTTGTTGAGTCTTTAAAACACACTGTAAAAAAAAAAAAACTTCTTTTCTAAAGGGGACTTTTTCTCTTTTTGCCTCTTCTTCTTCTGTAACCACTGGACTACTTTACTGTGCTGACTCAATACATGAACACCAGAGGAGGGGGATTACATCACACTTGTCACTTCCTCTCTCTTGCGTCTGAAAAACAGACCAACTGGAGCTCAACTCTGACTGCAAACGCTGGTGTGCCACTGCCTCTCGGTTCCCTGTCAGTGTGTTGTTTTGTTTCAGATGACGAGGACTGTTTTTATATGAAAGGGTGTGACTTTTTTTATTTCACTTACAGAATGTAGCATTATGTGCATTGAATTAACACGTGGCTTTTCTGCGGCCTGAAGGCCAAAACGTCTTTTTCTCTGACTGTAAAGAAAAACGGAAGTACATTCCTGAGTTGTTGCTCCTCCAGACTCTGTATGTTCACGACTGTCTAAATATGCAGCTTTTGTTTATTTTATTCTACACTGGCTTTTTTTTACTATTAATTTTAAGCAAGAAGACTCCACAATGTCCTCATTCACACCTGCTATAAACATGTAATCTGTATCTGCATATTTTAATCTGGAGGAGGATGTTAAAGGAACAGTTCACCGAAAAATGAATATTCAGACGTTATCTTCTCACCTCCAGTCCAATGGAAAGTCAGGTAAAGTTTCTTAGTCCATAAAGCATTTCTGGAGCTTCACAGCAAAAAAGCATTGCAGCATTCTCTCCTAAACAAGTGAAGTAGATAGGGACTTGTTTTAAATCTTTAAAAAAAAAACAATGCCGCAACACTGTTCTGCTGTGAAGCTCCAAAAATGTTTTGTGGACTACAGAACTTGACCCGACTTTCCATCAGCATGCGGGTGAGTAGATATTACGGCTGACATTTCATTTTTGGGTGAACTGTCCCAGTAAAGCTGAAGCCTGTTATTCCAAATTCAACAGATCTCATGAAAAGACGAGAAAACGAATAATATTTTCATTCCTACTGAAGGCATAAACTGACAGATTTTTCATTTAAAAGGCTGATTAATTTCCTTTTTTTTAGTAGACACTGCTATAAAGGGAGTATATTATGCCCGTGTCCAGGCTGCTGACTAATAGTCAGTAGTGAGTATTTATAGTAGCAGGAAGTGTCCATGAAATTAACTTGGGTGGGTTTGTTCATAATGACAGAGTATGTGCAACGTGGGGCTTCATATTTTTATATCAGGCTTTGGATACACTGACAACACATCTTAGGAGGATCAATTAATTGTTTGTTTTTGTCTTTTCATGGGATTTATTGAGAATTAGACAGGTCAGGAATATTGCTGACTTGTCCTTTAATGCAGCGTGTGAAAGCATTCACGTCACCTAAGGCCACCACTTCCTGCCAAGCAAAGCTGGCTAGAAAAAATTGACAAATGACTCCTCTTCAAAGGAAAAACACGTAGAGCTTCACGGTTCCTCCGGACAGCGTTCTCACCCTGGCAGTCTAACTTTCATGTTTCTGAAGCTTTTAATGATATCTCAAGCTGGTTTAATTGTTGTTATTGGCCTGATTTTTAAAGGTGGAGGAGGCCAGCTTTGTACAGAGGTTACAATCTCCACCTCATATGTGACCACACTAAGGCCTAAGAGACATTTTCAGTCTGTATTTATAATAATACAACGACAGATGTCAACACGATGTGGATTTCTATCGTTGTCCCTCCTGTTTACATACTTCACCAACATTTATCAAGATGGAGACAGACATCAATGCCTGATATTGATTATTGATTAAAAGACAATGGGTGGGAAACAAGTCTGAGAAGCAAATGTTAATGAAATGGCCTCTAAGATGTCGTTGAAAGCTTTGGAAACAACAAGTAACTCAGACGCGGGGGTGAGAATTTTTCCCCTTGACCTTTAAGTGCCTGAGCTCTCTACTCGATTGCAATCGCACTGCAGAATTAAGACAAGAAATATGTGAAAGTTCATGATCAGATGTCTTTACCCAGATACAGGTCACGTGTTAATACCAGGTGTGAATGGTGTCTTGGTCTATTCTGGGCTTTTGAACAATAGACACTCAGTCCTGAACAGGCAGCTGTAGTTAAACTACGAGCTGACTTTTGTGGTTTTTGGTGTTTTTATGCATTTCAACGAAAAAATCCCAAAACAGACGTGTGATTGTAACTCCTCGTAGCGTATCACCGCCTCGCCTTGTGCCACGAGCTGAAACGAGCACAGCCTTATCCTCTCCAGATGTGGAGGAGCAGCGATGGGGCACATCTGTCCTCACACTGACTCCTTCTTCTCCAGGTCCTGAAAACTCACTGTAACGCTGAAACTCGCCTGAGACTTGAGCCGCTCCGATGTATCTACCTGCAGTACAGCCGCGTTTCCACCGCAGGGAGTTTCTCCAGGGACTAGGAACCTTTGGAGGGACTTGGTGTGTTTCCACCGCAGAGATCAGGGTCTAAATTAAATTCTGGGGACATTAGTTTGCCCCCCCACATTTCTGACTGTTCTCATGTTTGCTGCATTTTATTTCAGCCACCGTTTTAAGAAATCTGTAGCCACAAACCAGTTTATTTTTTGTTCCCTGTGCTTCAATAATTCAACAGGGAGTTACAGAAGGGAAGCATACAACAGCAAAAACGGCATCTAAAAAGAGCCGTCGCTTTTTCATAGCGGAATAAGTTTACCGAATCTTCTCAGGTCTTTACACAGCGGTGGAAAAGCAGACAACAACAGGGCTGAAGGACCCCTTTAGTTCCTCAAAAAGTGGTTCCTAAAAGTTTCTTTCGATGGAAACGCGGCTTACGTTGAGCCACAACACGACTGAGTTTTTGCTTTTTTTTTTCCCAGTGAAAACACGGTTTAAAAACAAATCCCTTTACATTTCTACAGATCGATCCAAACACCGATTCCAATTTGTGTGACATTTCATCCGAGCGATCAAAATGCAGATGTTTTTTTAAAAAGATGCATGCTAGAGATATGACAGGCTCCCAGACTTTTTTTTTTTTATAATGACTTGTTTTCTATCATTTTGAAGGTGCCTAAGTTATGACGATGCAATTTTCCGAATGTTTTTACTTTTGAAAAACAAGTGGCTTGTAAAAAAAATTTGTAGATTTGTCTTGTATTTTCTTCCTTCTGGTAACTGTAGCTTGTATAGTGTTAGGCATTTTTCCGTTATTAAACCATTTATACCTAATATGTCATCTTTCTTACTTATTTCGGAGCGTGGGAGATTGTGGGGGTGAAGCTGTCTTCTATCCATGATTCACCTCTTCATCTGCACATATGTGACCGTCACCAAAAATGACCATCTGCATTTAGATGTCTGTGGTTTTGTGACACAGAGAGCTTCTGCTTTCTGTTCAAATGTTTTGGGTTTTTTTTTTATTCTTCATCGTGTTGAAACGCTGGATCTGAACAAAGGGGAGTGCAGTGTTTTCACATGAGTTTCAGAGGAACTTCTGTGAAGAGAGGATGGTCGTGTGGTAGGCGTGTGGTTTCACAGCTTCAAAAAAACGGACAGAGAGCCCCGGACTTCCTGTTGCTGCTGCTCACAGAGCTCACTTCACAGTGTTTTTGAAGTAATCTCGCTGTCAGAAGCAACAAAGCAGATCGTCGGTCTTGTCAGCAGCCCGCTCGGTAAGATGCTGCGGCCGTTGCTCATCGCTGCTTTTCTGATGATCAGTCCCACCTGCGCAGGTGAGGATTGGTAAATGTAATTTCTTTGAACTGTTGTGGGGAGATTTTTATCGTACTTGAACAGTGGGATGAGTGGATGAAACGGCATCGAGACATCTTAACATCTCTGCAGGAAGTAGTTGTGATGTTGATGATTGAAGATGATGTGTTTTCTGTGTACAGAGGCCCTCGGAGACATGAGCGTGTGTTACATCCTGGATGGGATTCTCATCCTGTACGGCATCATTCTCACCATCTTATACTGCAGACTGAGGGTAAGACAAACGGGAACAACACACGTAGCGCCATGTTGACAGGGCAGAACTGTTCCTTATGGTTGTGTGAATGTTCTTCAGAATCATAATACTGACGAAAATATGATGATTAACAATATTTTAAGATATTTGCTCAAATATTTTCTATACATTGAGTAGAAAAAGTCATGAAAAAGGTCTTTTTATTCAGTTTTAAATGACACCAAACTCCCTCTGTATTTTTCCTAGATTTACCCATTGTAGTCTCAATTCCTCTACTGCATTTAAAGGGGCTCTATGTAACTTTATTGGCCATGCCTTTACAAGTTATTTAATGCTGCTGGACTGTGGATTTCTTTGTGAAGGACTCTTTTCTGCGACAGTCCGAAGGATGTGACTTTATGCACGTTCTCAAAGTGTCTCGTCTCATCTCGACTCTTTGCTAACAGACCGCAACAGTAGCTCACGTTAGTTTAGAAATGGAGTCCACAAACTAAACTGGCAAATGGCTTCGAACACAACACAGAAGTTCTTCAGAGCCCTTTTAAAGCTCCTGTTTACCAGCAGGTCAGTAATACTGATGCTTTGGGATTGTAGGTCGGGTCTCCCGCCATCTGAAAGCGTCTGTATTTGACGAGTGGGAATGAAACTCAAAAATCAACACTTGTGATTTTTCTTGTGTTTGTTTTTAAAGAAAATCTATTGTTTCTACCAATTAAGACATGATAAATCTGTGAAAAAAAACATACCGTATATAGTCAGTCATTGTTGGGTTTTATGGTCATTGTAGCAACAGAAATTGTTCCACTTGTTTTTTCCCAATTTTAGAGGCAAAGTCTTCACATCCTCTTGAATATTTCAGTACTTTTACCAGTTTACTTTTACCAAATCACAGTTTACAAGTTGCATTGACAGAATATGTGATACAAATTATAATGTATGTAAAGTATGTGGATCCAGGAGACGACTGAACAGGACGAGGCATCGCCAAGTGGTGCCCGAGCCACACGACCTCCTGTCCACCGTGGTGACCTGGAAGAGGGCAGGCCCCACAGGATAATACTTACTTACTTATAGGAATAGTACTCAAGTAAATGCCTGAAAGTATTTGATATTTAATGTTCTTAAGTATCAAAAGTACTGGTACAAGTAAATACTGTATTCTGTGGATTGATCGTTTAAGAAGAAGAACTTTTCTGATTACCAGAATCAGTGTTTTTTGTTTTTAAATCTGATTGCCGATAAAATAGATGAATTTTAAAATGTGCTACTTCGGCTCTGATGCAGCATGTAATCTGCAAAGTAACTTAAGTTATGAAAATAAATGTAGTGAGTAAAAAGTACAGTAGTGTTGGCCTCAGAAATGTAGTGGCCTAAGTATAAAAAAGGAGCGAAAAAAAAAAGGGAAATACTTAAGTAAAGTACAACTAACTCATTGTTCTTAAGTACAGTACTTAAGTAAATATACTTAGTTACATTTCATCAGTGGAAACAGCTAACAGAAAACTAGACAAACAAGTTCTTTGTGTAACTGAGATTACGAAACACTTCCCCTGTATTTTATTTCTTTCTTGACTACATTATCATCATTTAACAGTGTATTAAGCGTGGAAAGTAACTAAGTACTCTCTAAGTGTTGTAACAGTACAAATGTAAGGTGCTTTATTCAAGTATTTCCATTTTATGCTACTTTCTACCTCTACTCAACTACATTTCAGAGGCAAGTATTGTACTTTTTACTCCACTACATTTGTCTGACAGCTTTAGTTACTAATTACTATTCAGAATATCTTCCTGATTGATTACTAAAGGTATCAAATAAATATAGACGAGTAAAAAGCATAATATTTTCATCCACAAGGTCGTGAAGTGGAAGTGTAAAGTGGCAAAAAAATGGAACTGGAACTGAAAAAGTCCAGAACTTGAGTAAATGTATTTAGTTACATCCCGCTGCTGTGTATCACTCGGTCATTTGTGCTTTCTTATTTCTTTTTCATAGATGAATTCAGCCAAACCGCCTGCCAATCAGCCTGAGGTAAAATTAAAGTTATTTATCTGTTTTATTGTGAAAAACACTAACAAACAGGACAGTTGTGATGAAAAGAAACATGCTGGTATAAATGTTTCTTGTGTTGTTTGCCCTCTGCGGCAGTAGTTCTGCTTTAAAGCCAACCGCCGTCGATCATTTCCTGTAAGCCTGAGCTGACCACCAACCTACCGTATTTGTACACTCAGTGTTCAGTCACAGTTTCCACAAGTGTTTCTTCACACAACAAATATGTCACATCACATTTCCTGTTAAATGTTATATCGCGTGCGAACTGGAGCCGAGAATGAATTAAATAATCTTTAAAGACACAGACTGGAAGGAGGAATTAGATATGTCAGATATTTAACACCCAGCTCTCTGTTGTGTTTATTTGTAAATTAATGTTGCTGAAACATGCTTGTTAACACCTTCGAACTGTTTCCGTCCCACAGAAGCAGCCCGCAGAGGGAGGCATATATGCGGTGAGACTTCTCATTCTAATGCTTAAAAAGACAATTAAAAAGGCACATGATGGAAAAGTGACAGCTTACCGCACAGTTGATGGTAAAGGACTTTGTTTTTTTATTCACCTAGCAGGCTGTCAGAAAAAAAAAATCACACTCAGACTGTGTGCAGGAAATAGTCTTCACATTGTTTATTTTTACTTTTCACATTGGTTGTTTGTGCTTCTGTCCTGCAGGGTCTGACCTCCCACAGTACTGATACCTACGAGACCATCAAAATGGATAAAAAGCCGATCGTCTGATGAAAGAAGATTCGGTGCAGAGAGGATGCTGAGCACAGAAACACATCGTCGCATCTCTTGAAGCTTTATACTGTATATTGAAGTAGACTTAGTATGCTCATTATCAGGTTCATCATTTTCTTTTGGATAACTACTGGAGTAAGTTTTCAGGCTTTAGTGCTCAAATAACACATATTTCTCCCACCGCCTGAAATGCTCTGTTTTAGCTCCTGTCTCTTTAAGGCCCCTCAGTCTGCTCTGATTGGTCAGTTCACACACGCCTGAGCCAGCAGCTGTGCTAAATCAATTCTTACTAGCTCCGAGACATTAATCATGCAGCTGTGTGACTCTGTGATGTCGTGTGATGTCATAAAGTCACTGAATTAAAGGCGAGACTGCTGACGAGGCGTTCAGGTGTTTTCTGTGGGAAAGAGGAGCATCTGTTGGTGTTGACTTTCATCTTTTTAACTTTCAAGATATTAACATGGACATGAATATATATAAATATATATATAAACAGTGAAGAAAAGGGAAAAAAATGAAGAATCATACTGCGTCTCCTTTAACTTGTGTTAACATGTGGCGGGCATTTCTGTTCATGACTCCCTTTTTTGTAAAAATGCTTCTTTTATGTGTAAAATGTATGTCGTGCATGCATAAATGTTTAAATTAATTTAACAATATGCCAATAAAGGAAAGGCTGCGTCTGTTATTCACAGCTGGTTTTACTCAGAAAACAGAAGTTAAACTTTTGTTTCTGTTCATTGGTTCCCTTTTCTGGTATATTTAGGGCTATCCTACTTAATGCTATGTCAAACAACATGAAATGTGTTGCAAAGACTAAATGGGTGCAAGTAATGATTATTTTTTTGACAGTTAACCTGCTAATTATTATTTGATTTCTTTTGGCAGTGAAACGTAAGTAGATACATTAACTAGTATTTGTACTTAACCACAGTATTTCCGTGTTCTGCTATTTTAAATTTCCACTCCACAACATTTTGAAGTCAAATATTGTACTTTTTCCTCCACTACATGTATTTAATAACATTAGTTACTACCCACCATGCTGCATCAGAGCCAAAGTGGCAGCACATTTTTAAATTAATTAAGAATATTTCTGTGACGCTTTATTTTCATGATGTGTTAATTTTGTTATTTATTTCATCATCTCGAGTTTAGGACACCAAAGACCAAAACTGGTTCTGATCTTCTAAATAGATATTACACCTAGCCAGAATTAAAGGGTAACTCCACTAATCTCACACATTAAAGTGTGTTTACAGGTCTTGAGGAGTGCTACTCAATATGAGAAAAAAAAGTAGTATAATGCCTTTTGTGACTTTAGAGGAAGGTACATGTTATCTGATAAATTGCCTCCAGTGATGTCACTCGGGCTAATTTGCATTGCGGGTAATGTAGGCACAGTCTAATGGTTTGTGTTGATTACAAGCAGCTTCCTCTGGAGCCACAAAAGGCTTTAAACTACTATTTTTCCCTCCTCATTTGCAGTAGTACTCCCCTGAGAGACCCGTACACACACTTCAACGTGTTTGTGGATTTATCCTTTAATTAGGAGAAATCAGTGTTCAGTATGAGCGCAGAGACACTTAATATAACATCAATTTTCATGACTAAATAAGTTAATTTATAACAGAAAAATACCAGAAATCGAGGGTAATCAATAACACTCTGACTGTTTTCTACCTGTGTGACAGCCGCTCCTCAGCCTGACTCTCCCCCTCTTATTTACATAGACACATAACTGGAAATGTATTCAAAACAGATTCATAACAACCTGTGAACTCTGGCTGTGAACTGTTTTCCCTCAGGCTCTTCACAAAAAACTCACTCATCCAGCTGTCTGTTGCGACACCTGATAAAGAAAACAAGGTTCAAACACTCAGTTTGAGTACACTCTCAGTCCATTTGCATTATGATTGGTGTATATAATTAGTATTATTAACGTGAACATACATGTTTCTGGGCTGTTATTCATATTATACCTGTCATTCCATTCCCATGACACACCCAACAAGACAATAGAAGTAATTTGAGTTGAGTGTTGTTGTTTTTTTCTACTGCAGCTGTTTTCCACACTAAACTCAATACTCTTAGTGCAGTTTTCATTTCTGTATTTATAGATTTTGGAGAGAAAATGCTGTATGAAATGTGTCTATACATAAACACTGAACATCTATATGAATAAATCTTTCTTTCTGGTGTCTGTCACCAGCTCAAGTAAACATATGAACAGCTGAAACAACAGGATAACTCTTCTATCAGGTTGTCAGTCAGGTTTGTTTTGGAAAACCTGAATAATTTGGAATTTCGCACGAAATTATGCTGCGTTTAAAGCCTCCTGGAAAATTCATACTTGTCAATGTAAACGTGATTGTTAGTACCACGTGTGTAGAAATGACAAAAACCCAAACAAAATAATCTTGCTTTGTTATTTTTTTGGATATCCCATTAATCTTAAAGCTACTTTGGTACAAAAACTGAACCACAAAATCTATTTAGAACCTTTTTTTCTAAACAGTATCAACAACAACTGTTTCTTCACTTGTCCCATCATGCTGAAAGTAAGTGCTCACATTACATTAAGCATCTCCTGCTGGTTATATCAATTTTTTGGGAGCGTTCATATGCTCTTGTTTGGTAATTAAGATACTTCCAGCATGGTTTGAAGAAAGCTGAGATTGAGACTTTTAATATTCATACAACAGTGGGCAAATAATGATTTGTATCGGCAATTGTATAAAAAAAAATACATACACATAAAATGTATATACATACATGTAAATATATGTTCAATTTACTCTTGCTCATACTTTTGATTCTTATGTACATGTTCTATCTTTTACTCCAGTATGACTTTTGGATTCTTTTACCTTCTTTTACCATTGACCTTTCTGCTGAAGCCTCTGTAGGAGTTTATTATCTCAACGTGCATTGTGAAACCATGTGATTTTTTAATTCCCTTTTTCTTTTGTTTTCGCATATTTTCTTCTTGTTCTGTTTTTCTCTGTGTTGTGTGAAAAGTCCTAAGTCGAATTGAGTTGACTGATTATTTATTGTTAACACGTGAGTAAATAAATAAATCTGATCAAAATCAGTTTCTGTTCTTGTATATTTTTTAAGTTTCCAACCTGACGTTAGAAAGATTCAAAACCGATTTTGTCAACATAGCCTGAACGCAGCATAAAGTGGGCGTGTCCAGTCGGTGGGCGGGGCCGTGTCAGACAGGTGCAGAGGCTCAGTCCTGTGATTTAGGTGCCTCTCCTGTGCGTGACGAACGGAACAGGTTTCTGTTTGGTCAGTACACGCTTTATTTTTATTTTCTGTGCCAACTCAAACACAACTTTACTGTTTCCGTTTATGTGTTTACTTTTACTCCTCTGGGAAGATGTTTTCGCAGTAGCTGCAGTGGACTTTTTCTTGCCCTGGAAATGAAGTTAAAGCTGTTTACATACTGCACTAAACAACATTCAACTCGTATTAGTGGAAAAAAAAGTGGATTATCTTTCTTTTCTAAGCGTCATATATGAGATTTGAAGAGGAGACACCTGTCACACCTGCCTACAGGTGTGTGTGGACTGCTACCTGCTGTCAACTCTGGACTTCCTGTCTCAACTTAATGCTTTAATATCGATAATGAAAGCTTAAAAACAGCGAAGAAGAAGGACGTTGATTGAGAGCAGATTGTATTTTTGGACTAAAGATGGAGTTGACCGGTCAAAGGACAAAAAGTCTGGCGCTGCTTTTACTAGTTGGTGAGTTTTTCTGTTTCACTAATTTACATGAGAATACATGTTTTATTCACAGTCTGTGCTGTCACTTAGTAAAACAAGTGTTGAAAATACATTAACTTCTTGTTCTATTATAAAATTGAGTTACAGCATGTCTGATACTAAAAACTGTCCATTCAATATGGAATTGGCCAACTGCTTCACAGAAACATGAAAAGGGGAAAATGGAAATAAATACCATCTTATGGGGCCTCATGGTAACTTACATTTCTCATTCTGTTACTATAATAACAATATGATATCCCTAAAAGCCCCTGAAGGGAGGCTAAAGTTACATTTAGGTACTTTTTAAGGAAAAAATCCTACAGCATTTGTATAATATTTTAATTATATTCCCTAATAGAAATGTGGCCTGTTGGAAAATCAATAACAATTGATGAGGTAACAATAATAAGGTATCAATAACATGTTTTTTAAAATCATCTTTCTGGTGCCTAATTAGTGTTTCTGTGCAGTCTGAATCTGCCTTTGCTCGAGGTTACAGTCTCAATATTGTTTTCTGTAGTTACACTATATGGCCAAAGGTATGTGGACACCCCTCATCTTGTGCATTTCTGTCTTCTTTTTGATTCGCGGATGTGTATTTTTCCCGTTTCTGTGGGAAAATGACCTTAAATTAAAGATGATGGCTGATCAATACAGTATAAGATCTTTGGCCAAAAGTATCTGGACACCCATGTCTGCTGTTAAATTAGTCGGAGGCTGTTTTTAGGCCCTTTCATTCCAGTGGAGGCAAATTATAAAGTATATGGACACCCCAGATTTTGTGCATTTCTGTCTAATTCTTAATGTGTGGAAGTGTATTGTATCAGTTTTAGTAGATAAATGATCATAAATTTATTCCAGATGATGATTAATACAGTTTTTGATTCTTGGTCAAAAGTATCCGGACGCCCATGTTTACTTTTAGTCTAAACATCCTTTTTTTTTTTTCTTTGGTGCTTTGATCAGGGCCTGTTTGTTCCATTGAAGGGGAATCTAAATGCTATTGTTGTCTGTAGTCACACTTTATGTCACACTATATGGCCAAAAGTATATGGACACCCCTCATTCTGTGCGTTTCTGTCTCCTTTTTTGTTTATGAAAGTGTATTTGTCTTGTTTCTATAGATAAATGAACATAAATTGAAGATGGTGATTCAATAACTCTTTGGCCAATGTTACATTAGTCTGAGGCTTTACGCTAGGATCGGGGCCCCTTTTGTTCCAGTGGAGGCAAATCTAAATGCTTTTTGCTGTAGGCTCACTATGTAGCCAAAAGTATATGGACACTCCTCGTTGTGTGCATTTATGTCTAAATTCTGATGTGTGGTGGTGTATTTTCCCTGTTTCAGTCGATAAATGACCTAACATTATGATAAAGATGTTCAATTCTATTGCCAAAACTATTTGGACACCTGGGTCTCCTGATACATGGTCTTTTCTGGGTCCCCTTTGTTTCAGTGAAGGGAAATCTAAATGCTACAAGTTGATATTTCAGACAGTAGTGAGCCAACAGTTTGGGGAAAGACCTCTCCTGTTTTCACAGCCTGTAGCAATTCTTGTGCACAATTCAGGTCGAAAAGGTCTTCCCAGTCTGGTGTGGAAGACTTTGACAGCAACTTTGAGAATTTGAAAAGTCGGCTGTGCGCCAGGTCTATCGCCCAATATCACAGCCTAACCACTGACCATGTGGCTGGATGGGAGCAAATCCCTGCAGCCACAATTAAATATCTGAGTGGAACATGTGCACAGAAGACTGAATGCTTCCTGTCACATTTAATTTTCAGTCGTCCACATACTTTCGTCCCTGTCGTGTATCTGTTTGTCCCTGCTGGTGTGTAGAAAGAAGCAGCGTGACAGAATGTGGCTCAGTCACATTCTTACTTTTAGTCAACATGAATCAGAACTTATTGCCTAACATGTGCCTTCCTGTTCCTCTGACTAATTATGTTGCTTTTGTTTCCTTCTTCTTTAGCAGAGATTAAACTCTGACAAACTGGAGGACTGTGCTGCTCCAGTTAAAAGAGCAAATGCACATATTAGATTATTGTTGTTTTAAGCTGCAACCACACATGTGACATGAAGTTAATGTCAGCCTGAGCGAACAGGAAAAGCTTGTGTAGCAGCCTCAAGTGTTTGTCTGGAGTGTTTGTCGAGTGTTTAACTCTTTCTTTGAGTTTGGTGTCAATCTCTCTTGACTCACTCTCACCTCTTTCTCTTTGCCTTTCTCGAAAGTTTTACATTTACCTCTTTCTTCCTGTTACAACACTGTCTCTTTCTCCCTCTTCTCCACATTTAGGTCACCCACACTGTGGTTCTTTGTTGGCCAAATTTAAACTTTCTGTGTTTGTGAAGAGATCTGTTGCCTCTCTTTCTCACAGTTTTGTTCGTGTGTCCTTGCTCTGACTGTGTGGGATTTTTTTTTTCTGTGGGAGTCCATGTCCCATATCAGCTTTAGTGTAATCATTAATTCAGCCCATGAATCAGTAACCACAGTCAAAAAAGTGTGTTCACCCCAGAAATCAAAGGGCAAATGTTTGGTTTTTCCTGTTTGAGTTGTTGATGTGGCGCTCTCACACGCTTTCATCCATGTTTGTGTCGGTCCCACGTTTAGATGTAGATTTTTAACCAGATGAGATAAAAGAGCAATCAGTCATAGTCGTCGGCAGCTTTGATAGTTTAACACCTCACTGACATGAGACTGCCACGTTGTATTGAAGCTGCTGAAAGCTTCAATTAATATTTAATTCAATCTCTTTGAAAAATGTCAATTTTAAAAGTTAAAAAACTGAGTAATATTAGGTGCCCGTGTACAGATTTTGGACCTGTCCAGGAAAAAATTGTATTCCTGCCAGAGGTGGTAAAAATCCACACATTCTTTAGCTGTTCCTAAACGCACCACAAACCACGTATACACCTGCTCCAAGTAACCTAAAAAAGGAGGACAGGTCATTGCGTCACTGAATTTTGCTTTGGTGCCAGACTGGGGTGGCAGATCTCTGCTTTGATAATCAGGTCAAAAACGTTGCTCTTTCATGTTTCTTCCATCTCAGGATCATCTCCAAATCAACGTTTTTTTTCAGCAGCTGTTAAGGTAACAAATAGGAATAGAAACCTGCAACTACTACCAATGTGTAGCTAAGATAATGCAGGTTCAGAAAGGTATCAACACTGATTAGGCTTGATTCAATTGAAGGGGACTTTTGGGCCTGGGTGGAGGTATGCACTCTACTGAGTGTCTTTCAAGTCAAAGATGTGGTTTGGTTACAAACCAATCGAAAAGAGAGCCACATTTTAAATACCTGAGGCATTTATTAAGATGCTAATTAATAAAAAAAAAAACATTCTTAAAATGAGACAAACTGCATTATGTATGTCAGGATCCATAGAATTCAAATTAAATTAGATAAAATAGGAAATACAAATAGTTTTATCCTTTAAAATACTAGATGTGCAAGCAAAACTAATTATTTTAAGTAGACGTTCACAAAGGGGTCAGGTGACAATAACCAGTCCAATTCTCAGATCCAATCATATTTTCTATAATCTTAAAACTAAACCAGCAATTCAGAAACATTTAAAAGAACAGTGACACTAGAATCATCGATATGAAGTAAATGATTTAAAACGACACAAAACGTGAAGTCGTGGTGGGAAAAAATCCTCTAAAACTGCACCTAAAACCATCATTTAACACTTAAACTCCCCATCACCGTAGCTCTTTATGAGCACGTCTGTAGCTCATAAAGGAAAGATTTCTGCTTTTGAGGAAAGAATTAACACAGATGAAAGCGGTATTGTTCCGGGTGTTAGCGCCGTCGCCCCACAGCATGAAGACCCAGTGTTCAAAACGTCCGCCCTCCTTTGTGGAGTTTGCATGTCTTCTCACTGTCTGCATGTCAACAGACGAGCGGGTCAGGTGATATGATGACTGCCCGTAGGTGTGGATATGAGTTTGTCTGTCTATATACAAACCTGTCTGGGGTATAACCCACCTCTCACCCAGTGCATTATGGGATATTGTTGTCCCTTCCTACATTCTTTAACAGTATAAAAGTAAACAGAATGAACGGATCGACTGGTTTCAAGACAGAAAGTTGTTTTAGGATTCATATGTACATACTGTGTGTCTGCTGTCAATAATGAAAGCACCTCATAGTGTGTCACTGTAGAAAGACAAAACATTATGGCTGCATCTAACAATTCTTTGTTTTTACAGCTAAATCGATTATTAGTCTATAAAATGACTAGCATCCTAAGTTCACAGGGCCAAGGATGACGTCTTCAAATTGCTTGTTTTATCTGACCAAAACAGTAAAAGACAATTATGTTCAACTTAAAGGAGAAAACATGTCATAGGAGCCAAACACACCGTACTTTAGAGGAAGTGTTTGCTTTCTAGATTTATGTCTAATGTTTAATCTATATCACAAATGTTTATTATTATGTTTTCAGGTTTTCCATCCTCATCCATCTGTCCTATTCTTCTGAACCTGATATCTTAGGAACACCTCAAGGGAAATCTTTCAAATTTGGCACAAATGACCACTTGGACTCAAGGATGAACTTATTAGTGGTCAAAGGTCAAAGGTCACTGTGACACATTTTTGGCCATTACTCAACAGTTCACATGATATTTACAACAACATTTTACACAAATGTCTAATAGCATAAAACGATGAAGTGATGATGTGTTCATTGTCTGTAAAAAAACAAAAAAAGATATTCAAATTTACAATTATTTAAACCAGAAAAAAGAAGCAAGCGCTCATATTGGAGACGCTGGAAAGAGCAAATGTTTGGGGTTGCTATCAGCTTGACTTTAGCGATAAAGATCTCACTTGGTCAGTTTGTCGACTAGCTGAAATATCTCCAAATCTATTGGAGGGATCACTATGAAATTCTGTACAGACATTCAGGGTGAACTGTAACAACATCAGTGATCCCACGACTTTTCATGTATCTCATTCATCAGGTCAAAACTTTGGTTTGTAACCAAACAACTGCAAAACTAAATGTGTTTAGTGCTAAGCTAGTGCTTTGGTATATAAATGATAAAATGTCACATATAATGGCAATTACCAGAGGCAAACGATTCTTGAGAGCTGACAGGCCATTATGATCATGAATGTATTAAATAATTTCTACATTTTACCTTCTTCAGTGGTCGGTGTGCAGGGCGTCTTTGTGAAGCCTTCTCAGCCCGTCATCTCCCTGCGCTCCCTGGCAGAGAGTGAGACCAGGCTCCCCTGTCGCTACCAGGTGGAAGCTGGGGAAAAGGTGGTGCAGGTCACCTGGTTCAAGGAGCTCCCAGACGGAGGCAAGGACCAGATCATCACTGCACACTTCACGGATGGCCACACAGGTAGGCTGCAGCGATGGGTTACCAGTGAAAGGACTCTTTATTGAACAGAGCCGTTTTTATAGTTACAGTAACTGTTTGGGCACGAGGTCTAGTGCTTCTGTCCTTATCAGGCTTTTGTCTAGGAATCTTACCTTCGACATTAGATATTACATCAATCTGATGAGCAATGAATATTACAGAATTCTACTAAAGTCTTTTTATGATGACTTGAAATACCAGATTTATGTTTATTTTCTTAAATGTTCTTAAATGGTTGATTTCAGCTGTAGTCAGACACACTGTTTAATGACTGAAATAAAAACTTTCATAAGCACCTCAGTTACAGTTAATCGCCTTGAACTATGCTTATCGTCCAAATCATATTAAAGGTGCAGCAGGCGATTCTGGAGAAAGGTAGTTGATTGTTGAGTCTCTTTCCTCAGAAGCTTTATTATTACCTTCATTCTCTCTCAAAGATCATTGAGGGCAGGCCCTTATTTACAGTGATGTCGATGTTTGTGTTGAGATTAGAAGCACAGATCTACTCCAGTCCTCCGCTATACCCTGAACAAGATATGTAGGCCTCCAGTTGCTCCAGACTGGACTGTGATTGTACTGGGAAGCCTCGAGGTGTTACTGTGAAGTATTTTCTTGTGAGAAAACACAATTATGGTAGTAGACACACAGTTCGTAAGGTTATATTTCAACATTCATCCAGGCTTTCAGTATAAATTCTCAAGGGGGAAATTAAAGGAGGGTATAAGTAAACGAAAGAAAATAAAGCAACAAAATCATTTCTGCTGTTGGTTTCTTTCTTAACTGTCACACAGCAGAAGTTAAGCACTGCAGCGGTGTTGCCAAATTGGATGGCTTTCCGCCCAAATTGGGCTATTTTTTATTTCATCAGCGGTTTCCACACTATGAAAAGTTGTCAGAACAATCAACGCCTGACGTGCATTTACTAAAAGTGATGGTCCAAAAACAAAACTAGATGTCATTCCAGTAACCACTTCCAGTCGACTAGGTCGAACAATTTTTCTGTACATATTTTTTTTCAGACGTACCTCTGTGATGAAACCCTTGTGAATGTTTACAAATCCGGCAACACAGAGTGATTTAAAATGAGATCATCCCAGGAGACTGTGATTATTTGTCTGCAGGGTGGAGTTATGATGTAATTGGACAAATGCTGATACATGTCTAGTTTCTCAACGTTAAAAAAATAATTTTTTACCAAGTCTTTCTCCTTGTTTCCATAATTTTAAAGTGCATTTTTGTCCTTTTAAGCTCTGAATAGATTATTGAATCTATTGTCTGTCCTCACCGTAAGTTTTTGTTTTGTTTATCAGAGTTCGGACGCTACTCAGGCCGGGTGAGGTTTGAGAGCGGGACCCCCACAGAGGACTCAACTCTGCTCATCCCGAGCACGGAGGAGTCGGACGAGGGCAGCTACACCTGCCACATCTCCACCTTCCCCAACGGAAACTTTGAGAGGCAAATCAAACTCACTGTCTGGAGTAAGAGTCATCCTCCTCCTCCTCCTCCTCCTCCCCCTGCTCTCGCTTTTTCTTTCTTCCTCCCACACCTTCCTATTGTAATCCTATCAGAGCTGCTGTAATGATGTTTAAACCGTAATCATCTTCATAGAAGAAAAAGCAGACCAGGGGAACCTCAGCAGGTTTGCTGACGTGGCCAAAAACTCTTTCACTGAAGGCATTTTTAAAGTTTCAGTGGGTTGAAAGCAAAATGTGAATAAGATTGGATCTTAACAGTTTATTCAGTATAAAACAGCAAGTGGAAAATACAAGAAAAGGTTGCATAAGGCTCGTTGAAGATAAAGCAGATAGGTAGTATCTACCTAAACAAGCTGATTTTGTGCCCAAGCCAAGTGCAGAAGGGTTTTTTTTATGATTAAAGATAAGCAGGTTCGACCACAGGGTTTGATGCAGTTTGTGATATGCTTCCAAGTTAAACATACTACAAGATAGATGAATTACCTCTTTTCTATGCATCCTGCTAACAGCTGTGTTCAAAAAAGAAAAATAGTATTCAAAATGGGTTGCATCTTTCTTTTACTCACTGTTCCTTGTAGCTGCTTTAAGTCAAGTACACTTTTATTTATATAAATCACAAATCTGCCTTAAAGAACTTTGCACCTTCTGTCCGTGGACTCAGAGGAAGTCTGCAATAGATGTTGTATGTAAAGAGTAGACAGAAATTACAACTGGAAAATGTCAGTACGGACAAACAGAATCACAATATTAAGTAAATAAAGTAATGCACAATATATAGTGTATTTATTGGCCCATTAACGTAGATTTAAATTAATATGTATTAGTCAAATAATTAAATTGTAGACAATGGGCCTATTAAAGCCATAATACGAAGCTAAATTGCTTCCATTGTTGTAACAAGCTCAGCATCTGCAGCAGCCACACACTTTTGGTTCTGTTAAGGCCATAATTGCCCAGATTTACCATAATTCATTCATTCAGTCTCACAACAAGTAGGTTTGCACTGGAAACAACACTTAAATACTTCTTTTAAATTAAAATACATAAATACCAAATAAAATGTCCAGTTTCTGCAGCACTGTCATCGGTCACTTGGTCATGTGGCAGAATATTTTGGATCTCCTCCCCCATCACTTGCTGACGGGGTTACTTTGTGTCAAGGTTTTCTGTGGAAATCTTGAAATAAAACCCTGCAGAGATATTATCTGTTCTACATAACTTCCATGGTGACAGTTCACACATAAACTTGTCCTAACACGCCGCTGATCAGACGAACCAACAGAAATACACACACTAGTAACCGACAAGCTCCAGCACTGAATTCTCTCTGTACTGGAGTGTAAACCTTCTTATGCAAACTCAGACCTGATTGATTTCTACAGTTTTTATGCATCTGGGTTGTTTTGGTGGTTTTATTTGTCCATGAGCCGCTGTCATATATTAAATGATAGAATCGTTCCGTCATTGGGCTTTTTTCTTGCAGTGTGCAGAAAACCTCTTCCCAGATACCAGCTGTCTATCAAACACTGTGGGCGGTCCTGTGAGGTCATGTTTGTTGGAGTATCTGTTTGTAAAGCTTCTACAGGTGGTGCCCTCTTCTTTGTGTGCTAATCCATAATGGATATTTCTGCTAATGCACACTACCTGTTTTGTCTTCATGTGTTAATAATCCAGTGGAAACTCACCAGGTGTTACTACTGAGTGTTTACGACATTGAAGGCTGTCATGACTGAAGTGTGAATCACAGCCTTGTTAAACCAGTTAGTGAAGGAAATGAACTTATGTGAACATATCACACTGTTTTATTGCACAATTATCAATCACGTGAGGATGTCACACCTTGTTGCTGTCCACCATCCATTGTGGATCACTCAGTAACATCTTGGCGGTACATTGTTTTCTTGTTTATGGTCTTCTCTTTGCTCCAGGGTATATCCAATACCTTTTTTATAACGATATTCTTATGTGGATCTTGTTGCTCAAACTCATCCCTGGCACACAATGACAATCACAACACAAACATGCAAAAACATTCAGAGAAATCCTCGTTTCAATGGATCTAATTACAGAAAAGACAAATAAGCTTTGAGCGGACTTTGGAAAGTATTAATTAAATCTGAATGCAGTAACAATGCATGCTGTAATTTTGGGGAATTTGATTTAGCTCATCATTTTTAATTCTAATACTGTTTTTATTGTGTTTTTAACACACAAAACACAGTTCGGTAAGAGTAAGACAATACAGAATCTGAAGAAATAGCACAATTACACACAACACAGTAAAGGTTTTATGTTTAAAAAACATAAATAAAGTATAATTAAACATATAACATGAGAATAAATGAACAAAAGAAACTTCCTCTAAAGCGAAAAATTATTGGCCTCTTGCTGTTATTACCTTTATTTTTGTAATAACTTTATCCAAACAAAAACATTAAAATGTTTTAATGGATTTTTATTTAATACTTTGATAAAATGAAGCCTAGACACAAGTATATTGATTTTTTTAAATGTATTTATGTATTTATTTATATTTATATTTATATTTATTCTATTTTATTTTATTTTATTTTATTTTATTTATTTATTTATTTATTTTACAGTTTTTGCTTTCTGTAGTACGTCTTGATTTGTCAGTGACATTTTAAAAATTAAGGTGCTTTACACGAAAATTCAAGATTAAAACAAGATTTTAAACATTTCAAGATTAAATAAGAAACGTAGTTGAAAAGAATAAAATAGAGCAGAATACAGATAAAAAAGGAGATACTGAGACATATTAGAGCTGGAAAAATAAAATCACTTGGTGTCTGTGCACTGAGTGTGTTGCATGTTGGACCACAAAGAACCTGAAAACAGCCTTCAAGTTTCAAACTCTGCTCACACTGTACATCATTGTGCACAGTGAAGCTCAAACATCCAAGTGAAGAAAAATAAGCAAAACACATGACTGAGTGAAGGGTGACTTTAAGTTATTACTCCCTCCTAAACTCGTTCTGTTCCTCCTCTTCTGTCAGTTCTACCGATCTCCTCCCTGGAGCCAGTGTCCCTGGTGGAGGGCCAGTCGTACCGTGTGGCCGCCTCCTGTCGAGCCGTGGGCCGCCCGCTTCCCCGTCTCTCCTGGGACACCGACCTGCCAGGCCAGACCACCAACCGCTCCAAGGAGGGCGGGTCCGTGTCCAGCTACTACTCCCTGCATCCCCTGCGCAGCATGAATGGGAAGAAGCTGGACTGTTTGGTGTGGCACCCCGGCCTGGAGCAACCACGCAGGATCTCAAACCGCCTGGTGGTGCAGTGTGAGTACAGCTGATCATGATGCTGGGTTTTAAGGCCAAAATAGACGAGGAGGAGTAGATGTTTCATAGCTCATGGAGATCTGAATAAACTGAGAATGAGTAGTTTTTTAAATATATATTTTTGCTCTCTGAAATCTTTGGTGAGTAATTTAACCCCCATCCACAGTTTGTTTTTATATTTTGCAGCTTGGAGTTCCACTTCCATTTTTTGTGCATGACATTTCAGGAATATGGGAATCTTTACTTTCTGAGTGTTTCGTTTTGTTATCCTTTGGAGTTAGGACACATCGTACTGTATGCTCGCGTCAGCCTTCTCCACTGGGCTATGGGCCAGGCCTTTTAGCTCCTCCTGCTAATGGCTAATTTAACCAATGGCATTTTTTTCCCTGTAGCTTCCCTGCGAGAGCTATTTGTATAGCCTTTCTGCTGTGAAAATAAATGGGTGGTGGTAGACTAAACATTAGACAATATTGGCAGGTTGCTGGGAAAGTGTATGAGTAATGCTACATCCTCCACCACCATTATCACTGTTGGTGCTTCAGTCGGAACTTCAGTTCTTGTAATCTGAAACAACTGTTTGTCCAGTGTAAGGGACAGCTCAATGACATCCGGAGGAGAGGATTCATGACTCATGATGCATGAATCTATTGACCGTGGTCTTAGAAATATTTGAATTTAACAGAAATGCCATATGACTTCAACTCTTTAACTTGTAAACATTTAAAGATAATTGTACAAAATCAACTTTTAATTTTCTTGACAACAGATGTACAATATTTGAATTAATCTGACAGCAAGAGGAAAAGATCCATTTGGCAGTGACGAGAGCAGCAGTCAGACAGAGTTTATTTGGAAGTTATAAATACAAATTTATATATATAAAAAAAACTAGAATGGCACTTACAGTCTCACTCATAGAGACCAGCCACCTAAATATGGCTGATGTTTTTCATCAAGATCCATGCATTATTCCCTGAGAAATTAACCAAAATGTTGAAAAAGGCCCTTTTCTTAAATGGTAAAGACAGTGAGAACATCAAGACAAAGACTCCTGCGTACTGTTCACCTCACTTGCAATCATGAATGAATTTTAATAATAATGTTTCGGTATAACCTTCATCAAGCTATCTTGAGAAAAGTCTTCTGTCTATCTGTTTTGTTATCTTTATCATTGCAAAAGTTTTACTCTGTGAAAGAAAGTGATAAGTAATTCCTGAATCTGTCACTTAATCCAGATCCACACTGAAAGTTAATGGGGTCTACTCTGGGCTGAGACCCATCCTCTATCCACGTTTGGTGTAAATGCATTCAGTTGTTTTTGTGTAATCCTGCTGATAAACCAACCAACAAAAAAGTCTTAAAATGCAAGGTTTTTGATGCATTATACGGGTGAATATTTTGTATCACTGCATGTTCATGTCTGTGTTTCTGTGTCAGACCCCCCAGATGCCAAAATCTCGACCTCTACAGAAGAGTGGATCGTGGGGTTGGACAAAGCTGAGCTGGTCTGCAGCAGCGGAGGAAACCCCACACCTCAGAACATCACCTGGACACGGTACCGTCATCAGCCTGTCTGCTGCTCATACATACATACAGTTTAACTCTGTCTGGCTGCTGACAATTACATGTTAAATTCACCCCACTGTGATGCTATCTGCACTGCTAAATAGCTCTTTACATGGCACTGGAATGTGTCTCCAAACATACATAAGCCACAGCTACACACTCGCGAACAACAAAGAAGTGTGCTTCAATGTAAAGGAGGGCGTCTTTCTCCCCTCCGATTCATCGCAGGATAAAAGCTTCGGTGTCTTGTTGCGCAATTGGAAGTCAGAAAAAGAGTGAGGGAGATATTTTCACACGAGGGAGGGAGTCAGCGACACAAGGAAGAGCAGGAGACACATGCTAAGCACTTAATCATAGTGCCATGCTTTAAATATCACTGTAATGCCTGGTAAAACACAGGGTCTGCACTTTAATTAGAGACACTGCACCAGCCATTACAGCTACGACTGAACACACAATGATCGAATGTTGTGTGTGCTGAGTGAGTAATATTTCAGCCATGAGGCAATCTTGAAATATTAAGATTATTCTGGATTAAACCTTTTCAACAGCACAGACGCTTCGGCGCGCTCATCAGTGTAAACTCAGATGAGCATGTTCAAACGCACAGAGGCTTTACTTGATTTACTTTTTTTGCCAAGATAAGATCGATATCGCTCTCATGCAGCTGTTTAGCTTAGCTGAGCGTAAAGACTGGAAACAGGTGAAAACGGCTAGCCTGGCTTCATCCAAAGGGAACACAATATGCCTACCAGAGGAATACTTTTGGCTGCTAAAGATGGATTACTCACCCTATCTTTATCATTCTCAACCATCTACTCTGTGTCAGATGCAATCTCCACCTGTGACTCTATTATAAAGGAGAAGCTAGGTGGGGTTTTGAGAAAAGAAATCTGAGCTGTCTGGAGCCAGTTTTGGGGGGGGGGGGGGCAGCACAGTGAAACACTGGGGCAACATGACCCCTCTCAGTGGACCTAATCAGAAACTGGCTTTCCATTATGTGGCCTGTGATGGCTTCAGCTGCAGTGTGAGACTCACTAGCTGGACTTGTTTAAATCCCTCAAACCTGGTATTTATTCGGTCTATTTAGATCAATGGGCGCCACTTGTAAGCCCAGCAGGTTTTGGTTCAGGTGCATGCGAATTGGTGGTTAGACTCTGCAGTGAACCTGATCCCGTGTCGTGTTTGTTTAGCAGAATCACTTCTGTAATGCAAAACCAGTTGCTGCATTTTATGCAGTAGTTTTGCCCGATCAGATATCGCTGTGTTGGCATTGTTCCTACAACATCATAGTTGATCATTGCAAATGACTGTCCTGTTTTTGTAATGTCATAGCGAGTTCTAGCTCTAAGTTAAGATAAGATCATGGTTTCGGTTAAAATAAAGGAGATACATACTAATTTTCAAGTTCATAATTTTATTCTGAGTTTCTACTAGAATAGGTATACATACTTACGTGCTCAAAAAACGCATTAGTTTTCTCATACTGTTGAGTGCTGCAGCACTGTATTCCCCCTCTGTCTGAAACGCTCTGTTTAAGCTCCTGTCTCTTTAAGGCCCCCCCTCCTGATTACTTAGTCTGCTCTGATTGGTCAGCTCACACACGCCTGACCCAGCACCACTATCAACAACAGCATAGCATGTTTACAGCATAGCAGCTATGCTAAATCCATTCTTAAATGCCAAACTAGTCACTGGGCATAAATTATGCAAATGTCTGACATGGTGATGTATGAATGAAACTTCAGTCATTATCTACATGACGATGGACATCAAGTGAAGTCTCGTAGTCCACAATAAATTTTTGTAGCTTTTAAAGCACAACAGCAAAACAACTGAAGTAGATGGGACTTTTTAAAAAAACTTAAAACAACTGGAAAAAAAACAAAAAATACAGCTCAATACAGCTCGTCCAAGTCTTGAGAAGTCCTAAGATCATAAACTGATTTGAAAAGATTTTATCTTCACCCTTTCTAAAGCCAAATCTTCACTGTAGCTGCTAACCTAAAAACATTTGGTTGCTTGAGCTCGACCACGTGTTTTGGGTGTAAATAATGTCTTTTCAAATCTATTTGGGATCTCAGGGCTTCTGGAGACTCGGATTAAGTCACAATAGCTGTATGGAGCCATTTTATGTTTTTAAAAAAAAATTTTTTATAGTTTCAAACAAGTCCCCCATCTACTCCAGTGATTTAGGAGAATGCTGCAACACTGATGCTGTTTTGATGTGAAGCTCCAGAAATGTTTTGTGGACTATGAAACCTACAAACTTTCCATCAGCATGGGGGTGAGTAGATAGTAACAGAATTTTCATTGTTGGGCGAACTATTCCTTTAAGCAAGTAGTTTTGTTGCCAAAACCAAACTGTGACAGAAAACTGAAAATATAAGGTAATGAACAAAAAAGTACTGGAGCAACATTAATCATGACGCTGTAGGAACAATACTAACACAACAATAACAGATAAACCCTGTTGAGTTAGATCAAATGTCATTACATGTTTGTGTGTTTCCTCATCTGACACTTCAAGAGAAATAGTTTGAACTGGAATGAGAGTTTGTACTTACAGTAGTTCCTGTCCTTTATCTCTCACCTACGTGACTCACAGCTGTGGTTTTAAGCAGTGACTCATGGGTCTCTGTGTTTATGACCTCTGCGATGCATCATTGATTGCATCAATCAATGTTGACAGTTTCCTCTGATTATTCACAGGCAAGGAGGAGCTCTGCCAGATGGGGTGTCTGCCGTTGGAGGGAAACTTGCTTTTGGGCGGCCCCTTCGTTTGAATGACAGTGGGGTGTTTGAGTGTGTGGTCAGGAGCAGTGTGGGAGTAGGAAAAGCAGAGTACGTGTTGACAGTAACAGGTGAGTGCAAAAATATTTCAGCTTAGTGGTTAAGATCACAAAGGATATAAATGAGAACGTGTCCTGCTACTGTTTGCTTTGCTTGTATTTAAGATGGAGGCAGTAACTGAATGTAACTAAGTACTGTACTTCAGTACAATTTTGAGGTGTTTTTACTTTAATTGAGTATTTTCTTCCACAACACTGCATTTTGGAGGCAAATATTGTACTTTTACTCCACTACATTGTGATAACTTGTTTTACTAGTTACTTTGCAGATTGCATGTTGCATCAGAGCCAAAGTGGCACATTTTTAAACTGATTTATTTCATCTGCAAGTAAAAGTACAAAGGTATTTAGCAAAATAAGAATCAAAAGTATCAAAATTACTTCTGAAAGTGAAGGGGAGAAAATGAGTGAACTGAGACAAAATGAGTTTTAATCAAAAGCAAAATACTGAGTAAAATCTCCTTCTAATTTGAAGTAATTGTGCAAATATGCTGCCCTCTTGTGATGGATGAAATGCATGAACAGATACCATTGAGCTGAATCAAAACTGCTGCATGACAGAAGTCACTGTAGTTTTATTGCTGTGTGAATGTGTTTGTGTAAGAGAGATTCATCAGATGTCTTCCTCATCATTCTTTCAGCGACTCCACGCACGGGCGGGCCCCCCATTGACAACCAGTTGCTGATCATAATTGGCGCTTCCGCCGGAGCTTTGGTCATGTTGCTGATCATCATCGTCCTGCTGGTCAACCGCCACCATCGGCACAAAAACAAA
This sequence comes from Pagrus pagrus, assembly GCF_965226575.1. Taxonomy (NCBI): domain Eukaryota; kingdom Metazoa; phylum Chordata; class Actinopteri; order Spariformes; family Sparidae; genus Pagrus; species Pagrus pagrus. The sequence goes on from NC_140196.1 coordinate 18,059,380, forward strand.
AAGCTCGAGATGGAGCTCTGTGAAAAAAAGTAAGATGACCCACATTCTCCTGAAAAAGCCATGCAGTGAGAAAGTGGAAAAGACTTTTATTTATTACCCCAGCAGTGATGACAGCTCAAATGTGAATGTTGTAATCTGTTATTTAAACTGCTTACAGTCTGAAATTACATTTTCACACACTATTGTTCAGTAAATCCTCTAAATGTGCTGTCTTTTATTTTCCCAGGGACGAAATTAACAGTCTCTCAAGACAAGCTTCCTTCAGGAGACTGAACTCTGTCAGCACAGACCCCCGAGTGCAGGTACAAACACACACAAAGACACACACACTATCCTGCTGAGAACAATAACCAGCAGGGTTGAGAGAAACCAGGTTAACACACCCGTCTTGGTCGGGCGTAGCCAGGGTGGAGCTGTTTGCAAGTCAGCAGCTGCGTCTGCTGTGGAGGCCGATGATTACAGGCTGCTGGCAGCAGCTTCAAACAAATAGCAGGCAGTGTTACACTTATTATTAATATCTCACTGTGGTGATTCATTTTATTTGTCTTTTGTGTTGAAGTTGACTAACTTTCTTTCACTTTCTGTTTTTTTTCCCAGCCTGAAGATTACGCTCTGCTCAGAGTAGACAGCCGAATGAAAGACAGCGAAATGTCTCTGGTGAGTTCCTCATATGACCAGAGGAAACAATGTGGAGTGGAAGAACATTTAAAAGAGTTTGATAGATTTGGTCACAATACAAGAACATGAGTACTCTGATGCTGGTTATCAAGATTTATTCAGTTCTTCTGATAAGGATAACATGAAAAACAGATGATGCTCACTGAGAAATAACATGAATCAGATCCAGAATATATTGAATTTAGTTCACTGACAGTGTAGCAGGAGAGCCTTTGTGTACACAATCACAGTTTGGACAAAATTTAACTCAGCTAATGCTCTTGGCAGTGTGATTTTCATGAAACTTAACTGTTTTTCGAGTTATAGTATTACCAGTTGAATAAAAGGCTGGAGGCTTTTTATGCTTCCATAGAGGTTTATGGCAGAAAAAAGTTCAGAAACCACTTGATTAGTTGCTAAACAGCAAATGACATTACAAAAAATAGCTGATTCTGGCTTCTGGGATGTGAAGTAATTGAGTAGTCTGGATTTCAGAGATGACATTCAGTCGCATTAAAAGCCAGATTGTAGTTGAGGAGCTTTGCCACCTTACACCTGAAATGCTGAATAATCCCATTCAGAATTAAAACAGTCAGATTTATAATGAAAATGCAAAAAAGCAACATCTTTCCTTTCTTTCCTCCATTATAACACAAATTATATTACGCTTACACATTACAGTTGCTACATTTGCATCATTGTTGTTCAGAAGAGTCCTGTAAGAAAACAAACATTTGTTATCAGTGTTGTGACTGTTTGGGTCTCCTCCCTGCCTGCAGGAACGACCCATCTACAAAGGCAGCCAGTCCACTCTGGGTGGAAAGTGGGGTCCTCCGGGAGGGGTGGAGGTGGACGAACTGGGACGTCCCGTCGTCTGGCACGACGGAGGAGCAGAGATGGACAGAGAGAAGGAGGAGCGCAGGAGGAGGGTGGAGTCGTACCTGAAGAGCAGCAACATGTCACTGGTATGTGACACGCAGCTGAGAGATTAGGATGAAATGCATTTAGTTTCGACTGTAATGTGTCTTACTGTATTGTGTTTTAGTTACTGTCACACACTGTCATGGAGACAGAGAAAAGGACAACAAACTAATACATTGGAAACACATGATGGCCACAGAAGTCCTCTTTATTCTATCAGCTACTTTGAATTGTTTCATTATATAAGAAACATTTGTCAGGATGACTCTGTCCCTTTCAAATGATCAAATTTCCTTTAAATTTGTGGACAAACAAGCTCAAGTGTACTTGGAGGACTGTAACATAGAGTTACTTTGTTACGGTTTTGGACCAGAACAACCTGATCTGGTCCCTTATTGGCTTCCTTTAACACTCATTCAGTCCGGCCAGTTTCAGACAACAGGAAGTCATCAGCTACACTCTACAGCGTTGCATTCAATGCTGCCAAAATGTAGTAAAGTTTATATTGTCGTCTTTTATTCAAGTGGAGCTGGTGGTGTTTTACTGACCAGCCTGTTGCAAAATGATGTTGCTTGATGCTACTGCTATGTCAGAAAATATACAATTCTGTGTACTATTTCAGTAATTCTCAACACTTTAAATCGCATGCTCTACTGTATGTTGTATCCACACTGCATGATGTCTGGATGGTATTTGGAACATTATAGTGTTTTCATACCTGTCTTCTTTAATTTATTGCTGTGATACATTGATTTTTACCACCACCTAACAGACCACACATGCAGTATCTGATAAGTTGTCGCACAATGTTGTACAAAGTTGGAGTATGTATTTATTTAAAGATATAATGTGTTACGTTTCTGCATTAAAATGTCTAAAAGACTAGATCTTTGTTATATATTTGTTGAGCTGTGTACTTAAACTATCCCAAATGTTTCCAACAATGTTCAAACCCAGGGAAATCCTCATTTTACTCAAAGTAACGGTGCGTTTCATTTGGTTGCCTGTCGCTATAACTAACATCAGATGATATGTCAGAGAGTGAGGAAGGAAGTCAGCGAAAGAGACTAAATGTATCATGATTAAACTCTGAACATCTCTGCCTGCCTCACATACATTTTTTATCAGCAATGATGGTTGTTTAACAACAAAGACAACAACTCCCATGATCCCACACTACTTATGTTGTTTTGATTGAGAGACCCCTAGTGGCAGAAATTATGTACTGGGCATTTAACTAAAACATTGTCCAATCAAAATAAGTATTTCTGAATCACAACCCTGTTTACATGATTGACGGTGTAAAAAATAATGACCTTTGCAGCAGAAAAGTAGTGATCTGATTTTTCACTCTGTCCAGGACTCAGGACTACCCTCCTCCCTGGTTCCAGTGAAGGCCCAGCAGGACGACGGTGTTGGCACCAGAGACCCAGAAATGGGCCACCTCAGAGAGGGAGACTCCCCTCAGTCGGTAGCAGAGGAACACGAGGATGACGAAGACAGCGGCTCCTACCAGCTCTCGGAGGCACTCACCAATCACTTCTACTTCAGTAATGGGGTCCTCAGGCCCAAGCCACACTCCAACGCTATTCTGCTGCACCCCAGAGGACAGATCATCTAGACCACAGACTCTTACCCACAGCATGAGCCGGTCTGCATTCCTGCATTGAAAATGACCTCATTCTTTGTAATGCAGTGTTTGTTTTGTACACATTGACTGGAGGGTGTAATTAGCCCCATGAATGATCCAAGCTTTGATTATTTTTTGCCTCTGGCATGTGAGTTTTTGATTCTTTATCCTAATCCTATAATAATTAGGATGTGATCAAAATATTTTGGGGACATGCTATGCCTTTATTTTGACAGCTGATGGTGGAGAGACCACAGGAAATGAGGTGAGAGAGAGAAGATGGTGATTATCATGCAGAAAAGGCCCCCAAGCCAGACACGAATCAGGGACACTGTGGTTCAATAATGCCCCAAAACAGGGAGATTTTTTTGATCCACTGATTGAGTTTTTCTTTTCCCAATCCCTGACTGCCATTTTTCTCTTCTTCAACGTGCAAGGAATAAAGGTTCCTGTTGCACAGCGTTTACTGCATTATCTGCAGTGTTAAAATGTTGCATCCGCTGCTTTGGTGACCTGCAGCAATTTTAAAGCTGCAATTTGTAAGAATCGGCCACACAACTAGGGGGCTGCATATCACCAGAGTAACTGCAACATGCTGCCAACTGTTAGCGGCTTGTTAGCACAGTTAGCAGTGCAGCTTGAGGTCCAGACTGGGAGTTCAGAGCACCGTGAGAGTTTTGGTGTTGTTTACATGAACCGCCGTGTGGAGGAGGTTTTCAGATCCGTGACAGGAAAACCCAGCAGGGAATGCTGCCAGGGAGCTGCCCCATAACACAACTGCAAATACTGTTATTTCTTTACATTTAGCTTTTAAAATTCTTACATATTGCAGCTTTAAACTCACAAAAGGAGATTCCCAAAAGATCCTCCGAACTTCTGATTCCTTGTTTACATCACCAACAATTTAGGGAGGAGGATGTGGACCAAGACAATGTCTAAGCTCCAATGACTGGCTAAATTAAAAGATAGGAAGGCGATTCTGGAGAACGATGGTTGATTGTTGAGTGTCATTCCCGGGCCGACAAATACCAACACTTTGGTAAGAATTCAGGCTGAATACCAACCCAAAGTGTAGGTACAGTATTTGGCAGCCTGGGAATGAGACTCGACACTCAATTATCGTTCTCCAGAATCGCCTTCCCTACTTTAAAGAGTAAATTGTACTCAATACTTAGATTTTTAGCTTGGATGCACCTGTGGATAAGAAGTTAGTGTATGTATATGTGTATGTATGTATTAAATATATATAAGGGAGAGACATAAAAAGTTACTGTGCGTTTATGATGATGTAATGAACAGCTACCTGCAACTATGAAAAGGTCAAAATGGCTGTTACCCTGAGGACCTGAACACAGACATGGACATCAAACTGGTGGATGTTCATGGATAAACTCGGCAAACTGGTTTCCATCACCAGGTTTTAACATATCCATGTGAACTTGTAGGTGCACAGCAGTGGACAGATTGGATCAAACATGCAGGAGATTAACTTTAAAGCGGTGCTGTGTATCAACGCACAACCAGTTGTGTACATGTTGTGTAAATTGTTTTATATCTGTTTTCTATGAAACTGAAAAACTGACGTGTAAATGTTGTTTATTCATAAAAATACACCATAAAACAGTCATTGTTCTTTATTATAACCTGGGATAAGGTTGTTTCAGCTCACACATGAGGGTTAAAGGGCATCATTAATAACAGCTGCTGCAAAAAATGTAGCATTTATATTAGATTGTAGTGATTTCCTTTTTCTGACGTTTACATCCTCATTAGGTCGGTAATGACTGAAACGTGGATACAAGTATAGCATTTTTTTTCACAGGGTGGCTGGTCCCACCGTGTGTGACGGGGTGATGAGTTCAGTAATCACAGAGATCCTCAGTATAAAACGATTGGCTCTATGTTTTGAGAAGTATGCTTCTTCACTTCCTTGCCAAGAGTTAAATGAGAAATTTTGGATCACTCTTGTGTCTGTGAAGTAAATATGAAACTAAACGTCCTTGGTTTGGACTGTCAGGAGGAGGAGGCTTTCAGGCCCGGGAGGGGGAGACCCTTTTGGGAATGCTGCTGGGGAGTGGTGCCATAACATAAAACATAAAACTGTTATTTCTTCACTCTCTGATGGATTGTTTTAAACCAAAATTCTTACATATTGCACATTTAACTGTACGTCAAATTGCTTGTTTCAGCAGTTTTACAAAGACATCAACAAATTCATGTCGCTACTACTGTCACATGATGCCAGAGTCAAGTTTGACTTCAGTCTCATCCTGTAAGTGCTGTGGTTGTCTTTTTATCTGGTCAAGGAATTTAATGTAGATGCAGATCTGGGCTGCTCTACTTGCTCCGTTTCTTTTGTGAAGCTGATAATAGACGAAGGATTATAAAATGGTAGTACCAAGGGATATCAGACAGTCAGAGGTTTGATCTCCATCCCTGTCTGATCCACACTGACTCCCATCAAACAGCCAAATATCAACGACCAATCTGTGCTCGCATGTATAACCTGTAGAGTCAATATTCAGCTGTGTCACCAGGATTCCACGTGTTTTTGTTATAAATCTCTTAACTGGCTGGAATTACAAACAGTACATAAGTACCAAAGTTAGTTCTGACAATAAAGGCTATGTCAAAGTTATATATCCAAAAAAACAGGAGTGCACAGTAAAACAGTCGGCTACATTACTTTTCAGTAATATCAAAATACAAAGAGAATTTGTTAGTTCATCTAGACAGATATTTCTATTTATCCTGCTTCAGTATCTATTGAATCAAACTGCATTTTGCGATAGAGCCTCTTTGTGAGTCCGCTGGTGAGTGCGAAGGTTACTCCTCTGAGAAAAACTCTTGCCGCACGTATCGCATGTGTACGGTTTCTCTCCCGTGTGAATTCGCTGGTGAATCTCCAAGTGGCTGACACGATCGAAGCTTTTGCCGCAGAACGGGCAGATGAACCACTTCTCCTTTATGTGCCGCCTCGCTATAGTTTTGTGCAACTCGGGGTCATTTAAGAGAAAGAATCTGCTGTCCTGGCTGAAAGCCGATGTGTTTTTAGTTTGTGGTTGTTTTTCTGAGTGGAACCTGATGGACACTCCTCTCTCTTGGTTATTTATTGCTTCTATAGGTTGACTTGGCTGAGCTTGGCTAAAAGGCACAGGAGCCCTCGATTTGCTTGACACACCTTGTCCGTTGTCCCTCATGAACCTGTCCGAGTACACTGTCTCCGGTGAATTATCAAAAATATCCAAAGCGTTCTGAATGAGGAGGATTTCTGAGTCCAGATTTTGTGAAAGCTGCTTTGGTTCAAAGTAGCAGTCTGAGTCATCAGCAGCGTCGCTGTCTCCCACTGAAACCGAGGACCACTGCTGACTCTCTTGTTCTTCCATAACCTCAGCAGGTGGGAGGTCGAGCTCCATCTCACAGCGACCTGCTCCGTCGTTAACGCTGTGATCAGAGTCCACCACCTGCTCCACAATTTGGACGTCGTCCTCGTCTTCTAGCTTGACTATTAAGTCCTCATCATCGTCCTCTCTGCTGTTACTTTCACAGTGGTCAGACTTGAGCCGCTCGCATTGTTTCTCCTCTGTCTGTGAAGGTGGTGGTGTTCTGTGATTGGCCGAGGTGTCCGCCTTCTCTCTGACGCCCTGATCAGAAGACAACGTCTGGACTGAATCTATAATCGGCACTGAAACGACAGAGAAGGAGCATTTTATTTAACCCTTATTTAACCAGAAGGTTTCTTGCTATGGTCATTCAAAACAGTTTCTTCTTGTGACTGATGCACCAGGAATTCAAGTATCATCTACTGTAATTTACAAAGGCTGGTACTTGCTATATAGGTGTAATGATCACCATATTTATAAGGAAGGTTTCAAATGTTATGGCCTTCTGGTTGAAGAAAAACATTCGATTTATCAAAACACTCATGGTCAGATAAACTGGGTGCTTTTGGGGGGTGTACTGTACATTGTTTCACTGCATTTTATTTTTTATCCAATTCTTTTCTAAATGTATCTGTGTGTACTATGTGTAGCCTGAAGGAAAGCCAGCTTTTATTTTGTTAAGTAATCCTGTGTTGCACAAATAAATTACCTTGATAAAGATGAATAAATCAATCGTTATATGCAGCCCTAGTCTGGTAGTCTACGATGATGTTGACTTATAACACAAGAAAAGCAGAGTATTCTCACATTTGAGAGGCTGGAACAAGGAAATGTTTGGTAGTTTTACTTGATAAATTACTTAAGCTACTAATTGATTTCAAAAAGTTGATCAATTTATTGAGTTTCATTTTTGCTCTTCAGTATTATATTGTACCATACAACTCATGACTACACATTATGTGAAATGATGTCCTGCAAAGGCTTAAATAAATGTTAAAAGGGGCACTATGTTGTTTTGGGTAAGTAAGACATTTTAATCTGAAGAGAAAGATCTTCACTGACTGACTTTGAAATGCCTAAAAAATGAACAAAAAAAACTCTTTGTCTTCATGACTGAATAAACAAACTGACCTTAAAGGACAACACAATTTCATACTGTTTTACTTTGTTTATATGTGGCGGACCCTGCCACCTTTCTAGCTTCAAACAGTGTTCTGGGGACCTTATTTTCCTCTGAGAACAGCTTGTTTATTCTGTTTAGGTAATGAGTTTGTATCATTACCTCATTTCTATTGTAAATATAATTCAGAGTTTGGAATTCCTTCTCCAAAACAACATAGTGCCCCTTTAAAGCAAACATTGTTATAATCTATTATTGTCTCGTCGGTGGTCGTTCTCACCATCACCGGTAGGCGGCAGCAGCTTGTTCTGCTGCTCTCTCTTGGACGGACATGATGAAGACAGATTTGTAGTCGGAGCCTGAGACAGGACCGATAACCGCTCGTTTTCCATCAACACCAACTTTCTGTTCAGAGCTTCAATCTCGTTTTCTCTCCGGCGAAGCTCGGCCTGTACGAGAGTGAAGCCGTCCTCCCACAGTTTACTGATTTCCACCACGGCAGCTTTAGCTAGCATCTCCATGATCGAGGATAACTTGCTCTGGAAAGCCACACAGTTCGCCATGTTGTCCCGGATCAGCACCTCCGCTAGCTTTAGCGATGTTAGGCTAACTTTCTCTGCGGGACAAATCACGCAACGTTTACAGTTTCGTCCGTTGTACTTTACATCACAGCTGCTGTTTGAGGTGAAAAACATGGAAGTGTAATACAATAGTAACAGGAAACGCTGCTGGTCATGTGATTGAGGATGTACGGTGCGGACTGTGGGACAAAACTCACAGCCGCCTGCCTGTAATGCTGACCTATAAGTTTGCATTGTACTTTTTCTTCATGTTTAAAGGGGCACTGTGTAGTTTTGGAGAAGAAATTCAAACTCAGATTTTTAATATTTACAGTATTGATGAGGTAATGGTACAAATTCAGAAATATTAATTTTTTCGTAACTGAATACAGAAGCTCTCAGAGGAAAATTAGGTCCCCAGAACACTGTTTGAGGCTGGAAAGGTGGCAGGGTCCGCCACATATAAACAAAATAAAAACAGTATGATATTGTGTTTTTCTTCAAGGGCAGTTTGTTTATTCAGTCATAAAAACAAAGAGAGTTTGTTGACTTAGTTTTTAGGGCATAAAAAAGTGAAGATTCAAATTTCTTCCCAAAAACTACACAGTGCATTAACCTGTTGAAAATAAAAAAATAAAACTGACAGTACCTTTAATACACCACTGTGTATCTGATGGTATATATATATATTTGTATCCTGTATACCGTTCACAGAATAGTTTCCCCTAAAATGTTTGTGTATATATATATCTATATATATGTAAATCCTTGGCTATATTTCTGAAGATAGAGAACATTAAGAATCACCAAAGACACAATTTCAAGTTTCATTAAACAAGTTCTTCAGTAGGTTCATTCACTTTTATCAGACAAATCTGCTTTTTAATATCTTACTCTATAACTGATACCAATTTGGGAACATTACACTGCATCATCTCAGAGGAACCCCACCTCAAAATGCCCTCCAAGACCAACGACGTACAGATATGCACATACATTTCTCTGAACTTTGACCTGTATGGTGTATGTTTATGCAGAGGACCCTCTCCACACAAAGTTACCTCAAATCTTGCACTAAACTGCACCAAAGACATGACACATTTAAAGATAATAACAGCTTTGGGACTAAGTATTTTGCTGTTGTTAAGTGTCATGTGCTGCTTCATTTTGTCCACCAGATGTCACTCTATTTCCATGAGAGCATAAATGTGAGCTCAAAGCACCTGCCCTTGTAAGAAATATTCTACTGAATCAGACCTATTTGGGTGGCTATATACTGCATAATGCAGTATTCGTTGTAAAGTTTCTTTGCTAATTCTATACCTGATTGTGTGTAAAAGCAAATGCATTTTAAGTCTATACAGATCAAATAATTAAATTAATCACATGCCAATAACTTCTTTATTGGGCAATAAATCCCCCAAATTTGACTTTATTTGCAACATTTAACCAGTGGCCTTCTGTGAAAGTAATCTAGCCACTGAAAAAATAATAGTTTAATAAAAAACAAAAAAGGCTTCCACTGCCTTTAAGTTCTCCAGTTTGGTGCACATCAAAGAGCTTTGGTGAGACACAATAAAAATGGTGTGAAATGAAAAGCAACAAAACAGCAGCTGAGGTCCATTTGTTACCCAAAATGGACTACTTTACAGAAAAAGTTTGCTCCAAAACGTGATCATTTCTATTTAGCCATGTGTCCGAGTATCCAACCTTTTTATTCAGTGTAGCATTCTTATAGTGTCCTATCTTTATATACATATCTTTTATTGTCTCTTGACTCTTTGGAATGCTTCTGGCTCTTCTCTTTCTTCTTCTTCTTCTTTTTAATGTAGCTATACAATAAAACTATACTATACAATAAACTAATTTATGATCAAAGTTGATGATTCTGCTCTTTCTGTCCTTTGAATTGTCTTTAAGAGTAAACTCCAACACCTCCCATTGAAACGAAAAAAGGACTACTTTTAATTTAAAAAAAAATGTTTTTTTTAACTTATATTTATGTTTTTATTATCATTATGTCTTTATTTATTTCTATTTAATTTTGTATTTATTTTTTTTATTATTTAATTTTGTGTTATTTTGTTAAATTCTGTATTATTTACCTCGTATTTATTTATTTTGTATCTTTGTATTTTTAAAATTAATTTTGTATTATTTTGTATTATTTATTTTGTATTTATTTATTAATTTGTTTTATTTTTTATAAACTTTTGTTGTTTTCTTGTTTTAGAATAACCGTTTGAGAATTTAACACGCGCGCGCACATGCACGCAGAGATCCCTGGCCTTTGATTGGTTCGTACACCTGCCACTCAGATGTGGGCGGGCCCGGTGGGAGTTCCTCGGGTGAGAGCAGAGGCAACGGAGCTGTCAAACAGCAACAATCGTCTGAAATATTATCCCGGGCGGCACAAAAAAACATCGTACTTTGCTCTTTTGTGGAAACAAGACCGACATAAACAGACTTGATGTCCACCTTGAGAATACAACCTTTGGACTCTAAAACCGTCGCGACGAAAAAACTTCCTGTTTTGTGTGTGTAGGTGAATGTTAGCTCTTTGCTTGGCTCGAGTTTTGTTGACAAACTAGCCAGTCAGTCAGTCAGTCAGCTAGCGTTAGCTGGCTTATCAACTTTGCTATCTCGCGGTTCGCTTGTCGTTTTCGAAAATTACAATTCCCTGGAGAGGCATGGTATCCAGCTTGAACTGTTCTTCCAAATATATCTGTGAAAAAGGTAAGTCAAGTCAAACTTTAACAAGTAGTAGAAGCTAACACCGACTGTTGCTGCAATGGTTTGTTTACATTCTCTGTGTGGCGTTCACTTCAACACATTGAACATGTTGATCCAGCTATTAATTCTTCATCAAACAACCTCTGCTTAATATGACTAGTTGCATCAAGCTGTTCTGGCAGCATGCACTCATTAGCTGTCTATGATATCCAGATAATGGTCAGGTTTTTTTCCACGGTGCCTGCCCCATGGACTTGTTCATTACTTTAAACCCTTGAAGAATGACAGGTATGCAGCAGCTCACATATCATGGCAGTTTACCACAATAGATGGTGGTCAGATAAGAGGCTTCTATTCACTTTTGTTGAACGTGACCTTGCTCAAATACTTGATAAAGATTGCTCTTTTAGTGAACTCTCAACTGCCTCTGTGACTCACAGGAAAAAGGCCAGCACAGTACCAAAACAGACAATTACTTTTAGATTTTCTTTTTTAGAATAAGGGTTAACAGAAGAGAACAGCAGATGTGCTTATGATGAAATCAGCATTATAGAGCTTGTTTTTTGTTCTTTTGTGATGCAGATACCCATACACACACACACTCTTTCTCTATGAACAAATAATCGTCTCACACACACATTCACACACGCCCATCTAATACCTCGTGTCCTTCAGAGACACTCTAAGCCTGGCTGCAACCTATCATTATAACATCACTTAAGTTTTGATTTATTGCTGACATTTTCTATTAGTCTGTAATCCACAGGGACACAGCTGGAGAGTGTTCAGGCCCCCATACTACTGTTAAAACATGTGGCCCGAGGCTGCCTTTGGAGATGTCCCATCTGTTTTGGAGTAGCAACAGGCCACATTTTACAGACCAAAAAAAGGCGGACTTTTAAGATTCCACCCTTTTCCATGCATGGTCCCTTTGCTGTGGTGTTTTAAATGCATGCCCTTTGGATATATAGGCGATAGGGAGTAGTTTGGAAACAAATATAGTAATGAACTATGGTGCCTTGCCTATTTTTTCTTCTAATCACTTGCATCAAGGAGATTTCCAGAAGCATATTGAGGGTTATCATGGTATGATATGTATTTTAATGGTTTAAAGTTGTTTTATTGTATGTGGTTAGTTTGTCTTCCCCGTAGTTGGGCCGTTTGTCCAAAGAGTGATACTAGATGACATATATTTTTGCGTTTTCTGGTTGTCAGTGTCTTACTTTAGGCTTGGACGATCACCCTGGATGAAGACTGATTTTCACCCACCCGCAGTATCTCTTACAAGAACACATTTTTGGAGTTTTTATTCGTTTGCATCATTTGCATGACTGAAATTCTAGCAAGTGTAGGATGTTTGTGTATTGACGACTGGTGTGGGTGTGCGGACACGCAAACTCTTTTCTGTTGCTGCCTGCTGTTTTGAATCAAGGGTGAATTTATATCTTATTAGCTGACCTCGTTCACACATAGAAAGACACAGATCAGATGTGTGTCTCCGTTCTTGCTCTCGTATGGAAAAGCTACTGAAATGTGAAAAGCAAGCCAAGGCCTGGCACTTGTGGCTTGCATTTTTCTTGGCACAGGCACTTTTATTTCTGCCATACCATTCCAACAAAGCAGAAAATGAGGTGTCATTGGAGAGAAAAAAGAAAGTGGAGGATGAAAAGCCTTTTAAGGATGTGGCTGGGACAGAGAATGATGTCAGAAGTAGTCCAGTAGTTCTACAGTATCTCTCGTGGAGGTTAGTGTCTGTGATGTAATGCTAACGGACCAAGGCAGAATCTTGCTGTGTCATCTAGATGCTGTTTTTAGGATCTGATCTTATGAGACTTCTTGGCCTAAGATTGACTTTTGTATTCCTACTTTTGGATTCATGTAGGTCAGTTAATTATATCCCTTTTTAAATTGTACTTTTTACCACTGTTACGTCCCATTTACTGGAATACGTTTTACTGAACTATTCCAGTTATTTCCTGTGTACACACATTGTAAATTTCTGATTCCACCTGACATAAGCAGTGTGACTGCAGTGTGTCAGTGCTGCACGTGGGAAGAGAAATCTCAAAGTACACATGGGCAGGCTTTGTAGTATTAAAAGCAATCATGTGTGAACTCTGTGACTCTTTTTATGGTATACATGAGCTCATTGTGGGACACAGGTACTTAATGGAATAGTTAAACCACAAAGGAAGTGAGTCATTGTTTACTTTATGTCATTACTTTGAAAAGCAGTTGAAAGTTAAAATCTCCCATGAGTGCAACTCTGTGTCAGCCTTCTTTAAGACAATTTCCTTTCATGGTAGGCCTATATGTACTTTTGCATTGGTACAGCAGTTTAACAATGACAATTAAGATATAATTAGCACGATTGATTACATTGTTTCCACACGTATGGATACAATCTCCCTACATCCTACACATGTCCTTGCTGCATAATAGTCAGCGGCCCATCAGGTTCTTCACAGCTTTTGGATCATTTTTCAATTGGTCATTTCTCTTTATCCAATCTTCATCTTAATCAAGGCCGCTTTACTCATTAATTTACTCAACAATCGTGCATAAGAAGCTCAATTGTAGTGTGTAATTACTCAAAGTCTTAAAGAGAAATGGCCAAAGGGATAATCTTTTCTCCTGTCTAAGTGAAGAGGAATGTGTTCTTCAGTATAATGTTCCTGCTCTTTTCTTTCAATGTATTGGGAAGAATATTCATAACCAAACTCAAACTTTGTCTGAAATAAAGTATTCCTAATACGCAGATATGAAAGCCACATTGTTTACAATTAAAAAAAAAAAGACCTTTAGCCAGAGACTTCCTTTCCTGTTACCCTTTGTACCCTGCTGATTTTGTTTTGGATGGCAGAAAGGTCCAGGTCCTGAGCTATTCCTTGGCTAATCTCCCATAATTGGACAATCGGCCCCTATTACAGCCATTACATTTGGGCCTGTTGAGCAATACTGGCTTGTCTCATCCATCCTAAGGCAAGGCCCAGTCCACAGCTACAGCTGCTATTAGATAAATAGCCAGACTTTTCAAGAAAGAATAGCATGTTAGCTTGTGTTTCTGTCTTTTTTTCTAGAGCGGAAACTAATGTGATTATACTGTGTTTAATGTGTCAACTCCATCTTTTCTGTGTCAAAAACTCTTAATATGAAACCACAGAAATAACCAGATATTAATTATTCTCCTTCCTTTCTTTAGGTCTATAAAGGCTCACCATACATCTGTCAAACATGTGAAAACCCTCTCATCCTGGTGGCTTCCGCAGTTACAAGCAGTGAAGAACCGGACTAGTAAGAAATACCTTGGATGCAGCCAGGGTGTTTTACCAGGAGTGCCCTGAACACACTTTTAAACTGAAGTCTATGAGTGTGACGAATTTTCTCCCAGGACTGAGTAAATGATGTGCTGCCGTGGAACCCATTAAAACAATCTAGTCCTCTTGTCATGTGGGTACATTACAGAAAAAGGCCCATATCACCCTCACTGGTATCACCATCTTTCACATCACCATGGACCGGAATAAACGCAACTCCATCGCTGGGTTTCCTACGCGACCAGAGCGTATCAATGAGGACAGAGATGGTGTTGGAGTTGGGGTCGGTGAGATGGGCATGAACCCACCTTCACAGGTCAGTCGTTTTTCATATTAAGAATACAATGTATTTCACATGTGCGGAGCATACATTATAGTATTTAGGGTTCCTGTGATGTAGGACTAAACAAAGAATCGATATATTGCAAATTGCAACATGGCTGAGTGAAGGAACTGAAGGATTTTCTTGATGGAGAATATGTTTCTGCTCTTCTCTTGACTGGCTTCAACAATTTTTTCTTTTACCAATAGGCTCCTCTTGTGGTAGTGCTCTCCCGCTGTCATCTGCCCTTTTTTCAAACCGTCTCTAGTAGTGCTTTTCCAAATGGTTCAAACCTTCTGGTGTGTCAGGTTATTTGTTTGGTACAGACCCCAGGAAAAATCTCATCTTTGATTTTAACAGGTTACTACCTTGCCATCAATGTCACAGTTGTGTGTACAAGAAATGAAAATGAAAGGACCAAAAACAGCAAATACATTTAGAAATAGTGCAGTGTGTTACAAGTAGGATTGCAGCTATGGCACTTAGAAGCTGGAACCAACAAATGTTTTGCATTTCTGCCACCAAAGTAATGGAAATTACTAGTTCAGTTATTCAAATAGTTTATCATGATTTTCTGTTGATTTGCTTATTGATAAAACAATGAATTGCTTCAGCTCTCGTCCTGGAGGAGAAAGCCTTAATTTATTAAGTGGTTCTTCCAGGTTTCATTGAAGATGGGAAGGAAGGAATGAAAATTGGGATCTCACCAAAGTTCCTGGCAGAAGTACAGTGATTGTACAGCCAACAAAAAAAGATTAAAAGTGGCTTTTTTTTTGATAGATATTGGCAATCATTGAAAATAGTTATATTCAAATTCAGACTAGAGGTAGTTGGGATTAATGGTTATTCGTACATGTTATCCATGTCTGCCCATCAACCTTTTCACACTTTGTACCCTTTGTGTCTTTTCTCATTGATCATCGTTGATTGGTTGAGTTTAAATATTCTGTTTTACTGTAATATAGAAACGCACTAGAATTCATGTTCTCTGAAGATTTGGGGGCATTAAGAGGTTTGCAGGGTTGCCTCGAGACTTCATTGTGTATGTTGGTGCAATCAGTCTTTAGATCTAGTCTTCCAGTCCATGCCCCATATAAAAGGAAACATTATCTTTCTACCTCTTTGTCATTTTTCTGGACAAACAAACAAGTTGTAGCAGTGGTCCTATACATCATATAAAGACTTCACCTCAGCCTGTTGATACCAGTCTGTTCCTGTCTTATCCAGGTGGGCAGGGTGTGGCCTTCATCCTACAGAGCCCTCATCAGTGCCTTCTCCTGTCTCACACGCCTTGATGACTTCACCTGTGAGTGGATCGGCTCTGGATTCTTCTCTGATGTCTTTAAGGTAGGTGGAGATCAGGGGTTACAGTTTTTCTATCTCTTTTTCTGTTCATCCCCCTCTCCATCAGTCCATCCCGGGCGGTTTTTCAATAGGTCACACAGTCTCAGATCACACTAATGCATTTGACCGTGGGATTGATTTATTTTCCCTTGGTTTGTGGCAACAGTCATGCGGGTGCCTTTTGTGCAATGGTTAGGATTTGGATATCATAGATTTAAAAGGGATCTTGCATGCGTGCATGGCCCTCACAAATAAATGGAATCTATATGTAATGAAAAAGCAAAATCCAAAGTCAAATCCATCTTCCAAAGAGTAATGAACTTTTATTCTTTATATTCAGACATTGTATTTGGAATCTGGGCAAATATTAAAATATCCTGAATAAATAAAGCAGGAAAAAGATAAAGACACACAAGCAAAACAATAAGTAAAATGTTAAAATGAGGTCAACAAACATTATCAAGGTCATATACACATAATGAGGAGTCGATAACATCATTATCCTGACAGACCTACTTGGTAGGTCAAAGACTGATCTGTCCTGGTCGTCACTCACTCGTCTTTTCTGGACATTTTTAGGTCAAGTTAGACTGTAACCACTTCAAAGACATCACGTCAACACATAGTTAACGCTGCTACTGCGTTTTCCCCCCGCCAGGCCTCTGAATGGAAATCATGCAAGCACGTTTGGCATTTATGGTTTAGCTTTGCGAAGTGAAATCATTTTAAACAGCCATTAGCAGAGCAATATCATTTAATATCACCGTTATCTCTTCTCGTTTGTTATATTAACAAGACCACCATGACTGTGTGAAACTCAGATAACCCTGGCTTTGATAGACTTATCGCGTTTCATTTTAAGTTGGTTTGTTTTGAGTTCCTAATTTGGAGATACATGTTTTGCACGCAGTTATTCATTGGTATGTGTACACCACTGTGTACATGCAAAGCTGACCTCTTATGTAAAGGGTTAACACGCAGAATAAAGTTGACAAGTATGGGGGCAGGATTGTGGTCTCCTATGCATGAAGAGAAATAATCTGATTAATTAAAGCAATGGCCTAGAAGGTTTTGAATGACATTGAGCCTGGCTCAGTTTCAGTTCAACGATAAGCGCTCTACTGTACATCTATGTAATAGGAGATCTCAAGTGGATCGGTGAACAGGTTACAAATTCCGTTTCCAGTGTGTACCTCTGTCAGGCCAAAACTTGGGGCGAGGCTTATTGCAGATACTGTTGATTGTACACAGCAGCTATTGGTGATAGTTGATATTTTTTTATCAGATTTTAATTGATTTTAATCGGCCATATTAAACTTATATAAAACCTTTTCTTTATTTTTAGCCATTGTGCTCTGAGTATGCCAGCCAGCCAGGATGGGAAATTAACTTTTGAACGTGAACATCTACCAGCCACTGACAGATAAATGTTCAAAATTACCAGCCTAACCCTAACCCTAACCCTCTCAAACCAATTAATCGGTTACCAAAATAGTTTTAATAGTTGACAACTAATTGATTAATCGTTGTAGTTCTAAACAAAAGCCAGTTTCACTTAATGATATTTGCATTTAAACTAATATATTTAAACTTTAATATTTTGTTGATCTTGCGGTTAAGAGTAGCTTTCTCAAAACTGTCCACAACTTACTGCCACATCAAAGTTGTCTTGACTTATGTTATGTTGGTCTTCTTAAAGCTATGTGCGCACTGAGCAGCTCTATTATTTAGCAAAATGTAGGATAATAGTTGGATCATCACTCTGTAAACTTACAAAACCCATAATCAATGTAAACAACACTTTTTGGTGGACCTTGCTTCCTGTGTGCAATTACTGCCATAGCCTGTCGTTGAGTAATGGAAATATCTATTAATACTTTTGTTCTGTGAGAGAGAGGAATGCATAGGTAAACATAGAGAGAAAAGGAAATGGAGCAGAATGATGAAAAGCTTATAGACAGGGATAATGACGGATAGAAATAGGAACAAAAAGGCGGTGAAATTAATGGTGATAGAGGTTGAGGCTAAGAGGAGGAGGAACCAGCGAGGAAAAGGCTTTTGATGGCTGAGAGCTGGGGTGGCAGGGCTGTTGAAGAGGATGAAAAATGGGGGTTTGAAAGGCGGTTTTGGGAGTTTATGGAGTAGAGAAGATGAGGAGGAGTTTTGAAGAGGAAGGTGATTTAGAGGTTCTCCTGAGCTTGGGTTAGACGGAGGAGGCGACAATAGACACTGGGGGTATGTTTTTCAGACATGTGCAGTGGTGAAAATGGTAGATATTATAGAGCTAAGTGTGCAGGACCATAGAGCAGAAAGACAGAAAGAGGGGATGAGAAGAGAAAAAAGAAGAAATTGGGGTTGACTACTGGGGAAGATGAGGATTAGGGATGACGGTTTGTTGGAGGCCACAGCGAGGAGGAGAAAGAGGGGGATCAGGGCTCAATGCAGATGGGGGGATGTGAAGAGTGAGTAACGGGGGGCAGGAGGAGGATAGATGGATGTGGGGGAGGAGGCCTTCAGAGGAGTGGCCATCTGTTGTTGCTGCTGTCCTGCGGTGAAGACTGTCGGCTCTTATAGCCAGGCCCCTTCCTTTGAACTTGAACAGAGCCATTTTTGTGTCTGTATGTATGAGACAGAGAGAGAGAGAGAGAGAGAGAGAGAGAGAGAGAGAGAGAGAAGCATACATACACAACTCCCACAATCTGAATCAAAACAAATCATCTGTTTTTCTACTCTATAAAGATAATGTTTGCATACATGAATATGTCTCCAAATGCAGAAATAGCAGTTGTGTCCTTTCACCTTCATTGTTAATGCCTCCTATATAATCCATATCGACTCTGTCCCATCTGTCGATTCCCTTTCCTACTGTAAGGGATACTGCCCATCCCTTGTATCATTAGTGTACCGTGGCTGTGATGATTGAAAGGAGTAAAAGAGCCCTTGTTAGAAGATAATATGAGACTTGCAACTGTTGTAGTCAATACGGCTGTCTCTTTGGTAACCACAGGTGTTTCTGAATTCAAGGCAGTTTGTCCCCTCAGAGTTACTGTAAGGCAGTAGTTGCTCATTAGAACACCACTGTAGTCAACACTGCTTCTGACCACCAGTCTCACCCAGCTGAGAAAACTGTATTCCTTCACCACCAACATACATCCCTGTGCTGGGTTTAAAGGGGTCTTCGTCTCTGCACCACATGTCCATGTGTTCAGCCTTAGAAGCTTGAAACTAAGTTAGCTGGGTAGCTATACAGAGGAAGCTAAGCTAAGAAAATGCAAACAACAACGGCACTAGGGAGAGAAACACACTAACAGCATCCCACAGAAAGAAAACATCACTCCCACTGATGTATTTGAATGTGCTGGGTTCACCACACTGAGCTGGTTTCATAAGAAAATAAACAAGACATGCATGCAATGAGCAGCAACAAACTAAAAAGTTTATTCTTCTACATGTCACAAACACCAAGAATTCCTGCTTAACTCTAAGAGGACACACTTCTTGTTTGTGCTCTCTGGTGGGCGGGCTTTTAAATCACAATGTTACGATGGGACAGGGCTCAGTAGTCTAAAGTCTGTCAGCCATCATTGACTGATAATGTTATCATCTGTCCGCCCAATCCTGCTTCATCACTCTATTGGTTTGTTCACATAGCGTTGACCCACTCGTCCATAAGGTTATGTGTTTGGAAACAATGGTAAGACATCTTATCAGTACAGCCGTCTCTATGAGTTGCCTAAAAAGAAGATTGTGGACTCCTTCAATCAATCACGATCTATAATCGACAGATCACCCGCCCCTATTATGGTGTATCATTTTTTTTCCAAGGGATACATAATTGATCTAATCGTCATCGTTTTTCACAACTAAGCATATCACAACCGCACATTAGCAGCAGTGATGCTCATTTTATTCATTTGATGTCTGTTGTGTCTTAAACTAGTCAAGGTTATTGATATATCGACACATATTGACTGAATATTTGTTTCAGTACTTATTTTCTGCTGTTTCGATTCACTAGAAAAAGGTGTACTTATTTTTTCACACTCTCTTCTGTTGACGCTCATTATTTTTAAAGGGAAAAAAGGGAATGTGTGATAAAGTTTGATATTTAATGTGTACTACAGCCTTTCTGCTGTTCTCTGCTTATAGCCAAGAAAAGTTGTATCTCATTGCCATGGTATAGCCTTGTTATATATATCTTTTGATAAAAATCTAAAATTTTGTTCCCTAAATGTCGTTGTTTTCAAGATACTGTATTGAAGTTATCATGGTGTTGATTTATAATGTTAGAAGTGCAGTAGCATAGGTGTTATCAAGGCTCTCATAATGTGTCCGTATGCAGCTCTGTTTTGCATGTATGTAAGATGCTTCAAAATGATTTCCTGCACTTTATTCCTCGTGATAATGTTTATGCACCTTGTTGCTGAAGGCTGTCTACCTATACACACTGGGGTATCAATTAAGCCTTTTAAAACCACTGGATTGAAAACCTGCATCATGGTCTAATTATGTCTCTGCTGTCAGGAAATGAGTTAGCAAGTGTAGGTAGATAGATGTGTCTGCAGCTGCTCAGTCATCTGATGTGCTGTGGTTTGCAGGAGGATGTTTCCTATTTGCGTGCATATGACTATATTCAGCAGAACTCAACTTCTCGGTAATTAATGTACTGCATTGTGGCATTTCTGAAACCTGTGGTGTGAAGACCTCAGGTCACCTCATAATTTCAAAGTCTCTGAAGTGTTAGGTGCAATGAATAGATATGCAGCAAGGTAACTGTTGGTCACTATTAAAGCAACCAACATTTATTTAGAAAGAAAACTCATTTGTATTTGCTTCAGTGGAGAGATTAAGAGTGTTCAGTGCACTTTCAGAGGCTTTTTCACCTCATGAAGTGGACTGCAGTTATTTTTGGGAAACAAATGTCAAGTGTGTTCATAATGACTCCTGTTTCCTGTTTCTTGTGAGCAAGTTTAGTAAGTTAAGTAACGGGTTAACACTAGTTTTGGTTGTGTTAATGACTTGGGTTTCCTAAAGACCAAGTTTAACATTTCTTATACATGGAGAGCTGTTTCACCAGATTCGTTTGTAAGATTTGATAATTGTATTTTAATATAATTTGAAGAATTGGGTTTAAGGATATTATTATTATATTTCTGTTTGTTTATTTATTAGAATCACACACATTCACTGTTGTAACCTCCCTGCACTGGAAGTTAAAGCTGCTGTAAGCGTTGTTGTCGCTTTTTGCTAACTTTCTGTTTGTTTTGCTGTTAGCAAACATCAAACAACACCCCTCTCTCCTCTCTACGTCACCACATGAGCATGTAGCGGTAATTGCCAGACATAGCAGCAAACAAGAGGATCCTGCTCTCTGCACGTCTACGAGCAGACATGACCACCTCTTTATGGAGTTGTCTTTCCTGATTGGATAAAATGAGCAGGGATACCAGAAAATTATTTTCTCTTTTACTGCATAAGCAGGGGGAGGAGAGATATATGTTACTGACCAAGCATTTCATAACAATGATTACTTTTGAAATATAGAGCTATTTAACGCATATTTTAATAAAAAGCTTTAAGTATGTTCTTGTAGCCAAAATCATTTTTACATGTTGTCCAACCCAAACCAATGTGTCCCTGAGGTCCTCTCTTGACACCCATTACAAACATACCAACTTCTGTTAAGAGAACTGGTTGATATCTGGGATTTATTGTAAACAGGCTGTGTTTTTATCTGATATTAGCCGCTTTTGTAATACACTGTGATCACAATGGTATTTCATTACATCATTAGTGTCCTAAGATCTAAGAAACAAAACTGTTTTACATCTGTTGTTATAGCTACAACACTGAGGCCTGCTGAAGTTAACAGTGCACACTGTTAACTTCAGCAGGCCTCAGTGTTGTGTTCATGCCCTGACCTGTCTAGTGTTTGCTGGCCTTATATTCAAGGCATGCTGCGATAGGCTCCAGCCAACCATGGATAGATGGATGGTTATGCCACCGCTGTCTAACAATTAGATGGAAACTAAAATCCCAATGCACAATGATACAAAATTGATTGTGTAGCTCTGGATTGACACATCTACTTTGTCATGGCCAGTCAGCAGCGCCTGACCTCATTTCAGCTCTCTTTTATGTGCTGCCTTTCTTTTCTGCTTCCTCTGATTTTTTTTTAAAACAAATATCCATTATAGCTGGTCAAGGCCGACCAATATTGACCTGAAAGATAAATATTTTTTTGCAGATATTGTGATCTAGCCTTTGTTCATTTGCACTTGACTGTGTTGTGACATGTTTAAATGTGGCATCATTTGACTGTTTTACAGGTACGTCATCGGGCTTCAGACCAAGTTATGGCTCTGAAGATGAACAAGCTCAGCAGCAACAGAGCTAACATGTTGCGAGAGGTCCAACTAATGAACCGGCTTTCCCATCCAAGCATACTCAGGTTGGTAACTGAATAAATCATTGTCTTTTGAACAGAGCTTATTTTGTGAGAACAAACATTCAGAAACCAACTTGAAGACCAAAACAATGTTTATATTCCACTTTTTTGTAGTAGTTGGTTGTTGACAGATGTAAAAAAAATGATTTTTCCTTTTAGCATGTTGCAAGAAATTCAACATTCAGATGCCTTAAATAACTTGGAGCTTGCTTTCATAAATTCACAGTAGTCTTATTTAAAGGTCAAGAGTTAATGTCACTGAGTAAGTGCTAATAATAAATGATGAGTAAATCCTAATTTTTTCCACACATATGACGCTACACATATTAGTCATTACTTATAGCACGTTCCACTTTCAGTTTTTAAAAATATATTATGTTGCTATACGCTTCAACCCCTACCTCTCTCACTTGTTCATGAGTCTGTGGTTGTGACCTGTTTCCTTTGGGGTTGGCTAGAAACTGTGTCAAACACAGAGCCTATTAACAATGGTTTTTCTAAGCTGCCAGCTCCTGTTAGAGCTGCAGCAGCTGCCTGGAGGCAAAAAGCGAGGAGGACCCTTTCTGTCACAAGGGAGCAGGATGTGGCTATGAAAAATTAGGTTAATTTTTTTAGAGATTGCGGTCAATGATTAGTCAGACAAAAAGGGCAAAGTGTGACACTGTGTGAGCCCCTCACACCTGTGTCTCTCCTCCTCAAGTTTTTTTCTCTTTTGTGTTCCTTCAATTTCACAGTGAACAGTTTTCAATAGTTTTTTACTAGCTGACCAGTCCCAGTAACGCGGAGTGGGACTTCTTGAATTGTAGACAGCCGATTGGCTTTTCCTCCTAATAACTCAAGGCACAGGCAGTCTTCGTTCTTACTCAAACAAAATATGTCAAAACTTGTTTTCCTGCTAACTGGATGCTAACACTCTTTCTTAGAGCGATTGGTACGGCGTATCATTCATTCCCTTAAGACTTGAGGTTGGCGACTTTATCAAGAGAATACTACTAAAACGTATTGCTTAGCCTACTTAGCAAACACTTCTAAAGCCTGGACAGTGCTGCTGTTGCCTCAGTTATTATGACACTTTATTGCTTACGCTGGTTCCAACGAACACCGGAAGTATCACCCATAGTCATGTCCCCATTAACCTCCCCAGGAAAGTTGCAGATTGTCCTGTGACTTTCATTGATAAATGTCTCTACTGCATTTTATGTCCTGTATTGAATTCAGGACAGCTTAATTGCTGCACTGTCACTGCACTCATTTTATACATTTATTTATTCATTTTATTTTCGTTTTCTGTTGTTGTTTTGTTTTCAATCTTGCTCTAATTGTACTTCTTCACCTTATATAAAGCACTTTGTACTTTTAACTGCCTCTGTATTTAAAAGTGCTATACAAATAGACGTGCCTCGCCTTGCGTTTTACGACAGGAAAAGGAAAGGTCGGTAGGCAAAATAAAACTTTATAGCAAAGACAATTCAGATCGAGGCAAGAATAGTATTGTTCTTTTTTTTGTGGTAAACACTTTTTTTTGTCAACTTCACATTCTGCTCTGGGCTTCTTAGTGGGAGAGTGTGTGTTTATTAACATGCACATACATGCATAAATGCCTGCATGTGCACAGTATCTTTTTACAATGCCATCATTGTTGAGCTTGCCTGGTGGATTGTGTGTGTGTGTGTCTGTGCGTTAACAAGCAGACACTGAGGGGGTCATTGTTCGCTGAAATCCAACAAGGACCCACAAAGTTGACCTTTTTCATTGCCTCCAGAATTATGAGGCCTTCAACGCTGCTGGTGAACAAAGTTGGTTCATATGTGGCTTTGCACACACACATTGTTTTACTTTAGTTGAAAGGGTGCATGGTCCCTCCTGGGTTAAGGACATTTTCCAGCCTTTTAGGCTCATGACCATTCGTAATAGGCCATCAAAAGAGTAAAAAGATTGCATTGTCATCAAGCTAAAACAATCAGTTTTTATCTCTTGTGTAAAAAAGGGATCAGTTGGAGATGAAAATACACACACAGAAGGGAAAGAGCAGTGTGAAGGATTTTGTTTCTATTAAGTATGTAGAAATTGATAGGTAGAGGGAGAAATGGATGGAATGCGGGTGAAGCTGTTATTATCCTCCTGTTTGCAGACAGTCTCGCAGTTATCACTTGTCTGGTCTCGCCCACTGGAATCTTAATCCTTTCTTCACCATTCTTCCTGCTTTCTCTGTTAACTAACAGCAGATAAGGTCATCCAAATGTTTTGTTCCTGTATTCCCACATATTTTTAAATTGTTGTGGCCCTGTAGTGTTTGAACTTGAAGATAAGCTAAAATCTGTATGTACTGGGTTTCCTCCAAACTTCTCTTTAGATTCTGCTTGTCTCATTTAATCAATTCCAATCAAATTCTACAAAACATCCTCACCTTCATCTTGCATCTCTTTTGTGGTTTTGCAGGTTCAAGGGAGTGTGTGTCCATGAAGGCCAGCTTCACGCTCTAACAGAGGTAGGACAACACACACAAACACACTGCTTCACATTAAAGCGTGTGTACAACTAATGATATGTGAGATCAAAGTGTCTCTACTCTGGAACTTCATGCGTCTACATGTGAGACTTGAAGCACCCATGTGTGTATATGTCCTGCGAAATCCTACAGGTGAACATCACGTCATGCACGAAAACAACACGCACTAGTCTGTAATTGTGGTAACCAAGAGAACTGAATGTTCTTGTGTATACATAATACTTAGGCTGTGTGTGTGTGTGTGTGTGTGTGTGTGTGTGTGTGTGTGTATGTGTGTGTGTGTGTGTGTGTGTGTGTGTGTGTGTGTGTAAGGGAGAGAGATGGGAAGAGTGAGGGAGAATATGATACAGGCAGCTAATAAAATCCTCCAGAGATGCTTAATGTTAGGACATACACCATTAGGGTTACAGTGAGCAATATTTTCTGGGGTGCACAAAGCCTATATTTAACCTGTGTATGTTTATCTGTGTGTGTCTGAGTGAGTGTGCGAGAGAAGATAACCATTGATTATTCACAGAAAATGCTTGATAATGTAGCAAGGGTCAATATAATCTAATGCCTAATTAATATTGGATTGGTTTGAATGGTTACACTTGGTTTTCTTTTTAGGTTTTTTGCTCTAAAAGACACTGACCCAATGTGTAGCAGATGCACAGAATGTGAAAGACTAATCTGAAAAACACAGTCTGCAAATATTCTTCAGTTTATTTAGAGCCATTGGCTAGGTATCATTTGCTGATCAGAACATTGTTATCATTGCTAAACGATGGATTGTAGATAAGCGAATGTTATTATGATAAAGGACAATTATTGGCAGAGCTGAAACAGTAAGACAATCAACAGAAATTTAATCAGCAACTATTGTGATAATTTTTCAGAAAATCCTATATGTTAGCCGGTTATGACGATAACTGTGATATTAAAAAGTTAAAGGTTGATATCATGTTAGAAATACACATATAATAATATTTTGCAAATAATCAAGTGCCTCTTGAATCATTTCCATTTCTTTCCATTCTTGCATTGTGATAGTAAGTGGCGGTGATGCACTTTGTTTGTTGTCACCATGCATAAAAGGGGAAAAAGAGGAGGAAGAAGAAGACGCAGTAATAAGTAGATAGCTAGCTACTACTACAGTGTGTGGCAACTACAGCTGCACAAAATCATGTCAGAGGAGATGGCAGATGGGAGCGAGGCACTCACTTACGTAAATATCCTAATAATATCGTTATTATAAAATCTTTTGGCTACCATAATCATGTCATGAAAATCTGATATTGTGACAGCTCTTGTGAGAAATAGCTGCTTCTCCTTCTTGCATTATAGTAAACTATATTTCTTTGAGTTATTTTTTTGAGCACTAAAACACACAGTCATGATAGATGTACATGTGCATACATTCACGCACATACACGTCAACTGCTGAATCAGTGGCTTTAGACGTATTTGTTTCTACACATTTATATTTGAATACACATTCAACGGGCAAATACATGTAAATGTGGACAAATAGTACAAAACACGCGATTCATCCCTCTCTGAAGAAAGCATACACTGTTAAAGATGCCTCCCGCCGCACGCACATGTACTTGATTACACTGTTGCTCTGCACAATGAATGTGCTTATTGTAGCCTTGACGAGCAAAGACAAACACCAACTTTCTGCAGTTGTGTAACACATCACACTTCTTATGATACCAGATTTGCACTTAGTTTACACAAACAAACACACACACTTTTTCTTATACAGTTGCAAAATGAATCCGCACACATGTGGATACACATGCGTGCACGCTGCGGTAGGTCTGTATTCCTGCTGCAGGGTAAACAGATCCTGTTGTGTCGTGTCAGGACTAAACTGAATGCTCTGACCCTGGTAGCAGCCTCATGCTGTTTTGTTACCTGACCCCCACTATGAGGCCGTGCTCAGAGGAAGTGGAGAATTAAGTTACTGCATGGCCCCAAGCTACCTTAAGAAACTCACTGTCTCTCAAACACAGACACGTGCAGATCCATGAACAAATGCAACATACACTAAAGCCAACTTTTTAATTAAGTATTTTGCTGCTTATGTTAGCATTAAGAACAGAAAAATTCAAGAAGCCAGGTCATCCCGAGCCACCCAACCCCCAACATAACATTGCAAAATTTATATAGAGACGCTTATCGGTACCAGGGGTTGAGCGAGCCAGATCACACAGATGATGATACCATAGTCAGTGCACAATTGGACCATGATGGGTATCTGTCATCTACAGGCAGCCAAAACCTGTTAGTCTGCTCAGCCAATCATAAAATCATGTTGGGTCTGATTTTAGTTTTGTTGCACAGCTCTGATTTGGTCCTGTTAGACTGTGCTGAAGGCTGAGATGTATCATCATTTCTTTGAGCTCCGTTTACAGCGTTGCATCTTTACATGACTTCCTCTGACAGTCACTATTTTTTGACTGCTGACTTCCTGAAAAACTCAAGCAGGAAAGCTTGTTATGTAACTATGACAACCAGTAACATTTTTTATTGTTACAACATTATTAAAATGCACAGTAAATGAACAAAAACCTGATAAATTTTGCAACACCTACTTTGGGAACCATTGATCTTAAACATCAAACCTTGTTTTGTCTCTGCTGAATCTCAGTCTAATGCACTTTATATGAAATGCTTCTGCAATCATAATCTAGGCTAATGGTAAATCATGACCCATGGCAGGATTATACTGCTGTTTGAAGCTGCTCCCAGCAGCAAACAAGGTTTCTTTTGTTTGAGTCTTTCCGGGTTTTTTACCTGAAACACACACACACACATACACACACAGACACACAATGTAGTAGAGCAATTTCCACAGCAGTTGACACCAACCGTATGTTTCTCATTTCCTCAGCACTCTACAGTATACCTGATCATGGCGAGGCACATGTATGGCTCAAACATGTGCTATGTCAAGTAATTACTGTGGTATATGAGTAACTCTACAAATAGGATAAAGCAAATTCCTGGGGAAAATGCCTGAATAAGAGGCTTTTTTGAATATGACTTACTTCAGTTACTTTTCGTTGACACAGCAGGTGCACTCTTCAGCTAAACCATGTGATTGGCACTTTGGACCAGACGCATTTTGCATTCGCTGCATATTCTGTCAGTGGGAGAATATATTGTGTGCTGTCTAGGAAGTTGGATTAGACTTAGTTTTACTTATCTTCAGTGGAGTTTTCCCCTACTTTTATCTATCTTGACCAGGCAGACAACAGCTGTTGAACTCTGTGGCTACTGAGGAATTTGTTGGACAAATACCATAATCCTCTGACGTCTTGAATTGGGGTCTCCGTGTGTGAGTGTGTGTGTGTGTGTGTGTGTGTGTGTGTGTGTGTGTGTGTGTGTGTGTGTGTGTGAGAAAACGTTTGGTAGTACAAGACTGCAAGACGGAAGCTCCAACTTTAGGAGCATCACTTTATCTTTCTTCGTACATTCTCAGAATTTTTTTTAACTATTGAATTGTACATTAATTTAAATAAAGCCCTAAGCAGCAAAACTGTTGTAGGATCAAGAATAATATCATTATTATTGATTAATTTTATATTGAAATAATTTATAATATAATATTATATTCCATTTACTGCTATTCTTCTTCAATATAGCGATCATGTTCATTGATCCTGTTGTTATTGTTGTTGTTGCAGCTAGATGGTGGAACACATAAATCGGTTGCTGTATTCATGAATAGAAACTTGATGTTGATAGCCTGGTTGGTAAAGCAGTTTTTCAGCAGCCCTGGGCTCTAATCCAGAGGGGATCTATTCAACATAAAGCCAATTATTCTATTTCTTACACTTTACATATGTATATAATGTATATACAAATGTAGGATATCTTCTTTAAGATGACACTGATAGAAAACTAAATCCAATTAGTATCTATTTTGATGTCCTCATTGTCCTGTCACCCTCACTTACGTGGTCTTGAGAGATGGTGTGACTAGGGGTGTAAAGCAGTCAGTTTAGGAGAAATAATGGCATTTGTTGTAGGATGGCAGCTCAGTGAGTTGATATAACACTGATATAACTGGCCTGGGTTTGGGTTGCATCTTTTCGAGGCTCAGTAAAGACATGCAGTCAGTTTTTCATTTATTGTAAAAATATGCTAGGATTAGATTTAATCTGACCAGAAGCCCAGTTTATTTTATAGCATGAAGAAGAAGAGACCTCCTCCTCCCACCAGCAGCCCCCTGTGCCCTAATTCCGTGCCTGTCAGTCACATCAATAACCGCAGCTAAACCAGACCACCATTGCTTTATCCCGTCTATGTAGTTAACCATCGTTGTCCAGGATATTTGACGTGGGATTAGTGTGTCTGTGTGTTTGCATGCAAGCAGCAAGGTCAGACAAGTTCTTCTGGATCAAAGCTGACAGACCGAGTGAAGGAACCTGGATACTACTAAACCCACTGAGCTGATTTGTCAAGCAGCCTGTTGGATGGTCAGACACATTCAAATACATTTGTACATGTAGGAAACTACCAGTCCTGTCAGCCATTTGAATAGGCTCCCAGTTTTTATTCGGTCAGTTGGTCGATAAACCAGCAAGGCCCCAGGCAGGCAGGCCGTCTGTGTCCCAAACAACCCACCAGTCATCAGTCATCCACTCTGTGAGCCAGCTGGATAGGCAGTTGGTTTGTGTAATGTACTTAGTCGATACTTGTATGTACCTTTACAACATAATGAGTCAGTCGGTCAGTACTCCAGTTGATTATAGAATTATCAAGCCAGCTAACCAATCTGTTGTTTCTGTCACTGGTCACCATAAGTGTGAAGAGTTTTCACACCAACTGAATGAGGATGTCTCACATTTATTTCCTGTTAAAGGTTGTTTGACATCTCCCCAGCTCATTGACAGACAGACTATATGCAGCCAAACAGGAATATTTTTCTGTTCAAAATGTAGCAATTCAATTCCTGGCTGAAGAACATTTACTGTCAGTACTCAGTTATTGTTTGACAAGCGTAATCCACCCATTTTTGTCATTCAGTATGTTTCAGTATTTAAAATGAAATCTCTTATATCTGTTTGATGGCCTTGCACCTTTGTTTAGATTATTTGAAATTGAAAACTGAAATTGTATATCTATTCATGTTTCGCCTTTTCTTTTGTGTCAATGTTTTTGTTAATATTAATATTCACCTACTTATTTATTTATGTCTTTCTTTGTCTTCAGTACATCAATGGTGGAAACCTGGAGCAGCTTCTAGATAGCAACAAACACCTGAGTTGGCCCACAAGGGTGAAACTGGCCTGTGAGATCGGCAGTGGTCTGGCCTACTTGCACTCTAAAGGCATATTCCACCGGGACCTCACCTCCAAGGTTAGCTAGACGGGCTTATTGATTGTTAAGAGAGAAACCACAGCTAGAAATACAACTTCTTGTGGCCCCAGAACACCAACGTAGCATTCTTTCTACCTTAGATATGTTTTTGATTAGATTTATTTTGATAAACCAACTTTCACTGTATATTACTCTTGTACTCTTGTATAACATATATTTTACTCTTGTCTGTAGTGTTAGTTATTTATCCATCTAGATTGTTTTGTTTGAATTGCTGTATTTCAAAGATTTCAGCTGTAGAAGATTCTTAGAGTCTTCCTTCTCTTAATATAATGTAACTGGATGGCACTCGGCTTTTGGGGCTCAAAGTGCCAAAAAATACTTTTGAAAAACTGAACTGCAATAACTCACAGAAATAACAGAAATCATGATCCAGTTACTCAAGATAATCCAGACTACAGTTTCGTGTAGGAACACTTTTCGTGTATAGCATGCATCTACTCATGAACGAGAGGCTTGAGCTCATGACAGCACGGGATGTAAATAATAATGTAGTCCTCCTCAGCTGAGCTTTAACGTTAAAAAGCTTAGTTAGCTAGCTTCTTGTCCATGAAGAGGTGTAAGCTTCCTTTTCCACGCTGTTACAGTTGGCAGATGTAATTTCTGGTAGATAGAAAATTCACACCAAAACAGTCTGTATGTATAGATGGCAAGAGGTAAGAGGACAAATATGTATTTTTTTGTTTTTCAGTGTGATCTATTAAACATGTCAGGTATCTTGACACACTTATTTGCTCTCTTACTTGTGGACTTGTTAACCTCTCTGTAAAGAACACAGTGTCACAGTCAGATGTGATAATCTGTATCGGGCAGCTTCTAGTTTTACAGCTTGACCCGGAGCCATGTTGACATGGAACTGGCAGAGAGCAGGAACAGTTTGCACTCTGCTGCAAACTTGTATTAATTTCCTGTCGAGGCCTATAATTGTTCATCCGTAGAAGAATAAAGTTCAGTTCAAGGAGGAATTTAAACAACTTCAATATCCTTATGACGCATATCTCAGTCATGAAACCCCAATGCACAGAGCAACTTTCCCTCTATTTTTCAAATATTTTAAGTAATGTAATCATGCACTTGTTCTTTTTACGCTCCCCTTCCAACTTTCTACTTTGTTTTAGAGATTATTCTGTATTTTTATAAAGCTACATGCCAATATACCCTTCCCTTATAAAGGAGTTATAAACTATAAATTCACAAAGTGCAAGAAATTCTCAAATATGTACCTTACATTAAGGTAGCAGCAGAGTGAAGCACGCTTACCCTAGATGTAGTTTTCATGGATTAATGTATCATAAGTTCTTGCAAGTTGAATGATATACAATATAAAAATGATTTATGAGAATTATGGAATATTAACATTCAGCGCAACTGAACAAATATCTATTGATACCAAATGTAATTTTGTAAACTGTCATGATACACAGGATTTTGCAAATGATGTCAGCAGAGCATCCATAGTATTTTTTATTTTTTTATTTACAGTATAATTTTAGAGCTGTTTGAATGATATGAATGACGAATGCAACAAATAATAACAGAAGATTAACAAATACTTCCTTTTAGGGTAAAGAGGAAGAGTTCAGACCAAATGTCCTGTTCACTTTTTCTGTTGTACATAGAAGGAGAATGTACAGTAAAATTAAACTGAAGGCTTAAGTTCAATCAGGAAGTGGAGGTTTGGCCACAAAATGTTTTTTTTATATTGCTCTATGTCAATGTCACAACTTCCTCAACCTAGCACGTGTGATAATGATGCAATTTTTTTCCTTTATTCACAGAACTGCCTGATCAAATGTGATGACAATGGCTACACAGCGGTGGTGGGAGACTTTGGCCTGGCAGAAAAGATCCCCACAAATGCGTAAGGAGCGCTCCACTAATTACTGCTCTCAAAAACCGAATGGCTAATCGTTGCAGCTCTATTTGTGAGAGCTTTGTAGCCTCTTTTAGCTCTCTGTTTTGATTTTTAGCGGCATAATTCCTCTTTGGTTGATTTTCAGCCGTTCCCATCAACCCCTGTAGGCCCAAAGTTTATACACAAATCCATGTAAACTACTTACCAGTCACGGTAATGGTAAACATACAGTTAGTGAGTGGCTGGTAAACGAAAAGTCAAACATTTAGCAGTCAGAGCTCCAGATATTTCTCTCAGAAAAACAGAGCTAAAAGAAGAATGAATATTGGACTTAGCCAATTGTTTGTGCATATGGTAGCAATATCAACTTCATAATCCAGTGATTTGGTGGTAGCTGTCTATGTCTTTGCTTGTGCTGATGCTTTATCTGCCCCCTAGTGGCCAAACATGGATAAGTGCAGCTTTAAAGCTTTATCAGGTGTCATCAGCAAAACCTTCTTTATGACCCAAAAGCAAAATACTGTACTTGGCTCTGAAGATGACATGGTAGGTCAATTGACACTTTGGAAACCTGTCTAGAGGAGGAGTGTCACATCTGGTGCAACTTATTTTAATTAACCATAAAGAGAGAAAATGTCAGGTCAGAAAATGTTTATTCCAGCATGTGATTATCATTTTCTCCATGTCTGTTTTTTTTCTGTTTTTCTCTTTACAGCTGTTTGTAAGTCACTTCAGTGTGTTCCTCCTCATACCTGGCACAGAGTTATTTATTAACTCATGTGTCCGACACTGACATTAACAGCAGGCTGTATAGTTCACATTCTCTTCTTTAGTGTTGTGATAACAGGAGGATAGTATAAGAGCAGGGTTTTGGTTTGGTGTCAGAGGGGGGCTGCTTCTCTGTTGTTAAATGTCTATAATCTCATATATCTATGCATGTGTTTGTGGTTATGTAAACATGTATGAATAATACACAGAATGATGCCACACCTAACACTTTTTGCTAAGTGATAAGGTGTGGTCCGACTTCACCCAGTCTGAATCCAAACAGAGCAAGAGCTACTGAATTTAAAGGATTATAGAGTTAGAGTCTTTATACAGACTAAGTGACATCATTTTAAAAACTGATTGTAAGGTCAGACAGCAGTCATTCTCTGCCTGGTACAGTTTAAAACTGCAATTATGTGTGAACTAAAGGGAACACACAGAGCAAGAGGATAATTTTAAGTGAAAATGCCACCAAGGCAGACTTCTCTTTCATATTTGCATGCTTGTGCGGATGCTCTTTATCAAGTTCTTTTATCCCGCATAGTGTTCATATTAACATTAATGAGATAGACATTAGTTCACATGCTCCCACAAATGCACTCAAACTGGCTTTTTGTGTAAGTACATTACCTCTACTGAAATGTAATGGAACACTTCTGTTACTCGCCAGTCTTTAGCAAGGTCTGGTCAGGATTTTCTTCCTGGTGGTGCACTGAACTTTCTTCAGCTTGACTTATTGAAACAAAGATTGGCGTGAAGTTTGTTCTGCCTACATGATTTTATTACTTCCGCCAAGAAGGTTACATTTCCCCCGTGTCCATTGGTTGGTTGACTTGAATTCCACCAAACTTGGTGACCCAGAATAGAAGCCATTAACTTTTGGTGCCTATCCAGATAAAAGGATGTCAAAGCCTCTGAAGTTTCTCGAATTATCTGGCACATGACAATGACTTCCTCATTATAAGAGATCAGACACATCAACGTGTGTTACGTAATTGTCAAACGTGTCTGTGTGTGTTGTGTGTGTGTAGTGCTGAACGAGAGAAGCTTTCAGTGGTCGGTTCCCCTTTCTGGATGGCTCCGGAGGTGCTGAGAGACGAACTCTACAACGAGAAGGTAAAGTACCTCTGACCTTTGCGATTGCAGAAATTAATACCAAGAGGTGGTATTAGCTGAGATGGTGTGAAAATAAACTGAAATAAGATTACATTAGATGAGTGTTGATTAAACTTCAACACTTTGGGAAAATAGATCATAACAGCAACAAAAAATAAAGTATATAACACTAATGATACAGAGAAAAAGTGTGAAGTTTAGTGGGTCGTAATTCAGACATTGGAGGTCAGAGGATTTGGTACATTTTTAGCAGAAATTAGGAAATATCAGGGATGTTTCAACTTACAAAAAAAACAGTAGTTAGCCATTTTTGAGAAAGGAATCAGAGGGGAGGAAACTTTACTTGTGTGTGTTTGCATGTCTTCATGTGTGTGTGTCTGTTTTCAGGCGGACGTATTCTCCTATGGGATAATCCTGTGTGAGATCATTGCAAGAGTCCAGGCTGACCCTGACTTCCTCCCCCGCACTGAGGTGAGTGCTTGTCTACTTCGCACCTCTTCTTCACCCTGCAACCCTGTAATGCTCCGTCTGCCTGTTTGCTCTGTGCACGGGTTGATGAGTTGGTCTCCCACTCTGGCAAAAACTGCAACAGAAATTCAGTTATTGGCTGATATTATTGACCAGTTATAACTCAACACATATATAGTGGCATATGCGAAAATGATATCCAGGACTGACTGTTGCTCTGTACATTCCTAGCATGAGATTGCATGTTTATTATTTAATATGCAAAGAAGGGACTCAAAAGACAGTATATATTTTACATAATTTACATAATCTCATAAGAGATTTACATTTTGAAACTTGCAGAGACACAGCACACAGCCTGCATTATTTTACATTTCAGCCTACTGATAGAGCCAAATGCAAACTTGGCAGTCAGCAGTACTGTATCAGAGGGATTAGTTTGACATGAAGCTGGTTTTGGCAGGAGATTTGCAGTATGTCAAACATCTCTCTGTCTCTGCCTTTATCCCACTTTTGGAATAGTAAATAAGAATTTCCTGTTTAACTTTCACATATCTAAATCTTTTTGTCTCCGTCTTCTCTCTGCCACCTGACCAGAACTTCGGCCTGGACTATCACACGTTCCAGCATATGGTGGGAGACTGTCCGCCTGACTTCCTCCAGCTGGCTTTCAACTGTTGCAATGTGAGTCCACCACAATTCCTGTCCAGTCTGTCTCAGTTTCTGTCAATTATGATGTTACTGTCTTGTAACAATCTGTGTTCACTTGTAATAGAGATGAAGAGCAACGGTAGCAGCCATGTATCTGCGAAAATGAGTGCATGGTCATGATTGTCATGTTTAAAAGGACAGTTCACTCTAAAATCAAAGATATTGTGTTTTCCTCTTGCCTGTCTGTAGTGTTTTTAAACCATCCAGATTGTTTTGGTGTGAGTTGCAGAGTTTTGGAGATATTGGCTGTTGAGATGTCTGCCTTCTCTCCAATGAAACAAAACGAGATGGCACTTGGCTTGTGGTGTTCAAAGAGCCAAATAAATACAGTTGTAAAAACTCATGACCTAGTTACTCAAGATGATCCACAGACCTTATTGTGAGCAGTTTCATGTAGGAACCGATCTTCAACTGGCAACAGCATGCAGAAGGAAGCGTTGAACTACTCATGTGCTACAGGGTTGCTAACTCCGCCAACTCAGCTAGCTAACGCCACAGACACCATAACTGTCGACGTCCTGCACTGTCAAGAGCAAGAGCCTTTCGTCCATGAGTAGATGCACGTTTCCTTCTGTGCGGTGATTGGGTTGGTGGTTGTAGTTCAGTAGAAAGAAAATAGTTCCTGCACAAAGCTGCTCAAAACAAGGTCCACAGCACCACAAGCCTAAAGCCATCTAGTTTCATTATATTCGAGAGAATGCAGACATGTGTATGGCAGATATTTAAATTAATAAATAGCACTACAGGTAAGAGGAAAAATATGTATTTTGGATTGTGGGATGAACTGTCCCTTTAAGTGGATCTACTCTACAACAATAAGGTGTTTACAACAACCTTTTACCTGTGTAGCAGAGAGATTTTCTGAAGTGGGTTTTCTTGTTTTCCACAGTTTAATTTTTTTAATTTCTTAAGTAACTATGATTCCCTTGTTCAGTCAATCTGATTATCTGAATAATCTGATTAAACTCACTATCCAGGGGGTCTTCTGTTCACTTAAAGCTGGATCAGATACGTGGCAGACTCAGCTTTTCTTAATATAACATCGATGTGTTGTTAAATTGAGTGACTGTTGAAATGAGGAGGAATATTTAATAAACCGAATCAAATATACATTTTTATGAGATTCTTGACAGTTTAATTTTACTCACACTTTAATCACTGAAGTGGAATTTAATGCCTTTTTTCCCACTGTCATACTTACAAACAGCAGAGGATGAGAGCATTAAAGATTTTGGAGCACCCTGCTGATTGATCCTATATTGGCTCCCTCCATCCCCTCTCATCCTTGATTGTCTCGTTTTTATCATCCTTGTCTCCCTTATTCTCGAATTTCATTTTCTTAACAGTCAGTTTTATAGTCTTTCTTTTGTCCCCCATCTTGTTTTTTTCTTATATTCATTTTCTTTCCAAACAACATTTCCCTTTCACCTTCTCCCACTTCCACATTGTCTATCTTCTTCTCCTTATTCTTCACAAGTTTGTTTTGCTTCCACCTTCCTTCTTCTTTAATTTCAGTCCCCAATTTTTCTTCTAATCCTCCTCATTCGCAAATATTTTAGTTAAGGTGCTTTGTGTTAAATCTCTAACTTTAGCAAATCCCTGTTCAAAGAAAGAATACACAGATAATATTTCAATAGACATCTGATAATAAACTTACACAGGAGTCCTACTGCTTCCAGTTCCAGACATTTGCTTCCTTATTCAAACATATTAAGTCATTGTTTTCCATAGGCTTCTCTTTTGTACCACTTCCTGTTGAGAAGTTTTTTGAAGTAAAGGGCCAATTAAGGCCATAAAGCAATAGCCCATTTATGCCATAAAACAATATAGAAGATTTCCTGGAAAACCAATTTGTCAAATAAAATGCAAATGCTTGGAGAGGCACCAGCGTGTCATATATCCTCATGTAAATTCAATTTTACCTGTAGCACATTTGAAATGGACAGTAATCTTGTTGGTGTGTGTTTTCCTTTTCCTTTAGAATAAGCTGATGAGTGCAATCTCTCCCCACTTGTGCACCAAGTTACTATATTTGAATCTCATCCTTTTCCATATATCCATTTATTCTCCTCTCTCCAGATGGACCCTAAACTCCGTCCATCCTTCCCAGACATCGTCAGGAACCTGGAGGAGATTCTTGCACGCCTTAAAGTTGAGGAGATGGAGCACGAGTGTGTCCCACTTAGTGGGGACATCGACAAGAAGACCATACCTAAAGGTAACAGCACTTCAGCTTCAGCTAATTTCAGCTTCAGCTTTCCAGTCACTAAAAGTCACCTCCCTTTGTTTACAAGAAGATGCCTGTAAATTCCTGTAATAGACTGTAGTAGGAATGGGAGCTGTAATCAAAGCAAGGCCACCTATTTTATATTCTTCTACTCTATCCTTTCACCCCTTTTTACCGATGCTTACAGGCTCTGCTTGTACTGCACTACAATCCAGTCCAGTCAGTGTTTAGCCTTACAGAAACTTCCCTCCTCTCCTAATGACAGTTCCTCTTTAAAAGCACACTGTTTATTCCTTGTTTGTCCAGTTAGTTATGATAATGTCTACTCTGTCCTCGCCCAAACATACAACCACTTTTGTTCAGGCCAGATTTTTACTTAATTTAATGTTTAGCCCCACAATGAGTTTGTCAGGAGAGTCAAGGGCCTAACTATACTATAATCATTCTAACTCAAGTGGATGACGTAGACCCCATCACAGCTATAATGACAATGACAGTGGAGAATGATATACTGTAGTTGTGATCACTTTCAGAGCGATTTGATGAACAATAGAGACCCTGGCAGTCGATAAAAATCCATCTGCATCTACAGTTGTACAGTAGATATGTAGCCTACTAGATGGGCACTGATAAAACATAGAGCTAAATTACATCTTGAACACATAAATGTCAATGAAATCGATCAGTCGAATCAATGTGAGCAATATGCATTGATTTAACTGACAGAGAGAGGTGGTGGAAAGTGCAAAATCAAACAAGAGGACGAGTCAGAAATAACCCTTAAAATGTTAAAGCATACTGCCCAATGAATGGAGCCTGTCTAGATGTACAGAGCTTCTTGTAAGATGTCCTACAATTGATGGTGTTGCACTCAAATTTGTCTCTAATTAAATATAAAAGGCATCCCTGCATGGCGAAAAGATGCAAAGCAACAGAATTAATGTTATATTCTACATATAACCTTTTACCGGATGTTGGATGTAGCCTATTTGTAAATACCAACATTGTGATGAGTAACTATCATTTATTGACATATTTTCCTCAGTAACTCTAACAATACAATTACATTTATTTTGTAATTTAATTACATGTAAGTAGTTACTTCCCAACACTGGCAGTATCCTTATTTCCACTTTAATATCTGTATACTCTGTTCTTTGCACCCCTGTAGGTTATTCAAGTGAAAAGTTAAATATGTCCAAAAATGTATCTGTCTGTATCACACTTCAAAGGACCAGTGTGCAGAGTCCTCAGTAATAATATAAACTTCATCATGACTTGGGAGGAAAACTGGTCTGAGATCAACATTCCTATTTTGAGATACTTGATCCATGCAAGCCCAGGTTTCACTTCTAATTTGGTCCAGCGTTCAGCCGCCTGCATGTCTGACCATCACGGAGTCAGGAGGCAGTAATGTTTTTGTTAAGACAGTCAAACTGCTCCTCCTCCTCAGTACTACAGTTTATGAAGAAGAAGAGCACAAACATATGACATCAACATCTGACATCACAGGAGCAGAACTGATTTATACTAGTGACTTAAGTGGTTTCTTACGTCTGGTGTTGTGTTGTAAAATCTAGCTTAAAAGGTTTATAAAACAGTCTGGGCCTGTTGACATGAGAAATATCTGTTATGTGGCTGTGATTATGTGGAAACATGGCCTGGATCTGACAGGTCTCACTCCCTCTCTCTGTCCTCATCCTCCAGCTCACTCTCTCTCTGTTTGCCTGATAGCATCAGCATTTCCTGAAACCCAGGATTATCCTCATAGTAGGACATCTTTCTGTTGCGTAATAGCCTTTTATCCAAATATTTTTGTAGAGAAGCTTTTTTGGTCCTCGTGAGTGGCATGAGTAATTCCTTCAGGTATTTCCTGTGTAGAAAGAGATACCCGATCCCTCAGAAGTAAAAGAATACTATGAGGAAGATGTTTTCTTGATTAGCTCATGTGTTTATACGAGTCATCTTTTTGAATGACTGATTTTTGGAAACTAGGGAAGTTACTATTTAGGTTCTTATATGGATGTTGTTGTCTTTGTGATCTCTACAAAATGGGACTTTTTGTCCCTGTTTCTGTCACCCTCAATCTCATCATTTAAAATTTATGAGAATATTACAATCCAACCACACTTCAGAGGACATTTCTGTCTTTAAAATCTCATCCAGAGCTGTTGGAAACATTTGAAGAAGAAGGAATCAATGAACTCATGGCTGTGTACTCTGGGCAGGATTTAGCCTGTATTGCCACCTAGTGGTTACTAAGATACTCCTTTTACCTTCAGAGTACTTCTAACAAGAAATGACAATCTTTTTACAACTTACAACTTGTAAGTCTTATTATTGATCTTCTTTAGGTTTAGGAAAAAATTTAGAGCTATAATGATTCAGGTTTTGTTTGATTTTAATTGAGTCATTTTTTGAGAAAGAAAAAGTTACAATGCTCTGATTCCAGCCTCCTAAATGTGAATATTTCCTGTTGTCTTTACTCCTCTGTGTCAGTAAACTGAATATCTTTGGGTTGTGGACAAAACAAGACATTTGAGGACATTATCTTGGGCTTTAGGCAACACAGATCAACATTTTTAACCCTTCTCTGACATTTTATTGACTAAACAAGTGATCAATGAATCAAGAAAACAAATGACAAATGAATTTTTATGTCTGATTCTTCAAGGTGAGAAGATCCAGGGCTTCAAGCGACTGAACCCTCTCGGTTTTCAGGATGATAAAATTCCTCCGAAATCACCCCGCCCCCGACGAAACATCTGGCTCAGTCGCAGCCAATCAGACGTCTTTTCCTGCAAACCAGGAAGGAAAGTCAATGTCCAGGACCCATATTACAACCCACCCACCGCTAAGCGAGCCTCTAAATCCCGCAAGATCAACCCGTTCACTGCCCGAGAGGACCTGTGCGGGGGCAAGATCAAGTTTTTTGATGTGCCCAGCAAGTCTGTTTTCTCCCTGGTGTTTGACCTCCACTCACCTCCGGGGAGTGTCTTCAGTAACCAGCTGCCTGCTCACGGACCTGGAGGACCTCAGCAAGAGACATCTTACTACTGGCAGCAGCTGCCAGGGAGACAGTGTCACTCCTTACCAGTGTCACCACAGCTGCCACACTCCGAGATCTTCCACCTCGCTGCTGCCGGCGGCTCCAATAACAACGGTTCTGTTACCTGTAACTCCAGCCAGCTCTCCACAACGCTGCCAGGTGAGGTGTCTGAAGGGGTTGTTCTTCTAACATTTTTGATGTAAAAGCTTGTCTTGCTAAGTTTCTAGAAAATTGGTGAAACTCCAAACTACACCCTGTTAACCATCACTCATGCATGTTTGCATTTTCAGGTTTACTATATCAGCTCCGGGTTTTCAGCCACTCTTACAGGCTCTAAAGATTCTGAGTCTCGCCTATTTTTACCACGACACGTGCGCAGTTGTCTGCCAAAAAAAGACCTGAAAACAACCTCATATGGCAGTCATATTGACATCACACCAGTTTTAATGTCCCCGCTCTCTTTCCCCCCTTCCGCTTTCTCGCTCTTTCAACGGTGGTAAAGGAATATTAAGTCATCATATTTATTGATAATTATCCAAGGCAAACTCCATGTAAACGGATAGGGCAGACAGGAGCTGTGCTGCAGTAGCAATGCTGCCTATGTGGACACACACAAGTGAGTGAGCCGCAGCAGCTCTGCACCACAGCCGCCACACACTACACAAGCGTCCAATGTGGCCGGTTCATTAGGGACTGGGTGAGCCCCCTATTCTGAAAGCATTTCTCTAAATTTATGCATTTGTATATGTGTATTTTATTGTTTTTGTTTCCTTTGTGACCTAGTATGTTTATTATATCAACCCAAATGTGTAGTCAGTATATAACAAATGTACTTTGTTATATACTTTGGCAGAGGTTAGATCAATATTCATCATTTACCAAACTAGATACTAACAGTGGTTCCTCAATGTTTTTCTTTTTTCTTTCTACTCTTAACCCTTCATCCACTCTGTCTGTTTCTCGTCTCACACTTCACTTTCCCTTTCTCTTTTTCTTTCATTTCCTCTCTTGCCCTCTTTCGTTTTTCTCTCTGCAGCTAACTCCAGGTCGGACACAGGCCTGACGGGGAGTGACGTCCGACAGAAGGCACTGCTGAGCGGCTGGGCAAAGAAATACGTCGTGGTTGAGATCCCACCTTACTGCAGGCAGAGAGGAGGGGGCGATGATGGAGAGGTAGATGGGAGGAACGAGGGTGAAGAGGAGGAGGAAGAGGAGGAGGAGGAGTTTGGGGAGAGCTGGTCTCCGATGGTCCCCAGCAGTGAGAGAGACAGTGGAGAGGCGATGGACTGCTCCAGCAGCCTGGAGGAAGAGGAGGAACCACAGAGAGGGACAAACACCTGCCACATGTAACACACATGTAAATCCACACGCACACAACATGGAGGAGATGGTGGATTTTGGTTGGAGAGGAAGAGTTTTACCCCTGGATTGTTCTCAAGGAGGCAGTGGGAACTGTTTTTTTAGATGACTGACGGACTGGACACATTTCAAAGTTTTTGGAAAAAGAAAAAGAAAAGAAAAAGAACTTGATTTTTATCGTTCAAGTGAATGTATCACATGTTGATTAATTAATCAAGCACACCTGATTTTAAGAAATGACTCATCCAGGTATGACAAGACAAGTCTTCATTTAGCACACAAACAAAGCTTTTATCAACACAGTGGACACTCGGCATAGAGATTATTTTTTTGAAAAGGTTGTTTATATTTAATATTGTGAGATGATGTAGATTTTTTTTCCATAAGAGTTTCTTTTAGAGGTCTTTGTCTATGACGAGGAGTATTGAAGATCCCTCGTGTTGTGTATGTGTGAGTGTTTAAAGGACAGAGCTTGTGTTTTGATACTTTTCCCCGTGTACTTTGTTAGACAAATGTTTTTACTAAATCAAAAAAATTCTCAGATTTTTCTGATTAACAAGACTGATATTCAGATGAGAAAATTGGAGGTGATTTACTGTATAGTGCCTGAAACAGCACTCATTAGACAGGTGTTTTAACTCAAACCGTCCTGGCAACCTGAACTAGACAACAAGCCTCCTCCAGCTAATTCACAGGGAACCATGCCTGGCAACAGCAAAGTGAATTTAGAGAGGAGATAAGAGAAGTTTATGGTTTTATCTAGTCCTTTACTTTCAATCTAAAACTTCACACATTGTATTTGTCCTGAAAGGTACCGGTTATTTTACATCTTTTAGCCCTATTATTAGTAAAACTACAACAGATTTGTGGCCGCAGCATTTATGTCTGTTTAGCTGAACTAGCACCATTTACAGTCAAAGCAGATCATTCATAAGCATTGCAATCCAGAGCACACTCTGTAGGCAAATGTGTATGTTGTGAAAAAGGACCTTGCAAGTTGCTGCTCAAAAGCCAACTTTTAAATCTCAAATGTCAGAGTTAACTTTTCCGCTAGTTTTCAAAATAGTCTCCTCTTGCAGCTATTTAAACACAATGGCAATGAAATTGTCAAAAAATAAAGCTGTTATACTTTTTTTCCCATTATGAGTTAACACTCTCTGAAACGATTTTAAAGCCAGACTATGTAACTTTTGAAAGACAAAATCCACAATTTTCCTCTTACAAATGAAAAGATGAATTCATAATCAAAAACAGCCCCTTTATTCACTTTGATACGCTCAGGGATTCAGCTGCTGCAGCCTCACTTAGTTTGGTATGACGAAGAGCTTATGGTGGCTAATGTTAGCGTTGCGTCCATGAATCACACTGTACAGTATTTTGGTTGATGTTGTGAGACAGCATGGGCTCTCACAAACAGTTGCTCTTTTGCCTTTTACTCAAATCTTGCTTTAAATTGAATAGCGGGCATTTGTAAAAATACAAAATAAAGTGCATACTGTACATAAAATAACACATTGCTAGTGGGCAAATACACATAAATCCTCTCCATGCCACACCAGCAGAGCTGCAATTACTGTTAAATGCCTCACATAACGTTTGTGTCATTTAGCAGCACCTCATTTGACATGTATCATTTTACACCTGTTACAGAGCCAACCAGAACCCTCAAGAATGCTTTCATTCAAGCATTTCAACTCATAAAATCTTCAGAAATTAATTAAATTCAATGTGCCATCATGCTGTCATTACCACTTATGGCCACAGTGGCTGCTGTTTTGTAAAACTTACATAGTCTCGCTTCAAAGTCAAAACTAAAATGTATGAAAAGCTTCCTGAAGATGAAAAAATGATATGTTATGCCAAACTTATAATGAAGACAAACAGTTATTTTAATTATACTGAAAAAAGGATAATTCACTGTGTCAAAAATCTGCAAAAAGTCCTGAAACAGTGTTATAAAACTTTTTTTTTTTTTTTTAATGTTGCTGTGAGCTCATTGTTTGTTGAGGCGAGTCTTTCCTGGTATGACTGTGACGTGTATGCAGCCTGCTACCATCACTTTGTACTGTCGCATGCATAAGAGGAAGTTGAAATCATAAAAAATTCTAATGAATTTCTTTTAGCAATAATTTAAGTAAAATTCCACACAGACTCCACTAGATTTAACTCCATCTCAACCTGAGCATCTTAAAGAAACAGAAACTCGTGAACTTAAGACTCAATTGAAACTTCAGTTTTACTTAAAAGGAGCACATGGCTCAGCTACAGCTTTGGTTGAGTAACATCTGAAAATGTTTGTTCTATCAATAAATTTACGTTATTTAAGTTCAAATGGCAAGATAACACTTTAACATTCAGTGTTTATTTTCTTTTTTATATGGGGCACATTTCCTGTGAATTGAGATTTCCTTCTAATGTGAAGCTAAATGACTCACAGCAGGATACTCTGACACACTCCCTCATGTGGTAGCCGCTAACTTGTGGTTTCCCTTTGTTGTTTCTTGTTAAATTGTTCTCCTGACATTTTCTACTTTCATTTAAACAAGTCACAGACTATGGGTGAGATGAGAGAGGATGTCACAGGTTGGAGTAAAGGCTCTTCTTGATTGGAAGGTTTTTTTAACATCAAAGCTGCTTTCAGTGTTGGTCTGAATGTTTTCAGTGTACAAACTAAACGACTGTTATAAAA
This sequence comes from Pagrus pagrus, assembly GCF_965226575.1. Lineage (NCBI taxonomy): Eukaryota > Metazoa > Chordata > Actinopteri > Spariformes > Sparidae > Pagrus > Pagrus pagrus. The sequence goes on from NC_140196.1 coordinate 18,103,942, forward strand.
TTAGATTTATATTGTTGAACCATGTTTGCCTCTGCTCCAGCACTTCCTCATGATGCTCTTGTTAGTCTGATGATGATCACTTCAATAGGAACTAAAATGCACTTGTACAGTGGTATAAACAGTGATCCCCTCTGAACTACTTATCACTACTTTTCTATGCAACCAGTGTAACTTTGATGACAGTGTTTTACAGCATAAAGGATTTGATATTTATGAGAAAGCATTTTTAATGTCTTACATTTGTATATTTGTGTACAAAGTTTGTTTCCTGCCCTGATGAATACAGATTGAGATGTTTTTGCTGATCGATTAACAAAGCTTCCCTTTGTTTTCCTTGTGTTTGTCTCTCATTCACATTTGTTTTTTATAAACCTTTGATCATGTGGACATAATTGGGACAGATGGGGTTCTCTCATATCTCAAAAGCTGAGAAGTATGTCAAAGTTTGTGCATGTCAAAAGCCTTTGAGAATATTGGGGTTCATGTTAACACAGTTCGGTATAAGAATAATTTTTCCTGGACGATCAGGCGCGGACGATCTTAAAAAAACCCAACTGACTGCAATGTTGAACGTATTTCCAAAATCTTTTAAGACTCTTTTGTCCATCTGGATGAAAAAACATTTGTCTGCTGCAGAATAAAACTTAACTTTTTATCTCTAATTCTTTAGTTAGGGTTTGTATCAAAGGAGGAGTCTAATTATGTTCATCATTGTAGATTACAGCAACACAACATGTAAAACAACAATATCAAGTGACAGTATGACTGTTTTCAAAGTTATTTATACACAAGTAATTTTTATTAATAAATCTTCACATTCATTTGAGTATTTGTTTCTGTTTTGTAACAGTCAAATAAACCTTTCAGAACCGGATGATACACATTCAAAGGACCATACCAGAATTTGCATGTTTTGGCCCATTTCCCACAGTTCAGATACACTGACCATTTACCAGACCACTTAGTTTACATATATAAATGTATTTTTGTTCCATTTTCAGTCCACCATCACTATACTTATATATAATATAATATTATGTATAATATAATATAATACAATATCCTATTTATACTCGTGAGGGATAACAAAGTAAAGAATTGGTCACCCAGTGATGGTTCACGAGTCCACTATCTGTTTTTCATACTTTCAGGAAAATGATGGAGATGAATTGCTGCTGAGAGCAGTAGGACAAATACAAGTAAAAATTGCAATAGTTTGACGTATATATGATTAGTAGTTACATTTTTAACCACACCAGTATGGCCCTTATAGCTTAATCATGGTATAACAATTCCAAACTAGTCAATATATCAATATTATATTAAATATTATAAAATTCAACTATTTTAAACACAAAAACATACAATAAAAAACAAAACAATTGTATCAATATACTGTATCTTTTTCCTCAAGTCAAAGACCTTTTATAAAAACAGGGAATGTTTCTCGTATAATGTAAAATAAAGCCCTGTAAAATCAGTGTGCTGTCTTCTGATGGGACTTGAGGCTGGAGCGCTGGGTGAAGCACTTCCCACACAGCGAGCACTCGTAGGGCTTCTCCCCGCTGTGGACCACCGCGTGTCTGATGAGGTTGCACTGTTTGGTAAAGCTCCTGCCGCACTGCTGGCAGCTGAACGGTTTTTCGCCCGTGTGACTCCTCAGGTGCTCTTTGAGCTGACTGAACCTCATGAAGTTTTTGTCGCAGTATGTGCAGCTGAACCTCTTCTCGCCGATGCCGGACCTCCAGGGCGTTCTCATCCTTCTCGCCAGGCCGAAGCTGCTGCGGCAGAAAGAAGAGGCCGCTGCGTTTGGTGGATCCTCGTGTGGGTTCCTCATGTGAGCTGCAGAGTCTCTGTACTGATGCTGTGATTGCTGAGGAATCAAGCACTGATCCATGGTGTTGATCTGAGATAAAGCGTTGAGTGCTTCATCTGGTTGTGGTCTCTTACATCCAAAAGTTCTGGCTCGTCTTTTTGCTCGTGCTGCACTCACCATGACTGAATGTGATCCACTTTGAGATGGGAACACAGAGGGAACTGAATCAAACTCTTGTTCAGCATACGAGAAGTTTGCATCAACAGTTTCTCTGCACAGATCCGACGTCCACAGCTGTCCGTCACCTTCATCTATCACAAACTTGTGGGCTGAATCAAGAGGAGCTGCGTTCTCATCCGGCTCCTCCTCTCTCTCGTGTTTCACTACGAGCTCTGCCTCGATTTGGTTGTACCCGTCTGTTGGGGAAACCAAAGATCCAGGGTCGTCCGGGTTCTCAGCTGAGTGGTGACACTCTACAAAGCTGATGGTCTGGGCAGGTTGTGAGGCTTCGAAACACTGCGGCTGCTCGGCCTCAGAGACTAAAGAAAGCACAGGAAGCACACATCATTCTCAAGCTCTAAATCTAACAAATCTCTTCTCAAATCTATGATCACCTTTTATTACTAAAGAGCAACAAACTCATCAGCCATTAAAACAGCACAGCAATTTGTTGTTGCAGCTGAAGTTCTTAAATATTAAAGTGATAGTTCAGGTACTTTGATGTGGGGTTGTATGAGGTTCTTATCCATAGTCACTGTGGAAACGTGCTTACCAAAGTCTTGTAGCACTGGATGGGAGAATATGGAGTTTCTTGTATGAGATAAAGTGAAGGTTAACTTATCATCAGTTGTGGAAAAAGTTTTCAGATTTTTTACCTAAGTAGAATTAGCCTATTACCAAACTGTGAGAGTACTCAACTGCAGGTAAGAGTCATGTCAGTATTATCAGCAAAATTAAAGAGTAAGTTAATAGTGCAGTAACATTGTCCCTGCCATCTTTTTACATCCAGTTTATATCTAATTAATGCTTCATTAATGTGTATGTTGCCTTTTACTGCTGTAGATGTTTATGGTCTAGGTCTACTGTTAATCTATAATATCATCATGGTTTCTGCACAACTGAGAACCACATATCTCCTTAAAGTGAACTTTTCATGGTGTCAGACAAACAGCTTGATTGCATCTTTTTGATGATGCAGTTTCCAGCTAATCCCTGAGGATTTTATAAAGAGTTTATTATCTTAAGGAGAAGAATCTTCTCAGCACATAAAGGAACACTTCATACTTAATTTTATCATAAAAACATTAAAAATCAACACAATGGGACATACAATGGTTTTCACTGCACAGAAGGGTATGAATAATAATCTGAAAATAACTAGGCACTAAAGTTAATTAAATAAGCACAGAAAGGTCAGCCAACGAAATGTCAGAAAGGTTGGGCCAAAGTGTTTTACTATATATCTTTAAATGTTACAATTATGGCTGAAAATGACAACACAATTAAACAAGTTTGCCAATTTCACATATCTGCACAATGCAAAGTGTTTTGCAGTATTCTATCCGGATGTAGCTGTTGTTGTTACCACAACGTCACACTGATTCGGTTTATTGTGAATGTCCACTCAAGCGGCCATCTTGAGTGTTTCCACATGGTTTCCATGGTAAAAAAGAACATTCCGTTGTATTTATGGTTAGGGGGTTAGGGTTCTCCATCAAAGGATGCATTCTAGAATATTGCCTTTGATCCAAAGAACACATTAAAGAATATTGCCTCTGATCCATATAGTTCCAGCAAAGAAACTATATATAGGAGCTACTGTATAGGAACAGACACAGAGGGATCGACAGAGCCGACATAGATCGCCAACTTTCCACTACTGAGAAAGCAACAAACAAGAACAGAGAGATGAACGACTTAAGGATAACTGTACTCCGCAAGCAGCACGAGGCTGCTATGTCTAGGGGGGAACCTCAACAGACTGTGGAACATCAGCATCATGCCAAGAAGTCTGTTAAAATGCCCAAATATCGCATTTTCAGAAGGCAACCACCACCATACTACAACCCTGAGACACAACATTCAGGTGCAGTTGAGGACACTGATTTTAAAAGGGGCCCAGTCCAAAACAAAAAACTTTGGACAGCACCACGCCCCTACAACCCCCAGCATGCAAAACCAAACCATGCTGGCAAGATCAAGTCCTATAATGGGGTCAGGGCTTCACCCCAGCATGTCCCTCAGTTTCAGGTTCCGCAGCTTGGGACCAGTGAGACAGAGGAGACCATCAGAGACAGAGAGGCAGAGTGCATCACCAAGCTCACAACAGAGAATGATCCTTTAGCAACTTTAATGGAGCAAATTAAGAAAACACAGGAAGATGGCTGTGACAGGGTGGAGGCTTCCCCCCAATATGCCATGATCTGCATCTCTGAGCTAGATTTACACCAGCTCAACAACAGAGAGGCAGAGCGCATTGCCAAGCTTCAGAGCGAGAATGAGGCTTTAGAAGCTCAGATGCAGGTGTTGAAGGAAGTGTTGAAGGAATCACTCACGAGAAACAAGGCTGTCCATGAAGAGGCTGACATGAAGAGGAAGAACACCATCAAGGACCTGGAGTTTCAGCTGTCGGAGAAGAAGGCGACTGAAGCTGACGCGCTCTCTAAAATACAGCAGCTTGAGGAGGCTCTTCAGCAGCAAAAAGAGAGCCAGAATGACCTTGACAAGTACGTGGCCCAGATGAACGAGGAACAAGAAGCTGCATTCGCCCAGACACAGAGTCTGTTGGAGAGTCTTGAGCTGCAGTGCCAGGAGACGAAGGCAGAGCGCATCATCAAGCTTCAGCGTGAGAATGAGGCTTTAGAAACTCAGATGCAGGTGTTAAAGGAAACACTCACGAGAAACAAGGCTGTCCATGATGAGGCTGAGATGAAGAGGAAGAACACCATCAAGGACCTGGAGTTTCAGCTGTCAGAGAAGAAGGCGACTGAAGCTGAAGCACTCTCTAAAGTACAGCAGCTTGAGGAGGCTCTTCAGCAGCAAAAAGAGAGCCAGAATAACCTTGACAAGTACGTGGCCCAGATGAACGAGGAACAAGAAGCTGCATTCGCCCGGACACAGAGTCTGTTGGAGAGTTTTGAGCTGCAGTGGCAGGAGAAGGAGGCAGAGCGCAGCACCAAGCTTCAGAGTGAGAATGAGGCTTTAGAAACTCAGATGCAGGTGTTAAAGGACACACTCACAAGAAACAAGGCTGTCCATGATGAGGCTGAGATGAAGAGGAAGAACACCATCAAGGACCTGGAGTTTCAGCTGTCAGAGAAGAAGGCGACTGAAGCTGAAGCACTCTCTAAAGTACAGCAGCTTGAGGAGGCTCTTCAGCAGCAAAAAGAGAGCCAGAATGACCTTGACAAGTACGTGGCCCAGATGAACGAGGAACAAGAAGCTGCATTCGCCCAGACACAGAGTCTGTTGGAGAGTTTTGAGCTGCAGTGGCAGGAGAAGGAGGCAGAGCGCAGCACCAAGCTTCAGAGTGAGAATGAGGCTTTAGAAACTCAGATGCAGGTGTTAAAGGAAACACTCACGAGAAACAAGGCTGTCCATGATGAGGCTGAGATGAAGAGGAAGAACACCATCAAGGACCTGGAGTTTCAGCTGTCAGAGAAGAAGGCGACTGAAGCTGAAGCACTTTCTAAAGTACAGCAGCTTGAGGAGGCTCTTCAGCAGCAAAAAGAGAGCCAGAATGACCTTGACAAGTACGTGGCCCTGATGAACGAGGAACAAGAAGCTGCACTCGCCCAGACACAGAGTCTGTTGGAGAGTTTTGAGCTGCAGTGGCAGGAGAAGGAGGCAGAGCGCAGCACCAAGCTTCAGAGTGAGAATGAGGCTTTAGAAACTCAGATGCAGGTGTTAAAGGACACACTCACAAGAAACAAGGCTGTCCATGATGAGGCTGAGATGAAGAGGAAGAACACCATCAAGGACCTGGAGTTTCAGCTGTCAGAGAAGAAGGCGACTGAAGCTGAAGCACTCTCTAAAGTACAGCAGCTTGAGGAGGCTCTTCAGCAGCAAAAAGAGAGCCAGAATGACCTTGACAAGTACGTGGCCCAGATGAACGAGGAACAAGAAGCTGCATTCGCCCAGACACAGAGTCTGTTGGAGAGTTTTGAGCTGCAGTGGCAGGAGAAGGAGGCAGAGCGCAGCACCAAGCTTCAGAGTGAGAATGAGGCTTTAGAAACTCAGATGCAGGTGTTAAAGGAAACACTCACGAGAAACAAGGCTGTCCATGATGAGGCTGAGATGAAGAGGAAGAACACCATCAAGGACCTGGAGTTTCAGCTGTCAGAGAAGAAGGCGACTGAAGCTGAAGCACTTTCTAAAGTACAGCAGCTTGAGGAGGCTCTTCAGCAGCAAAAAGAGAGCCAGAATGACCTTGACAAGTACGTGGCCCTGATGAACGAGGAACAAGAAGCTGCACTCGCCCAGACACAGAGTCTGTTGGAGAGTTTTGAGCTGCAGTGGCAGGAGAAGGAGGCAGAGCGCAGCACCAAGCTTCAGAGTGAGAATGAGGCTTTAGAAACTCAGATGCATGTGTTAAAGGACACACTCACGAGAAACAAGGCTGTCCATGATGAGGCTGAGATGAAGAGGAAGAACACCATCAAGGACCTGGAGTTTCAGCTGTCAGAGAAGAAGGCGACGGAAGCTGACGCGCTCTCTAAAGTACAGCAGCTTGAGGAGGCTCTTCAGCAGCAGAAAGAGAGCCAGAATGACCTTGACAAGTGCGTGGCCCAGATGAACGAGGAACAAGAAGCTGCACTCGCCCAGACACAGAGTGAGTTGGAGAGTTTTGAGCTGGAGTGGCAGGAAGAGAAGGCCAACTTCATCCAGTCACTCAGTGACGTGCAACACACCCTAGAGGATGAGGAGAAAACTCGGGAGACAAGATTGAATGATATGGCAGAGAGGGTCTGCATCCTAGTGGAGCAAATGAAGAAGCCGAAAAAACCTTCTATGTGGAAAAGATTCAAAGGGTTATTTAAGTGATCTGACCCAAGTTTCCGCTCAATTTTTGCTATCTGGGGTTCCCCTGAGTTTCTATGGGTTTTCGCCGGGTGCTCCGGTTAACCTACTTTCAGTGAAGAAGAAATTCTTCAATGAATTAAAAAAAGTACAGCAGCTTGAGGTACCTGAGCTTCTATGGGTTTTCGCCGGGTGCTCCGGTTAACCTATTTTCAGTGAAGAAGAAATTCTTCAATGAATTAAAAAAAGTACAGCAGCTTGAGGTACCTGGGCTTCTATGGGTTTTCGCCGGGTGCTCCGGTTAACCTACTTTCAGTGAAGAAGAAATTCTTATATGAATTAAAAAAAGTTAAATTAGTTCAGGCTGCATAAAAATGAGAACATCAGCACGACTCAGATAGCAAAATTGTTGCAGCCCAGATCTGGCCAACACCATATATGTTCATCCAGCCCACATACCACCTGGAATGATGACACTTGGACAGTCCACTCCTGTTTGCCAGATCTGATCCACGAGCAGGCCATATGAAGGACCGAATTGCCTTTCTACTACTGGAACACCATCAGCAACAAAAATAATACATCATTAAGTCAACATAACACAATATAGCATGCAACAACAGCAAATGAAACATTAGCAAAATTTAAAAAAACATCATGTTTGTCAGTCAGTTGTTGAGAATTTAAAGGCTGTTTTAAGACTTTAACCACACACACAAGTCATTTGACAGCAGAACCAGAAGCTTTACTTTTAAAAATTGAAGTACCTTTAGCTGATTATACATTTACTTTAAGGTTTTGAATGCAGGACTTTGACTTGCAATAACGTGTTATGTTGTTGTAAGTATTTTTACATAAATGAAGGATCTGACTACTTCCTCCACCACTCATCTACTACTGACTACTACTGACAAATTACATATCAATTATATTAATCAATAATTGTTTTAGGATTTTTAACAGTAATTGTTCTTTGCCACTAAAATGTTGAGCTTTGAAGGCTTTCTCGTGTGTGCTGGTCATGTAATCCCGGCCGACATAGGTAAAGGTAAGGTAAAAATAAAGGTCAATTATACGTTTACTTCTGTTTTTAAGAGTTATCAATATATCTTGCGATTTTTTTAAAATCAAAATCTTTTCAGAACAAAAAAGTTGTTCATTTGTTATAGACAGGTTGAATGATAGAAACAACTAAAGAAAAACAACAACTTAAACAACAACTTGAAGGCAATTTACTGTCACAGAGGCTCTGGACCGAATTTCTGAATCAGATGAAGAGGAGATCGAAGTTGAACCGGATATAGAGGAGGATGTGTCAGAACTGCAAGACAACATCGATCCTGATTTTGATCCGGACCTTTATGAGACTGACCAGTCAACAGATGAAGAGGCCCCTGAGGAAGAGGCACCTGGAGAAGAGGCACGAGAAAAAGAGGCACCTGAGGTGACATTCCAGTCCAAGGGTGGCAACTTGCTCTGGTATTCTTCCTCCCAGGACAAGTGTTGAAAACATTGTAAGGATGACGCCAGGGCCAACACGGTATGCAATATCTCGTCAAGTCCAGCTTCCAACTCTTTTTACCAGAGTCCATGGAGGAAATTATACTGGACATGACAAAAATTCCTTAACAGTGGGCACTTTTTGTCACATATTCTGTAATTGTACACACGCTGTTACGCACCTGTTGCTGATCATGTGATGAGCAGAGGAAGTTTGTGTGTGTATCTGAAACTAAGTGTGATGTGAACTCACTCAGTTTGTCCTCGTTCTTCCACACGTCCTCCTCTGCTCGCTCCTCTTTGATCAGTATATGTTCAGCTTCATTAGCACACTGCAACACCAGGCTCAACATTAATACTCACACACTGGTGGAGTCCAATAAATACACAAACACACACACACAAGTTGTGCAAGTAAAGGGAAAACCTGTCTATGAGGTTATATTTAAGTATTTTTTTTCCCATCATTTTATTGTTTTATATTATTGTTGCATATGACTATGCCAGCCATGTATTCCAGTGATTGTTTTTATTGATCTACTTGCTCTCATTTAGGTTTGACAATAATGTATTTATTGTTGTTACCATGGTTACTGCCGTATCTGTTTTATCTAGCCCATATGAATGTGAATTCAGGGCATTGCTGTAAAAGAGCTTAATGCTCAGTCAATTTTCCCTAAATTAACGATGGTTGTTGATAATGATGAAGTACAATAGACTTACAATCATGGTTATTAAATGGAAATAAACAGTATGAAGAAATAGAATAGTGCCATGAAAGTGTTTGTACTTTCATATTTTTGCAGGATTTATAAATTCAAGTCATGATAAAATATTCTGATAAAATGTGATTTATTTTGTTTCATGTTTAAGCACTTTATCTAATTTTAAGCTCATAAATCTTCTATTGCCAAAAATGCCAGAAATGTTCTCTATTGTGTTAATATATTGAGACAAAAACCCCAACTTGTAGTGATTTTTTTTATTTTTAGTTTAATCATTAAAATTTAACTAAAATGATCAACAGAATGCCAAAAAATGTAGCTTTCGTATTATATCAAAGATGTCGATATAATGTGTGGCACAGATATCTACTTAAGTTAGCATGCTAACTAGTTAGCCCGGGACTGTCCTTTTTCACAATACCGCTGAGCTCCCAGTCCAGACCACTAGCAGCACGGCTAACTGAGCTAACGGCAGCTACAGCTACAGTTAGCGCTCACTGTGGTGATACGCTGCCCAGTATTTGCATTGAATTTGGGTTTTTTTTAATTGTTGGTCAAACAAAAAAAATTTCAATATATTTTGGCATTTTATGGATGAAATTCTAAAAATATTTATCAAAAAAGCAGGTTAATAAAAAGTAAAAATGACATTTTCTAGTATTCTTACCTGTTGGGGTTGATTTTGAGCCTCAGCATCCATCTGTCTGTCCCAGTCTGTGCTCGGTCTGCCTTTGTTCAACACTACTTTGACTAGAGGAGAGAATCTCTCTGCTGCTGCAGGATAAAACACTGAGGAAGAGGAACACAAATACACATTTCACCGGGTTTTAAAAGCACAAACTCACAGACAGCAACATAACATGGCACCCTCTATCCAGGAAATCAAACTCTGCCCCTCACCTTTCCTCCTGGCTCTCAACCTGCTCCTCCTCAGCTCTGCCTCCATCACCTCACACTTCCTCTGCAGCAGGTCGATGTCTCGCCGGCTCTGGCTCACCTCCAGCCGGAGCACCGCGCAGCTGTCGTCCACACGCCGGTTTATCTCCGCCACAGCAGCCTTGGCCAGGACCTCCATGACGGACAGCAGCTGGCTGTGGAAGCTGCAGTTCTCCATCTTTTCGACAGATTTCCGTCTCTTATCCAAACACAAATGGATATATATAATATTATCACCTATACGCGCCTGTATGTGCTGTGTGTCACCAACTTTAAGGAGGAATGAATAAATATCTGGTCAAAATATTGTAGTGAAGTAAAAGAGGCTGTGAATTTCTTCCGCGGATGTCAATTGGAGAGGGTCGCTCGTTTTGAGTACCCCGCGGCTCGTACGGGCGGTGTCACTACCGCTCACTTCAAAATGGCAATTTCTTTTAAGTTTACGTACTTTAACATCTTCTGCCATAACAATTATACAAGCGAGAGTTTGGAGAGATTTTATGTATTTTTTTTAACGATAGTAAGGTTGCTAGTTCAGCGTTATTTCCGCCACTAAGGGACGTACTGGAACACAAAACGAAGTAAGCATAACAGCGTCACTTGTAGCTACAGGTGAATTACCGTAAATATTTGAGTACATCCGCATTTGACCCCAGCGGTGGAAGTCAGAAGTCACGGTGAATCCAGGTGACTAACATGTTGGATAATATAACAAAGTGCTAATAAACCGAATTATTTTGTTTTTATTGTAGTTTTATTAGCATTAAAAATAATTGAGAGACAGACATTTAGAGCATCTCCTGGTAAAACTAGTAGTTGTATAAAGTAGTTAATAAATTGCAACTACGAACTAATTAACTAGTGAAGTATATATCAGTTATAAGACATTAATTAGGTTGAATTGCCAGGTTTGAAAAAAGACACTAGGTGCACTTACCCTAGGGAGTATTTGTGTCCAAATCAATTTATTTACAACTTATTAGCCTAAAAAAGATCTTTGTCCACAGACTTGATGGCATACGAGGAAGTTGAAATCCATGAGCATTTTTTAATGGTTTGCAAAAGCTTGCATCTGCATTAGAAAGTATGAAAGGGATTTTTCATGAAATTAATGATATATTAACATAATGCCTTTTGTGACAACTTACAGTATAAACACTTTATAGGAAGGGTTTCCATAAGGCCCAGGCAATAGGTGCCACAAATAGTACAGAGCCACATTATCAGAGATTATCACATTATACCACAATATTTTTATGCCATAATCTATCATAATTTCCATTTCATGCTACTTCCTACTTCTGTTCCACTAGATCTATATTCCTTGTTTACTTGAAAATTAGCCTTATGAAACATATGATCATTTTATGAGGTAAAGATCCATTACAAACTACAAACTACATCTTTAAATTGATGTTGTTGTTGTCTTGTCATGTCCTTGACACTGCTATTTTGACCCTGTCTCGCCAGGTCCATCTTGGACAGAAAGAGATTTTAGTCTCAATGTAACTTCCTAGTTAAATAAAGGTCAAATAAAAGGGGACCTTTCAACCAGTTGCAGCATACTGCTTTCATATTAAGAATCCAATAATGTATTGTCATAATATAATACTGCTGGGATCATCAACTTTTACAAAGAGCAGGACTATTCTGTTGTGGTATTGTGGTTCTTTGTAGTAATTTGTAAACCTTTTTTTACGTTCTGGTAGTACTTTGTGGAATGGAGTACTTTAGGCTAACCCAATTGGTATCCTTTGCAGTAATATGTACTAAACTGGCATTTTGTGGTACTTTCAGATATGCTTGGTGGTTGAGTACAGTAAATTCGAGTTGCTCTTTTTGTTTTTTGGTAAATCAGTGTTGGTAATGTGATAGTTTTAGTTTCTGTTGTGGTGTGATTTCTGGGTCTTCATGATAATTTGTCATAATTTATGGTCAGTGATGTAATGTAACTAAGTAAATTTGAGGTACTTTTACTTACATTTTCAGCTACTTAATACTTGCACTGCACTACATTTTGTAGGCAGACATTGTAATTTTTGCTCTGCTACATCTATTTGATAACTTTAACTTTGCAGATTGCTTTCTGCATTGGCGCCAAAGTAGTGTATTGATTAAAAGAAAAAACACTGATTCTGATGATTAGAAAGATGGTGAATATCAAAATTGATAATCGGACAGGCCGTAAATATATTTACAATTAACTTTTACTTGTACTTTTGATACTTAAGTACATTTAATATAAGATACTTTAGGACTTTTACTTGAGTACTGTTCGCATGGGTGACTTTCACATCTTTACTTTTGAAATGATTTTTGGTACTTTTTACAACACCTCTGCAGTACTCACTGAGGCACTGTGTCATTTGTTTATCAGTACTGGTTTGTAGCATTGATGTAAAACTGACACAGCCAAAGGAAATGGGTTGAAATTAGTTGAATTTGCCCTTTATGCATATTGACTGTCCATTTCATTCTGTCAGGGTGAGGAGCACACATGGAGCTCGCTCTCTGTAGAGACAAACACAGCACGTAAAGGGAAATAGATGCACTGTACAGATACACTGAACTGATTTCCCTACTCAATCAGCAGAGGCGGAGAAACCGTGGGCCACATACAGAGAGAAAGCACAAGAGAAGGAGAGACACTCAGGAAGTTAACAGGGGAAGTTTAGTGGTTTCTTGCGTCATCATTTTATGCTGCTACTTGTGTGCCGATGCAGAGTGAAGGTAGGAACACTCGCTTTTTAACTTGTTTATTTCCTCACCTTTCTTCTCTGAAACTCTTCCTAAAAGTGGACAGAGAGGGACGGATGGTGGACCAGAGGAGAGCAGTGGCAGGTGTCAGGGAGATGGAGGAGGTGGGGAGTGAGTTTGAACGTCTGTATGAGTCTATATGTTTCGATCATGACTTCCGCTGCAATGAAAAAGGGGCCGCAATGGCCGTGACATGCGCTCAGGGAGGATAGAGCCGGTCTGTAGTTAACACGGCCCTCAGGCTGGAGCTGGAACCGGAGGATTCAGTGGGTCCATCATGCCCACCGCGATATTCTGGTGTGATTTGAGTGAAACGTTCAGAGTCTCACTTCACTGAATTGGAGAAGTACAGAGGCAAGGGTGTGGCCTTCCATTCGAAAAAAAAGGTTGAGTTCATCAGGGGGAAGTGGAGAGCCACATATGCACGCTGAGGATTAAATGCAGTTTGTTGTTTGATTTTAGGAGAGAGTGTTGTCTGTAAAGTGATGCTGGAGTTTGCAAACTTTTTGACATTTCTGCTTTTGCAGGGTGGAGGATCAACCAAACTATGTCCTAACACTCCATGACAACTCTAATGCAACATAGCTCACAGAGGAAACAACCTGCACCCAACAACATGCACTGAAGCAAAGGAAACAGAAGCAACGGCAGCAGCACCACGGTGAAGTCTCTGAAATGTGCGGCGCTTCTACAGAGTCACATTAACAGAGTTGCTCAACACATCCAGCAGCCACACGGACAATCAGTCAGTCAGTCTGACGGCACAAACAGAGCAGCTCGGGCCGGTCTGAATGTGAGGTGAAAACAGCCGACAGGAAGAGATGAGGAGAGTTCGGAGAAAAGGGGGGAACAAAGAGAAGGTGTTTGGATGTGATCTGCTGGAGCACCTGAACGCCTCATCACAAGAGAGTGAGTGAACAGACTTATTTCTCTCACCGCTGTCTCCATTACAGTACATATTAATACCAAAATGTGTGTAAAATCGCCACAAACAATCAGAGACATCTGAACAGCTGTACAGTGTTTATTTAACAAAATGTGTATAGACACGGGTAGATGTCCTCATTAATCCGGTAAAACAGAAGTGTGTTTTTGTGAATATTTCAATACCACACAGATCCTCTTTATCTTACCTCCAGTGCTTATATATTCTGAATGGAAGTGACATTTCGACCACAACTAGTCTTCCTCACGAGTCCATGTAGAACAGATAATAACGTATGTGTTAACCAAACATATAAAGGCTACTTGAATGCTATATATGAAACAAAACGACAAAATACATAAAAAAAAAATTATGTACGTATTCAGCATTAACAAACTGAACATTTTGCATGTTGTTCCCTTGTTATTGCTCATTCATTAAACTGAGTCTCTCACTGTTCCCCTCAGTCCCTCTGGTCCTGCGATGCTGCAGTGAGTTTGTGGAGACACATGGGATCGTGGATGGAATCTACAGGTTGTCTGGAGTGTCGTCCAACATACAGAAACTCAGGTAGGTTACGTGTGTGTTTGTGCAACTCTTTGAACCTATATCTGTAAAAGCCCTGTATGCTCCATGAGGTTTGTTTGTTGTGTTGATGTACGTCCAGGGGCGAGTTTGAGAACGACAGCAGTCCCGATCTGAACAAAGATTTGTACCTGCAGGACATCCACTGCGTCAGCTCTTTGTGTAAAGCTTATTTCAGAGAGCTGCCCAACCCTCTGCTCACATACCAGCTGTATGACAAGTTTGCTGTGAGTAGCTCAGACACACAAACATTTCACACAATGTAGCCCCTCTTGCTTGACCACAGGGGTTTAGAGTATCTCCCTGGCAAAGAAAGTGTAAATCAGAACAAATACCGGATCTCCCAATGATTGTAGACTCAGCAAATTGTGCTTAAAGTGTCATCATCTATGGGCATTTTAATGTTGTAGTTTGCCAATGTGGAGCCAATTTTAGATACTAATACTACTGGGTAGATTATAGTAGTATAGCACTGCTTCATATCATACAAGCCTGTTGTATGTTTTAATGTACAAACTAACCATTCTATAGCCATTACATTGTGCAATCAACTGACTTCATAATAGTACGTTAAAGCAAAAACTCTTCTTGACAGTTTAAGTACAGTACATGAGTCAGGTGTCGTGAGTTTAGGTAGTTACATTACCCCATCTCATATTTCCACGATGAAACTGAAATAAAAGCATTTACTGATAAAAACATGAGTCATCAGTTGTATCAGCATATTGATTTGAGCACACGTCTGTGTTTCAGGAGGCTGTGGCCATCCAGCTGGAGGAGGAGAGGCTGGTAAAGATCAGAGATGTGTTGAAAGAACTGCCAAGACCACATTACAGGTACACACCTCTGCTGCACTGAGCGCCTCTTTCACTGATCTCATGCAGTTTTCCCAACTAAGCCTGAATATAAACATTTACTGCTTGAAGAAACGAGAACTGACAGCCAGTGGGTACCCTCACAGTTTTGTTACATTATTTTTTACTTCAGGAGTAGTTGGATTCATTTTGGCGATCCAATCCATTTAGGATAAAGAGGACAGAGTTAAGGGTTAGTCAACTTCCTGAATATGTAGATTTTAGAGCTTTGTCACCAGGTACCCAGGTAGGGAAAGGTTGGTTGGTCAATATTCTGTCAGTTTGGGTAGCACATTTGGGTAATTAACGCTGATTTGGCCACTGTTTTTGAAAGCTTTTTCTTTGGTTTTCACTCACCGACTGGTGCTCTATTTGAAATCTTTTTAACTCTTCCTCCGTCAGGACTCTGGAGTGTCTGATGCGCCATCTCGTCAGGATGGCCTCGTATTGCTCAGAGACCAACATGCACGCCAGGAACTTGGCCATCGTCTGGGCCCCTAATCTACTCAGGTTAGCTAATATCAGTCACATACATCAATATGTGTCGTGCAACTTTTCACTCTCTTTCTTCATTTTTACCAGCATTTATTCCTTCATTCACTCATCCATTAATTTATTCATCAATCAATCTGTATGTTAAGGTCTAAGGACATCGAGTCGTCTGGTTTTAATGGTACAGCAGCCTTCATGGAGGTCAGGGTTCAGTCCATCGTGGTGGAGTTCATCCTCACACACGTCCCTCAGCTGTTTCCTGAATACGGTAACACACCGGCCTGATAATCATAATTTTATTTTGCTTAATTCATTCTGCGTGAAACGCTGTACAGATTTAGAAGTCACACCGTATCACTGATTTACTTCACTCTATTCAGGTGTATCAACTGAGAGAAGGAAGTCCCTCCCCTCCCCGTCTGCAGAGTCCAATCAGGAGGAAGGATTTTTCAAATCAATTCCTACTCAGCCTGTCCCCAACTTTGGTCACATTAGTCCAGGAGACGGTCCTCTACCTATAAGACCCTACCACGCTATCATCGAAGGCACAGACAAGTGAGTAGAAGCCTTCATCTGATAGGAAGTGTTTCATACAGAGGTCATAATTATCAGCTGGTACATCCTCTGGAAGTCTAAATGAAGCAGGCATTCTGAGAACCTTATCTCATGTTAGGCTTGATTTAAGTGTACATCTATCTGCGGTGAGATAATGCTGTATAATTACACTGTTTGCTGCCATGATGACATTAAATCAAATAGCTGAATCTTAGGAATTATTGAATCTCTGTCTCGTTCAGGAGGAAAGGATCTCTGAAAGGCAGGAAGTGGATGTCCATCTTCAACATCGGAGGACGATTCCACGACCCACGACGGAGACACAAACAATCAGCCAAAGGTACAAAACTTATTGTCATTGTTAGTCCAGGTAATTGCTCTTAAACTTGATATAACATTTTAAATTAATTGCGGTGTTTTTCCTCAGTGTCTATTGTTTTGCTACATTCTACAGTAATAGATTTAAACAGTAAAACCCTCTGATTCACGTTCATACACGCGTATCTGGGAAGAAAACTGTTTCTGCTGAATATGTGAAAACTAATCAGTTTCACACTTTGCGTGTACTTTATGTCTTAATCTTCACTCGTTTTTTGTTGTAGATTTTGTCTTAAATAATTGGTCCTTTGTTTCAGAGAAAGACAGGCCTGTTTTGAGACCAGCAAGAAGCATGGACTCCCTCAGCACTCCATCCTTTCCAAATGAAGGTGCTGCTCTCGTCACACATTTTCACTCTGATTTTCTCAGAACAATAAATAAATACTGTAAATATTTCAAGAATAGGAGAGATTATTGCTAGCGCTGAGGTGGTTTGAGCATCTGACTAGGATGCCACCTTGGACTGTTTGCTTCTTCTCCCATGTATTCAGAATATGTTAGTCTCTTGAATGTGTGAATGCAGCATTGGGTCTTATTGGGTCCTGTTTTATTCCAGGTACCAGACGTTCTGCCCAGCGCCCTCCTTCCACCCATAACTCCACACCGTCTCCCCTCGTCACCTCCTCCCCTCAGCCTGGCTCTGACGTCTCGGTATCTACCGGTGCCATTGGTGGCAGTGAATATGCTGTGACCTACCGCAGGGGAACAGGGTTAGTGAGCGGGGGTGCGGGGACCCAGGGCACCTACACCGCCCTCGACCCTGAAGGTTTAGGACTCACAGGCAACGAGACTCTCCAGTCCAGATCTCCAGGACTCTCCACTAAAGTAGGCCGGAGAGCAGCCATGCACATCACAGGGCCCACCATGGTCACTGTGCCCCTGCACATCACCTCCAACCTGGCATTAGGGTTGCTGCAAGGGGGCGGTAGCGACAGGGTCATCCATCGCAGCAGGGATAAGGATGGAGGGGACAGGGTGGAAGGTAAGGAGGGAGGAGAGAAGGTGGAGAGGAGCGAAAGCAGAGGAAAGGAGGGGAAGGTGGAAGAAAGCAGAAAGGTGGAGGAAGAGGAGAAGAATCACAGCGGGAAAGTGACGGAGAGGAAAGAAGGCGCGGATGCAGAAGGGAACACGGTGGCAGGTGGTGGCGAGGAGGAAGAAGGTGAAGAAAAGAAGGAGGAGGAAGAGGAGGAGGTCAGAGATGAATGCAGAGGGAAGCCAGAGCTGGCGGGAGGTCGACGTGCCTCCCGAGAGCAACGAGCGAAAAGCCTGAGCTCCAACACTGAGGAAGATAATGATGAAGATGCTGTTGATGACGACAAGGACATTGATGAATACATGGGTAATTTCACCTGTTTCATAACAATTATCTCCTTTAATATAAACACTAGAGCTTTAACTAATGATTCTTTCTAATATCAATTATTTTTATTAATAATCATTTATTGTATCTGGTCAGGGGTAAATCTGAGGGCTGATTAAAGATAATTAAAGGGCTGAAAGATAAAATGCAATCTTGTTTGAATGATGATGAATGATGAATGTGTATATTCTCAATTACTAGATAAAGTAATATTAAACTATTCTAAGATGGAAGTACTGTTTCACAGCTGACAGCAGTTTACAATTAATTAAAACAGAAAAGCAAATCCTTGTGTTTAAGGTGCTGCAACCAGAACTTTTGAATATTTGTTTAATGATTAAGATTAAGATTGCGATACGATATATGTATCTTGATATTTTAAAATCGCCTCACAAACACTTCATAAATGCTAGGACTGGGCAACAACTCAAATATTACAATGTATTTGAAAAAATACCTCAAACAATAATTTATGGATGATTATTGGTACTTTAACAAAATATCAACACAATGAGATTTCTGATCAATAACAATCAGTGTGTATATAATGGGTAAAGACAAGTATTAGAGCAAGTTGGACAGGCTGTTATATCACTTTAAAATGACATCACTTTACTGTAACACAGCCTTTAAAACCAGGAAAAGACAAAACTTATGTCAAATCATGATATATGATATCAAAAATCTAGATGATAAATAGTCAAATTGTAGTTTAAATAGTAGTCAAATTGTCCAGCAATATTTGTATCCAAGTCTTTGATTGGTTACAAAGTGTAACATACAAAAAAAAATTAAAATAATGACTTAAACAGTGACTTAACACCAGGTGGAGAAGTTTCACCTCTGACCACACCCGACATCACTGACAGGTGTGGTAGTGTGTGGTCAGAGGTGTGGCCCTACAGAGACAGGAGCGTTCACACAGACAGTGAATAGAGGTGCTGCAGCAACGGACAGGATGAGGAAAATAATGTGTTTTTTTAACCTTGGAGCATGTAAACATTTTCTAGTAGACACCCAAAATGAGCCCAACCAACCCACCCAAAGTGGGTATAATATGTGACCTTTAATGGATTATCAAATGAACAGAGAATCTTGCCTCATTTACAGACATGAAAGGGGTGACGCCAGCTGATTTCAAGCCGGAGGCAACTCAGCATGTCGATGACCGTGTGTTCGATGCTTCGGACATCCTCAACTCAACTGAGGTGGAGGGGGACGACCTGGGGGACGACCTGGGGCTGTCCGGCTACGTTCAAGATAACTTTGAATTCCTCGACCAAATGGACTGCAGCGCTATGGACCACATGGATTGCAGCGTCTCCTATCAGGTGTGTGTTGTTTTATCCATGCAGGTGAAGATTGAACTGTGTTTGTTGATGGAAAACATTTTATTTTGGTAATAAATTATAGGTTTGTAGAGGAGAAAAACAGCAACTTTTCAACTTTCTCTCTTTGCCCATCAGGTGAACGAGTTCTCCGTTGAACCTCCTGGTCACTCAGACGATGAGTATGAAATCATGGCTCAGCCTTCCTATCATCCTGCAGAGGTCCACACACACCTGCAGCCTGACCCTGAGTTGAAACCACACAGGCCGCTCAGCCTCGACATAAACAGCCGACACACTAAATCCCTCAGCTTGCCTTACATGACCTCACCTGTGGACGGACCAGAGGAGTCTTGCTCTGAAGAGGAGCTGGAGGGGGATGTCAGTGACGAGAACGATTACAGCAGTGAGGAAGATGAGAGCATGTATGTGAAAAGCCTCCCCGCTGATTTCTTTTTAAGCAATTTGCCCGAGTTCGAAGCAGACTCTGATAAACAAGTAGGTTACGCTCTTGATGGAGTTCCTGCACATCAGTTGCAGATCCCTGAGGATAGGGAATGCCACTCAATGAACCTTGAATTTCCTGCTTGCAAAGTAACAACTGCTGGAGATGAGGAGCAGGTAGAAGTGAAAGACAGAGAAGATGAAGACGGACTGGAAGAAAAGGAGATAACACAAACAGAAGAGGAAGATGAAGTTCACCAGAGAAGAGACGAACTGGAAAACAAGAGGCAAAGGTGAAAATTATGACATTTTAACATATAACACAAAATGTATAACAATCCAGTTATCAACTCAGCTCATATCATCAACTCAGTTATCATGCAAGTGCATTTCTAGCAGTTTATGTAAGACTTTTTTTTTTAATGCCATATAGAACAACTGCTGGACACGTTTTGAATAGCCGCATTTAAAACATCTCTATGATCTGCTATGGTTTGTCTCACCTGCCCTCTCACAAATGGTGTCCAAATGGTGTTAATGTGAGTCAAAGAGAAAAACACGACACATATAAGAGACGAGAAAACATTTCGGTGGTGACGTGTTTTTAGCAACACATCTCTGTGTGATCAGCTGCCCAGTTTCCTTACATTCTGGTTTGAAACATCTTTAGTTGTTTGGGCTATTGTCATATCTTACATTTCCTGAGGAGCAGGAACTTGATGCTTTTCTGTTGCCCAGCTGGCCTCAGCTGCAGAATGTGTTGCACCATTGCTTTTTTCTTTATTTAATTATATTCTAAAATAAAACATGCACAGGCAAAACGCAAAAAAACAAACCCTGTTTTATCAGCATGGTAGGGTAAAAAAAGGGCGCTGTGGCAGACAAAAGTTCCTGCAACTATCCCCTTTTTACAAAAGAAATATAAAGCCATTAGAATAATTTGAAAGACCATATCATCATACAACAATTGATAAAGTGATATAAATAGATTCAAGTCAGTGAAGAATATAGTTGAATGTTTAGCTGACCACAAGGAAATAAAAACAGTTCAAATAACAAAATTGTTTGTCCAATGTCACAATAATGAAATACATTATTATATAATCAAAACTATATTTCATAAGTAATGAATATGTACACATTTTTTACAAATCTTCAACCAGTTGTCTCAAGCAACATAATGTATTTCTTCAGTGCATTTATAACTGTTTTAAATGTTTCTATCTGTCATCCATCTGCAGCAAAGTGACAGAGGAAGAGCAAAGTGTCGTGGAAGAGACTCGAAGCGACAAAGAAGAACCTCTCACTTCAGATGAATCAACACACTGCTGCTGCGCTGACGATCCACTGCCGAGCAACGATGAATCAAGCGCTGTGACTGACATCACGGTGGAGGAGGAAGAGGAAGTGGTTGATCATCCTCGCGGTGGTTATCCACCTTGTCATGCAGTTTCTTGTGTCACACATGAGGAGCTCAAAGATGAAACAGAGCAGCCCAGAGCCTGTGTTAGAGAGGATATGAATGAGAGAGACAGCGGTGAAGGAGAAGACAGGAATTTATACAAAGAGGTAGAGGACACGTTCCAAGAAATGGTTCTGGAAATGACAGAAAATGATGAGAACATGCGCGAACAAAGCACTGAGGAAGGCTGTGAAGTGTTAGCAGACATACAACATGAAGAAAAGATGCAGGAAGGTGGCGAAGAGCAGGGCATTGGTGGGACAAGCAGGGACATTTGGGATGAATATGAGGAGGTTGTATGTGAAGTGATAGAGGATGAGGAAAGTGAGCAGGCTGAGAGGGAGGCTGCAAAAGAAAGGGTTGCCAGGGAGGGAGACACGATCGAAGATGTGAAAGTTGGAGAGGACGAAGAGCAGATAGCAAATGTTTCAGAAGATGACATGGTGGAAGCGGATGGAGGAGAGACAGAGGACTCAGAGGAGGAAACAACGGAGGTGACTGAAGAACAGATCGTAGAAACAGAGATGCAGCAAGAGTTGGAAGAAAAAGAGACAAACTTACCAAAGATGAGTGAGGCAACTCAAGGGAAGTACGCCATCAATGACGAAGCACAGCATCATGATGGAGAAGAAGTGGTTTCAAAAGACAAACAGAACAAAGAGAGAGATGATGAGCAACGAAGAACACCACCAAGTGTAGATCTAGTCAGGCTTGATATGAAGGAATCAAAAGAGGGCAGAAAGTGTGAGGAAAGTGACGGCAGCCCAGGAGGAGTCGGAAGGAAGCTGGTCGTCTCCAAGCATCCGAAAGTCTACCAAGTAAAAGCTGTGCCGGTCGTGCCTCCGAAGCCGCAGCACTGCAAAATCACCGCCCTGACTCTCCGGCAGCAGCAGCAGCAAAAAGAGAAAAGAGACGCTGACAGAGGGAGAGAAAACTCAGCCGAGCAGGAGAAAGTTTTCGCAGTAGATCAAGGGAGCGACTTAGACGAGGGCAGGGCGAATAAGGAGAAGCCAACACTCAGGGGAGGGGAGAAAGAGAGGGAGAGGAGGAGGGACGGGGATGAGAGCGCCACTAGGGACGCGAGCAGAAACAGTCCCCTCAGCATGTGTTTCGATGAGGCTGTTGCCATAGCAACCATGAGGCGGGGCAAAGAGAAAGAGTGCGAGAAAGAGAAGGAGAGGCAGAGGGAGTGGGGGAATGAAGTGCAGTGAAGTTTTTATTTGTCTATATATTGATTTGAACTGATTTGACTGTACAAACTATTTGTTTATTTGTAGCATAAAGGGTTTTGTTGTTCTTTCAGGATATAGTAAATGACAGCAGGGCAACAGTATTGTTTGTGCAGTGCTGTTAAATATGTTTAGGTGTTTTTTCTGCCATGCACAAACTTGATGTGCAGACAGGAAATAATAGTTTTTTAAAAGTATTTTTCCAGAGGATTTCTCTCTTGTTAGGAAGAGAACTGTAGAGAGCTAACAGGAAATGGGGGAAAACAGATGGGGGATAACATGCAACAAAGTTCCCCAGGTTAACTAGAAGCAGAGCTGATTCACTTCGAACAACGTCTGGGTTTAAGATGTTGATCAGGAAGCTTATAAATAGCTGCAGTTGTGCTACCTGCTATGAAGTCATTAAAACTGAAACCAAATTTACAGATGGGATTAAAGGTGAACTGCTGCTTAGACATGGTGAGGATGAAATATTTGACAATCCACCAGGATAAACTGATGTTTTCTATACAAACCCAGAACTTTCACAACTTCCAGGTCAGTAAAACAAAACATCACATCATTTGAGCAAAATTAAATAGATAAGCCTTAAATTGAGCTCACTCTTGTTTGCACTAGTCTAATTATACAATACTTTGTAATTATATATGTTTGAAAGAACTGGGCTGATGAAAGGAATGTATCATTTGTGATAAATATAAAGTCTGCAAAAGTCTAACTTTTATTTGGATTATGTGAATAAAAAGATGTTTCCAAATGTCTGTCCTATTATTAATATTATTTTTATTATTATTATTATTATTATTATTATTATTATTAACAACTCAACTTTGTTCTTGCCTTCTCATGTTTATTCATTAAAACTTTATTGCAACAAGTATCATATATACTGTAGATCATCCATTGCTTTATTATTATGTTGACACATATATTTAATATATTGTATTGCTGACATTTAACTTACATCTTATATGCTGAATGTAGGCCTTTATTCCATTGCTTGCTTGTGCTTATGTAATAAAAGTATTACATATTAAATAAATCAAACAAAAAGTCAAAAATACACCGGAAATTAATTAATTATTTAATTAGAAATAGTTGTCATTGCATGGTAATTAGATGGCATCCAGATAAATACTCATGTGGACTTTGAATATACAGGCTTTGTGTTTGACAATTTGCTTTTTTGAATATATAAACATAAATACATAAAGTACATTTATGCTTTACTTAAAGAGAAATTAATTGTACCGTGTCTGTTGATAGATATTTCCTTGTTAACAACCAAAATGGGAAGTAGAGCTCAAGTGACAGATTTGTAATTCACGTTTATTAAAAGACTTACGTGAGTTGCCCCCTACGTCACATCCGCCGTCTAATATTCCCGGAAGTAAACCAAAATAAAACAGCTTGGAAGATGCGTCGTCTCACTACAGAAGCCTCAGCTGCTTGTTAAAGCTGGAAATTAGCTCCTCTTGAGTGTTTGTTCTCTGTCAGCAGGATGTCGTTCCCCTCCTCTTTCGGTACGCAGGTCTCAGCCATAATGGACGTGTTGGCGAAGGCTGCGGTGGCCGAAATAACGAAGCTGGTGGAGGACGGGACTGTGGTCCTCCGCCTGGAGATGTGCCGGAGGGACAGTGAGATTCAGGAGCTCAAAACTAGTTTGAAGCTGATGGAGGTTGAACTCTACAAAGCTCGAGAAGCAGCTACGAGCCGAACTACTGAGGACACTCAGCAGCAAACAACAGCCGGCAGTCAGGTCCCCCAAAAAGGTGAGCAGCAAGACCAAACTCAAAAAAGCTGAAATTAAGATTTCGCTTTCTTGTAGACACCTTTTCGTGCTTGGTAGAACATCATTTAAGATCCTTGGCGATTGTTTATGGTGTCCTGTTAAATTCGGCTTGAAGATTAAAGACCAAATTATTGCTGTTAGGCACTTTGTCCCCGTAAATTGCCAAAGTAACATTTTGGGTAAAGATGTAGAAAGAAACCATGAAATTTGGAAGCAGTGACCATTTAATTCAAGAAGACTAACTTAGATGATCAGGGCCGCATGTGTATGATTAATAAAATGTTATAGAACTGTGAAAAAGACCCTCACAATTTCCTAAATTCTAAGATGACATCCTAAAATAACTTTTTCTATTTGACGAACAGTCCATAGCATGTAGATATGCAGTTTATTATGACTTAAGACAAAGAAAAGTGTGGAAAAGGTCCAACATGACCTCCTTTTAAAATGACTTGTTTCGTCCGAGACAGACTGAAACAGAAACAAATGCAGCTTCATATAAGACCAAGAAAAGCAGCAAATCCTTACAATTAAATAAGACATATTTATTGACGACTTGTGTCAAGACTAAAAATTACTAAATTGGATGAACCAAAATGTAAATAATGCTGTCAGTCGATCAATTGACTTATTATCTCAGCTCTTGATTTCACGCGTAAGGAGAATGAGAGTTGATGAGGAAATGATCTTTAGTTCAGAAAAAAACTTGGTGCTCTTCCAGGCATGGACACCTTCCAGTGAACAGGGTAAGTAAATAGCCATGGCGTTGTACAGTTCCAGTTAATGTCTAGTGAAGTTTCCATGCAAATTTAGTGCAAGTACACCGTTGGAAAAGAAGAAGCCCCAACGAGATTAGTTGAAATTGGGCAAGTGAAATCTCTTCATGTCTGCACACTTCTGATGTTTTTGTCTGCTGCTGTTTTTTGTTTCTACAGTGAAGACATAAATCAGTTTCAATTGCACTTACTTGCATTTTGCTTTTATTGATGCATCTACTTTTTCACCTCAGCTAAGCGTACTTTTTTCAGTATTAAAAGTTTCTGATTTTTTCTGCTTTTCCATCCAGCTGTTTTTATACACAAACTGAAATTGCATATGAAACGGGGGGGATGGAAACACAACTATTTTTTAGCTTTGTTGACTTGCATTTGCATTTGTGGAGTCAAATTCATGTTTTCCTTGTGTCAATTTCAGACAAAAAAGAAGACCAGGAAACATGTGCAGTGTACCAGGAACCAATAACTGCTGATTCACTCCATGAGCCTCAACATGAAACAGGGGAGAGCTGTGACACGGGGCCAGTGGTGAAACGCGAGTCGGCAGATGAACTCGCCACCCGGGAAACGATGGACAGCACTGCGACAGCAGACGTTTGCTTTGAGGCAAGAGAGCGAGATGACCCCATCTGGCCTCCTCCTGCTTGTAGCATGTTTGATAAAGGCCCTGTTGCAGCACCGCAGCATATGCAGCTTTTCTCTGCTCACACTGAGCAATATGCCGCTCATAGGAATACAGAAAGTTCCTATAACTCTATATCAACTGACGCAGAGAAAATAGCAGATGATTCCTTAAGTGTGCCGATAAAAGTAGAGGTGGAGATTCGACCTGTGTGCATGAGAAGTACCGCTTCAGAGCCTGTTCACGTTGAACAGTTCAGACATGCTTCACACCCTGCAGTCTGTCAGGACCCTTGCTTGCTGTCTCCTTCACGACAGGCTGGTCCATCACTAGTCCTCCCTCATGCACAGAGGTCTACAACAGATACAGCAGCACCAAACATAAGAGATCACATCCTCAGTAGAAACAACCTGAGAGCAAAGAGACTGATGAATGTATGGAGATCAAATCAGAAACTCTTCATCTGCTCAGTTTGCAACAGGGGTTTCCCCCGCTTGTCTCAGCTTGAAGAGCACAAGACCACCCACCAAACCTTTAAACCTTTCAGGTGCCTCGAATGCGGCAAATCTTTCACCCAGAAGACCCGGCTGAAGACACACCAAAGTGTGCACACAGGCGAGAGGCCGTTTAGCTGCAAAATCTGCGGCAAGATGTTTTCGAGGCAGGACAACTGCCAGAGACACGAACGCTTCCACAGCGGGCTGAAGCCGTACAGCTGTGGGCAGTGTGGTAAAAGCTTCACTGTGCAGGGAAACCTCAAAATACATCAAGAGATTCACCTGCAGGGAAGATAGCACTCACACACTGGGGCTGGGGGGAGGAAGTGGAGATGCATCGTCCATCTTTATATACAGTCAACGATCTGGACACGTTTTTCTCCACTGGGCTGCTGTGGTCCACAATTGGTTCAGTCTCCCCCATTACTCCCAGTTCTTGAATCCTGCGGAAGATATCCTCTCTGCAAGGTGTTGGAAGGTGTTTAATCACCAGCCCCACTGGCCCATACACCTTCTACAGCAATGGAGGAAGCCTGTGGAGACTTTAATCAGAGTTCATGCCAGACCTGATGGTGTCCACTGTATTGATACAAAACACATGTTTTTAAGAGTTTTGCAAGAATTGTTTACTTTGCAAAAAATGAACAGTGTTTTGCTGGTTTGGTGTAAAGTTTTTCGGTTAGTGTGTAAATTTGCAAAGATGACAGTGTTCAAAACATGGATGAAGAAAAGTGTTTTTGTAAAAAAGAAACATCGTCATATTTCCCAACCATACTCTAAATGCATACAGTTTGTAGCTGCCGGCTATTTATTTTTATCTGGGCTCATCAGCATAAGTATAGATTATCTATCTATCTATCTATCTATCTATCTATCTATCTATATCAGCTCAGTAGTCGGTATGGACAGATATCCTCTCTTCAGGTTGGGTATAGGAATCAGGATTGGAAGACAAAAAAGCAAGATCAATGCATGTCCTAATTTTTCCAGTTTTATCATAATCTTACTGTACTCAGTGCCTTGGAAAGTCTCTGGTATCTTCTGCCTAGCACTTTGGTAATGTTGTCTTCATGATGATGTCCCCTCCAGACACAAACTGTTCATTTAAACTAAAATTACTTATCACACCTTGAGTACACACAAGTGATGTTTATTCAACTAACGGGGTGTGGAAGTGTGTCTATGCAACAGTTTGTCTTTCAAGATTTGCTTTATCTTAACATTTAGGTTCTAACTTTAATTTCATGTTCCCCCTGCTGGATTTTTGTATATGTACATAAAAAAAATGTCAAATCTACTGTATAAATGAGTATATGTATATTTATATTAGATGTACACACATTGTTTTCCAAAACTAACTATTTAACATGCACTTTAAATGTTTGTATTTATTAGTTGAAATTATTCTTTCTCTAATTTATTTTCATTCTTTCTGGCTTATCTTTGTTTTGATTATGAGCTTTCTAAATTATGAGTTATGAATATGGTTTTATGGATTCAGTAATATTCTGTCGGGGTAAAATTGAAGGAATTAAAAATAATGAAGTAAGTTAATGGTTGTCAAGTCAAGTCCATTGTGTTTCAGTGCCTGGGGACTTTTCATACATGGTGTCTAAAATGGACCACTTCATAATACTGTTGGTTAAAGGTGGCAACAAAGTGAAATTGATCGTATTACACGGTGCTAAAATAGCACTGTAGATTTCAAACTATCCATATTTTGAGCACTTTTAGGACATCTTGTTCAAGTTCAACTTTTCATTGTTGACCTTTGAAACAGCAGTTGACAAAACAATCTTCACTTACTGCTACACTTGAATGTTAAAGCAACATTATGTAACTTTTTCATTTTAAAATAACAGCTTCACAATCATGTTGGTGGTACAGTGTCTTGTAATAGGGTGAATGGTGTCTCTGTCTCAGCCACTCCGCCCCCCATCACTTGTTTCTGCACTATGTAACTTCAGTGAGTGTGTAGGATCACAGCGTTATATACATGTTTACTTCAACATATGTTGATGAAGGTTCTCAGTCATCCAGGTCATGGTGCTGTATCGTAGGCAACTGGACTTGTCCTTCACGACTCTGTAAGAACACAGCCATACAGAGTTTAAAAGCCTGCCAACTCCTCTCCAGTTAGTTAGAACTGAAGAAGCCTCTTGGATGAGAGGTGAAGCGCCTTGAAGGAACTGAAACAAGTCCAGTTGCCTACGATACAGCACCTTGATTTAAGTCAACATTACAAGTCAATAATGTCTCAGTTTGGTGCGATTAATGCAAAATACCATCTAGTTTTGTGTTAAACCGTAAACTTCACCATCTTGCACTACACACGTCACCAACACCAACATGGCTGCCAACTCAGCACAGAAAAGTTACTAAAAAGATGAAAATCACAATAAAACTGGCCATATTGACAACTGCAGTTATGTGAATGAAAAATTCTCTTTTAAATTGACAACCATCGTGATTCATGGCACAGGATCAAAAAATTATTTGTTTCTCTCCATTCACTACCATACATACATATTCCAAAATAAGCTCCCATTAGGGAAACACTTTGGCTCTCTATTACCACTGACAAATTATTACAGACCTGGGATTTGTATTTACAACAGTGGTGTTGCACTCAGAAACTTTGGGGGTGCCAAATCAGACACATTTTCACAAAATGCTGCTTTAACTCCAAAGTTAACAGCTATTGAAAATACACTTAAAATGTTACTTCTTTTAAAAAACAGTGTTGAGCTGCTTAAAGATTGTGCTAACATACATCATTACATAGTTAACTTTGTAGCCGCAGTGTTATAATGCCATATCTTATAAATTACACGCTCCTGCTTTATCTAATTAGTTTAATTTATTTGTACAAACTCATTTTATGAGTTACTGCTGCCGATTACTTCCTGCATCTTTTAGAATAATTTGCAGGGCCTTTATGTAATACACATCTCATAATTAGTTGGGAATATTGGGGTGTGGGTGCATAAATGTATGTGCACGGATATGCAATGAAAGTCAAATGAAATGGGACGCATTATTTTTGGGGGCCAAAAATATTCACAAAACACAAAATACAAAATTCAGATACTGATATAAACAATCAAGTGAAATAGTAAAATATAACATAACTTTGAGTAGTGTACTTAAATTAATAAAATGGGAAAAAAATACAAATAAGATAAACAATCGGCTAAATGAATTGCGCATTTACCCCAGTGCTTACGGTATTTGTGTCGTCACTTCCGTTGAACGACCGCCGTGTTCCTGTGAGTTCTTTGTATTAATTAGCTGCTAGCTGAAAGCGGCACACGCTAAAAACAACACTCGGCTAATCCAAACCTGCAGTTTGTGCTCGTTCAGCGGCTTCAGGGATGGCCCGTTTCGGTTAGCTGAAGCGGCTTAGTGACGCCTCGTCCGGGACACTTTTCTCGCTTCAAAGTTCAGCCTCTCGGATACTTGTTTGTTTTTTAACGATGCTGAGCAGCGTCGCTCTGCGGGCTCAGATCGCCTCTGTTGTCGATGCCTTGTCCAAAGCGGCCGTGGCAGAAATCGCCAAAGTTGTGGAGGACGGGATGGTGGTGCTGCGGCTGGAGATGTGTCAGCGTGAAAACGAGATCAAGAAGCTGAAGAGCAACATCGAGGTCCTGCACACCGAGCTGAGGTCAGCGCAGGAGAGGGTGAGCCTGCGTCCTGCCAATGAAGGACGAGATGGTGAGACCTGACTCTGGCATACCTGAACACACTTGATCTACTCTGATCACCCAAATCTGTTTTTCTTGACACCTGTGTGACCTTGGTGTTTGCCTCTGAGGATTGAGGACCCCCTGTCAGAGGGGGTCGACTAAATAATAGGTGCCTTGTGGAGCAGGACTTACAAAGTGAATGAACTCAATCACGTTTATGAACACTGGTACAAAACTGCTTGAATCAGCTGCAAAGCAAGTCTGGCAGGGACTGTTTCAAAGATGTCATGCCATATGTAATGTCTGGTTTTAAAACCTGAGAAGAAAAGGTTTACTTCTACTGAAAAAATGTTATAGAGGAGTTTTGTAGAGTTTGTCAAAAGGTGGTTTCAGAACCTGAACAGGGAGACATCAAGGTGTGAGATACTTAATTGAGGACCATAAACATTGTGTTTAAATTGTGGGTGGTCTTTACTGTTGTTTTCTCCTCCCACCAAATGTGTCTGAATGAAGTTACTGACCAGTTTTCACACACTTTTTGACATTGATGTATGTGTCAAAACATTTTGAACAACTGTTCTACAACTGTATTATCTTCTTTCCGCAGATGGTCAGGGTGACGTTGGTGATGAGAGGACTTTGCTCGAGAAGGTGCACGTGGATAAGGACCAAAACAGCCTGTCCGTACCTGAGGTGCAGGTGAAATGTGAACCTGTGGAAGAAGGAAGTGAAGAGGCCAGAGGACAACCTGACCAGCCGGCCTTGTATGAAAGAGACGGTACACATTGGAGACCGAGCACGCAAACTCCATCAGGAGGCAACAGCTCAGATTATTTGAATTTAGGGCAGAACTCCTTGTTGTGTCTCCCTGAATCTTCTCTGGACAGCGGACTGTCTGCGCCCTGCAGCAGCTCCGGCGGCTTCCAGCACAGCCCGTTCAGCCGAGGGCTGCTGGGTTACAGTCAGTATCGTAACTTGTACAACACGGTGCGGAGGAGGACGGTGAAGAGGTTAATGTTTAAGAAAGGCTTCATCTGTCCATACTGCGGTAAATGTTTCGAGCGTGCCGGGCACCTCGAGAGGCACAAGAGGATTCACACTGGTGAGAAACCGTATCGCTGCGAGATCTGTGGGAGACGTTTCAACCAGAAATGCAGCTTAAAGGAACACACAAAGATTCACAGAAGATGTAAGTAAAGTGCTTTGTTGTCTAAGGTTTAGATCCTTAAAGGAACAGGTCACCCAAATATGAAGATTCAGTCGTTATCTACTCACCCCCGTGGCGATGGAAAGTCGGGTGTAAAACATTTCTGGAGCTTCACAGCAAAACAGCGTTGCAGCATTCTCCTAAACAGCTGAAGTAGATGGGGACTTGTTTAGATGTTATACCAATTAGTTTTTGGGTGAACTGTTCCTTTAAGGATCCATCCCAGGTGCCAGTGCTGTCGGGCTCTCTTCCAGTTTATATTTGAACTGGATGATTGTATAAGTAATTTCATTCCAGTTTATATAGTATAAAGACTTCCCTGGGACCTCGAATAACATTGAAGATATTTCTCTCTGATGTGGAGAAGCAGGAAATGTATATCTTAATTTGAAGGTCCTACAAATCTCCCTGACAAATTGTTTACTAGATGTATTTCTTTGTGTTATTTTTGTGCTCCGTCAGGGAGTCCTGGTTGAATTCACAGCAGGAAGTCTCCGGCTGTGACATTCCTCTGTGTCTCAGCAAGCAGAGAAAAACTACAGTATGTGATTTAGGCAGTGAGACGACAGTAAATGGGGGATGGGGACTTTAAAGTTCCCCCCTGACAGTTGTTCAAGAGGCTGGCCTTTTACATCCTCCCAGGGAAAGACCTATTTGGAAATTTGCCACATTTTGTCTATGTCCAGTCAGTGTTGATGGTAAATGTGGTCAGCTGAAGCCACAGATTCCTCAGTGTGTGCTGAACTGACCAAGAAAGTTAAGCTCTAGTGCCTACATGTACCAGGATGCATTGTGCTCAAAAATAGATCTTCTTCCATAACATCCTCGGCACATATAATCTGGGATGCCATTTTCTCTGTTGCAGATGGAGCTAGTTTACAAGCTAGAGAATAAATTTGGTTAATGAGCATCAAAACGCCCCCGGGCCGCCCTGAAGCTAAATCCATGCTGGAATAGCTTGAAGGTGTTCCTTAACACCGACTACGTGACTGGTGTCTGAAGAAGAACAGATTTTGCAGCAGGAGAACTCGGCTTTCTCCGTCAGTATGCACGCACTGAGGAACTTATAGCTTCCATTGACTACATTTACCATCAACACTGACTGGACGTCCACATAAAATATGGCAAATTTCCCCCTTTACTAACTGGGGTCCCGTCTCAGCTCATGTCCATGCAGCAGTGGAACGGATCCTCTTCAGGTGCTTTGTGAATCTTTAGATCTGCTGATCTTAGCATATCAGTAAGCTACATTAAGAGCCTTTTGTGCCGAACCAGCACAGGCCCTCTAACTGTCAATAAAACACCCTGCCACGTACACAGGCAGATTGAACAACATATATCTATCTCACAGGTTTTCTCAGAAAGTGACAGATTCTGTGTTCAGTGTAGTTGGTGGATGACAGACCTAACACCTAAAAAACACACTTAAAACTGCAACTAACAATCATTTTCATTATTGATTAATCTGCAGATTATTTTCACAATTACTCAATAAATAATTTAGTCTACAATATGTCCAAAAATTGTGAAAAATGTTTATCACAGTTTACCAGAAAACAAAGACGTCTTCAAATTGCTTCTTTTGTCCAACACAACTTCTCTTGTAGCTCTGAAAGAGTAAATGGCATTTGCTGTGTGAAACGACATCTCTGTCCCTCTTGCTCCTGAAGGTTTTGTCGTATTTCAGAAATGTTTATAATTTTCTTCGCGGTTTTGAGGATACGGCTTTGAGGTTGTCAGTTTTTTAAAATATCAAGTTCAAACAAACGAGAACCAAACACATTTTTTCATCTGTGCAATCAGATCCAAAATGCTTCTGTACATTTTCTTCAAATTTCTTCATTTCAGATGGTTTGGTGTCGTGATTTTTCCTTCAGCACAGCTTGTTGGTTTCCCCTGTTCTACGTTATCAGACTTCAAAATTTGCTGAGGGCAGTGCAGCTTCCAGTAGATCAGAATGACAGCAGATTTTACAAACGCCCCTTACTGGAGTACAAGACATTTATGAGTGACATGCACGGGATTAAATCACTGTTCAGTCATCACAGTTTTCACATTTCAGTCAATCATGTGGTTAAACCCAGAGTGACTGACATTTGACTAAAGATGAGATATTTATAATCATTTGTCACTGTTCCAGTTGTGCAAGAAAATGTTGCTGCTGACTAACTTGGAGAAAGAAACCGCCATTGACGTAGACACTGGACGAGAGGAGTGAGATGGTTCATGTATACAGTACAGTGTACTGATTATTTGACAGAAGGGTTATAATTGGTTTGGGAAAGCTCCTGACAAGACTGTGATGTAATCCGACAGACTTCAAAATAAATGCATAATTATATTATTAAAAGGCTGTGGTGAAGTCTGTGGTTGTATATGAGGTAGAGCTACGGCAATTGGTCGTTTAATTGATTCCAGCTTCTTAAATGTGAGGGTTCGCTGCTTTTCTTTGTCATTTATGACAGTAAATAAAGAGTCTTTGGGTTTTGGACTGTTGGTTGGACAAAAGAAGCAATTTAAAGACAAAACGTTTGGCTCTGAGAATTTTTTTTTTTATTGACTAAAGGATTAACGAATGTTTAATTTGGATGTCAACCTTCATCTGATCTACAGACTGTATATGACCACGTGTTCAAAAGTTTAATGGTAAAAAGTGTAGATGTGGGTGGTTACAATGATCGTGATGACTGATTCTTTCTACTTTAACAGGTATTGAGCCCAATGCAGTAGAGATCCAGGTGGGCGAACAGAAGCCGATTCCAGAGGTGAATCCATGCACTGAAACTCATCGCCCGGAGGAAGAGAGCCAGATAAAAGCTGAGGATGGCCTACCTAAGAATGAGGACATCCTCACAACACCTGTGCATGTAAAATCTGAGCCCGCAGAGGAGAATATAACACAACCACTGTTTCACGGAGGAAGTGAGCCGACAATGGAAGGAGTTGACAACCTCAGTGAGAACTTCACAACATTTGAGAGAGACAGCCAGCAGTGGATGTCCAGATTACAAGGTCAGAACAGCACAGAGATCAGCAGCACAGAGTATCTCAGCGGCTCAGCGCAGAGTATGACGTCCTACCCGGGGCTCGCTCAGTTGCTACCGCCGCCAGTCGAACCTTCCTGTAGCACATTCTCCTTTCCAGGGAAACCATATGGAGAACTGAAGAACAGCATGATCTCCCAAACGCCCTACGGATCCTCAGACACACTGATGATATCAAGCGAAGCAGGCTTGCATGGTATGACGGGAGCCACGCTGAATCACCACCACCCACCCCAACAGAGACGGAGCAGGTCTTTTCAGGTGATCAAACCAAAGAAATCCTTCGCCTGCTCGTACTGTGGCAAGATCTTCAAACGCGTCGGCCACCTTGAAAGACATTTACGAATTCACACCGGTGAGAAGCCGTACGGCTGCCATATCTGCGGGAGGTGCTTCAATCAGAAGAGCAGCCTCAAGGGCCACATGAAGACGCACAGAAACGGTAAGAGAGGACTGGTGTCATTCACAGATAAGATGCTGATTACAGCTGCAACTATTGATTATTTTTTAATTTTTGATTCGATCCATTACGACTAAATCTATGTTTTACACACAAGCACCACTCCTCCATATATGGCCCTGTAATTAACATCCTCCCTGTGGACAGCTCTGTGTATAGGTGTGAACATCACCAAGAGGCACTGAGGGAGCATTTGAGATTCAATCACTCAGACCACATTCAGAGGTGGTCTTGGCCGCATGCGACCACATCCTTTTAGCATTGTGTACGCACGTGTCCTGGGCCACACTGAAGGAACAGGCAGAATATTTTAAATGTCTGATTTTCATGTAGTCCACTGTAATGTAATTAGATGTTTTGGCTCCCTTAACCTCCCAATGTTAGCTGCAGACGGACTAAGAGCTGTCACCCAGGATGGATGTTAATACCAGTTCTGAACAGGCTCTGAAAGCTCAAGAAAAGGTCACGTGTTAGCACTATTTGCTCATTCACTTCTGTTGCTTTTTTTCTTCTGAAAAGGTGAGAACACAGACATGCTGGAGGGACATCACCTGATGTTTACTATGCCCGATAATCAATCGTTGAAGAACCTGGCCGAGCCAACGACCGGACTGACAGGTTTAGAAGAACAGTTACCAGGTTCTACGTACAACGAAAGAGTTGGTGAGCCACCTGTGATGGTAAAACTGGAGCCAAATGGGGAGGATTTTCAGACTCTTAGTGAGGCAGGGACTGATAATGGTACAGGAGCACCAGACCAGCTGTGGACATCTGGGATAGAGAAGAGTGAAGATGCTACCGATCAAAATGTCTGTGTACTCTTACATGATGTCAAGTATCCGCTCAGTCCTGCTGTTGGGGCGGCCAATGAGCAGCAGGGATATACCTCACCAATCAAGGATCTGCCTTTTCTAAACCACAAAGAAAAGGATGAAATGATGCACAGCGATCAGTATTCACTGATGGGAATGCAGTCAAGAAGCTCCGACGCGTCTCTAGCACCTGAGCTGCAAGATCAACATATGACACAAGAGGTGGCTGTGAACGAGTACACAGCAGTGAGTGACAGGACTCACGAGGGAGCTGTGTTTGAGTTTAATATGGGCGCCTCAGGCGACCGTGAGGACAGCTGCGGCAGGGACGCCAACAGGCAAAATTGCTTCATTTGCTCAACTTGCGGGCAAAGCTTTGATAGTTTCAGTTTATTTCAGAGGCACCAGTGTCAAAATATCACAGAGCAATCGTTTGGCTGCACCATATGTGGTAAGATGTTCAATCAGATGAGCATCCTGAAACTGCACCTTAAACTGCATGTAGAGTAATGTGAGGGAAATGTACTGTACGAGTTTCCACCGAGTTTCATCACATCCAGCAGGAAAAAAAAGTTCACAAGTTACTTTCTCATTGATGACAAATCAACGTCCCAAAACTTCCAGAAGCTAAAGCAGAGGAAGAAAAAGCATTAGTTTTGTATTTGGAAAAACTGAAGCACAATCTTTTTTGCAGCAACGGGAAAAAAAGCTCTTTGACCGTCTGTCACATTTCAAGTTCTTTGCACAAAATGTTGTCCTGTTACTTTGACCCACTCCATCCGCTCATTTTGGCATGAACAGTTAACTCGGTTGTTCTTTGTTTAATCAAAATTGGCCAGATTTGGCCTCAAGAGTGGCTTTAATGACGACTTAATGACTGAAACCAAACAGTATTGAGTGTTTTAAGTGGCGTTTGAAGCTGTCTGGTCTGCAGCCAAACTCTTCATTCTGACTGATCACGAGTTTGACCATTTTAACGACTGTGACAACATTTACTGAAATAATCAGGTTTTTGCTGCGTTCTTTCTGTTCTCACAGTAGGTCCAAGTCATTTTTGTTCTATACTAGTATGTCATCACTAAAAAACTGCTAAGTGTCATTCAGTCAAACTAATGTTACTTTATTAAAAAAGGTATCCTTCAAATTACAAGTAGGTAAGAGTAAAAGATCAACGTGCTTGTGACCATCCAGGATATACTGTCGATATATATTTTGTCCTTTTTTTTTTTTCAATAATATTATTGATAGTAAGATTTGAAATATTATGATTTACTTTTTGGCAGTATTTAGTGCAATGTGGCTGAATTAAAACAAATTATAATAGTGTTATCATGATACTGGAATTTCTAACTTGGATACAACACTTTGAAAAATATCGTCATTTGATACAGTTTTTGATACCAAGGGGAAAAATGAGCACATCATTAGGGTGGCAAAATTTCAGATTTTTTATGAGAAGAAATCAGAGATCAGGCCTTTAAACATAATGTGTGTGCGTGTGTGTCACCTTGCTGTCACAGAGAAGAACAGCTTGTACCTGTCGATACTGCAGAAAAGGAAAATGTTTCTCATATTTCAAATCAATATGTATCAATATATTTATACCTTGAACAACACTGACTAACCAACTAGAGATATCGGACAGGTGTCTTCTCTATTCAATCCTACTGTGCCATTCTTAAGAAAAAATGAGAAATCACTCGCGTTCATCAAGCTTTGATAAGGCACTAAGTACTAGGACACATTTTTGCAATGTCGATCTACATCAGTATTCTGTATTTAAATATATGAGAAAATGTCTATTTGTCTTTTGAGGAGGATGCAGTGAGGTTACTACTCTCCTTATTACTTACTCGCTTCAGTGAGAGGGTAGGATCACAGTGTTGCATACATGTTTACTTCAGATGCAAGTTTTCAACACATAATATTGTTCTGACTTAATGAGGTTTATTTGTAGTTAGCACCTACATTACGTCTGACACATTGTAACAGACCTGGGATTTGTATTTACTACGAAAAATGCCAACTTCTGTATTCAGTGCCGATTTGAAGCCATTGTTTAAAATAATATTCACACACCGGTTTCCTTTTTATGAAGGAGATGGACAGCAGTGTCTCCATTTTAAGTTGAACTGAGCATATAACACTACACTGTATACCTCAAGTTACCATTGCCTTCAAAAAAGACAAATTTAAATTACATGCTGTGATTTTTGTGACAGGCCAAGATTTCAAATATAACGGACCGCACACTAACCAAACATAATGTTTTTCCTGTAGAAAGGGAAGGGATTATAGTAAGTTCATGCTAAATCATATACAGGAATTTTGTGAGCTATGAATAACTAAAGAAATGTGAAATACCTCAGTGATACACAGGGTCACCATGTTCATCAAGAATTTGAAGAAGGGAAGCTTCTCTTTGGTTATGTTGTTACCTTTAAAAGATATTTATTTTAGGGAGATTTTTTATGTAGTATGTGCAGGATAATGTCTAGTGTGCAGCATTGCACATGGAAAACTCTAATATAATAAAAAAAAACTGGTTGAATAAATAGTTTCGAATGGTTCTGAAGTGCAGTTTGCATTTGTTGGAGCAAGTGACTTGAAGAGGTTATTCAAGTAGTAACACTCCAGGTAAGCCCACAGTAAGAGCACCTTTCTCGGGCCAACAGGGTGACACAGAACCTTATTAGTACAGTTTGATTAGTGCCTACATTTTTCACACGGGAATGAAATCCTGCCACTACCGTGTAACCTACCTTTCAAAACTGTGTCACAAAATCAACTTCCTGTAATTTTTTTTCTTTCTTAATTTATAGTCTTTTCAACCTGCTTTGATTCAGTAGTTAAAAAGGTCAGCGATCAATAATCATCAATCTGACACCAATCGGTAGCATGATTACATGATTAGGTGTCATGTGACCTTTAACAGTAATAGTTGATCACATTGTACAAGATGTAAGATTATGTTTGAAAATGAGATTATAATGAAAAGAAGAAGAGATTTCTTTGTGAAGCTTTTTGTATTTTCAAATAAATTCAAAGCTAAGTTCATCAGATTCTGGAGTCTGGCACTGTGGTTATTTTAATATTCAGTGTGAATAAATGTTTGTTGACTGTTAACTCTTTCTTGCACAACTTCCTTCTCCTCTTGCTTCTCTCACCACGCCTTCTATAAATCCTCCAGGGTTTCCACATTTTTGGTGTAAAAAATGTAAACATAATTGAACTTCTTGCTCATACAATACAATGCTAACCGGCGGTGTTATTTTATATTTTAAGCAATCTCGTATGTGTTAATTTAGACTTCTTGTTCTGCAGAAGGGGTTAGAGTTCGGTAACTTCATCTTCTAAAGTAGACTGACATGGTCTGCTTTCTCATGTTGACGTATGCATCGATCAACCCAGTAATTTAGGAAATAATAATGAAAACATTTTTTTTTTTTAATTGAAGAAAGTGTAGAATTAAGCTTTTAGCTTCTGAAATAAATATTTTTGGACAGCACTGATGGATTCAGGAGTCATTGACATCAAGCACAGTGATGCAACTATGTACATTTCCTTGAGTACTGTACTATAGTACAGTTTTGAGGTACTTGTATTTAAGTATTTCCATTTTCTGCTACTACTTCCACTCCACTACATTTTGTAGGCAAATATTGTTCTTTTACTCCACTACATTTATTTGATAACTTTAGTAACTAGTTACTTTGCTTCATCTGAGCCAAAGTAGTGTGTTTTTAAATAATTGTATTTTATCAGCAACCGAAAAAACAAAAAAACACTGATTCCAATAATCAGAAAAATGATGAATATCAGATCTGATCATTGTCTTAGCTGATAAACGGCTGACCCATAGTACACAGTATGCACTGTACATTCTGGGCTTGGGAGACGTCCAAATTTTATATCGCGATATTGTCCCATCCAAAAATCTCGATACACAATATTATTGCTGTTGGCGAGCAGGTCTGGTTTTTCTTACAATATATAATTATATTTTATTGGTATTTTTTGTTAATTAGTTGTATGAATAAGTCACTGGTTCCCTTCCCTCTAAGCTTTAGAGGACCAACCAGGTGAGAAATAACACTAATACATTCAAATACAGTCAGAGCAGCTCCCTAACACCAATTATGATGGCAGATATCGATCATATCTCGACCCAAGCCTAATACATACATCTATATAATAAAATATAACATAATTTTTCTTGTACTTACTTGAGTACATTAATTGCTAGAAAATGTGATTCCTCAGCACATTTAATATCAGATAATAAAGACTTTAACTCCAGTACAATTTGACAAATATGACTTGGAGCAGCCCGACACTTGTAACTCTGTGCAGCTGTTTGACAGATGAGTGAAGGTAAGTCACCTTTAGTCTAACATGAAGCATCTACGATTGATAACAAAGTACATGAAGGCCATCAGCCTACATGCCTGTCCGTCTCTTCCTCGTCGACTGTAATGTCACTGCGCGTCTACTCGTGTATTTACGGTAGATCCCTCCGCTACACGGAAGAAGAGGCTCCAGCTAGCTAGAAACAAACAGGGATGTAACATTTAGTGCGTTGTTTCTCGCAATTTTTGAAAGAACCATTGCGTGGAAGGACATTTTTTAATCGCAATTTCCCTCACGTGTTACTTTGCATGAATTAACATGGCGACGTGCATTCCCTTTCAAACCCAGTTGTCCTCAATAATGGAGGTTTTGGTGAAAGCAGCAGTGACAGAGATATCCAAACTAGTCGATGACAAATGTGCGTTTTTGCATCTCGAAATATCCAGAAAGCAAAGCGAGAACGAGATGCTGAAGAGGAAACTACTGATGATGGAGAACAAGAATGCACAGCTGCAGCGAGGCTTTGGTAAGATGGTCCACTTCCTTTAATGTGTGCTCTTCATCAACGACTCCAGGAAATTAATGTGTCATGCATATTAATGTAGAAGTGTCAAACATGTGATTACATTTACAATGAGTTAAGGCAGTGCTGCAGGAATGATGTAATTTTGTGTATAAATGTATGTACATTGTAATAACATTGGACGCATTTCCTCCTTTTAAATGACATTTGATGTCACTTTGCTCCACCTCATTAAAATGTATCATTTCCTTTTCTGCAACAGAAAACTACATGGACAGAGGAACTGACTGTCCGCATCCCACAGGAGATATTAAGGTCTGTGTCATTTTCATAATTAAGTTTGATTTACGTCAGGAACATCAGTGTGTATGTACCTGACTTAACTAACCAGGTAAAGAAGGCAAACAGGACCCAGGACCACCAGGGGCCCCAAGTCCAAAACTAGTTTGTGGTAATATCTTGTACACAGTGTTCAGAGAAGGGTGACATTTTTTTTTTTTTTATCTGCCGTAGAGGTGTCTGTGTTCCTCT
Source organism: Pagrus pagrus (assembly GCF_965226575.1). Taxonomy (NCBI): domain Eukaryota; kingdom Metazoa; phylum Chordata; class Actinopteri; order Spariformes; family Sparidae; genus Pagrus; species Pagrus pagrus. Next base: position 18,144,607 of record NC_140196.1, read on the forward strand.
CAAATATAATAGATTGCACTCAGCTTGTGGTCCTCAAAGTGTAAAAAAAAAAAGGGTGAGAAACGCAACAACAATGTCTCTTACTGGAAATTATGACCTGGTTGCTCAAAATAATCCACAGAAATTAGTGAGCAGTTTCGTTTAGGATCTATTTTCTTTCCATATCACCACGCAAAAGGAAGCAAGAGGACAAGATGTCCATCAGGTGTGACAGTGCGGGATGTAAACATTAATGCCGTCCTCCTTACCTTTGCTAGCTAACTTAATTAACTTAGTTAAGCCTCTCGTCCATGAGTAGATACACTCCTCATTTTGAGCAGTGATACGGAAAAAAATAGTTCCTACGCTGCTTACAGGGTCATGATTCCTGGAAAGAGACATTGCTGTTGAGTTGTTCAAATGTATTTTTTGGCGCTTTGAGCACCAAAAGCTGAGTGCCATCTAGTTCCATTATATTTCAGAGAAGGCAGACATCTCTTTGTAGATGCCTCCAAAACTTGGCAACTCACACCAAAACAATCTAGATACATGATAAGCACTACATGCAAGAGGACATTTTTTAAATTTTGGGGTGAATTGTCCCTTAAACTCTGGTGTGAAATATGCATACAATGAATTTATATATCCACATGTAATTAACCACAACACTCTGAAGCTCTATGATTTAGTGTTCTCCAGCTCTTAGTTTTGGTTTTATTGCTGCAACTTGAATGATTTGGCTCAGTCTCTCTGCTCTCATCGGTGTGGTTCAGCAGAACAGCTGAAAAACAAACTGTACACTACCTGCCCAGAAACACAAAACTTACAGAGAAAATAAACGACTAGTTGGTGAACACAGAGGACAATTCAGCAGCTAAAGAGCCAGATAATCTCCTCAGGAGATTGTGGAGAGCAAACAGAGCTAAAAGGAGAGTGAATGATGGACAACTCAAAATTAATGTTAATGTTGAGTTTTATATACGCAACTGTTTGCAAACAGGTTTGTCAAATCTACTTCGTAAGCTGATAATATGTCAATGTTGTGTTTACAATTTGTGCTGCCCCCAAGTGGACAAAAATCTGTCATCTCTTGTTGATCACATCATAAAATCTGGCTTTCAGGCTCGATTGTGACAGCACAATATGGCTGTTATACTATTTCTAACAGTAACCTCCTGTTTTGAAATCCTCTCTACATTTAGTTTCCTGAGATTGACGATGTTGCTGTTTCATTCACAATTAAAGAAGAAAGTCCTGATGAGACGCTGTGGATCAGTGATTCTGCTGGACCGATCGGTGAGTGAAAGAACTGGAGTTTGTGCAGAATAAATCCAAACAAGTTCATACTTTTTGCTTGTTATTAACTTCGTGGCTGCTTCTGATTTTTTCACATCTGTCACTTGCAGGTTCTGCTTTACAATACCCTAATCCTGCTGCCCCCGAGAGCCAGCAGCTTGAAGAAAACCGTCAGTTAAACCATTCAGAGGTCGCCAGGCAAAAAGCCTCTGAGTTTGGTGATTTGTACAACTCCGGTCAGCTTGCAGGAGACATCAGCGGCCTTCAGTTCCCTGTCAAGACGGAGAAGGAGGAAGGCCGATCTGGATTCAGTCAGGATGGATGCCAGCACGGCGCAGGGAAGCAGACCCAACTTGCTGCTGACTTTTCCATCGATGAACGAGAGAATCAGCTGTGGTCGTCCATAATCGAAGGTAATGACATTGATGCTGGTTTTCCTGACTTTTCCAGTGTGGTGGAGGAGTATTCCAACACGTTCCCGGATCATTCTGACACTCACGTGGTTTCAAACACCGCCAAGTCGGCTGGTGTGCAGCAGCTGTCCTCGCAGAGGCCTTGTAATGGGAACTACAACAGTGAGTATCAGAAAGATGTTCCACAGTCGTCCAGTTTTCAGCCCAGACATCAGGGTAACCAGACACAGCAAGACAGGCAGAAAGAACAAATGTACTCGCATCTGAGGCAGCCGGATGAGCTCCCCGAGAGGGAGACTGCAGCTGGAGAGAGACCAGTCGTAACTCCCTCGCACAACACCTTCACCACAGGCAGCTACACCTCGCACAGACCTCTCTCCGGCATGGCGCGGGGCTACGTTTGCTCGCAGTGCGGGAAGACGTTCGGCCGCCTGCACCAGTTCAAGCTGCACCAGCAAAGCCACAAGAGAAAGCGTGCTTTCTGGTGCACGGTGTGCGGGAAGAACTTCCAGTGTTCATCCCACCTCAGCATACACCACCGGACACACACGGGCGAGAAGCCGTACGGCTGCGGACAGTGCGGGAAGAGGTTCACGCAGCAGAGCAGTCTGAGGGTCCACCAGCGCACGCACAGCGGGGAGCGGCCCTACAGCTGCTCACTGTGCGGGAAAACCTTCATCCTGATGCACCATCTGAAGCGGCACAGAATCATTCACACGTACAGCTGAGGGGGAGGTGTGTGAAGGGATGTTGCTCAGGTGAAAAGACACGAATGACCCTCAAAACCAAATCAAGAAGCCAGTGAGCGGGAGCGTCTTTGGTTGGGATTTGTAACTTTGTGGCGTTGCTCACAGACTTTGTATATTAATGCATATTTTACTATGCAAAATCCATCCAATTTTAACACGTTTGCTTCTTTTTTAACTACTTGTCTTATAATTATTAAAACTGAAATGCAACGGAATTCACACAAGTCAGTATTTTTAAGACACCACCAAAGCTAGAAATCCAAAAAAAAACAAGGGCGAAAGTGTGGAGTCGTTACAAAAACATCCTCTTACAGTTACCTGCATACTGATCTTCACTCTTCGACACCGTTTGTTTCAGCTTCTCGTGTAGAAATATGCCTTACTTCATCTCAGCACTGAAACTGTAAAAGCACAAGACGCTCGTTATCCCCATAGACTCTCCCCCGTCCATTCAGAGCCAGTGAAGCACCTCTCAGGTTCATGTTTTGATGTCAACAGTGGTAAAAACCTGCCTGACTATTGTTCCCAGTTGAGTTTTTTTTCCATCAGATGTAATCCCCAAAATCCTTTGCCCTTTGTTATGATTTATATTAAAGGATCGTTCAAATCAGCAGCTGGACTTTTTTTTTTTTTTTGAGTTCTTTCATCATAGACCATTCATTACATTGGTTTAATCAAAATGTGTTTTAATTTAGTGCTAAAAATCAGGGCTGCATCTAACAATGTTTGATGAATCTTTGATTATAATTTTATTAATCATTGCATGGATCAAACATGCATGTAAGCCCTTTCAAATCCTTTCAAATAACTAAAAAGTGATGCACAATTTACATGTATGTAAATTAAGATAAGATGTAACTTTATTGATCCCCCCCAATTTGACACAGCAGCACAAGGGAGCAAACAGTGTGCAAACAATAAAAAAAAAGTAGCAGCAAGGGGTAGAAATGGACGAAGAGAAAAATTAAATGGAACAGAATAAAAATATTCAGAAAAAATTAGATAAAATAGAATAAAATGCTATATTCACTCAAATTGGAGGAAAAGCAGCGTAACCTCACAGTCGGACCCGGTGACTGGTTTTTAATTCTTGCTTGATAAATGACGATTAACTGATTATCAGAATACAGCTTCACTCCAGCCTGTAGTTGTGTCGCTTTGGTTGATGAAGTGTCACCAGAGGGCAGCGTAACTCATCATTTCACACGTCTCTGTCCAAAGAGGGAACTACGACGTTACAGTCCTGCAGCCTGAACAGGAGCGGAAGCTTCATAAAGTTCCTATTTATTGCAAAAAGTAGAAGCAGCCACCCGACTGTGATCTTCAGTGGTTCGACAGCTTTTCATACAGTCACTGCTAAAGACATGTTTTACATTCATGCATGTCGTTTCCACGTGGTTTATTCAGATACTCTATTATTTTCTGCTAAGAATTTGATGGTGTACATCGTTTTTTCATGCCATCCTTTGCCTCACTATGCAGAGCAGAAAGCCTGTAAAACTGAGATGTTTGTTTAGAGGAACAGTTCACCCAAAAATGAAAATTAAGTCAGTCGTTTTGTCGTCCACAAAACATTTCTGGAGCTGCACAGCAAAACAGCGTTGCATTCTCCTAATTACCTGAAGAAGATGGGGACTTCACTTTGAGTTAACATCCGAAGTGGGTGCACGAGCTCAACCATACAAGGGTGTCTTTTCAAATCAATTTGGGATTACACTGGCCGAGCTGCATGGCGTTCTTATGCTTTGTTTCGGTTGTTTTTCAACATTTTAAAACAAGTCCCCATCTACTTCAGTTGTTTAGGAGAATGCCGCAACGCTGTTTTGCCGTGAAGCTCCAGAAATATTTTGTGGACTACGATACTTACCTCAACTTTCCATCAGCATAGTGGTGATGAAGATAATAACCAAATTAGATTTTTGGGTAAACCTATTCTTTAAGATGTGTACAGGCTGTAGCAGACAGAGAGCATAGAGTTAAAAAGTGTCAGCTAGCTCAACAAGGATGCTATGCTTGGTTTGGTTCATCTGGACACACTGTCAATACATTCCCATTAGGAACATGTTGTTGGCTTCTTCGTACGTACGTTTGTGTTCTGGTCTGAGTTTTAAAGCAGCTACAAGTAACTTTTTTGTTGTTGTTTCTGGCGTGCCCTGGACGCATAAAGATCTTCATCTGGCTAGCTAATGAATTTTAAGTGAGTTAAAGAAATACACAACATACTTTCAATATTATTAAACACGGCTCTTTGCAGGATGCAATGAGGTAGTGAATCTATTTGTGGCTACGTCACATTAATGACCGCTATATGAGGATGGTAAAACAAAGTAAACTTTGTTTTAGTGCCTGTCCACCAGACTAGAGAGCAGCTTCTTTCCTCAGAAAGTCCTTGTAGTATGTTTATGTATACTTTCCATGTTGTTTATATGGTTTAATAATGCGTCTAAAGGTCCACATGGCTTTAGTTTGGTGTTGAAAGCGTCACACAGGTAGTAAAGTAAGGTATAAACATTGCTCTGGAATAGTTTGTCCTACAGTTGCTGTCTGAGACGTTTCCTTTTTCAAAGATGTCTTTCCAGATTGTCAGTGTAATTAAAAGAGCAGCCGTCATACTCTGACTTTTTGTTTGTAGAGCTTCACTGCAAACGTTTGCAGTTAATATGTAGAGGTGTTAACAGGAAGATGTTCATGTGTTGAAGTTAATGATTTCCCAGTATGATCAGTGAGGACTGTTGCAGAGGCGATTACTCGTCTGTCTGCTCCTATTTTTTCCCTGATTACAGATGTTGAAATACAGCAGGTGTTTTTGCAAAATGATGCTGTAATGAAAGCACACCTACAGCTCGATCATCCACCTTTGTCAAATCAGTATTAGCAGCCTCGTCAGATAATTGTAGATTGTCTGGTGGCAGACAGTCAGACAGGTCAGTGCCGTTGACTTTACCGTCCCTATAAACAGCCACGTGTGAAAGGCTTAAAGAAGCAACTTCTCAAACCTTCACTACATCCACAGTCTCATGTTAAAACTAATTTGCATTTGTCTTTTCAAACAAAGTAGTTTCCTTAAAAACCTTTCAAAGTTTAAAGATCCGGGTGTGTAGTCGTAAATCTAACCTTAATGCTGGCATGTCAGTGTGTGCTGCATGTGCCTCGCTTTGCTTCCCTACACTGCAGTAAATCAGATGTTTCAGTTTGGACACCTGGACCTGCTCACTCTCTGCAGCAGAACAGACAGCTCATAAAATTCTCACGACCTTGTATGGCTATAAACGCTGGTTCCCGAGCGTCATGGAAAATGTTTTTTTGAGTTCTTGTCGAAGGAGGAGGAGGAGGAGGAGGAAGAGGACAAGTGGCAGTGGATATATTTTGGGTGAGAAAGTGGGAACAGGCTGAGTGTAGTCTGGCGAATCAGAGCGAGCGGACAGCAGAGAAAAGGGAGGGTAAACATGGCTGATAAGGTGAAGGACAAACAACCTGACAAGAAGAAGAAGTCGATCAGATAGGTCAGGGGCAAGTTTGTACATGGAAAAGTGAGACTAAAGACTCTTCAGTTATAACAGTGTGAAATGAGGTTGGATTTTTTTACTTTCCGGACTGTGACTCACATCACGCATCTAAGGGAAAGATCTCACACATCCCAGCAACGAAGGATCTGACCTTTTTGTTCCAAATGTATCTCAAAATAAAACCACATTGTTTTCAAGTTGAGTCATTTTATTGTAAAAGTAGATGCACAGTTTGTACATGGTTTAGTCAAGTACCTCTAAAAGCCCAGACATCCATAAAGCCAGACTGTTAATACAGTGATAAGACATGGAAAGAGATTCTGATCAAATCTAAGTACTTTGGTAACTGTGCCATGCAGTATATAATCCCTTTATTCAACTCTGCCCATCAAGCACTCGATGTACTATAAAAGCAAATAAAAATAAAAACACTACTTAAATACATTCAGTATAAATATATCAGAACATTTTACACATCTTTTACACCATTTGAAACAAATATTTCCTCCTTTTGCCCATGATCTGATGAAGACATGCATGACGAGTTGGTCCCCTACATTAAAATATGTAAATATGACTGTATTCTGATTGGTTGTTAACTGATATCAGGGAATGTAAAAGAGCTAAAACAATAAATATTTTATTAAGTTAAAAGTTATTAAGTTAGAAAATACAATGCTGTTTCACTGAAACGCTACTTGTCTGAATACAGTACAGTTTATTACAGCAGGGATTTGAACTACTGCATTAAAGAACAGTGACGTCATTCATTGATACACCTTAAAATGTAAACGCTGCTGAGAGGAGTGTATAAAAAGAGTGCAGACCAGTTTCCAGGATATTAAGACTTAAAGTAACAGTTGATGGTAACTACAAAAATTAAGATGAGCTAATTAAACTATTTGATCGAGTAGTAAACCTGGCCAGGTGGTTTAAAACTACAGAGTTTTAGCGTTTAACAAGCATTTTAAAAATCTTCTTGATAAAGCAGATCGACAGCCGACCTGAGAGCAGGTACAGCAGCGTGAGTCTCATGATCAGTACGCGTTGTTGTTGTGCTCCAGCCGAGCCACCATGGTGGACACCAGCTTCTCCAGCTGCTCTGCCCTCAGCCTGCCCGTCTCCAGGACTTCTTCGTGGTTGGCCTTCTCCTGGCTGTCGTAGTCCATCACCGCCCGGTTGCTGATCAGCGACAGGGCGAAGCAACGCATCCCGGCGTGACGGGCGACGATGACCTCGTGGACAGTGCTCATCCCTGCAGCGAAGACAAAGAGCAGGTGAGAAGTTGTACTGCAAATGTCTGACTGCATGCTGTTCAAATGTTAGTCAGTGTTGGGGATGTTCGTGATTGGTTAATTAACTGCTCGATTCCACTCGGCACGTCTCTGTAACTTCATGCCTCATACCTGCATGATATTTTGACTTGAGATTGTTTATTTTGTGGTTCTTCCATGGTTGAGTGGGACTTTGTTGTGCTGTAGATCCCGATTCTGCACAGGGTGTTTTATTTTGAAAATTGACCAGAGGCTCTATGCCATTTCTGACTTCCTGCCTGGCTCAATCTGCTCTGTGCAGCTTGGTGTAACTGCTGTCCACCTGGCAGAAACAGACGCCACTGGACTGAACTTCCTTTCGAACGTCATGGAAGTTGTTAGGAACATCCGTTGTCACTGTACCTGTAACTTCTCACACAAAACTTGAAATGTGTACATTTTCATTCCCACTTTTTTAAGCAGAACTTTGTCAACCATCAGACAGTAACCCATACTGCCTATGAGGGCTGCAGCATTACATTTTTATTGCCAATTCATCCATTATTTTCTAGAATAATTGATGAGTTGTTCGGTCTAAAGAATGTGATAAAATGGTGAAAAATGTACATCAGTGTTTCCCAAAGCACAAGACAACATCCTCAAAGAGATATTCAGTTTACTATCTCAGAGGAGGAAAGTAACCAGAAAATATTAATCGATTATCAAAATAGTTGGCGATCAATTTCATCGTTGACATTTATTTGATGAATCATTTCAGCTCTACTGCCTACGTCAAGGCAGCTATCGCTTTAATAGTTCCGAGTGTATGAGGACATAATCAACAATGTTACAAATCAATGAGCAGAACTACTTTATGGTAATATAGGGGTTTAATTGTTGCAACAGTGGGATTAAATGTGAATTAACTAGATTAGCTAGAAGCAGGTACTATGTTTCCTTACCCAATCTCTAACTCCTTTTACAAATACATTACTTAGAAGTAGAAGTTACAAGAAACTGTGAGTCTGTTAACAAATACAGCATAAAGGCCCGACTGTCATGTGCTGGTATGAGTAGTGTTTGGTGTGATGCATTTCCCAAATTACTTTTATGACAACTTTAAGTATTATCAAAACTTTGAACTTTCTCAACAGTGAAGTTTTGAATGACTTGTCCTGTGACTCACTCCTTTCTGTGTGTTGTGTGAACGTGTTTGTGTGCATGTGCTCTTGTGCTTCAGTCTTGTGATGACCTGGATGTTAACCTTGAGATTAAGAGCATTTTTAAAGTCTTGATTTAGGAAAAGGGTTAATGTTAGGTAAAAAAAAAAGGCAATTTGTTTAATTTGTATTTCAAAAGAAAAGTCACTGATAATGGACTTTGGGGGATCGAATTTATTTTAGTTTTCTTTTAAAAACAATGTAAAAGATTTAAAATGACTTTCTTCACTGGTTTTCAATGGGACATAAATCTGGTTAGGGTCGAGGGAATGTCACAAGTTTTAAGTGCGTATGTGTGTGTGTGGGGAGGGGGACTCACCAACAGCGTCGGCACCAAGACTGTGCAGCATGCGGCACTCTGCGATGGTTTCGAAAGACGGACCTCCCAGGACACAGTACACTCCCTCCCGCAGGAAGTCGTTGTAGCCCAGATCTGACGCCACATCAAGGGCCAGCTGCCGCAGCTCGCGGTCATAGGCATCAGACATGCAAGGGAAGCGGACACCAAACCTAAAGGGTGGAGAGCAGTGTTGAGTCAAGTTTAGCCAACTGTTGGAATCTACCTATTATTGAAATTCCCCCAAATGACTCAATTACTGTTGTGGCAAGACACCAAGTTTCTGAGATTGATTAATGTTGATAACGTTCTCATGAGAAAGACAAAACCATCGGTATTACACACAGTTCTGCTCTAGAGCTAGAAGTTGTGTTGAAGTGTTTTGGTGGCTCTACCCTGCAGCCATCAGGAACAATAGGTGCTTTTGTCGACACTGACATCAGCGTACTGTTGCTGATGTGTAGCAGTTCTGTGTAGGAGACCAGAAAAATGCACAAAAATACATAATAAAACATGGTGGGGGAGAGGGGAATCTGGATTCAGCTGAGTCATTTGAACAGAGAACAAGTAGCGACTGCCTTCTTGAAATTGCTAGAAAAACACTGATCCCTGTAGGGTAAATTCAAATAAAAAAATGACTCTGCCTCTTTGAGCTGATGAAATAGATTTAAAAATGTAAATTTTGAAATCTGTCGGGCCAGTTGTTTAGAAAAATTGGTTGTTTTGAGCATTAAATATGTTAAAGGTGATTGTAAGCTTTAAAACAAAGACAATATCAGCAGCAGCCCTCCCTCTCCTCTGCCTACCTGTCATCGTTTGGTCCAGCCAGCGGGTTGATTCCAGCGAAGCCCGGCATGTTGATGTGGTCCTTGATGATCATCACGTCTCCCACTTTGTAGTCCTGGTTGAGGCCTCCGGCTGCGTTGGTCAGGATCATCGTCTCCACGCCCATCAGCTTGAAGACCCGCATGGGCAGCGTGATCTGCAGAATACAAGGTAATGTCAAACGCTTGCACAGACAATCATAACATTTATATCGTGATTAAGCACTGCTACTATTAGGGTTGTGATGTGATTGACAGTACACAGAACATAAAATAATCCCACTTATATAACAACATTTCAGGCGTAAAGATATTTCCAGTTTTACTCATTAGATAATCTGCCTGAGGTTGTTTCACTAAACAAGAATAACCAGGTGAAGGAACAAACACTCTGATATCTCCAACTCTTCAGACTGTGACCAGACACCAAATGAATTCACTCAAGTCTACAGTAGATTATCAACTAAACTTAAAGGGTTTGATCCCCCAAAACACACTCACTGCTACTTTGGGTTTTATTTGTTTTGGGAGCTTTGTATCCGAAATCTCAGCTTTATATTTCAAACACTCAACAGCTGTGTGTCTCTCTGGAAGGGATGTCCCAGTTACAGAGTCACAGAGCTCTCCGTTTGCAGTTTTCATGGAAATGACTGTCTAATGAAATGAGAAGTGTGCACTGTGATGTCTCAGGAGTATTCTGGAGAACAGGGACAATGTTTCTGGATGTTGGCAGCTATGAGGAGTTTTTCTTAAATGCTACATTTCAAGGCAAATGCCTCTCGCATGATCAAAACCGTCTCTCAGGGAGAGAAACTTTGCAAACCACCTTATATTTATCTTTTATTTGTGCAGGAAGACCTTTTAATTCATGGTTACGTATGTAAGATCCTTCCTATCAGTGATGCAATAAAATTATTTGTTTCCTAACTAAATGTCTGGTTAAAGTGACTCCAGTATGTTTTAGTGCAATTTTAAGAGTTTGAAGAATATTTTGATAATTACCGGGAGGGGATTACGATCACAATTATGTCAGACAAGACAATCGTAACATAAAGTTTCATATCATCCCGTACCGAATACTAAATAGTGCTGTTGTTAAGCTCTACTCACCTTCTGGATGGGGTAACCCTCGTACAGGTGAAACCTGCCCTGCATGCAAACACATGGCTTCCCTTTTAGTGTTCCAAACACCAGCTGGCCAGCATGACCATGCACTGCAACACACACACATACACATACCGTTTAATTAGAGCCCACAACATGCACAAACACATTACCAGCTGTTGCTTGTACATACCTGTGCTCCGGGGGAAGTTGGGAATGTCACTGTATTTGAAGACTTGAGGGTCCTTGAGTATCTTAGCCAGCCCTCCCAGACCTGAACCGCACACGATTCCCACAGTGGGCCGCACCTGCGTGCTGGACAGCAGCCAATCAGCTGTGGCCCGACACTGCTCATAGCTGTCACTGAGAGAGAATCAGAAAAACAAACATCAGTCATGTATGTACTCTCTTTAAGATGGACTGACCCTGGTCATGCTGCATTCAATTATCAGGAAATAAAAGGAACATCTGATTCACCAGAGGGATTTAGGAAGGTGGGGGCATCCTGTACAGTCACTGAACTGAAATGAATGTCTTTCCTGGCTTTGAGTAATATTTACATGAACACACGAGTTACCAAACACAGAATATCCTGTTGTGGTTCTGGAGTTTAAAGGTTTGAGTGGCTTTATTGTGAAAACAATGCGGCATGATCAGGTGATGAAACAACGGGGCGTTTACACATCAACACACACAAACACACACTCTATCTCTTTCTTTCTTGACCTAATCTTAACCCTTTAAATACAGCAGTGATTCTAGACCAGGAGTACCAGTACTCCAGTGGGTACTTCTACAGTTGCCGAGAGGTATGTGGAAAGATTGCAGAAGAGCAATAATTGAATTTCGACTTTAATTTATATTAAAGTTTACAATAATAATGAGGTAATAATACAAACTCAGAAATATTCATCTTTTACATAACTGAATAAACAAGCTGTTCTCAGAGGAAAATAAGGTCCCCAGAACACTGTTTGAAGCTGGAAAAGGTGGCAGGGTCCTCCACATATAAACAAAGTAAAACAGTATGAAATTGTGATGTCCTTCAAGGTCAGTTTGTTTATTCAGTTTATTCAGTCATGAAAACATTATCATGGAAACTTGATTATTTAGTTTGTTTCTGAAACTATTGGCTTATATATTAGCCTGACACAGCCCCTTTAAAGTACGTAGTTTTTTTTTTTATATCAGCTCTATGTACATCATGCACTTTACTGCCACCATCAGTACACTTGGATCACTTTTATTGCTGTTTTTATACCTTCTGCTTTATGGCTATTTATATTATGTTTACACTTACTGTCTTTGCATGGTCTCATGTACATACATATGTAGACAGATATATACACATGCACCTTATCTGTTGTCCATATTTTTATTCTGTCTACTCTGTTCTGTTGTGAAATACAACGCCACATACAGAGTGAACATTTTAGGACACACTGGCTTTCACATCAGTGCTTGTGTAACTTTTGTGTTTGGTGGAATTAAGTCAAAATTGCACTTAAAGGGGTACTATGTAGTTTTGGAGGAGAATATGCATCTTTTCCCACAAGTGAATAAACAAGCTGTACTTGGAGGAAAATAATAAATAATAACAGAACACTGTTTGAAGCTAAAAAGGTGGCAGGGTCCGCCAAATATAAACAAAGTAAAACAGTATGGAATTGCGTTGTCCTTTAAGGTCAGTTTGTTTATCCAGTCATGAAGACAAACAGTTTGTTTATTTGAATTTTCTTCTCCAAAACGACATAGTACACCTTTAAGCACAGTAGCTACTACTACTACTACTGTGTGTAAGTTTGCCCATTACATCTCATTACCTCGTTTCATTTTATCATCATCATTATGTTCTCATCACTTTGCACTATGTCAGGAAGCACAGTGTCAGCATGAGTCAGTCTCACTTCTCTACTAATAAAGTGAGAGTTTCTTGGCTGGTAGTCTAAAAATGTGGCTGCCTGCTGTGTGGGTCACCAGAATACGGTGCGCCAAACTAAATGAGGAACCGGCTCGACGCTGCTGATCGCTTGCTGGGTCACTTCGTAGTTGTGAGGCCAAATGAAACTCGCGGCAGCAGAGGCCACACACGCAGTCAGTCACTCAGTCAGTCAGTCAGTCAGTGAATGACTAAATACAGGCTCCGTTTGTGTTCATGCGGAATAACTCGGCTTCCTCTGTGACTCAAAGGTCGGTGGGTTTGTATGAATGGCGTCACGGCTGAGCGCATGGGCCAGACGGGGTTTTTCCTCCCGACAACCCGGGGCTGTCCGCACGTTTTCCTGTTATAAGCGCTTAATACAGAAAAGCACGTTTTCTCTCGAGCAACACTACCCGGAGCTTATTTCTTCGTGGTCCATGACAAGGAGGTAAAATGAGGCAGCATCCTCAGGAGCGTGTTATCATGACGGCTCGTTGTTAATTAATCACTTTAATTACACAGCCTGAGAGTTTCTGCTTCTCCGGGGGATTTCAGGCAAATGTAACCACATTTAAACATATTCAGAGCATTGTTTACAGCCTCCACATGTCACCTCCTGGCTGAAATGAACGATGGGAACCTCAACCTGGCAACATCTAAGGACATATTTGGAATATTACGGTAAAATATGAGCACAACACATGTTTTAAATCGCAAACATGACTTGAAATAATCAAAATAATTACTCATGTACTCACCCAGACACAAACTCAGACATGGAGAACATGATGAAGCGTGAGGCAGACACAGTCGGCAGGTTGTTCCGTGTTAAATTAAGACGAGTTATTCGGGTTTCCTGATGGAGGCTCCGGTTTTACGGTTACACCCCCACCCTCTGTTTAAAGCGCGGCTGCCACATCCCCCCCTACGTCACAGCCCAGGCCCAGGCTCTGATTGGTCGGAGCGCAGGCGTTGTTCAAGTGAGCCTCTGATGAGCTCGTAGTCCAGGCAACGTGTGGTGCGTTCAGGAGCCGGAAACCAATCCTATAGATGGAAATTGTGCCAAAAGAAACTCGTTTATTGTTAAAAATAGGGTCTGTTATGTAAATGTAAATAAAAGACTTCCTTATAGCTTAAACTAGAAGAAGTGTGCAGCTAACCCTGTGATAAAATATATACTCAAGACCAATTGTAGTACAAAAAAGGTTCCATGTCAAAAACTGCCATAAAAATACCATATATTAATATTATGTTCAACTTTCACTGTTTTGCATTTTTCAACCAACAGTCAGAAAACAAAGAGTGTTTGTTTATTTAGTTTCTTTAGGCATAAAAAATCTGCCAAAAAAGACCTTTCTCTTCTGATTGAAATTTCCTCCCAAATAGAAAAATAATTTGAAAGATTCCAGTAAAGTACAAGTACCTCAAAGTTGTACTTCAGCAGAGGAGCAGAGTTAATGTACTTTGTTACATTCCATCATTGCAATTATCGTACTTTTTACTTATCTGAAATCTTCATGTAGTTACTTTTGGGTAATACATTTTTCAATAAACATCAGTCCTGATAATAACTACCAAATATTCCTTCATTTTCAGGATTTTAACCCTTTAAATACCAGTTTGTTTGCAGCATGCTAGTGTTTTTTTTAATGAAAAATGTGTATTACTGTACTTAACATATAGTATTTTTATGTCAGTTTTTGACATGGGACGTTTTTTGTACTAAATGTGGTCTTTTATCAGTTGCATGAAGTTTCATTATGAGGCAAAGTCCCCTATAGGACACAAGGGAAATAGCATGTATTTGGCCTATGGGCCAGAACACAGGTAAATTGCCCTATCTAGTAAAAAATAGTCAAATGAATGACAGAATGAACGCCTGATAACATGGGATGAATGATTTTATGCTGTCATGACAGTGGGTTGTCTGCCTGCAATATACACAGTGTATTATAAACATATTAAAAACAAAACTTTGCCAAAATGTATGCAATATGCATTATTAAAGCCAAAATGATCCAAAAATGAAAGTTAAAAAAACATCAAATGTATCAACAGTTGCATGAGGGTTAAAAATAGTATTATAACAGTCTGAAAAAAATTATATTAACTCTTTTGCTGCTGTGCCAAATTGGATTCTCCTACGGGGCATCAGTAAAGATCTTATCTTATCTTATCTGACACCGACAATCTTTTGATATAAGAACTAATACGAGAAATACAGTACATGTCTACCTCATTAATGTAATTAATGCTGTAAATTTAGTTTGCTTTGCACAGTTATGTTTCCATTTTTTTTTTATCTTGAGCCTTTTACCAATTTGTCCTTTCAGAGATTTTATTTTCAGAGTTGGTGCAGGAAGCAGGAAGTTGTGTTTGTTCGGGTATTGTAGTTTTAAAACGCAATTTACATCTTTTTCGTCCTTATTAAGAGATAAGTGCCTGATGCCTAACACAAACATACAACTCGGTATTATTAATTTCTTTTTAACCCAGTCTAGACCTTTTTTTCCCCCTTACGCAGCTTACGTGACACTTTAAGCGTATTAACGTTAGATTTCCGACAGTACATGAAGGCAACATACAGCATTTCTCACAACGTGGTCATGTTGCCTTTTGGTGCTGATGCAATCGCCCTGCTGGAGGAGAGAAAAATCAGTTGGATCATCACATCTGGTGATTGGCGGGCCACAAGTTTTAAATAATTGTTGTCATCGTTCATGTCTGTTGTTCAGTGAAGGACACTTCTAATATTCATGACGGAGGAAGAATCACAGCAGGGCCAAGTTTATTTTTGCACATTTGGTACATTTGATTAATCTCTCTACCCAAATACAAATCTGATGTAGTTGTACTTTACTTGAGTATTTCCATTCTATGCCACTTGATACTTCCACCCCACTACATCTCAGAGACAAATATCCAGTGTTGTGTGAAGACTAAAAGTAAAGATATCGTGTTAAAATATTACCATGGTGGAAGTGAAAGTCACCCACACAAATAGTACTTGAGTAAATGTCTTAAAATAGGCTATCTGATATGACACATACTTAAGTAATAAAAGGGCACTTTGTAGTTTTGGAGAAGAAATCCAAACCCAGAATTTTAGTATTTACAATATTAATGAGGTAATGATACAAACTCAGACATATTTATTTTTTCCATAACTGAACTAAATAAGCTGTTCTCAGAGGAAAATAAGGTCCCAAGAACACTGTTTGAAGCTAGAAAGGTGGCAGGGTCCGCCACATATAAACAGAGTAATACATTATGAAATAGTGCACCAAGTAGCAGAAAATGGAAATACTCAAGTAGTACATTTGTGTGTTTTAAATGTGTCGTGTGTATTGTTGAACCTTGTCTATCTATCTATCTATCTATCTATCTATCTATCTATCTATCTAGTAGGAGTTAAACAAGCTCCAACTTAAACATCTAAAGTAAATGACACATACACATTAATGCAGCAGTAACATTCATCCAGAAACATTTCCCTGCACACTGAGTACTTTTACATTCATATTTTGGATAGATTTTGCTGATAATACATTCTTTACTTATGTAAGGTTTTTAATCCAGGGCTTTCACTTGGAGCGGACTGTTTTCACGGTGTGTTAATAATACTTGAACCTAATAGGATCCTGAATAGTTTTCCATCTCTGCTTCCAGCACTGAGAATGTCCCAAGGAATGTGTGAGTGGCAACAGTCCAGAGGAGCCAACAAGAAATACCAGACACCGACTCTACGATCACCTACAGCAGATAAACCAAAAACTAGCTCTAACTTGCACCTTTCACTTTTTTTTTTTTTTGCATTTTCTTCTACACAGTTGAAAGGTAAGAATGAGGCAAGGGGTGTTCAGTTGGTTGCAATCTACCTCAAAGCTAGATGCTGCTGAATCCTACACACTGGACCTTTAAAGTCGGGCATTAAAGCAAGTAAAATCACAGACGTATTAGCACCAAAATAGACTCAAAGGAATGGTCTGTGTCAGTATTATATCATTATTATTGATGCTTTGACATGTAAGTGGTATTTTAATGATGTAGTTCGTTGAGTTGGAGCTAATTTAATCATTTTCATAACGGTTCTGTGATCCATAAGTACAATTTTCCCCTCTGACATGCAGTGGAGTATAAAGAAGCATTAGATGGAAATTTAATTAGATGGAATTTAAGTGCTTTAAAATTGTATTTCAATACAGTACTTGGATAAATATATACGTACACTGTACACAGCTTGTATGGCATACTGTGTGCGTGTGTGCGTACCTGTTGTGAGATCAGCACAGAGCAGCCAGTGTTCTGCCGGTTACTCTCTGTTATGTAACAGCTGATTGGTATTCACACAGTTGTCACGACTTCACAAGTAGTGCCAGACAAAACATGTTGCTCTCACGCTGTAAACTCCAAATCAATTAGTCACCAGTTTTGCATTGATTAAAAAAAACCCAAAACAACAACACAGCTGTTTCTTTGCAGATCGAGTGTCATTTTTTTTTACAACTCTTTGTGGTGAAAAAGCTCCTTTTGCCCTCAGGGAAACTTCCATGTTTGTCTGCTTAGATCAGCTGCAGCGTGCAGACACTCAGACACACCTTTAAAGCCTCATTATTGTCTGGCAGGTTTTATATTACTCATGGTCTTTCTTACTCCTGTATTGTATTTGCTGAATTAAGTTTTTATACAAAATATATTTATAACATTTTCAAACCAAAAAATAAAACAGCGGTTTTACATTGTTTCGTCTCATTTCTGAGCCTCAGACTGACCTAGAAGCCTGCGTGTTTCTGTGTAGGTGTGCAGACAAATACAATTGTTATCAAGTAACAGCAATTCAACCATTGTTAAGGAAACAAACTGGGTCATCTTTTTTGTGTTGCACCACCTGATCCTCTGACTATAGTCCCATGCATTGAGCTTTTAAATCTATTTTTAGAATCATGGCTCTAGGGGTGGCAGTTTCGGCCGGTTGGTCCATTAGATTAAAATATCTTGACAACTGTTTTTCTATGGATTTTAATGAAATTTGCTTTGTGGTTCCCAGATGATAAATCAGAATGACTTTGGGGATCACCTGATGTTTCATTTATGGCAGCAACAGCTTAAAATGACTTTCCACAAATTCACCATGTTAAACATTAGCAAGTTCCTACAAAGATTTAGCTCTAGAAATTTTAGCTTGTTATCATAATAAATGTACATGTCAATATATGGAATATAAATGATATACAAGGAATCTAAGTCAAAACTTGAGAGAAATGTTTATAGATTTTTTAAATTTGTTTTAGCTTCCTGAGCACATGCTTTAAATAACTGTACATGCGTGACTCAGCAAGGTCTGTTGAGAGTAAACAGTGTTATTACAGTTGCTCGGGGCTCTGCTGTGCCTCTTCCCAGCTTTAAGTCACGCAATCAAATGCGGCATCCTCACTGGAATCGCCCCGAGCCTCTCTAACGTTGTTCCCTCTCTAAAGGGGCCCAGCTTCTCCACATGAGCGAAGCTCATAAATGTGCTGCAGGGACTTTTAAACCGTCCACTGTACACGAGGGAGGTCCTCCATAAGAATGTGAGGTGCAAAATACAACATACTTTTCCGATTCTGTCAGAATTTTTCTGATTCATATTGCCGTAATGTGAAATTGCTGCTGATTAGTGCTGTCAGTTCAGTCTGTTGCTGGTTTTACTTCTTTTGTTAAAGGGTAACTCCACCAGTTTACACATTAAAGTGTGTTTACAGATCTTGGGGAGTACTATTGCATATGTGGAGAAGTAGTATAAAGCCTTGTGTAGCTGCAGAGGAAGCTGTATGTAATCTGATAAATTGCAGCTAGTGATGTCACTCAGTGTCTAGTTGAATTATGGGTAATGTAGGTGCCGGTTTTGAAAAGCAGTCCACTGGTCGAGCATTGCACTCAAACCCTCAGGAAGAGTGCCAGGCTTTGAAGCCAGTTTTCGCAGTGGCACAACCATGTAATCACATCGTCACATGATGCAACCAAAAAATACTTCTTCCCATAAGCTTACATTCTGAAAGAAACGGCTGTGAAATGGTGGATACATATTTTTGAGCGTCACAACCACCACGAAATGACTCGTTTCACTATCAGAATTTGAGTAAATCATTCCAATAAAATTTGGAAAGTCCAGAAGAGCCGCACGATTAAATCATTTTTTTTCATACCCGGGAAGTTGAACTTTTTTGGCTTCAATATGCCACTTAGCAGCTTTCACAGGAATGAACAGGGCTCCGCCTCCAACACTGTGTCCAGATTTAATGTGACGTCCTTGGTTGCACTGTTTGACTCATGATCATTAATGCAGCAGAACCAAAAATAAAAACATTAGTTTCTTGCTCCTCACCTGTGGAGCAAGCATCCTGAACACCTCAGGCTCTCTAAAACTGTTTGTCACGATTGAATGTAACTAAGTACATTTACACAAGTACTGTGTCTAAGTACAATTTTGAGATCCTTGTACTTTATTTGAGTATTTCCATTTCCTGCTTCTTTATACTTCCACTCCACCACATTTTGGAGGCAAATGTTGTACTTTTTACTCCATTACATTAATTTGATAACTTTAGTTACTAGTTACTTTGCATATTGCATCTGCATCAGAGCAAAAGTAGCTCATTTTTAATTTTATTACACAGCAATCTGATACAAAACAACACTGATTCCAGCAATCACAAAAATACTGAATATCAGATTTAATAATCAACCAAGCGATAATCGGTCGACCCCATAGTAAACTGTGTATACATACATGTAGATATATGTTTAATTTACTTGTACTTTTGATACTTAAGTGCATTTAGTATCAGGTACTTTAAGGTTTTTACTTAGTTACTATTTGTATGGGTGAATTTCACGTTTATTTACTTTTTAAGTAATATTTTGAGGATATCTTTACTTTTACTCATGTGTGAGTTTTGGGGTACTTTATCCAACACTGCTGTTAGCTCATTCAAATCAGGGCTTAAAACATTATTGTTTATTGTGGCTTTTCAACAAATCAGGTAAAAAATGTGGATACTTTTTTGCTTGCTTTTGTTTTAGCTGTCCTCTAAATGCTATTTCTTTTAATCTTTAACTATTTGTTTGTTTGTTTTTGTTTCTATCATATTTTTCTGTTTTGTTAAGTATTATTTTAATGTATTTCTTAGCCCCTGTAAAGCACTTTGAATTGCCTTGTGCCTGAATCATGCTGTACAAATAAAACTGCTGTGCCTTATAGTATATACTATGTTATGCTCACATTTTGTAAAAGAAAACCCAGACTGGCTGGAAATGTATTTATATTTTGAGAACGGAAAATACACATAAAGGTCTAATTTGATTTACAAATTGTCATTCACATTTGCAAGTCTTGTTTTGCAGTGTTTTGTGTAGTCACTTGATTTTCTCATCACAAATCTCACCCAGTTATTGTGTCTCCTTTTAGGTGAGCAGGCTGTATTCCCACGAGAAAGAAGAACAACTGTCCTAAGAATTTCTTGGACGTTTAAGTAAACATGCGCACACGCTGAGGAAGTCCTCCTGCAAATGAAAAAACAAAAATTGTTATATGTTGCCACCTGCTGGCTGACCTTGGAAAAAAGGGTAGTTGGATGAGAGTCCCACCCCCTTATTTTCTATGCAGGAGCCAAGAGGGCCAAGGAGGTGGTTTCCGTTAGTTATCAGATTCTTGAGCAACATCTGCACACTCTTGCTTGTATTCATACTGTATGTGATGTATGCAACTGGTGTTTCGCAGTATTTCAGAAGAACTACTGCTGCAATATACCTAAATTGTTGTTCTGTATAAGCAAAAATGAAAGTATAACAGACGCTTTATAGGATACTTATTCATTTATTTTATATATTGATATTTATAATCTACTGCATTACAACATGTGTGACAAAAGAGTAGAAAGCAGCAACAGTTCTCTAAACTCTCTCTGACCCCATGTCAGTGTTTTCACATGGGGACACCGAAACCAGCAGGAAGGAAGTGAAACATCGAGCAAAGCTGCAAATAAATATGCAAGAGACAGGATAAAGAGCTGGAGAAAAGGCTGGAGAGAGACGGAGAAAGAGAGTTTCTAAGGATGAATAAAACGGAGGTAAGTCCACCAACACCACTGACATGAGCCAAAAGCACTTACTGACCCTCACACATGCATGCACGCGCGCGCGCGCGCGCACACACACACACACACACACACACACACACACACACACACACACCATCCTTCTTTCTTTCCCCACCCATGCTTCATCTTTTAAAGAGGAAGTGGTGTGAACTGCTGCTTCTTTCTCAGGCTTTAGTTTCCACAATGCAGGTCACATGTTCCTGTTAAGAGCTGATGTGTTGACAAATATGATTTGTAATAGCTCAGTCAGACACTCTGACGCTCAGTGGAACATGTTTGGGTTTTAAATAAAATGTACCAACTTCTCCATTGAGGGCTGATAACAACACACCAAAGTCATGCTCACGTCTCATGTCAAACTTCATGTGTTGGCTAACTGTACGCCACTGCTCCCCTCAGAAAAATGGTCACATAATGACTTCGCTAAAGATTCAGACAACTGCATGCTGAATATTTTGACCATAAAAAGCCAAATCTGTGTTTTCACTGTCGGATATTTACAGTAACATATCATTTTTTATTGAAATTATATCAGAAAATCTACAAAACAGTTAGTTAAAAGTACGTCTCTTATGTTGTTGTAGACAGGACAACAAAGTAAGGAATAAACTTTATTCTCAAGCTCACCAAGCTCACACAACAAACATATGATGTATATGATGATAATAATAATAATGAGAAGTAGTATTGCACATGTTGACAAATTAATAGTACACATAATATTGGTATTAAAGTTGTCAGTGTCCTTTTTTTCATGATAAGAATCAGTGTGTTTTTGTTATAATAGAATGACCCTTTTATATCCACAGGAGAGGCTCCTCTTCCACAGTCTGCCAAGTTAGGGTAGCTGGTGAATTTCCCCTCGGAGATCAATGAAGATTTATCTGATTTCATAAAAAACATCATCATTTAGCTGTTGATTATGCTTTGACCTGTTCAGGGTGTACCACGCCTTCCGTCAAATGTTAGCTGGGATCGGCTGCTGCCTTCCTCATGACCCTCCAAATGATGAGCAGTTACAGGTAATGATACAGATTGATGGATTATATTTTGTATTATTAATTTAAATCGACAAAGTAACTAGTAACAGTAAAATGTAATGCACGAGGTACAAGATTTGTACTGCAGTAGAAGTATAAAGTAGTAGAAAATGGAAACTACTCAAATAAAGTAATTAAAGTAAAACACTAAGTGACATTTGGCCAGCTATCATTCACAATACAGCCGTTAACTTCTGTGTTGTGGGATATCAGCAAATAAAGTAAAGGGAACACACGTGTGATTGTTCTCTTCTCTTCACAGGCCGTTTATTCCAGCTTCCCTAAACAACATGTATACCTGTGATTTACAGGAAATTCAGGAGTGTGTGAGCTTCTAATCACAGTTACAAAGGACGTGAGAAACAGTAAGAACATTTTACAGTAAAAAGTAAAACCAGATAAATGAGATAAAATGATAAATGAAATAATAAAATAATGTCCAAGAAAATACAAAAGTAGTGGTAGAGATCATTTATTCATTCCACCGTTTAGGTGCCATGAATGCAAATCAAATGCTTTGATTTTGACTGTGATTTCTTTCTTTTTAGTTTAATTGATGTATACAACATATAGACAAGGTAAGTTTAACTTACATTAAAAGACATTAAATGTTGCATTTAAAAGACATTAAAAGCATGTAGGAAGACATCAAGAAACAAAACAAGAAAGTCAAAAATAGAAAAATAAGCTAAAATGGAATAGGTTGAAAAAAGACAAGCCAATAAAAGTTACAGCGCAGTTCAAGATATTGATCAAAGCCTTAAAATTCCTTCAATAAAGACAGTGGCAAACAAAAAGATCCAACAGATGAAACATGTAAACAAACAAACAAACAAACAAAAACAGTCACTCTTTTTTAAGACTGTCTCTCACAAGTCCTTTAACTTTATAGAAAAACGAGACTAAATTTCTGAAGTGCCCCTTTAATAATGGCTCTTCAGCCAATTGATTATGCTGAATTATTGGCACAGGCAGTTGATCAGTAAAGGAGAGCTCTCTGATTGGCTGTTGGATCCGTTTTCACACATTAGGTGTCGTTCCTCTTCTTTTTACCTCCCTCTTTTCCTCTTATAGGTAAACAGTGTTGGGGGTAATGCATTACAAAAGCAATGTGTTACAGTAATATATTACTTTTAGCGTAAACAAAGTAATATAACGCGTTACTAAAGATATTTCAGTAATATATTACTACAGTTATGTCACATAACGCGTTACAATCCGTGTTACTGACCGAAGTGAAGAGTTTATTATTGTTTTTTTAAGACACCAACATGACCATATTAATATAGACTGTGCGTGTGTTTAATATAGCCGAGCCTTTTAGTTCTTCGTAAAGTCTCTGTGTGACTGAAATGAGCCTAATGATGAAGCCTCATCCTCAGAGCACACTTTAATGTACATTCTTGAATCACATACGCCCAATGCGTTCCTTGTTCTGTGGACTAAAATATAGAGGCATAGAAAAAGAGATTTTTGTCGGTATATTAAAGGTATAGGTCAATTGTGTTTCATATGACTGAGCCTACAATTAAAAATATTTATTCCTATCTCACAATATATCAGACTTTGATCCTTTGTCTGCCTGCTCATCCCTGTGTCCAAGGACATTCGTTTATCTAAAAAGATCTCGGCTATTTAATTGTTCTATAAAGATTATTTGGCCATTTTTTTGAAAGTATCTAAAAAGTACTGTAATAAGTAATGTATTACTCTACGCAGACAGTGATATTGTAATGTAATATATTACTTTAAAAGGTAACTAGTAATATGTATTATATTGCATTTTGAAAGTAACTTGCCCAACACTGTAGGTAAATATAGGCTACTGAAAGTGAAAGTATTGAAGTGGTACTATAATGCATGCGTTCCATGTCACGTCTGCCGCAAAGAACAATGTCCCTGATCATGTCACAGAGCGCATGGGCGCTGAAGTGTGAAAACAGTTGATTGGTTTGGTTTGAGTCATCTTTCCGTGTTGCTGACTCCTCTGTATCTTTCCTTTTTAGGGCAATATTGCTGCTTTCCACCACGGTGAGTCATTTCCTTACATTCACGTGCAAACTGCACTGCACTCAGCGGCAGTCTTTGCAGCGTGTTTGAATGCAACCTTAACAGGGGAGTTACTTTTTAGGCTGTCATCGTTTGGTCCCTGAACTCCACCTGGAAAGCGCCCTTCCGGCTCCCAGCTTGGAAACAACAAGTCTTCCAGAGAGCCTTTCTCCATCCACACCAAGTGTGCAGAGTATCTCTCCTCCCCTGCTGGTGCAGCCTGCTGGCAGCAAGATGTTATGTGAGGCACCAGGCAACATCATAGAAACTCTGAGCAATTTGCTGGACCTCTGATTGTTTGTGCATGTGTCTTTTTTTGGCTTTTATGACAGTATAAGTTTCACTCTGACACCCAATGTGTAACATCAACCAGCACTGATCAGAAAAAACGAAGAAACTTCCAGGTAATATAGCAGTAGGCCAAATGTATAGTGTCATTTTAGACATTTAGTGTAAACGGCTTGAACAACAAGTACTTTTGACCAGCCGGTTTGAATGCCAGCTTATGTAATTGGCCACCATTGGTTGGTTTGATGTTGGGTTGTGTTTCTCCAAAAGTTGGGTTGGTCACCACCACAGTCTAAATGCACGCCCCACACTCTGGACTGGCATTTTCATCATAACGCCTAAAATGGTCTGAATGAGGTCTTATAGGTACTGCATAGGTATTGACTTGTATAGGCTTGATGTACTAAACAGTAGGGGGACAAAACATGTAGGTAATGTTTGATGACATCCTCTCATGAGGAAACTGTGTGCTCGAACTGTCCAACAGTTTAATTCTGGCTGTTTTGGGTAGTTATCGCTACAATAGCCTGAAGGTGGAGGAGAGGGTTCCAGTGTTTCTGCTGGTGATGTTTTGCACCGCGAGCAAAAGAAACACGATCAATCATCTGATCCACTGATTAATGTGATAGCATATGGTACCTTTTCAGAGGAGCTTGTCCTCATTAGAAAATGAAAGCAGCTTATTAGGACCCATAATTATGTTTGTTGTTAGGTGGCGTCTTCTAGTGGCTGTAGTAATTATTACAGCTGCAAAGGAAGAAGTGAGGAGAAGTTGTATGAGTGTAAAAAGTCTGTATAAGGAGTTTGAGAACGGACAGATGAGTCAAACAAGCACTTTTTTTTAGTAAAACAAGCTCTTTTAACCTACTTACATATTTAAGTTATGTCACGTACATAACATAACCTAAGTGACTTAGACATTGTATGTTTGTAATGGAAGTGATGTAGTGGAACCCAAACCACAATGTTTTCCTAAACCTAACCAAACTGCGAATGTAAGACGAAGGTCTGGTACATGTGTAGCTGGTGCGCAGCAACGGTCATGTTGTTTTGGGAGCAAAGTAATAAATTAAAGTAATTGTATTACTTTTAAATGGAGTAATAAGTCCAGAGTAACTTATTACACTTACTATGTAGCTGCAAATTGAGCTCATCTACACACTTTATGGCTGGCGAAACTAAGAACAGCATGCACTTTTCTGTGACTGCGACAACAAGCTGGTACCTTGTTTACACACGGGGAAGATTCACTTCCCGAAACAAATCAGCTAGTCTGTCACACACAGAGGGTAACAGGCCACCATCTTTTAAGGGCAGGCCTTGGCCGGCAACAAAAGTCCAAGTCGGTGCATGTTGACAATGTAAGCTTAGACATTATTGCCGACATACAATGACCTTTGGCGTTGCCACTTTTTACCATAAAACCTGAAAGTGGGGTGACAAAAAGTCCTGTTGTCCTTGTATTCTGGTGCCAGTGGTCCGGGCTCTGAGACTTGGATCAAAGTTCTTCATGTTGACATGCAATTACACAAACACTCAACTCAGGAAGCGGAGTCCTTTCCAGCTCCGAGCATGATGCTCTGTTACACAGTTGAATCACCTCCGTCTTTTCTAACATCCTTCTCTGTGTCTTGTAAGTTCATGGCTATTTAAAAAAACAAAAGTATCACAAAGTATTAAAATAAAAGTCTTTCCTGAACTTTGTATCAGACCGACAAACAGGAACTCTTCAGCACATTTGACCAATGGTCCTCACCAACTCCTTCCACCTCTCCCTCTTTCAATTAAATAATGCTTTGTCACCCTCTTCTCAGGGAGAATAACGGCTGGTATTCACCTCACGGACGTCCCTCTTTATGTGTGTGAGCTTAACGGGACGCTTCGTACAGACGCTCTTGGACACAGCAAACGCCGGGCACACAAGTTATGAATAGGGGGCTCTGTGGTGCCCCCGAAAAGAGTGTTTCTGTGTGTGTGAGTGCTGCAGGGGGTGGTCCGTTGAGGCCGGTCGTTGGCGTGTGCTCCGGTGCATGTGAGGCCCCAAACATGTGCATCCATCTGTGTGAGTGTGTGTGCACATTTGTGGACGTTCGGAGGCGGTGCAACAACAAGTGCAACAAAACATGATTCAAAAAGAAAAGTGATATTGTGAATCTGATTATTTCAGGCCAAATCTCAAGGCCACAGCGTGATGCAATTGTGTTATTCTGATGCTGAATTGAGACCGAGGGGAGTGTCGATCAATTATTACAGCAATTACACAGAC
This sequence comes from Pagrus pagrus, assembly GCF_965226575.1. NCBI lineage: Eukaryota > Metazoa > Chordata > Actinopteri > Spariformes > Sparidae > Pagrus > Pagrus pagrus. The sequence goes on from NC_140196.1 coordinate 18,170,990, forward strand.
GTAAGCAGGACACAGCAGGAATTCAGGAGTGAGTGAGGGAGAGAGCGAGCGAGCGAGAGAGAGAGAGAGAGAGATGCCTGTTATAAAGCCAAGTCCTTTCTCTTTGGTGCTTTGGGTCAGAAACAGGAGCCCAACGAGCCAATGACCGTCTCCATAATTCTCCTCAATGGTGTATCAGTGTCGGTGGACGCAGGCTGCTGAAGTTACTCTTCCTGCAGAGTTACAGTCCCAGTTGTGTCGTGTGAGCATGACAACAAAGCAGACATGTGGACGAGAGGCTGAGGCTCCGGGCTCCTAACTCCTCTCTGCACGGGTCAATTAGATTGCACTCCCAGCTGAAAAGGTAAGCAAATACATTTCTCAGCAGAGTGCAATGAGAATATCAAGTAATAAAGAATTTTGTATGGCAATAAAATGTATTTGTTTCTTGAATTGAGAAATGAAAAATCTTTCTAACGCCGCTCAGGTAAGTCTCTCATTTGTTCCTACTGGGATATGATGTATCCAGCAAGGAAATGTGCACATTGTGATAGATATAAATCTCTGATTTGTTAATATATGTTATGTTTCATTGATCGTCAGCTTATAAATGTAATTAGATATGCATTAACAATTCATTATATTTCACTGGTAAACAAACAAAAAAATTCTTTCGAATTCAGAAATTTTAGAGTTGAATAAATGTTTAACTCACCTTACAGAATCCACATTACCTCAAAGATGATGAAAATCTATAATAAGAAAATGACATGACAGTTATTAGCGTTGAAATTATGTAAGCTGCATACATTTTAAGTAATGAAAAAAGCAGATCTTGTCTTGCTTGTGAGTTTTAAAAGTGTAAAGCTGTCCTCTAAATAACCATCAGTTTTGATGCAGAGTTCCACAGGATGCACGTCCAAACGTGATAACAGTACATGAGGAAGTCACATCCAATCAGATCATCTGATTTTAGAGCATCACAGTTCTGTATCCTGTAATAGAACAAAGTTTTTAAAAGTTCAAATCAGTTCACAACATGAGTCAGATGGTGAGTGAACTCTGACATGTATTTAATGCTTGGTTTAGCACGCTAATCGTGCTGTTGGTGGCAGTATAAAGTGAGTGAAAGACAGTGGGAGATTATGACAAACGAAATCAAAAAGATGTTTTATTTCTGAGAAGTTAGAGGAGGACGAATAACTCTTTAGGATGTGTGCAAAATGAGTGCGTTACAGTCTTCAAAGCAATCAATGAATCAATCAAGATGTCTGTCTTAACTCATATTAGTTTCCTTTTTGAACATTTTTTGGCACTTTAACAGATCTGTTTATGTAAGTTTACCTTCACTACATCCCCGTCACTTCCAGAGTAGAGTGAGTATCTGTGTGCCATCTGATTAACAGCATGTTAGCAGTTTCAGATCTGGTACCAGGAGGAAAAAAAATCTGATTTAAGAACTATAAAAAAAAAATATCAGTATTTAGAAGTAAAGAGAGGGAAACAAGGAGATGAAGGATACAGAAGAGTTATTTTCTGTTGAATAAATGTTTACACATTAAAGGTGCACTATGTCGTTCTGAATTAACAAACTGACCTCAAAGGACAACACAGTTTTATACTGTTTCACTTATATTACACATATTTGGCGGACCCTGCCATCTTTCTAGCTTCAAACCGTGTTCTGAGGACCTTACTTCCCTCTGAGAACAACTTGTTTACTCAGTTATGGAAAAAATAAATATTACTGAGTTTGTATTATTACCTCATTAATATTGTAAATATTAAAATTCTGAGTTTTAATTTCTTCTCCAAAACTGCATAGTGCCCCTTTAAGAAACAGAAATGGGAAAGTATTTTTGTTATTTCTGTTTAGTTCTGTTAATGCTGCTAAAGTGACAATGCTTGAAGTTGAAAGAAAGAAAAAAAAAAAAAGAAAGAAAGAAAGAAAGAAAGGTAAAAGAAAAAGTAACTGATGGGGGAGAGAAAGAAAAAGTGTGTGAGTGTGAGGGGGAGACAGAGAGGGGGAGATGGAGGGGGATTACTCCTCACTCCAGAATACTAACGAGGGCCTTTTGTCACAGATCTCTTTCTCTCTCTCTTCCTCTCTTCCGTTCTCTCGTTTTTCCTTTCACTCATCTCACTCACACACACACACACACACACACACACACACACACACACACACAAACACACATGCAGAAATACGCATATAATTGTCCACTCTTCAAGTAATTACACACACACACACTCAAACATGCATGCAAAATCACACATGTACGCCTACAGTCACACACACATATACAGCAATACACATGTAATTGCAATCCCACTCTCACATAATCACACACACACACACACACACACACACACACACACTGATGGACACAGAGTCGTTTTTGTCAATGGTGTCTTTTGTTTCTTTTATCTTGGCCCCAAACAAAGCATTCCTGTGTACACAGAGAAGAGAGAGAGAAGGAAGGAGAGAGAAAGAGGAAAGAGAGAGAGGGAGAGAGATCAGGAAAACATTCAGCGCTCCTTTGTTTGGCAAAAATAAAAAGTTTTGATTCAGTTTTGGATTCGGCTCACTGAGGCAGGGCGGTACAGTAAAGTAAAGTTGTCGTGCTGCCATGGAGATGGAATACATCCTACTGGAGAGGTTGGTCAAAAAATTACTTCCCTCTTTTTACCCTAATTTACTCCCATTTGCTCTGTTAGTTATCTGATACATACCTGTGCTGGAATTTGTGTGCTTTTTTCTTCGGGGGACATGTGAGTGTGTCTCCGAGTCCAGAGAAAATTGGGTGAGAGGCGACACAGAGTTGAAAGAGTGAAGATTTCAATGGTGTCATTGTAATTATAGAGCTTTAGAGGGGCTCACCCTTGCATAATCACAAAAGTATGATGTAATTAAAGCTGATTGGTTATGTAATCCATGATCAGCATCTTGCAGGCTGTTTTGATTTACACTATATGGCCAAAAGTATATGGACACCCCTGTCTTTCAATGTCTGTGTACTTTGAAATCGGAGCTGCTCTTCCGTAGTTTGTTATAGGTCCATTTGGTCCAAATAAGCGATGTTTGAAGAATATTGCACAAAAAGACGTCCATAAAGAAAAGTTTTTTTCAGATCGTGTGTGCAGAAGAACATGACTGGTCTGCAACTCAACCCCCTCCAACACCTTCGACCAAACTTTAACTTACAGATACGATTGTGAAACTTCCCCCGTTGACTACTTACATTAAGACAATTATATTTTGTATAACACGTTTTCGGATGTTTTATGTAGACATATGCAAATGAGACAGTATCTAATTAAATATGCATCAAATTTGCATGCATTTCCGGAGCAAAAATCTGAACGAAAAAAACACCTAATTGTGTATTTTGGAAGTTTTCTATCAAGTAAACTGAAAGAAGACCTGTTATGGAAGCAAAATAGTCTCCTTTTAAGGCATATGTACTTATGTATTTTGGCTTGTGACCTCTTGCAACAATAGCAGTGGCTGGTCCTTGTCACACTTAAGATTTTCACGAGTTAACGGCTGATCACACCAAAATGCGTCGTTAGAAAAATGTCGCCAGCAAAAACATTTTTTTCCTATGGTAAGCTGCTCCTGGCCTGTGCTGTCTATAATGCCTAAAATATCTTGGAAAGCCTGAAACCAGATATTAAACAAGATTAATTTAAGGGTGTCCACAGACTTTTGGCCATAAAGTGCACTGTCAACAACTTGTTCATCCAGTGGAATTGTGTGTTCTGCATTAGTTTGTGTGAGAAAGAGAAACAGAGAGACCGTGTGAGGATCCAGAGTATAAAGCAGCAAAAAAAAAAAAAAAAAAAAACACCCGCAAGAAAGATTGCAAAAGGTCTCCTGTGCCAGGCTACAGAAACAGTCCTGAGCGGGGCATCTAGAAAGCCAAACTCTGGCCCTCTTCCTACCAAACCCTTACCATCGTCTCCAGTTACCAGTCAGAAGTTCACTCTTTGTCCACTAAAGGCCTCTCTAGGTGGAATCAACAGTAAAGCCTTTAAAAAACTTTATCTAGATAAACGTCCAAGTTTCAGACAAAGATGTTTTACCTTAATTGATTCATTCGGTTTCTCCTCTCTCCTCCAGCTGACAAATGAGACTCTGTGTGGATGGTTTGTTTGGTCGATGCAGTACATCTTCATCCTAATTCTACTCTTCCTTCTTTTCTCTTTCCTCTTCCTTATCTTCTTCTTTTGTGGGCTATCCTCTCCCTGCTGGCCTACATGACTTGTTGGACGTAAGTCAGTGTGAAATGTGAGATACAGTAACTGTCTGTCTGTGTGTGACGGGGTGGACTGCATTTGTGCAAATATCCCACTATGTGAAGCACTAAAAACACAGATATTACTGTAACATACATGTAACTCTGCAGGTTGGGGATATTTGTTAAGTTAGTTAGTTAATTTTCTTTACATTAAGACAATAAAATGGGGAGTTTGTCTTGTGGAGAGAGCTGAGAATCAGCCCTGTTGACATCACATATCTCCATCTGTACAAAGGTTAAGACCAGTCACCTCTCCTGTCCAAATAGATCATTAAAGGTCAATCAACTTAACAGGAACTGTTTTTTGTTGGAACCTAACAGACATGTCTGCAAATGTGTGAAACTGAAACTCTCCCCATAAAAAACAAAACAAATTGCAAGATGGACAAAAGTTTAGATTAGGTTTTTGCTTCAATGTAAACAATCACAGTCATGTAAATGCAAAAATGCTAATACTTATCCTGCTGACAGGCTCAGAGTGACACCATCTTGATGTTCAACAGGTATAATGTTTCACAGCTTTGTTGAGCATGCTAGGAAGCTAAAATCTGCTAATCAGCACTAAACACAAAGAGCAGATAGGATGGGAGATGGGAATGTCATAGATGAAGGTATTGGACAAATGTGCATTTTGCACTGGATGCATCTGTTTGTAGCCTACAGACAATGTCAGACAATGGCAATGCACATTTTCTGCAAGCCACGGATAAGTTGAAGCTTTAAGTGGCAGTGGAACATTCTGTGACAATGCTGTGGTTAGGTGTGGGTAGCTCTAGGCACAAAAACAGAAAAAAGTGTCGCACACTCTGGCACTTTAATTGGATAATGTTTCGGTCCTCAGGCCTTCTTAGAAGGGCTCTAAAAAATACCCCGTCCCTGGCTGCAAATTGTTCAAATGTCTCGTCAAAAATATGAAATTTTGTCTCCAATAAGCAGCTGGAAAATGTCTAGATGTCTTGTTTATAATATCCAGGGTTTCTTTTGCTTACATATGTTGAAACGAACAGTGGACTAGTCCCCAAGCTGTCACACCACCCCATCGCCTCCTCCTCCTGACATGACAGTTGGCTCTTATTAAAATCTTATAACCGGTTTTAAACGTCTTTGATTCATGTGAATACACAGAATCACTAGTATAATTCAGGTCTGACACATTATTTCTTTTGTTGTTCCACCTCAGTGTTTCACTGTGACTGATATCTTGTGTGGTTTTGGTGGGCAAGTTTTGCTAGGTGGTTCTCAAGCTGATGGTTTACACAAGCTACAATGAGCCACAAAAACGGTTCACTGGTGCTCATACAGTGTATTATTACGCTCTCAGTCTTCATGGTTATTATTATTTTCTGAATCTGTTTTTCAATGAATTTATCCGGCCTCCAACCTATTTGAAAAATGACTTGAGCACTGTAGTGTGCCAGAAGGAAAAGAAAAACAAGTGTTGCTATTCGCTGTACATTCTACAGAAACTGGTTTGTAATTGCTTCATATTTGTGTGGCTCAAAAAGGAAACGTCTGACGATGTTGCAATCAATAAAGAAACCAGTGGGCCTGTTCCTCCTCTTATAACTGTTATTAACGGCGAAAAATGTTGAAATAAGTTGAAAACGAAACCACACACTTCTTTCCCGGAATGACAAGTTTTTGCCTGAGTATCTAATGTTCTGTCTTCTAGTGTGTCTTTTAATGATCTTTTCACTGATGTCAAACCAGGGGCCACAGTAGCTATGCTTCAGACTAACTGCATCTGAAACAGTGTCTGAAATCTTTGCCTGTTCTTTACCTTGACTGACAGTTCTCTTGTCCAGGCTCTGTCCACACACGTATACGGTTATTTTTCAAAACAAAGCTTTTTCTATGTGTTTTGGTCTTCTGTATGCACAGTGTTTTTGTCTGTATGGAAGATGCAGACACACTTGTTTATCAGTGTTTGTGGCATCATTGGCAAATGTGAACTTGGAGTATGTGTTATGCTATTGGAGTATTTGAGTTTGTAAGATGACAGATCGGATGTTATATTGTTTGACGTTATATTTAGATAGACACAAACGGTTGTGATTTCCATCACTGATAATACAATAATGGAAAAGAGAGACAAAAATGGCTGCATACAATATTTTGCTGCCAAATTATCAAAAAAGATTCTGTGAGATTCACGTTTCACTGCCTCATTCGTAGTATTTTCTGTCTCTAAATAACTGATCAGAGTATACAGTCTGCTTCCTGCCCAAAGTGGATAAATGGTCATGACACATACCTTTTCAGGTGTGTTGTATGGACGGACATTATTTCTGAAACAGTGCCAAAAATGCTTTGACAATGTTTGTAATGTTTAAAAAAAAAAAACCCAGTTTCCAAAAATACCTGTGTTTGTGTGGACTAGGCCTCAGGCTGTTAGATGTAGCTGTGGTGGTTGCACTTGACCCGCCCCTTTTTCTCTTGTTTTCTGGTTTTGTTACTTTGGCAATATTTGGCAGGCGACTGGTTGACCCATATGTCCATCACTGTCGATCAAGGGCTAGATTCAACCAATCAGATCAACAGTAGGAGCACGCTACCACCACCGAAGCTGGTTGGTAATTCAAACTCTACTAAAGCCAGTCACGTGAAGAGCGAATATCTTTTCCATTGAGAAAACCCTTCAGTGCGGTTCTTTGCTCTTCTTTCAATCAAATAAACTCGCAATAGCATCCACGCTAACCTCTTCAGGAGTGGCTCATGATGTTTCCATACAAACAGTTGCTTCTTTTGCTGGTCGTCACACATAAATCACACCTGTAGCTGACAGTAGTTCCTCAGGATGCTGATTGGTCTCAGTCACTGCAGTTTGGACACAAGCGCAAAGCTTGATGCCAGAGAAGATCAGGTGATCGCACGAGTCCAGCTGCCTCGCAAGGTTAACAAACGACTGAAAATATGGCGTTAAATATAAATCCTGAAACCAGCAGGGTTTTTTGACAAACATAACATGAACCATAAGCTTGAGAACAACACACAGCACACTCACTCAGGTGGTTTTACCTATTCTGGACTGTTATACCTCCTCTCAGATCTATGGACTGTACTAGAAATCTCAACAATTGAAAAAACGGCAAAATCTACTCCAAATTCCCGGTAAAAATACCTGGTAGAACCCAGCTTTTTTAAAGGACGATTTAGACAACATAAGTCTGACTCAATCTCATGAGGTTGTGACTCGTGTCCAATACATGACAATGACAATGACAATACACACTATAATTAGATTTTTGGGAGTCTGACGATCTCAGGGAACTCCCACTTACTCTTTCGTGGGTGTACACAGCCTTTCCGGTTTCTTCCGCTGATTAAAACTGTGCTGTCCTGCTTTGTAATTAAAAGTTCCAGTTTGTTTCTGATCTGTCTCTCTGCTGGTTGTTTCATCTTATTTTTCTACCTATTTTGAATACAATCATCACAGGTCTGGTTTCAGGTATTATTTGCCTCACTTGAGATAAATTCCCCCTTAAAATGAGAGCAGCTGCAGGGGAAGTTACCTCAACCTACAGTTATAGTGGGAAGTTTCTAAATGTTTTCCGTATGCTGCAGGAAGTCACTGTAATTTTAATCAGGTCACGAGGTACTGCTGATGTGAAATGCTGCAAGATATTAAAAAAATATAAATCAATCTCTCCAACTTCTATCAGTTAAGTTTAAATAAAGAATTTCAGTCCACCCCAAACTAATCTCAAACTACTCTTTTAACAGAAATGGCCAAGTTACTATCAGAGAGATGATTTAACTCTTTTCTTCTTCGTTCACCAGATGACATCCGCCACACCTCCTTCCTCTCGCAGCTCCTCCCCCCAGAAGGTTTGCCACTCCCAGACACAGACAGACGTTTTAAAACCCTTGCTGGGCGGTGGCATATCCGGTGGGGGCGGGACTCTGAGGAAGAGGAGGCGTGTCCTGTCCAAAGATGGGCGGAGCAACGTGCGCATCGAGCACGTCAGCGGCCGGAGCGCTCTGTACATGCGTGACCTCTGGACAACATTTCTGGACATGCAGTGGCGCTACAAGTTCTTCCTGTTCACGGCCACATTTGCGGGGACCTGGTTCCTGTTTGGGGTGTTGTGGTATCTGGTGGCACTGGTGCACGGAGACCTGCTCGGTGAGAAAGCACGGCTCGTAGGTCAATGGGTAGAATATTTGCAAGTATTTAGTTTTAAAATGTATTTAAATGAATGAATGTATGAATTTTCACCTTGCGTTACTTGCGCAAGTAACAATTCACCCCAAAAAGCCAGATCACTTTACTGCAGTGAACCAGCGAGCAACAGCACACATGGAAGACGTTCGTGCCTGCGCATTTGAATTTAGGTCAACCTCTCGCTCGAGTTGGCAGTCAATGTTATAGAACATAAACACCTGACAATGGAGGTCACCTCCGCTGATCACTGCTGCAGTCGGGCTGATAAACAGGAGTGAAGATAACACCAGCCTTAATCCCAAAAGTTAAAAAGTAATCTCTGAGCTGTCCGGATCAGAGCAGAATCTGATGTGACTGACTGGATCTGCACCTGACTCTCCCCTCAAGAGCGGCCCTGCCCTGGCTCCGACTGGCCCTCCATACTCAACACTAGACAAACATCTTTAGTTTTGTTTTGATTGAGAGACCTCTAGTGCCAGAATTGACACGTTGTGCATTTAAAGAGTCGCTTAATACTAAAATTCTTTTTAGTTGATAAAGTAAATGTAGAGTCAGTGCAGTTATTACTCTACCAATCCTGGACCTATTTTGTGGAGTTAATTGAAACAGAAGTTGTTCATCTTTTTCTGGAGAAAATAGATAAATAATTCTGTTCACTTTAAAAGTATATGATCTACCCTCCTAACCCTCCTTCCCTGAACTATGAGCCAGTGTCACATTCACACCTGCTACAGTTTGAGATGGTGTTTTGTGTCAACGTTTTAATGCACTTTTTGAAGTGTGAAGTGTGCGGGCTCAAGCTTGAACTGGGTGTTAAATTGCTTAGTTGCTAAGTTGTTTGTTCTGTTCTCAGTTTGAGACTGTACTGAGTTCTGCAGTGTAGCTCATGAGTCAACAGGAAATGATTCAAAACAAAGGTTTTTCTAGGTATAAAGAGATGGGTGATAACATCAAAAGCTAGAATCAGGTCTAATAACCAGGAATTAGTTGCTAGAGCCCATTAGCATCCCCCAGTATACCCCAATCCCCAAATATTGGGTTATTAAACCAAATAACTAATAACTTATTTTGTTTTCACTAGTTCAAACCATGGATGTATTCAGGAAACTGGATACAAAACAAACTGGTCACACAATGGCACCCCATCAATCCAATGATAGATACCCAAGGGCCAAAAAAGTTTTCAGCATTTCCTTTGAGACCTTTTTTTCTGCACCATTAGAGAATGAGCATTAAAGTCTTCCACTGAGCTGACACAGCTGAATATCTACTGGCTTCATGCACACATGAAGGACAAAAAAAAAATGAAATTCAGATACTACAACCAGTCATGTGGGTTTTTTGTGGCATGAGAAAAATAGATCCACAATTTTACAGCCCTTCCTTTTGTCTGGAGTCTTTTTGGGCCAGTGTCTGACATCATTCCTGTGGTCTTCGTTGATACACGACATTAGAGAAGATAAATTATGCACAAAGTAGAATTTGATTTCAGCTTAAATACCCTAAAAATTCTCTCAATTAGCGTCTTACTGTGAAAGGTGGAATTTTGACTGAACGTTCGAACTGCTTGGATTATTTGACATGACATTTTAAACCACTCCCTGAAAAGTAGCTGAGTTTTGAGTGTTCTTAATAATTTCTTTTGAGAAATAATGAAACTATGATTGGTACATATTTATACATAATTACATTTATTGTCACAAATGCTTCAGTTTTAAAGACAGGTTGTCAGGCTTAACTGATAAAATCTTTTGTTTTTTACACAGGATGACTTGTGGTCAAACCTCTGCTCATGCTTTCACACCATCATGTACGTGCAGTTGAACATGGTGACGAAATAACATCTTCAGCATCCTTCACACCACAGACAACAGACTTTAAAACAATTATAACACAGTTGAATAACCGCAAGTGAGTCAGAATATGGCCTCTACAGGGTGATGTGATGTAGTTTGTCATGGCTGCAGAGGGGTGCTACAGAGGTGACTGGAAACAGGGAGAAGTGCTGTCTTAAATCAAACACAGTTCATGTACACTTTCAGTGAGAGTGAGCTCTATTTACAGCAGTGTTGTGAAGAAGTGAATATGTTGGTGTTTGCTGATTTCCCTGAACCTAAACTTGAGCTCAAAATAACACTTTCAAATTTAAACATTGGTGTGGTCAGGAAACAACTTCATGTCTTCAATGATGCGCCTGCTCTCTACAACGCCCTTAAATGTCTCATGTTCACAATGTATGCTCGGCAGAGTGTTAATAACCCATTTTCAAGAAGTCCTGTGACGTGTTGCATAGTGACAAGATAGTTTCACTTATCACTTAGCTGTTCTGCTCTGGCATTTGGTAGTTTCTGAGAAATTCAAATGATCAGCATCACATGATAAGATCAGCTGAACTTCCATCAGCTTTTGTTGCTTTTTCAACCATGTTCTTTCAGAGTTCGACCCTCCGTCAAACCACACCCCCTGTGTGATGCAGATGCAGACACTGACGGGGGCTTTCCTCTTCTCCCTGGAGTCCCAGACGACCATTGGTTACGGTTTCCGTTGCATCACTGAGGAATGTCCAGCTGCCATCATCCTTCTCATCATACAGCTGGTCATCACCATGCTGATGGAGATCTTCATCACTGGTACCTTCCTGGCCAAGGTAGCCAATACATACAATTCCCAGCTGCAAAGCGAGATAAAATAAAAACAGAGGACTACTTTCTACATATATCCATGTTGTTTTCATAGTTGAATTGTTATATTAAAGAGATTTGATGTATTTTTGATATGTGCACTTCTACTTTGAATAACTCAAGCACAACTGTGTACATTTCCTTGCAGTTTGCATGCATTTGTTACAGAACTGATTGAGCCTTCTCTACTCAGGTTGCTCGGCCAAAGAAGCGAGGTGAGACAGTGAAGTTTAGCCAACACGCTGTGGTGTCGACCCACGAAGGTCGACCCTGCCTGATGATCAGGGTGGCCAATATGCGCAAGAGTCTTCTGCTTGGCTGTCAGGTGTGTGTGCAGAGACAATTTATCAGATATTTCCACTATCGCTGTAAATTCTACGAGTTAGTCTGAACAATTGCTCAAGACATAAACATTACAAAAAATAACAACAAAATATATTAAGCCTTCTGCAGTGCATTAAAAGTGTGCTGTAATCTACAAAAATATCGTTTTAACATCTTTCATGTCTGCATCGTGATCTTAGAGTCGAGAAATTTTCCACACCTGTGAAGTATTATTAAATTTCATGTGTATAAACATTTTGTAAATCACAACTTGTGCACATCGTTCCCCCAAAGGTGACTGGAAAACTGCTCCAGACGTCTCTGACTAAGGAAGGTGAGACAGTTCGTCTGGACCAGAGGAATGTGCCCTTCCAAGTGGACACGTCCAGTGACAGCCCCTTCCTCATCCTGCCCCTCACTTTCTACCACCTCATCGATGACACCAGCCCCCTGCGAGCCTGGGCCGCCAAGGGTAAGCTTGTTTTTCACCTGTTAAAGGAGACATGTTATGCACGTTTACATGCTCTGTTTTAGCTCCTGTCTCTTTAAGGCCCCAAGTCTGCTCTGATTGGCCAACTCACACATGCCTGAGCCAGCAGTGCCAACAATAACATAGCTGCTGTGCTAAATCAATTCTTATGTGCCAAACTAGTCGCAAATGACATTTTGCCGCAGTGTGATGTCACAAAGTCACAGAATTAAAGGCGGGACTACTGACGAGGCGTTTCAGGAGCAGTGTTTTCTGTGGGAGAGAGGAGCTTCTGTTGGTGCGAACTCTGACCTTTTTATTTCTCAAGACCTTTTACATACATTAAACACTGAAGGAAAGGAAAACACAAAAATGTATCATAGGTCTCCTTTAAATAACTTTTTCTTTGTCTCCTTTTATTGGTGCATTGCTATATTTCTTTCATCAGTTGATCAGTGCACTAGTGTGAAGCCAGTGGCAGGAATTTGTAACACCTGCTTTTATGTGCATCATTATGAGCATTGACAAGGTACAAACAAAATAGGGAGCTTATACCAACATTACTCTACAGCACCACTAGTGGTTAAAAACTCCAAAGTTTACCTTTAAGTTTAGTATTTTTCCCTCCTCTTGCCCATTTATCCTTTTCCTCTTCTGTCTCTTCTTTCTACACTTTCTACACTCTTTAATGTGCTGATCTTCCCATCTGATTAACCTCCACCAGGTGGGGGCTGGACAGATCCAGAGTTGGCAGACTTCGAGCTGCTGGTGATCATGAGCGCTACAGTTGAGCCGACCTCCGCCACCTGTCAGGTCCGCACCTCCTACCTGCCTGACGAGATTCTCTGGGGCTACGAGTTCCCCCCCGTAGTCTCTCTGTCTCCATCGGGCAAATACGTAGCAGACTTCGCCTTCTTTGACAAAGTGGCCAAGACGAAGACCACGCCCGTCTTCAAACCATCCAGCCCCCAGCATGGATACCAGAGTAACGGGGGCGGGACTGTGCCCGAGGTGTCCGATCCAGACAAGATTCGTCTGGAGCAGAGCTACAGGGAGAGAGGGGAGGAACGTGGCCGTGCTCTTAGTGTTCGCATCAGCAACGTGTGAACAGATAAAACGGCTGAGATGGCAGTGTTTGATGGAGAGAAATGCGCAGAAGATTTGCATTCAATGTCAACAGCGAATCAATGAAACATCATATCAACACAGCTTGGGAGACTGTTTTTAAAAATATATATATATCAGAAAGATATCTATTGTAGGTCCAAGTAGAGCCAAATGATGCAGAAAGCAAATACGGATGACAGCAGACTCAACTTCAGGTTTGTCCTTATCATACGTTTGCTGGGATAATACATATTTTACACTGGTGTGACTGTATTCACATGATGACATAACATACTGCCTAACTGCAGCTGCTGTATGAATTTTGGATCATATACTGAAGACATTTTCTACAAAAATAACAGGTTTGCTCATGTATTCACACTGAAAAATTATCCCCAAAACAGAAATAGCAGTGGAGAGTACGGAAACCCTGGTGGGCTTGTTTGGGTTCTTCCCTCAGTAGAGAGTGTGAGTCAGTACGAGAGTGTACTTTCCGACAGCAGTATCAAGATAGTGGTTGTGATGGTTGGGTGATGACAGGGTGGAGGAGGAAAAACCCTGACAGCAGGCACCCTCTATACTTCCTCTCAAATAAACATGGCTAATACACAAATGTGTGGTTTACAAAGGTCACATGACTTCTATTAAAGCCATCAATAATTAATGCTAAGCCAGTTCGTCAAACTCACAGACCCCCTCCCCCAACGCTCTCGTTGTGATATTTTTACATTTCCTGTTTCCTGACACAAGCGCAGCAGTTACAGACACAAACACACAACTTCTGTTAAGTGTATTGTACATGGCAACGCACTGTAATATGTGAGACAAAGCACTTTGGAGATTCTGTTAAACTAATGTAGCACTACACCTGGAATGTAGACAGACGTCAGATTGAATATACTGTTTCAAGGTGCTCTGTACTGTATCTCTTGATGGTGTTGGTACTTCGTGTTTTCTGTTATGTTATGACTTTTTGCTGTTAGCACTTTATGTAAGTACATGATGTACGTTTGCACCTTAGGAAGGTTAGCTGCCTACTTCTGGAGCCTTAAGATACTACTAAAAGCACTTACACATTTGAAGAAGTTAGGATAAACTCTAAAACAGATGTTTCAGATGTGGACCTGTAAAAGCTAAACTGACTGATACAAGTGAGCTAATGTGTTTAGATCATCACTAACAGCGTCTGTACATTCATGGATGTAACTGCCCATTTGGTAATTGTGGGTTGCAAATGTGACTGGAAACACAGAGGAAGCTCTCCTTTCTGTGGAAGCCTCCCGCACTTTCATTTTCGAGTTACTAACATTGTCATATTAACAACGAACATTTTGTTGAAGCCCCTTTTACTCAAGGACATAAGGAAGACTAAACAAGACTACGCTTGAGAGCTGAGAGTTGAGAGCGGGAAAGTGATGTTGTGCCATTAGCCGTGTTTCCGTCAACATACTGTTATGTGCCTTTTTAAGTATCGTCTGAGAAAATGTTGACGAAAAGGACAAAATTTGAAGTGAAACATATGAAGCATGATCATAAGTCAATCACTGACAATTGCCCAAACCTTCGTCCAGTGGGATGATGCTTGTTTGAGCAGTGACCACTTGGTCAAAGGAAACTTTGTAGCTACTATGTAGCTGACTGTTTCCTTTCCAGCTGTCCCTTCAAATATCCACTGGTGCAACTCGAACTGCAGTAGTCTCATCCATTCTGTGTTTTACCTCCGCCCTCCATCTGAATTTCTCGTGTCATCAGAATCTTGTGACTGCAAACAACCTATTTTGCAAAAACGTTTTTCTGCTCGCTTGAGGTGGTTTTAGCCTTTGTGAAAAATAAGTTAATGCGCTTAATGGGAGAGGGAAACACTTTTTCCGAATAAGTTCTGTTTTAGTGAACATTTAACTCAAATGACTGATCAGCTGATTCAGCTTAGCTTCCTCCAGACAGCAGAAAACATGGCCAATACTAGCTGACATGAAAGAATTATTACAACTTACCCAATTGAAAGAAATTCCTGAAGATTTCTCCGCATTTATCGCCCGTATATGGCCGAGACAACTGGTTTAGCTCCTTCTTCTTTGAGGTTAATAGGTGGTTGGCGAACAGCACGGCTGGAAACATGGCTAATGATGGTAAGGGATGACAGAAGATGCAAAGATGTGTATGATGAATATGTATTTGTTGGAAATTGCATGTATTTGTAGCATTTTCTTAATTAACATCAAGCTATGGAATGTTAATATTGTATAAAGTGCAGACAGAGAGATCAAATAAGACAAATTCTCTATAAAAAGTGATTTAATAAAGCTATTAAAAGCCACATTTTGTTTCATTTCATGAACAGTTTTATTCTGCTTGGAAAGCTGAACACTGCGGCCAAACGGAAGGACCTCTGCGACCTCTGTATGCTCAAGTCTCCATCAGCTTCAGTTTCACTTCATCATTCAGATGTACTTGAAGCCTAATTTTACTGCAATGAATCAGCGTTGCTTTAACAGAATGTTTCTATGCTAACATGCTAATGTTTATATTCTATCCAAAGGTCTTTGTACACCAAGGGCCGGATCTACTAAAGGTTTGCGTGTATTAAAACGTGTGCAAACTCCTTGCACACGCAAAAAACTGTACAAACTGATTTACTAACAGTGCGCAAAAAGGGTTGCGTCTGTCAAAGGTGCAAAATAGCATGCATTCAGTTAGTATGTTTGCAGCAATGAATATGCAACATGGGGCGTTTACACGCAATTGTGCGTGTTGTGGGTGGAGAAAATGTAAATATATTAATTTAGCACACGCAAAGTGATTTATCAAACCGGAAAGCAATTTTGCTCATAGAAACTGCGTCTATATTTAACACGTCTTAAAAGGAGGTGCAAACAGTTTGTATGCGTAATTGCGCACACATGTCTGCCGTTATTGTTGCAAGGAGACGCCGAGAGCGCATTTTTCACCCTCGTGTGAACAACATGGGATGAATGAGGAAACATTATATAATATCATTAGAACATATCGCCTATCCAGCCTTGCCATTTTGGAGCTGTTGGAGGAACTCAGCGGATTTGGAGCCAGCTACGAGAAGGAGTCACGCAATACTTTGTTTACTATTATTATTATATTTATATTATTATTCGCCAATTTTTCTTTTGTTCTTCTTCTGATGTCTTGGTATCTCCTTTTCACTTCATCCACTGTTAGCTGTTTTTTCCAACAGCATTAACTTTTTCACCGATTTCCTCCACACAGCGTTCCTTTGCGCGACCGTCCAAAGGGTCGAATTTCACTTTGCGCTTTCGCTCTCTCAAACTTGCCATGCTGAAAACCATGAAACACGCTAAACCCTCATTTAAATAGGCGTGTCTCCAACACGTTTGCACCTGTTGTCATTAACGCAATCACTCTTAGTAAATCGCCCGCAAACCGCAGTTCAACCCCACACTCAAATTTCTAGATTGCCCACGCAGATTAGCAATTTGGGATCTTAGTAGATCCGGCCCCAAGTCGGTTTTTCATCTGCGTTTTTTCAAAATCCGTCATCCGATAAAAAACGTTACGTGCAGTCAGTCTGATGATTTAATTATTCTACTTGCAAAAACTCACAATATGAGAAAAGAAAGAGTCATCAAGCAGTGAAGATGATTTTGTGGTCCTCACTTCCTAAGAAAAGGAAAAGACAGTAGCCTACTAGGTCCAACCAACATCCAATCCAGGTGCATTTCAGGATGTCAGTGGTCCAGTTTGAGTTGCTAAGAGCTATACCAGAACCACACATTAAAAGATTACGAATCACCACCATCATGGCCTTAAGACCAAAACTGTCCACACAAGCCTTTTAAAAAAATCCTTTAAAATTGGAAGAAACCTCAGGAAGAGACAGACATTCAATAGATGTTATGTGTACAAAAAAGACCAACATAAAAATCACAATATGAGCTCTCAGGAAGATAGAGTTAAAGATATAAGATATATATATATAAACATAAATGAAGAACTTTCTTTCTTTCTTTCTGTTCACACTCATCATGTATTTCCGTGAATTGGCTGTGGTGTTCAATAAAGCGCCTCACCATTTCCTCTTTTCACACATTTACCACGATGACGCCTGTTGTGCTGCTGTTTGCTTTGTCTCTGCTGCAATCATGTGAAACACAAGGTAACACAGAATTTTATATATATTTCTGTTTTATGACTTTTCTAGAAGCAGTACTGTAGCACTGTTCAGACAATCAATATCTTAAAATTTCACTGCTGATGTTTGACTGATGTTGTTGGCGTATATGGTGTCAAATTTAAGTACTACACAGTCTAGAACTGTGGTTGAGCCCTATCCTGCTTATCTTAGGGGAATCTGTCTCTCTGTATACTACACTCAGGTGGAGTAGTTGCTTTGAGTTTGTCACATTGCTGCAAATGGATTTACATTGGAGTTAGATGAAAGCCTGGTTCGTCGCATACGGATGCTAAAGGGTCGCTCGTACATCTGTATGCGAAGCATGGCAAGAAGTCCGTATTTGAAAACCCGGATATGAGACCAGGCTGAATATTTATGTATTGAGCTGCTAAGTGCTTCATTATCCTCATCAGCTGGTTAGAAACTTTTTCAGCCGTTGGCTGCTGAGCAGAAAGCATACAAAATGTTTTTAGAGCTTTTCTTGCTGAAAACAGCTGCATGAAACAAACAATGAGCTGACAGACACTTTACGTAGAGGTCCGTAGAGCTGAAGGGGGATAATTTTGTTCGGGTTTTTCACTATGGGCGACAACTTTCACGTACAGACAGTCAAGTCATACATTGTTAATGTAGACATGTTGATTACAGCTGCTTCAAACACACAGATGATGTTGATGTCTGTTCTTCTTGCAGGTACCAGCTCTGGGACTCCTGTGTTTGAGCAGACAGGAAAGGATTTAATTCTGCATGTCAAGGAACGTGTTGCTCTGGAAGAAGGCAGTGATTTTAAATGGAAAGTTGGCAGTACAAATATTGTAAAATTATATCCTGGTGTCATTCCAATTTTTCCAAATAATTTCAAGGGAAGAGTTGAATTTTCTGTACAAAATTACACTTTATGCTTGAAGGATGTACAAAAGGCTGACAGTGGACGTTACACTGCAGTTGTGAGTGGGAACAATGACATGGTTGTAGCTGATTACAAGGTCACAGTTCTTGGTAAGTTTCTTAACATTTTAAATGATGCTCCACAGCAGCACCCTGTTTCAAAACCCTCATACCTGTTTATTTTCCTTCCAGATCCAGTGTCTCCAGTTAAGCTGACAGTGGACTCTGTGTCCAGCAGCTCAGACTCCTGTAACCTCACTGTGACCTGCAGCACACAGGACTCTCACATCAGCAGCACTTTTTTGTGTCACAACAAAACTTGCAATGAGGAGGGAGGAAAGACATCAGAGGTCACGCCTTATCATTCTTCTATGAACTTCTACTTGAAGCAAGGTGTCATCATCTGTAACCATAGCAACCAGGTCAGCTGGAAACACTTTGAGCAGAAGATTGAACATCACTGTCAGCAACCTCCAGGTAAGATTCAAAGACACTATAGCAAACAAATAGTGATCGACAGCTCAAAGTTACTCATATACATTCAAACATTTTGCCTGACAAAGTTCTCTGGAGGCAGATTGGTTCAGTTCAGCCACAATGGAGAGTCATGTAAAAACAAAGTTACTTAATGTTCCTAATGTGTAAACATTTTCTTTGCTTCTATTAATTATATGCTCTCAATGCTCTCAACACTTTCCATATTGATCTTGGCACAGATGGGATGGTTGGATGCATTTTTTTTCCAGTTAGCAACATTATTCCGTCTAAAGGAGCCTCATGAAAGGCTTTTTAGTTACATTATTTTCAGAAAATACTCATAAGCTTTTCAAAGAGCGTCCAATAGTTTTCACATGCTGTTTTCCTCATGAATGCATTTGATAAAGCCAGCCAATCACACTCTCCCTCTGCTCAAACGGCTCATTTCAAAAAACAAAAAGTTTTCTAGCCTTTGGATTACTCGTGAGGACCTCGTGAGTCCAGGCCTATTTTTGTACGTCTCGTGGACGTTCAGAACAAGTTTGATATTTGAATGTCTGACTAGGTCCCCTTTTTTTCCCATAGGAATGGATGGACTTCAGGTTAAATTACATACACACACAGAACCGTGTGGAAAAGAGGCATAAACAGCAGCGTTTACATTGTACAGGATATTCTTGTGTCATTCATTATCACCCATATGTCACCAAATACTGTGGGAGTCAACACACCAATCTTACTGGTCAGAAAAAGATTTGCAGTTAATCCTTTTTGAAAGTCAAGATCTGAGACATTATTTCTGTGTCCTGGTGATCAAATTGGATGATGGCGGGGTTATTTCAGTGAAGTCTGACAGGAAAATTGTCTCTTTAGAAATATTTGTAAAAATAAAACTGCAATCTTTATAAGTCAACATTTCTGATCTAGTTCTTTGGTTTCTTCACAGAGTCTAATATACTCAATGGGGCTGGGATTGGCATTGGAGCAGCTGGCCTTGTGATTGTTCTTGGGATCATTTGCTCCTTCTTCCTCTGCAGATATTGTAAGTCCCAGCATGCTGTTCAGTACGGTGTATTTAGAATCTTCACAATAGTTGCAATTAGCTAAAAATCCTGTATTGCAGCAGAGCACACCCTTCACACCTGCACACTTCACTGTATGATTAGACATAACATAGACGTAACATACTGGCAATGTGAAGGCTGGAAAAAAATAGCATTTAAAAGACTGAAACGAGTCAATGAATAAAGGAAATGTAAAATTAGTATTTCTAATACCCTGATTACATCCCTGCTAATCTTATCTTTGGAAAAATAACATTACTGTAAGTCTGGGTCAGTCAGAGACCCCCGGAGCTGTTCTGTGTCAGTACAGTTCAAAATATCGTCTTTGTTTATTAAGTTCACAATTTGTAGAAGAGAGAAGGGAAATGTTACCCATCAAATCAACTTCTTCATTATTTTTTATGGTTGACCTACAGATAAAAAAAAGAGCAACGGAAATACAATATATGAAGTTCCTCAGGTAAGCAGCAAGTTGTATTTATTTTCTTTTATTTCTTTTTTTCCTTTTACATAACTCTCTAAGCATTGCCAGTGAGGAACTGAGGAACAGAATTTCACATTTTGAGGAGATCAACGATGAAGGCTCGATTTTCATAAATAGCTTATGAAGCTTTGAGGCTTTCTTTCTAAAAAGATTTGGAGCTTCCGGGTTTCAAACTCAGGAAACACAATGACATCTGGTGGCCTGTAAAATGTATTTCAGCCCTTAAAGACTGGGGCTGAGGCACCATCACCACACCTTGCTATTAATAGTGTGCCTCATAGTCTCATCATTATATGTGTGCAATACAAGTCCAAGAAACCTCATTAAATCTGTTTACTTTTCAGAAGTGCATCATTAAATATAGATGTTATTGTGCAAATTGTTACAGTGAAAATAATAAAAGGCCCAGATAAAATATTTTTCCTGACATGAAACATTAATGTGCCTTATGATGTAGTTAAGTCCGAGTGCCACTGTGGGCTCATGTTTTTACAGTTCAGGGTTGATATTTATGTGACATTTCATACAAGTCACATGTGAGACTGAAATTCATTCAAACTCAGAGTTGTATTATTTACAATATTATTAAAATAATAATAGAAACTCAGAAGAATTAATTTTTTCCATAACTGAGTAAACAAGCTGTTCTCAGAGGAAAATAAAGTCCCAGAACACTGTTTGAAGCTAGAAAGGTGGCAGGGTCCGCCACATATAAACAAAGTTAAACAGTATGAAATTGTGTTGTCCTTTAAGGTCAGTTTGTTTATTTAGTTTATTCAGTCATGAAAACAAAAAAGTTTGTTTGTTTAGTTTGTTTACATATAAAAATCAGTCAATGAAGATCTTTAGCTTCTGATTAAAATGTCTTCCCCAAAACTACTCAGTGCATTTTCAACTTAACCTTACTTTTATCAAATCATTACTCAATTTCACGGGGAATTGTTGCTTATGATTTTGTCTTTCTAATGTAGATCACTACATTTCTCAATTATTCTGCTCTCCTCTTATTCCACTAATGTGCCAACCATTAGTTCAGCTTTTAAAACGGTCACGCTGAATGAAGCACAGGTGACGTGTGAAGCTTCAGACAAGTGATCCAGTCTCATTAATTCAATGCAAGCTCCGGCACGATGCATTGAAACAGAAGTGACACAAGCTTTGCAGCTTCATCTGCCCATCTCTGACTTTAAAATCTAAATCTCTGTTAGTTTAAGTGTAACAGAAATCTAGCCTTCCTAATGCATTGGCCAGCCACAACTATCACACTCACTCTCATATAAATTACATCCATCTTCTTTGCTACACCAACGGCTGCACCCAGTCGGCTGCCGGCTGCACACTCACTAGCAGATATCTCTTTGTGCTGCTTCCTTGTGCTCCAATGTGTTGTTGTGATCTGAAGAATTTCTACATGTACTGTGATCCATAAATTCAAACCTGTTGATTGAGTTATCTTTGAACCACGAGTTTGGATATATTCTATGTACAGCAAAGAAATAATGACAAGCATTTCATTTTCTTAACAAGGTAATCTGGTTTATTTTTAGGACGTCACTAAAACAGAAAGTCTGTATCAGGATCCTACAGACGAGGTCTCAGGTCTTTCTCCACCATCCATCTACTCCCTGGTGCAGTTTCCAACAAGACCTGAAGAACCCCCCACCCCTCAGCCAGAGACCATATATGCTCAGGTTAACAGAGCTGCCAAGACCAATTGCAGTCTTATTTAAATGTAAATGTTGGACACTGTATTCTGCCTCAGCCAGAGGTCTTCTAACATGCTGGCACACAGGGCACGCTGGAGCCTCTTGCAACCATGTCTGGTCGTAAAACACAATATGAAATATTTTCTTTTATTCCTCAAAGACTTATTTGTCCTGTAAATACCACATTTTTTAAAATTTTGGAATGGTTTCTAGACAGTGCTTGGAAAAAATGAAAAAGAAAATAAAAAAATCAGTGCCGGTACCCTCCTTCACATGCTGGCTACTGATGAGGTAGCCTGGACGTGCCTTCTTCTGGTCAGTTCTGCTCCACTGCTCTTTTCTAATCACACATAGAGCTGGTCTCTGAAATAACTTAATTACATGAAGCTTTTTATGTGTCCCTGGAAAAGCAGGACAAAGTTAAGAGCACCAAATATTTGTGTGATGATGTGCTGGGAGGGGTTTCAGCTTCTTCAGTGTGAATTTGCCCATCTCTGAGGAATATAAACTGTAGGCCTATGTCAAAACACAATCACAAACAGCAGTGATACTATCTCTGATAGATTATCAGTGTGTTTTCTTGCCTAATTCACTCGTGGAACGCAGAATAAAGAGTTGAGATGCTGAAACGATCACTGCAGATTGCAAGTCGGCCTTGGAGCATTGCAATGAAGGCAAGCGGGCAGCGCTTTGGTGCGACTCATGCCTTCTTTGCCTCACTGCTGTGATAAGGAGTGGGCAGAAAAGAGTACTGCTGGCTTGTGAGAACTGCTGGTATGCAAGAGAACTGTATGACAAAAAGTAAAATGTAGAAGTCAAAGTCAAGGACGTTGACAGGTCGTTGGCTCGACTTCCCGGCTATAAAATTACCCGGCTCTTCTGCATTGTGGGGTCCATAGAGCGTGCGCACTAGACACTTAAACCAACTAACTTCTGGTTTAGTGCCTGGCTAACTTGAATAGAGATAAAAGGATTTAATCTTGCAGCTCTTCTAGACTTTCCAAATTTTATTGGACTGAATGGCTCAAATTTGGATTCAAATGTTGAGAGTTGGCTTCGAAGCTGGTCAGTACCGGCCCACTTAAAGCGCTGGTTGTACATGGTTTCAAGCTACACAGAAGGCAACATTATGGGTGAACATGAGGCTGCTTTCTGACTGTGTTGAGAAACTGCCTTAGTATTGAGATAAAACCAGACGAGTCAGATCACTGCAAGGTATACGAGGCATGAACACAGCAGAGAAGTAATACAGAGATTTTATTTGGAGACAGTAAAAATTAAGTGCAAAAATCCAGGTATGTTCTCGCTGTAAACTGAAAAGCATTTCATGTGTTTGAATTTGTTGTGGAGCTTACAGAGAATATTCTACAAGGCCTCAGATAGTAGATAGTAAACAAAGATAGGTTTTTATTTATGATTTACTACTTATTGGTACTGCTTTCATTTTTAATGCAAATGTTAGAAATTTAAGAGCCACAAATCTAAAATGGCTGCCATTGCCCAAGTTGGAAATGATCTTTGTGATGTGTGTATTTTCATGTTTTTAAATAAATAAATAATTATTTTGGCCATCTGTTTTGTCTGTCTCCATGTGACTCTGTCTTACATTTAGTGTGTATGTACTACACGTAGTATATGAGTGTAAGTATGTGTCATAACCATGTTGTTGGTCAATTTGACCCAATTCTACTTTTGTGCTGCTGAAATATTAGCTCTCTTTTCAACCCTGAAATTACTTTCAATTATGTAAATGGTTGCACAGGATCATGATAAAAAAGTCTTATGGTTGAATATTGTTATGCCTTTATTGTGTTGACTGGTTTAATTTGGCCGGTCGTGGTAAAAATGAGTTTTCCCACATTTTTTGTGAAATGCATTAACAGATTTAGATGCTAAAAATTTAGTAGAAGACAATCAGTCCAAGCTGATTTTCAACTGGGATACTGCCATAGAGGGAGTGGTCATTCAGAGATAGAAAATGTTTAATGGTCGAGTAAAAATAACTTCATTACCTTAATTGAAGCAACAAGTGAAGACATTGTTTTTTCTGGTGATCCATTTTTAAAGTCTGATCCAAAGTGTTTTTGTCCTGTGACTTGAACTGGTTGAAACCAAGTGAAAAGTGGAGTGGAAAATAAAATCAAGGGGAAAAAAAATCCTCTCTGAAACAGAGTGGAAAAAACATTTCAGGAGATTTTCTTTTTTCATGTGTGAACCTGAGTGGAAAACAAAAATCAGAAGAAATGTTTTGTTCCGCCTCACCAACATGCCAGCAGGCGTAGTTACCAGTGGGCTCCAGCAGGGGGCACATACAACTGTTGAGCAGAACCCTGGCTGTATCCTCTCTGTCTTTACATGATCTGAGGAAAGTTTGTGTCCCTTCCACTCAAACAGCCTCCTGTCCAGAAAATTTCACTCAGTTTCAAGCATAAATCTAAAAAAAAATCTAATCTAAATCTAAATCTAAATCTAAATCTAAAATGGCTGCCATTGTCCAAGTTGGAAATGATGTGATGTGTGTATTTATTTGTTTTCAAATAAACTATTATTTTGGCCATCTGTTTTTCTTGTGATTTCTTCTTACATTTAGTGTATGTATGTGTGTGTACTGTATATGAATATGAGTGTGTGTTTCCTTACCATGGTTTTTGTCATGATCCTGTTTTTTGTTGTTCTCTCATTTCCTGTTTTATTCTGAAATTGTGCCCTGAAAAGCACGTTTCTTTTCAGTTCCTCCTTCTGTGTGATTTTCCCTCCTTCCAGTGTCTCACCCTTTCTTTCCCTGCCTCACTCCGGCTGTAACTCACCCCCTTGTTAGTTTGTGTGTGTGGATATAGTCTTATAGTGCTCCCTCATGTCTTTGTCAGTTCGTCTTGTGATGCCACCCATGTAAACTCCAGGGTTATCTCCAGTGTCTCCCCGTGGTATGTTTCTGTTTTTTTTCTGTTCCTACTTTGCTCTCATGTTTACTGGTTTGAACATTTCTTTTGATTTGTACTTTATACTTGGTTTGTACTTTGTGGTAGTTTTTTTGTTTGTTTTGCATTTTTGCACTTCTTGAATTTTTGCTTATTTCTCAGCTTTAGTTATTAAACTCGCCTTTTTCGGTGTTTTCTGCATTTGGGTCATCATCTTCCTACCACATTCTAACAGTTTTGGTCAATTTGACCCATTATTACTTTTTGAAATATTAGTTCTCTTTTCATTCCTGAAATTCATTGTTGTTGTGAACCAGATACTTTCATTTATGTAAATGGTATTGGTTGCACAGGACCATGATAAAAAGGTCTTATGGGTGATTTAATTTGGCATGTTGGCTAAAAGTTCCATTCAGTGCTTTATCAGATTAAGATGAAGCTAAAATTTGACTGAGAGACGGTCGGTCCAAGCTGATTTTCAACAGTGGTACTGCAATAGAGGGCGTGGCCATTTAGAGACAGGAAATGTGTCAGACGTAAAGATTGTGTAAAAATACCTTTTTTACCTTAATTGAGGAGTGTTATTCTCAAGTATCTTAAATTGTGAGGACTGAAATGTTTATTAAACAGTTGTTAAATAAATCTGGGTGTGCAATGTGCTCTAATGGTTAAAGTGTGTGTGTGTGTGTGTGTGTGTGTGTGTATACGTTATGTAGCTCTTTTTTTCTTTTGACTTCTACTTCCTCCTTTAGGCACAGCATAAAAGACAAATGAAACTTCCTCATTCTGTATGTGACATGAGTTATAATGGGACCTATTTCACTTGTATGTTGTGTTTTTCTGGCACATTTGTCGCAAGGTAAGAACTTTCGCCATTAATAATTCATGGTTTGGATTTCCTCCTTTTGCTTCCAAAATCTAGTTGTTGTATCTCAGCACTAAAACATCGTGGTTAAAGATCAAATAAGGCAAAAACTTCTAAACCATTTTTAAAATATACTCTCTTTTCTTGGTTGGGTCTTGATTTCAAAACAC
The DNA here is from genome assembly GCF_965226575.1 of Pagrus pagrus. Lineage (NCBI taxonomy): Eukaryota > Metazoa > Chordata > Actinopteri > Spariformes > Sparidae > Pagrus > Pagrus pagrus. The sequence continues at coordinate 18,196,753 of NC_140196.1, forward strand.
ATATCATCCTGACATCTGTCGCTCTATAATGAGAATTAACATGTTTGTGGGATCGACTCAAAATGAAAAAAAATTTATCAAGTAAGTCAATACTTGTTATCAGGACCAAATGATCCTTGGCTTTGGTCTTTTTAGGTTTTCTAAACAATGTATACAAATATGATATACATATTTTTTAATAAAAAGGCCCTATTTTATGTTGAAGCACACAAAACATTTCATAGTGTCTTGGAGCACTATACCAGAGCTATCTTGGTCCGTATCGGTGCTGTGGAGAACAGTGTTGATGCCACGGACCTGACTTTAAAAAGAGGAACTAATTATTAAGCAATCAGTAATTAATGAGTAGTGGATAGTTTGTGTCACTCAGCAGCTGGTCCATAGTTCTACTCATGAAGAAAGTGGTCAGTATGTATGTAATATAGTATTTCCAAGTCTTTTCTGAAGTAACTCATCATTATCTTATAAAGTCATTGAACCACAGTTACTCAGGAATTACTCAGTAATGATTCATTAATTATCGAGTCGTTTCTGATTCATTCCTTACTCACTCCTCAGTAGCTACTCACATTTTTGTGTACCATATTGTAAAGTGTTACCAATATAATAACTAGAGACCATCTGGTGATGGGATCACAGGAGCCGTAACACCTATTAACATGTTCACAATCTGACCCATGACAAATCACTAGTCATTACTACTGAAAACCAGTTGCAATAGAGTGGACAGGAGAGATTAGAGGTGGATACAGAGATCTGCAACTTACAGTAAGACAAATGTGGGACAGGGCTGTAAAGTGGAGGGTCAAATGCTGGTTTCCCCCGTTCTACCTCACCACTTCTGGCCTCTTTTCTTAGAAGACACCCATCTCTGAACTCCACCTTCATTTTGATCTAAACTGCCCACCTGTAAAGTTTTTTGTGATGATATCATGCTGATAAAAGTCTTTCTACAGACAGACAGAGACATATAACCACATGGCAAATACTCAAAACTACTTCTGTGTTAGTTCCCGCCTAAAAGTTCTCTCCAGGACCACATTTTACCATGATGACAAACACAGTCACAAACTGAAAACATTATCAGCTAACACTGTTGCAAGTTGAAATAATGACAATAAAAATAACTCAAGCAGCCTGAGTTAGCTAAATCAAATAAGGATCTTCCAAAGTTAGTCTCTCTGTACTAAGTATCTTCTTTGACACTGAACCGTGTCAACAGGAGACATGATTATGTAAGCAGTTATTCTTTCATCAGAGTATTGTGGCTTTTTCATAATCCTCTATGCACGTAAAACTACAGGTATGACTGTGTGTATAAGGAATTAGGTTATGTCAATTTAGCTAGTTTTTACATTTAAATAAATATACAGTGCTACAAGATATCACATAGTAATGTTGACAAAGAGGGACTGTTATGTTTTAATGTGTGGGAGGTGGGTGCAATGGGTGAGAAGAGCAGCTGCCATTTGACAGAGAAGAATTTTTTCTCTTTTACCACAAAGAAACTCAACAGTGAACGGAAACCATAACCTGCAGCCCACTTCCTTTATGTATTCAATGCAGTTTAATGGTGCCTTTTTCATTGCAGCAAACAGTGTTATTCTGGAGTTAATTTTAAATAACTAGCAGTTTTCACACAGGTGGTTACTGTGGATATCAGATGCTTCTTGTACCTAAATGCTAAAATAACAGGTCTGTCAGTGCCTTTAAAAACAACCTATAACAGCTACATTTTCTTAGCTGTGCTTTGGTTAGGGCCGTGTAAAAACTTCTGATTACTAAAACTGTTTTACTATGGTAAGGGAAAGATAACATTCAGAGCAGAGCCGTTTCTTAATATATGTGGACTGTACGGTTGCACGTGCGTAAAATTCCAGGATGATTGCGGTGTATGAGTAAAAGGCGAACGGAGCGTGTATGCATGTTTCCTGTTATGCGTGTACACAGTTTTCTACATCTGAACATGCACAGAGCTTTATACTTTCGGCTCCAGGTGTGTCTGACAACGAGGGGAGCACTTTGTTGTGACTCAGCACTAGAGCGACCAGACATCCTGAAAAATGTGGGAAAGTCCTGAATCATGAGCAGTTGTCCCCTGCCCTGTCTGTCCCAGAAATTAGTATATAATAAGAACAAGTGAAAACGAGAGCTGTCTGTATGCAGTGGGAGTCAACTTGAGACTTATAATGCTAATGACACTGGACTGGGGGCAGCATTATTGAGAGATGCTCTGAACGCATCCTGTATTTTGAAGAGCTGCAAAATTGTCATGAATAATTTAGAACATAATGGAAAAACTGGCAACCAGCTGCTGCTGTCACCACAATAAAGAAAACTAGAAATTCAAATGACAGAACCCTTTTGTCAAACTAAAAATGAGTCTATATGATAAAGAAGATCAATAGTTTTTCAGTCTCCGAATCATGAGAATATCAAAAACAAATCATTTCTGAAGGCTATAACTTCTGCTTAAAATGATCACATGTCATGTTTGTTTTTGTAAAATACCTGCATGTGAATTTTGTGAAAACCCAAATGCAAAAACACCAGGAGGAGGCAGCGTGGGGAGCAAAAAAACAAGCTTCCAATGAGAAGCTGAAATCCAGAAAAAAAACAAGAAATGTAAATACTAAAAAACCAAAGTAGCAACACAAAAAGCCTCTACAAAATTCAACCAAAAGCAAAGTATGATATCAGGAAAACTATGAGGAGTAAAAAACCAAACACACAGAGACACTGGAGGACAACTGTGAGAAGTTCAGGGGAACAACACGAGACTGGAGAAGAAAATGGACAAACTAACAAAGACAAGAGGAAGCACACAGACTATATACACTCAAGGGCTGATTACAGACAAGACACAGGTGGGCACAGAAAAAGGGTGGGAAATCAAACTGAGAGGAAATGAAAAGCAAAACATGACACATGAGGGTAAATCTTCAAATAAAACAGGAAACTACAGAAACAGAGTCATGATAGTGCAGGTATCACTGTTGCACAGATAAGGCAGAACTCAATAATGACAATAGGAAATGCACAGACAGCCAGCGGCTTCAGGTCGTCCTTCACTAATTCAACAATTCAACATCCAGTGAAGAAAACGATGATAAAAGTAAAGAACTCAGAGAAAGATAGTGAACAGCAAAAACATTGTATTAAGTTCTACAAAAATTTCAGAACCAGTAAATTGAGCGAAGTTCCTTTTTTGTTATTAAACTAATTCTGCAAAACATTTTTGTTCAAAGTATATTTTCCCCTCACATGCACACTTCTTCTTATTACAGTAATTTGGGCATTTTTGTGTTCTGTTTTCTAAAGAAACACAGTGGAAAGACCGTGATGTTGAAATGAGAAACACTTAAGACTTAGATCTTACTCTCACTGTGCTCAGTTTCACTAGTTAAACTCCTCCATCCATACAAACTGTGTCACAAGACAAAGTCAGTTTGAAGTATTTTAAAGACATTTCTGAATCATTAATAAGCCACGAGGAGCTGAAGTCATTCATAATTTTGAACAGATGATCCAATGTGTTGGAAATATAGTAGGAATGAGGTATAACATTCAGCCTATAGACCAAATAACCATATATTGTTTGTGATGTTTATTGTATCATGTGTTTACTGTTTCTACAGGGTCCAGTGCTGTGACTCCTGTGTTTGTGCAGAAGGGAGAGGATGTGATGCTGAATCTCAATGAAACTGATGATCTGAAGGACAATGCTGTTTATTGGAACTTCAATAATAAAAGTACCAATAAAGAATCGTTTTTAGTCAGATGGTTTCCTCGTAATGAACCACAAGTCTCTCCAGGTTACACAGGAAGGATTGAGTTTACTGTGAAAAAATACTGTGTGAAACTGAAAAATCTACAAGAGACAGACAGTGGAGTTTATACTGCACGAGTGATGGGGCCTGTTGATTTACAAACAAGAGCTGAATACAGCGTCACAGTTCAAGGTGGGTTTGTTCACATCTGAGACACTAAAATGAAGTTTCTGCTGTCATGTTTCTAAAACGTTTCACACCTTTTTCCCACCTCAGATCCAGTGTCTCCAGTTAAGCTGACAGTGGACTCTGTGTCCAACAGCTCAGACTCCTGTAACCTCACTGTGACCTGCAGCACACAGGACTCTCACATCAGCAGCACTTTTACATGTGACACCAAAACCTGCAGTCAGGAGGGAGGAGAGAGATCAGAGGTCACGACCTCTGGTGCTTCTCTCAGAGTCTACCTGGTGAATGACTCAATCACCTGTAACCATAGCAACCAGGTCAGCGGGACCAAAAACATGACAAAGATTTGGGATTTCTGCCCCCGACATGATGGTAAGACTGAAAAACAAAACAACCAACTGTTGATAAAGTAATAATAATAATGGAAATAAAAATGACATCATTAATTTAGTCTTATTTTGGAAATACATTTTAAAAATATGTTTTGCAGTCCAAAACTTGTTAACTTTTTTTGACCTCATCTCAAGACGACCTCTTTTACTGTGAACAACATTTTCTTGGACAGGAAACACAACAAGTGTACGTAGAGGAGGAACATAGAATCTTTTTTAAAATCATTCAAAGTTTTTTTTTAACTTGAAAACACCTGGGTAAATCTATTAGTATTTAGTAGGTTATGAAATGATTAATTATTCATTATAACAGATCACTTTTTTACTGAGACAATTTTATAATTAAAACTTCAGTCTGATTTTTTTTATTTCGAATCTACTCGATAAATTAAAATAGAGCAAAGAAATATGCATTGATGACTAATGTTAATCAGAATCTTCCAGTAAAGTCACATGACATTTCTATTACAGTATGTTAAAAAGACAGGCTGGCAAGATGTGGTATCATTTTCTAAACTGGTTTTGTTTATTTTTACAGATCTTAAACCGGACATCGTAGTTTTCATTGTGCCTTTTTTCGTCCTAAGTGTCTTGCTCCTCATAAGTGTGGCAGTAGTTTTTTATCTCCGAAAGAGAAGAAAACGTAAGTCCAAGTGTGCATTTTAACACAGAATTGCAAAGTAAAATCTACAAAATACTGTTTGTTTACAGTGTCCTAGCTGCCATACACATAAACCCCTTTGTGTTTGTAGGCAATGCAATTACAATCGTTACATAATCCACAGTATCACAGGTCCCTTCACACTGTATGGTTAGGAATCCACCACTGTTCATTCTTTACCACAGTCAGTGTTGTACCAAACTTCTGTGTAACTTAAAGCCCTTATTTATAGATTCAGTAATAGAAGTAATTATTGCGTCTTTTGAATTATTCTATAACCAGAACTGATTTTCGGTGTAGAAAAATGAGACATTCTCAGAATTACACTTGTCCTTGTGCTTTAGCCCATTCATCCTAAGCATCAGATCTCAGGTTAGTCAACAACCTCCCACAATATAAAAATCCTACACATAGAGGCTGTTAAATGTGCTGTTGTGCATGTGCATTCAGACTCAATGTAGGTGCACCTCAAGAAATGTAAATGTAATTCAATTAAGTAGTGGAAAAGCTAAAAATCTTAAATTATTTAAAAATAAAGCTCTCAAAATGAATTGTAAATTAAAGCAACATGTATTTTTTATGACTGACCTGCAGAAAAAACAGAGACCATCGAAAATACAGTGTATGCAGTTCCTGAGGTAAGAGGTTTTTTTTTTTTTTTTTTTTAAATCTGACTGACAAACCAAATGACAGAATTTCAAATTCTGAGTCACTTAACGACTGAGACTGATTTTAAAGGTCCAGTTTGTAAGAAAGTTGATTTTTGAGTCTCATTCTCACAACTCAGTGCTTTGGGGTGGCGGTTGACCCGACCTACAATACCAAAACTTCAGTTTTTTTATCAAGTTGGGAATGAGATTAACTGTTTTAGGAAGTGGACCTTTAAGGGAAACGGGCAAAATAAAGAAATGTTTTACAAAGACAAAAAGTAGAGCCTCACATACTATTTAATGTCCCTATGCACACCCGTCACTATATATTACCTGACAAAGTGGCCTGAGACTTCTTGCTCCTAACTTCTGCATTAATCTGCTGTTCCAGGTCCTGTTGCTCGCCTCCTGCCTGCCATGTCACTGGTTGTGCTGCTTGCTTGTGCTTGAATGTTTTCTTTGGAGCCAATGAGCCTGATGAATCTCCAGATAGACTACGATATATCCAAACCTGCTGCAGAGGTCTGGCAATTAGTCCACTCAAACTGCTGCATGTTTCATTTTATGCTTCATGCAGCTTATGTGTTGTTTACCTGTGTTTAATTATAGGGTTTTCTTAATCAATTTAATGCATTACTAGAAACAAAGGGTCCATTTCTGAGAATAATGTTCGCAACACAAACTCCAAAACTTAAAATAATAAAACATTTAATAGTTACAAAGAGACAACACTGCAGCAATGTGATTAACATTAGGTATTTTATGTATTTTATATCATGAATTTTATCCTCCCTTTGCTTCTGTTTGTTGGCACACATCATAATCATAGCTACATGCAAGAATGGATATTTAATTTTACCGTCACGGGGGGATAATAAATAGAACATTTCTCACAGGAAACTTTGATGACTGCCATTAAACTTTACTGGAAAATTGAAAGATAAATAACTTCAGTGTTGTACCAACATGTTAAAAAACGTAGCTGCTCAGTAGCTTTATTGTGGCCATGCTGACAGTGAAGAGGGGACCCAAACTTAAGATACTTAATAATCACATTGTTGTCACTGCCCCCCCAGTAATTTTAGGATTCAGCTGCATGTGCCTTCATGCGGCGCCAGAAGTTTGTACTCTGTGTATTCTCACAGAGTGAATGTAGAGAATATTGTGAGCAGAAAACTCTGCACTTGTGTTAAGTGCTTTTTCAAGCCATGTCATAGTTTAGTGAAAGGTGCAACAAAGTAAACTGTGTTTACTAACTGTAATGTTCTGTATGTGTTGCCAGAGCGGTGCTTTCTTTATGTGTGTGTGTTTTAGTTGCAGGGTGTTCTCACATTTTTAGACACAGTGAAACCATGTCCCACACCCCCTCTGCTGCTGAAGGAAAATGCTTAAAATGTGTCATAGACATATGAGCTGAGGTTAACCATAGTGAGATTACTTCAAATGTTAATACAGTATAATAACACCTTTAGAAATAAAGTGTTAAGTAAAAATTGGAAACAACCTTTGCTGAAAATGTTTTATCTGATTTATTTACCAGGTGGAAGCTGCAGCCCAACATCTGGATCCAACAAGTGATTCTTCTTCTCCAACCTCCATCTACAGCTTGTTGGAGCCTCACACTGGACCTAAGAGATCCACTGAGCCTAGAACCAACACTCTGCCACAGAGCCTGTATGCCTCGATAGAAAAATCTCCCAGGTCCTGAAATGATTCCTCAGGAATTGTACGCCACGTACTGATCCCCACCCTCATACCTTGTGTCACAGTTACTGAGAGTTAAAATCACACCTTATGTAACCTGCTCTGCTCGGGAAAGACTTTTCTCATACACAAACATTTCTCTGTAAATAGCTGTAAAACAATGAAGAAATGTTACTAAACATCAGACATTTTCAGAAGTTCATCTTTGTATTATCAGGTTAGATCTGATATATAAATTCAAACGTCATGAAGAGCATTTTTAGTCTATTATTTTTGTACCAGTATTATGGGCTGTTTCAGTCAAGATGAAATCTCGAACCCCAGATTAGGTTTGGATATTATTATTTATATTATATATGTATGTGTATATTTATGTGGATATATGAATATATCTATGGGTACTTGGGTATTTATCTGCATGTACAGTATTTGTCATTATTCATAATAGGCTCAATAGTGTTGTACATATGTGGCATCACAGAGTGGTGTAGTCTGTACCTAGAAATCAGTTAGCATTTTTGCATTTCCGGTTCCCTCGTCTCAAAATAGATTTTAGAATTTTTTAAATTGGTTTTCTTTTAAGTAACTGAAATATGTAAGTCTGTGGTTACCACAGGATTCAGATATTTACACGTTTTGTTTTACGACATAAAAAAATACAACATTAAATGTCCCACAATTTATTTATAAATTACACGTGTCTTAAAAACAGCGGTTGCTAACAAGTGACTAAATGACACTACAGAAGTTGTCACAGACATTGCATTTTTTCACACCGAACACGGAGACTCATCTACTCACTACTCTGTCTTTACAGGCCGACTTTAGTTACAAGCTATTCTAACTCTAACTTTACAACTTACAACTTGTAACCAGGTTAGGCTACAAAATATGTCATCACTACACCACTCTATTAGGCCAATAATCCTAGTGTTGCATTGATAAACATGCAGTATGGGCACTAAAACTAAAAAAGTGTAGATGAGTTCTGGCCAGTGTGCTGAATCATATTGCATGTAGTTGTAATTCAACAAAGAAAAAATAAGGGATGACCCACTGACTAAAGACAACATGAAGGCAGGAGTTGTTTTGTTCTTCTGTTATTATGTCCTCCATTTTATACATTGTTGTTTAAGATACTTATTGACTATGTGTTGTGTCGCCTAGCTTGAAGCTAAGAGGATTAATATGTTTCACTTTACTTTGAGGCGCACAAAAAGAGAAACTTATGATTTAGGTTAATTGGTAATTAATGAGTAGTAACTTGTTTGTTCCCCTCAGCAGCTGGTTCATATTGATCAGGAGTAACTCATGAAGAAAGTGTTCAGTAAGTCGACCTTACCCACAGGTATTTATGAAACTAATCATTACCTAATGATTCATTAATATAGTATCTCCCAGTCCAAGTCTGTTCTCTAGTAACTTATCAATATCTATATGGTCCTTGAATAACAGTTATTCATTAATTAACAATTAATTGATTTTTAAGTCGTTTCTGGTCTCCACATTTTCATGTAGCCTATTATAGTGCTATCATTGTTTTTACCGATAGAATTGAATTTATTCTTTTGAAAATCCACTTTTGTTATGATCCCAGTTTTTTATGTCATCTTGTTTCCTGTTTTATTTTGAAATTGTGCCCTCATGTGTCCCTTCTTGCTTTTCTGTTCCTCCTTCCAGTGTTTTCCTGTTCCTTTCCCTCACCTGTCCTTGTCCCACGTCACTCCACCTGTACCTGATCCCCTCCTTAGTGTGTGTGTATATAGTCTTTGTTCTCCCTCATGTCTTTGTCAGGTCGTTCTGTCTTCCCCTGTGATACCACTCTGTGTTCCCCACCAGTGTCTCCTCCTGTGTCTCTCTGTCGGTATGTTTCTGATTTGTGTTCCTTGAGTTTTCATTGATTTGTACTTTGCTTTTGTTGCACTTTGTTTAAGCTTTTTGTTGCTGCTTTGTCTTTTGTCCTTGTGACTCATTTTTGTTTTTTCTAGATCTCTTGGTTTTTGTATCTTTCAGCTCAGTTTAAATAAAGCTCACCTTTTGTTCCTTTTTGTGATCCTGCCTCCTGTGTTGTCTGCATTTGGGTTCTCACCTTCTTTGCCAATTTATAACAACTTTAGAAGCAAATACTTCTTTATTGTAGACTTGAAGAGGTCTTCAGTAAAGTATTCCAACATGAAAACAACATCAGTGGTATTTTTTGAGTAAAGTATCATTAAATATTCATATTTTCCTTCAACAGAAGCTCTGATCGATTCCTTGCTAAAAACTCAACAATACTTAACAAGATTATTTAGATTCAATTCATTAGATTTATTGTCATTGCACTGAATACAAGTACAGGGGCAATGAAATACAGTCTGCAGTATACAAGAGGGGGAACAAAAGTCTGTGACACATACTATTTCAGCTTCTATCAGCAAAAACATAAGAAGAGTTTATGTCTTTAATAAGTGTCCAGTAATGGTGCATGTAGCACAAACTGCATCACAGAGTTGACCCAAAAATTACAAACCAAATGTTGGGAATTATAAGTGAACACATGCAATCCTTTTAAGAATATTGTAAGTAAGACCATATGCAGTATCACATATAGTGTGATCAAGGTTATTTCTTTTATGTTGTCGGTCTTACACATGTAGAACTTATTTTTGTTGTTTTTCAATACATCATCCCCACAAAGGTATTTCCTAACATGGCCTTGTCTGTGCATCAATAACATAAATCAGCCGGTCGAATGTGCACGTCCCCCTGTGAGCTTCACACTGCTCAATACAAACAAAACAGGGACCCACTCATAAAAAAACAGATAAACAGCTCTACAGTCCTACAAGTGGTCAAAAACTCAGGGTACCTTTTAACTTGTGTGTTATATATACAAGTATATGGCAAGTTTTTCCTCACTACGTACGCGCAAACTTTTACACAGCCACTATGAGAAGGCCTTTAGGTTTACACATATTGATGACATCATCAAGAACACACTGTAGATGTTCTGGTTCTACCTATTTACAAAAAAAGCATCGCAATCAATCAATCAATCAATCAATCAATCAATCAATCAATCAGTCAATCAGTCAATCAATCAATCAATCAATCAATCAATCAATCAATCAATCATTAATCATAGCAAACACATTCAATCAGATTCAAAATAAAGGAAAAACACATGCAATGGATCAGAGGTCAACCAATCGTTTGTTTTGTCTGTGTGGTTTTTTTCAGGGCCACTGGTTATGAGTAATCGAAGAGCAGATAATGGACATGTGAATTATGCATTTACATTAGAAATGTAAAACTTGGTGTCAATATTTAAAATTTGGAATAATACAAACTCCAACACAAAGTTTAGCTGAGATGCCTTTAAGCATACGTTCATTCAAAATCATTGATGGAATGTAATTAAGTAGAAATTAGAAGTACTGCACATAAGTACAGGTTTGAGGTACTTTTCTTGAGTATTTCCATTTACTTGTACTTTATCCTTCTTACTCCACTACATTTGAAGGCAGATATTGTTCTTTTACTACGTTAATGTACTAACTTTAGTCACTTTTGCTTCTTGAGCTTCTCCATGACATGAACGCTGACGACGGCAGACACCATGATGATCAGACCGACGGAGAACACAATCGTCTTCAGCAGGCACACAGAGAAACCAGCAAAGACCCACTCTGAACCTGGAACACAACAAAACAGCTTGTTTCTTTACAAAACTGATCCAGGCTGTCGAACAACAGCACGAGAAGAGTGCATGTCCACAGATGTCCAAAAGGGGACCTAGTCAGACATTCAAATATCAAACTTGTTCTGAACGTCCACAAGACGAACAAAAGTAGGCCTGGACTGATGGACGTTAAAGTGAAACTCTCGCCAAAATGCAACCTAGGCTTTTTTTGTGAAGGAACCCGAGTCAAACCTTTGTGTAAAAGCATAATTATGTCAAAAAAGCCACTTTTAAGATTTACCGTATTTTCGTTTTCATTTTGTCATTAGCGAAAAACAACAAATTATCTGTACATTGATATGGAACTGAGCTTTAGGAGCTTTCCACCTTTACTCTCCTCCATGTTACGTCGCACTCGGGGATCGACACTAGAAGTGGAACAAGCTACTGCTAGCATGAGTTGTTCAAAAACCTTCTTTTTTAGTAAACTCTGTGTACACAAACAATGTTCTCAATGCTCATGTGTAGAGACCCTGGTGATACTACGAGCAATGTTTCATGTTGTGTCGAGTCTTCTTAGTGTTTTAAAAATAGCGATTTTGATGCTACCATAAAGTTGCCTCTAGCACGCCATTGAAAATGATTTTGACCCGAAAACGAAAATATGGTAAATCTTAAAAGTGGCTTTTTGGTCGTAATTATGTTTTTACACAAAGGTTTGACTCGGGTTCCTTCACAAAAAAAGCCTAGGTTGCATTTTGGCGAGAGTTTCACTTTAAAAAGACACAATCTGAACATCTCCCTGATGTCACTTGTTTGCTGGGAATATACAGGAGCAGCTCTACAATGTTTAAGTTACGGTTTTGGGGACTGTTAACCAACTGTAAACCAGAGGCGAGAAAACTTTTTGGGCACGTGTGTCAGATAGACAATTCTCAGTGGACTGAATAGGCAGCAGTGTCCATGGTCTTATTTTATTAAAATCTATGCTTCTATGGACACGACAAAACTGTGGAAACGAGCCGCTTGAGCAGAGGGAGAGTGTGATTGGCTGGCTTTATCAAATGCATTCATGAGGAAAACAGCATGTGAAAACTATTGGACGTTCTTTGAAAAGCTTATGAGTATTTTCTGAAAATAACTAAAAAGCCTTTCATGAGGCTCCTTTGGACGGAATAATGTTGCTAACTGGACAAAAATGCATCCAACCATCCCATCTGTGCCAAGATCAATATGGAAAGTGTTGAGAGCATTGAGAGCATATAATTAATAGAAGCAAAGAAAATGTTTACACATTAAGATCATTAAGTAACTTTGTTTTTACATGACTCATCATTGTGGCTGAACTGAACCAATCTGCCTCCAGAGAACTTTGTCAGGCGAAATGTTTGAATGTATATGAGTAAATTTGAGCTGTCGATCACTATTTGTTTGCTATAGTGTCTTTTAATCTTACCTGAATGTTGCTCACAGTGATGTTTAATCTCCAGCTCGGCACGTTCCCAGCTGACCTGGTTGCTATGGTTACAGATGATGACACTTTGCTCCAGGTAGACGTTCATTGAAGAAGGATAAGGTGTGCCCCCTGATCTCTCTCTTCCCTCCTCACTGCAAGTTTTGTTGTGACATAGAAAAGTGTGGCTGATGTGAGAGTCCTGTGTGCTGCAGGTCACAGTGAGGTTACAGGAGTCTGAGCTGCTGGACACTGTCAGCTCAACTGGAGACACTGGATCTGGAAGGAAAATAAACAGGTGTGAGGGTTTTGAAACAGGGTGCTGCTGTGGAGCAACATTGAAAACGTTAAGAAACTTACCGAGAACTGTGACCTTGTATTCAGCTACAACTTTGTCTTTTCCAGCACTCACAACTGCAGTGTAACGTCCACTGTCAGCGTTTTGTACACTCTTCAAGCATAAAGTGTAATTTTGTACAGAAAATTCAACTCTTCCCTCGTAATCATCATAACTAATTGTTTCGTTGTTAGCATCTAATTTTACAATATTTGTACTGCCATTGAATTTCCATCTAAAATCACTGTCTTCATCCAGAGCAACATGTTCCTTGACATGCAGAATTAAATCCTTTCCTGTCTGCACAAACACAGGAGTCCCAGAGCTGGTACCTGCAAGAAGAACAGACATCAAAATCATCTGTGTGTTTAAAGCAGCTGTAATCAACATGTCTGTTTACAATGTATGACTTGACTGTTTGTAAGTGAAATTAGTCACTCATAGTGAAAGAAACTGTTCTTAAAATGTCTTTCAGCTCATTTTTCTGATTTTCTGGCCCACAATGATTCTGTATGTTCAAAACTTGAAGTGACCAGACATGTAATATTTTAACTACTACCACTGCTACTACAATACTGTTGTTGCTACAACTAATAACTGATCTTGACACAGCTTGCCCCAGGATAGAGGTGAAACTGAGCCAGCCTGTTGAGAGAAAGATGTAACTCGCACTGGTATTTTTTTTCTTTTCAACTGTGCACTATTACCACTCTGTTTCCTGTAAATAAGACTGGACTTTCTTGAACTTTGTCCTCTTTCTCCCTCTTCTTAACCAGATTATTGCTCAGCTGCTCTGATCCGTTGCTACTTTGGCTCTCCTGTCAAAGTGGCCCGGAGAAAGATCCTCAAATTGTTCTCAATGTCCCTGTGTGACGGAAATGTATCAGTCACTTTTGACAAAAGCATAATAATAATATGATGTATCAAAAAAGCTCAGAAGACTTAACATTATGAAAACATACTGGTAACATGCCATTTCTTTTTTATGAAGATGTCTGTCATTATTTTCTTCATATTAGCAGGGGTGTAAGTAATTCACAACTTTATTACAGACTCAAGGTCCAGATTAAAAATAGACATTACATAACATAAATTACATCTTAACTCACAATAAACCATCATAGTTTAAAAATAATATACATTATACCTGCACCAATGTGTCCACAACTAAAGTAACTTATTACAACTATACAAACTACTGTAATTAAGTCATTTTGGGGGGTATTTTATCTTTTTTTTAGTATTGTTTCAAGTTTGTAATTTACTTGTAAATTTACCTGTAAATTTACCATGTAATGTACTAAGCTACTTTAAAAATCAAAACTGAATACTGAGTACAATTTCAATTAATATCTAAACCTTTCATCAGCTTTTTCGTAGCCAATGAGGCTATCTGATCACAAACAGGCCAATGAAAACCCTGACATGCAGACAACAACCCATTTAACTCTGCAGCAGAAGCAGGTTTGGAGAGGTGACCACGACCACTGAGCAGAACAGAACAGGAGTTTGGAGAAATTCAGGCTGAAGAAACAGAAACCTCTTTGATTGAACACCTGCTATTGATAATAGCTTTAAACAACGGTTAAAAAGTAAATAATACCATGAGTAGTGTTTCACAAGAATGCTTTGTACTTTTAATAAAGTATAATTTTAGTACCAGTAGTTTTGTAATTATTTAATATTTCAGTAATGTAACTGTAATCCTACTTAAGTAGACACTTCCAGTACTCGTTCAGCCACTGCTCATCGTTAGCTCACATCAGTCAACACATTTTTTAATGCAGATAGGTTGTCTTCTAATATCCAACTGTGAAAACAAGGCTTTTGTTTACTGAATTTGTTTTGGAGAATCAGGCTTTTTATTAAATCAGGAGGTTGAATGGATCACATCAAGAAGCAGTAATGTTACGTTTACGACCTGATAATATACTTTTGGACTTGAATTGTTTAAAGTCTTAAACTGTTTCTTTAAATCTACGCAAAGAAGCAGGAATATTGACTGTAATGAAATCACTTCACTCTGTTTTCTTCTTAGAAACGAGTCCTTCTTAGATACGTGATCACTTGGTACATTTTTTGCATGGTTATATACTGCATACAAATGAAAGCTCATTATCTCCTCTTGCCAACTGAAAATCTGAACTAACTGTATGCCGTTTATTAAGAAGCCTGCTCGTAGCTGTAACTATCAATAACATTTAATTAGACAGTTTTCTTTTCCTACCTTGTGCCTTTACACAGACCAGCAGTCCCAGTATCACAAAGATGCACATTATAGAGTCTCTGTTCAGTTGTCCTGTCTGACCGTTATGATGTGTGTCTTGTGTTTTGTTCTAATGCCACAGGGTTAAAGTCTTTGTGACAGCTGTGTTTTTCCTGTCAAAACCACAGAGACTTTCAGAATGTCACCATGTTCATGATGTGAACGATTTACTTCTCTAAGGCAAGGCAAGGCAAGGCAAGTTTATTTGTATAGCACAATTCAGATGTAAGGCAACTCAAAGTGCTTTACAGGCGCATAAAAATTACTGTAAAAGCATTTAAAATACATTAAAACAAAACATTAAAACAAGTTTAGAAATAGGAAAGTAGGCTAAAATAAAAAATAGAATAGGTTTCTGACACCAGCTTCCTGTTTTTTGCTGGATTTACCTCCCATTGTTGTACTTGTCACTCGTCCCATATTTGTCCTTAAGACCCGGTCGTCACCGTGAATTCAGTTTGTTTACATGTACACTACATACGCTAATTAAAATTCTCTTTAAGCTGTTTTACTGTGTAAAATGTTTCTTCTGAATAACTTGAATAAATAAAGTCACTTCATTTATGCTTCATTTGTTCACTTCAGAGGAACTAGTTCTGCACGTCGCACCAGAGTTATCTTATTTTTAATCTTCGTTATTTGACAGAAAACAAACAAAGAAAAAACACTACAATTGTGTCAATACACAGCAAACAATCTACAAAATACTGCAGTTTGTGCTGTGTAATTGTTGTATCACTTCAGGTTTTGCTTCACTTTAACACTTGAACTAAGCTTGGTGGCTAAACGTACTTGCACCACTTCCTCTCTCATAGCTCACACCTCTTGCATTTTTAGATTACGCAGAAACATGACAGATACTGGTGATAAACTGTAAATGCTCCCCACTGAAAACAAACAATGTGTGAGAAAGAAAAAGGAACCTGCAAAATCATTTTAACAATAATCATCATGCACCAAGAAACAGGAATAAAATGAACAGAAAACCAAACAAAAGCAAAACAAAATGAAGTTGTTCGACCAAATATCTAATTTAACCTCCTCTTTTGATGCATTGTAGCAATGATATATAAAAAGACACCTGATGCAGTTCACATGAGAATATACACTGCTCCAAAAAATTTAAGGGAACACTCAATCATCACAGCATAACACCAAGTCATTTAAACATCAGGGATATCAATGTGTCCATTTAGGAAGCAAATAAAAGTGAGCACATGTCTGGAGATGGAGTGGTGGACATTGTGCTGCCTGTAACATCATCCAGCATGACCGGTTTGGTGATGGGTCAGTGATGGTCTGGGGAGGCATATCCTTGGAGGATTGCAAAGACCTCCATGTCATAGCCAACGGTACCCTGACTGCTGTTGGTATCCTCAGAGCGATTGTCAGACCATACGCTGGTGCAGTGGGCCCTGGGTTCCTCCTGGTGCAGGACTATGGAGTGTGAAAGCAGTTCCTTGATGAAGAAGGCATTGATGCCATTGACCGGCCCTCTCGTTCCCCTGACCTAAATCCAATTGAGCACCTATGGGACATTATGTATTGGTGCATCCAACGCCGCCAGGTACTGCCACAGACAGTCCAGGAGCTCGCTGATGGCTTGATCCAGGTCCTTAGAAGATCCCCCCCAGGAAACCATCCGCTGACTCATCAGGAGCATTCCTAGACGTTGTTGGGAGTGCACAGTGATAAAGTTGGATCAGCCTGTGATTACAATTTTTTAGACTTAGATTTTTGGCGTGAAATCGAATCCAGCCCTCAGTCGGTTGATGATTTTGGTTTCCATTGACTGTTGTTACATCGTTTTGTTCTCAGCAAATTGTACAATGTACATCAGTAAAAATCATAAACTTGAATCATTTGTTCATCAAGATCTGATTTGTGATTAAAGTGACAACTGGACAAAAACTATAGTGTTGATCTTTGTGATACTGGTCTTGCTTTTATAAATTGACCATAAATCAAGGTCAATATAATTTGGCTTTTTTGACAAAAACCCAACTCTTCAATGTCAAAGTCAAAACAGATTTCTATAAAGTAATGTCAATTAAATAAATGCTTTTTGGCCATCAGACTAGAGGCTATCTTTGGCGAACACAAACACTGCATATCACCACAAACACACCATCCCTACCGTGAAGCAAGGTGGTGGCAGCATCATGCTGTGGGGATGCTTCTCAGCAGCAGGCCCTGGAAGGCTTGTAAAGGTAGAGGGTAAAATGAATGCAGCAAAATATATTGAAATCCTGGAGGACAACCGGATTCTGTCTGCAAGAAAACTACGACTTGGTAGAAGAATTATTTTCCAGCAAGACAAAGACCAGAAGTGTACAGTGAAAGCTGCACAGAAATTGTTTAAAGACAACAAGGTGAATGTTCTGGAGTGGCCGAGTTAAAGCCCCAATCCAATAGAGAATTTGTGGCTGGACTTGAAAAGGGCCTTATCACCGTGCAACCTGAGAGAGCTTGAGCAGTTTTGCACAGAGGAATGGAGTAAAGTGTCCATATGTGTAAGCCTGAGTGAGACCTACTGTATCCACACAGACTCAGTGCTGTGATTGAGAGCAAAGGTGCATCTACTAAATACTGACTTGAAGAGGGTGAATACTTACACAATCACTTCTTTTACAGTATATATTTTAAGTAATTGACATTACTTCTGTTTTAAATCTGTTTTCATTTTGACATTAAAGATTTTTTTTTTTCTTTTTGTCTAAAAGCGGAATTACTCCCTCAGGTGATTCGAGTGGGTAATTCCAGTGAATACTTTTTACAAGCTTCTTCCTTAACAGACATTTGAAACTTCCTCATATTGATTGTGACATGAGCTATAATGGGAGACATTCCTCTTGTATGTGCTGTTTTTCTGGTGTATCTGTCTCAAATGCAAGGTAAGAACTTTTTTCTACTAATGTTTCATGGTTTGGATTGCCTCCTTTTGCTTTGAAAATCTGATTGTTGTATCTCAGAACTAAAACATCATGGTTAAAGACCTACAGTAAATTAAATTAAATGCAAGGAGGAAGAAAGCCAAGTGACCCTGATTCAAGTGACAGATTCAGTTATGTGTAATAATAAACACAAGGTGGACAAAACGAAGAATAACATAGTTAAAAGAAATGTTAAATAACAGAACATAGAATAAGATAAAAGAAACAAGAAAATATAAAAACAAAGTCTACTGTACTGATGACCAATTTATGGCAAGAACTTCTAAACCATTTTAAAAATATATTCTCTTTACTTGGTTGGCTCCTGATTTCAAAGCACTAATCATCCTGACATCTGTCGCTCTATATTGAGAATTAACATGTCTGTGGGATTGACTCAAAATAAAAATACATTTATCAATACTCGTTATCAGGACCAAATGATCCTTGGCTTTTGGCCCTATTTTATGCTGAAGCACACTAACAATTTCAAAGTGTCTCGGAGCTATTCTGGTCAGTATTGGCGCCGTGGAAAACAGTGCTGACGCGACGGACTTGACTTCAGGGTTAGATGTTGGTCGTTATTAAATTTAGATAAATATACAGTGCTAAAAGATATCACATAGTAATGTTGACAAAGAGGGACTGTCATGTTTAAATATCTGGGAGGTCGGTCCAATCCAGAGTGAGAAGAGCAGCTGCAATTTGATGAAGAATTTTTATCGTTTTTCACAAAGAACCGAAACCTTTGCCATTGCAACGCACTTCCTTTGTGTGCTCAGTGCAGTTTCATGGTCCTTCTTTCAGTTATTGTAGCAAAAAGTGTTCCCGGATTAATTTTAAATAACTGGCATTTTTCACACAAGTGTATGCTACGGACACATTATGCTTCTTGTTGCTAAAAGTAATAGGTCTGTCAGTGCCTTTAAAAACAACCTATAACAGCTAAATTTTCTTAGCTGTGCTATGGTTAGGGACGTGTAAAAAATTCAGATAACTAAAACTGCTTTACTATGGTAAGGGACTATACGAGTGCATAGGGCCCCTGAAGACACCAGAGGGCCCCATGTTGAAATAAAATTGTGAGGTGAATGAACAGACAGAAGGGGTCAAATGTATAATAATGTGTACACACAAAAAAGTTTACTTACGCCATTTTCCACGCAGATTTCCAAATGTATAAAAATCCACAGAGGGTGAAACTGTGCATTAGATTAGTTTAATTAGTGCATTAGAGACTGTGAGAGATTGTGACAGTACGCATTATGATAATTATAATTATAATGATCATTATATAAAAAAAAATTATTTTCTGTATTACTGGGGAGTGAGAATACCTTCAGGTGTGACCTATTATCAGGTATTTTAAACGGCACTATATAAGAGCTATAGATGTGTGTAATGGCTGTGCCACATGATACAATGGCTGCTTTGGCTTAGAGGACATTGCCAATATGCAATTTAGGTGACAGGGAGGTCTTCAGGGACCGTACTGATGTTCTGGCCCACAATGATCCCCTCTCCTCCTCCAGGAGCTCGCACACTATCACTGTGTGCAAAGATTTACTTATTGGCCTCTCCCTTGAAATCAGACCACTTTTATAGTATTGAGTGTCTGTGTTCTGTGTGATGATGTTTAATGTCCGTGACCACTTCTGTCGTCTCATTAGAGACTTGTTAGCTATACAGCCGTTTTTAAGACACGTACACGTTTTTATAATTCAGTTGTTGGACACTTAATGATGTATTTGATGTCATCGAACAAAACGTGTAAATATCTTAAGTCTGTGGTAACCACAGACCTTATTTCAGGCATTTAACCGAAAATCCATTAAAAAAAACCGAGGGAACCAGAGTTGCCTGAATCGGACCGTGACCCCAAGACCAAGAGAGAGATTTATTGATACTGTAGCGGAACCACAATGTCCAAAAGACTGAAACCATCCGGCACCCAGGGAAGGAAAAGAAGGAAAGAAGAGGAAGAAAAACGTGAAAAAGATAGAGGTACAGTAACATCAATGTGATGAAGTGAATGAAATTAATAGTTTAATACATCGTAGTTACCGTTGTTGGAGCAGAGTGTTAACTTGCTAGCTCACTTCGGATGATAGTAGCATTGTATAATAATCAGTAATTAGATAGAGTCAATGTAAGTTAATGTTACTCCCACCTTAAATTTATCAGGAACATTTGTAAGTTAACGTTAGGCCTGTTCAGGTGTTATTTTAACCTGTTGGCCGTGTTTTCCTGCTTGTCTGTCAGTTAAAATGCTATAAGTTTTCCATCCCCTTTATAAGTAATAGGGTAGTTGTTAGCCTTTGGTTTATTGTGTCACAGTTTATGTTTGTTAAAGTTTACATCAGTGTTAAAGTGCAGTTAAAGTGTATTATATATATATATATATATATATATATATATATATACTGTTTATATAAATTTCACTGCACTTTACTGCTGTTTGCACTCTGGTTAGACTGAATTGTATTGCAAATACGATAAAGTTGAATGAATCTCATCGTATTTTCATTATTAGTCTATATTAGTCTTATGTATAGCACACACCAAGCATCTGTTTTTTTATTAAAATGTAACATCCAGTGGTCACATATACTTCTCTTCTCTCTTCAGATGCACTTTTAAAATATTTCCCCAAAACCCCCAGTGACACAGCATCAGGTGCTCCTGTCCCCTCTACCTCAGCACAGCAGAGTGACACATTTATATTGTATTTTTAATTTATCACTTGTTTCTTTCTTCAGTTTTTATTTGGTGTGATATTTTTGACTTAAAAGAAATAAAATCTTGAATACATACATGCAGGTTCTGTGTGAGTGTATGAAAATTGATTGTGAAACTGACTGCGATGCCTAGGGCACCAAGTTGGTCAGGGCCGGCACTGGTGCCACATCATACAATGACAACTTTGGCATTGGTAGAGGACATTGCCAATGCTGAATTTAGGCTTCAGTGAGTTTTCAAGGACCATACTGATGTTCAGGCCTATGATGATGAATGCTCATCAATCGCAGGGAGAGAGGGGATCCCCTCTCCTCCTACAGGAAAGAGCACACTATCACATGTGCAAAGATGAGCCTCCTTGCCTCGTTTAAAATCAGACCACTTTTTCCACTTGCTTAATTTTGTTGTTGATGCCAGAATCTAAGTTTTCAAATAATACTTGTTTTCGTCTGTCGAATTGATCAATCGTTACTTCAAGTTCACAGTCTGTAAAATTACTACTGTAGAATTACTTACTAAATTCTGGCCCTTTATATGTAAACCAGATGATTGGAGATGTGTTTAACGCCGTTTATTGTAAATGGGGATGGTTATGCGTAAAATTTTAGGATGATTGAGGTGTATGAGGAAAAATCATGTAGGAGCAGACGTATGTGGGGTTTTATAACTCTGATGACAAGACAGCGTATGCATGTTTCCTGTTATGCATGTACACAGTTTCCTACATCTGAACATGCAGAGTTTCTATACTTTTGGCTCCAGGTGTATCTGACAACAAGGGGAGCACCTTGTTGTGACTCAGCACTACAGTGATCAGACATCCTGAAAAATGTGGGAAAGTCCTGAATCATGAGCAGTTGTCCCCTGCCCTGTCTGTTCCAGAAATTAGTATATAATAAGAACAAGTGAAAACAAGAGCTGTCTGTATGCACTGAGACTCAACTTGAGACTTATAATGCTAATGACACTGGACTGGGGGCAGCATTATTGAGAGATGCTCTGAACACATCCTGTATTTTGAAGAGCTGCAAAATTGTCATGAATAATTTAGAACATAATGGAAAAACTGGCAACCAGCTGCTGCTGTCACCACAATAAAGAAAACTAGAAATTATAATGATAGAACCATTTTGTCAAACTAAAAATGAGTCCATATGATTAAGAAGATCAATAGTTTTTCACTCTCCGAATCCATGACAATATCAAAAACAAATCGATTCTGTAGGCTATGAATTCTACAAAAATTCTTACAAAAATATTGTGAGGACCCAAATGCAAAAACACCAGAAGCTTCCAGTGAGAAGCTGAAATCCAGAGAATAACTGCAACCAAAAAACAAAACAAAACAAACAAACAAACAAACAAACAAACAAACAAACAAACAAACAAAAATCGAAAGGAGCAACACAAAAAGCTTATACAAAATTCAACTAAAAGCAAAGTTTGAAATCAGGAAAACTATGAGGAGCAAAAAAACAATCACACAGAGACACTGGAGGACAACTGGAAGAAGCTCAGGTGGACAACACAAGTGACACACTGGACAAGAAAATGGACAAACTAACAAAGACAAGAGGAAGCACACAGACTATATACACACAAGGGCTGATTACAGACAAGACACAGGTGGACACAGAAAAAGGCTGGGAAATCAAACTGGGAGGAAATGAAAAGCAAAACATGATACATGAGGGTAAAACTTCAAAATAAAACAGAAACTACAGAAGCAGAGTCATGACAGTGCAGGTATCATTGTTGCACAGATAAGGCAGAACTCAATAATTAATAATGAATTCCTTTTTTGTTATGAAACTAATATTGCAAACATTTTGTTCAAAGTATATTTTCCTCACACATGAACACTTCTTCTTCTTATAGTTATTGTGAGGTTTTTGTGTGCTGTTTTCTAAAGGGACAGAGTGGAAAGACTGTGATGTTGAAATGAGAAACACTTTGACTAACATCTTACTCTCACTGGGCTCAGTTTCACTAGTTAAAATCCTCCATCCATCACAAGACAAAATCAATTCAAAGGTATTTTAAAGACATTTTCTGACCATTAATAAGCCTCGAGGAGCTGAAGGTACTTCAGAATTTTGAACTGATGATCCAATGTGTTATGTGGAAATATAGTAGGAATGAGGTAACATTCAGCCTACAGACCAAATAACCATATATTGTTGGTGATGTTTATTGTATCATGTGTTTACTGGTTTTACAGGGTCCAGTGCTGTGACTCCTGTGTTTGTGCAGAAGGGAGAGGATGTGATGCTGAATCTCACAGAAGCTGATGGTCCGAAGAACAGTGTTGTTTTTTGGAACTTCAATAATAAAAGTACTAATAAAGATTCACTTTTAGTGAGATGGCTTCCCCGTACTGAACCAGAAGTCTCTCCAGATTACACAGGAAGGATTGAGTTTACTGTGAAAAAATACTGTGTGAAACTGAAGAATCTACAAGAGACAGACAGTGGAGCTTATACTGCACGAGTGATGGGAGCTGTTGATGTACAAACAAGAGCTGAATACAGTGTCACAGTTCAAGGTGGGTTTGTTCACATCTGAGACACTAAAATGAAGTTTCTGCTGTCATGTTTCTAAAATGTTTCACACCTTTTCCCCTCCTCAGATCCAGTGTCTCCAGTTAAGCTGACAGTGGACTCTGTGTCCAACAGCTCAGACTCCTGTAACCTCACTGTGACCTGCAGCACACAGGACTCTCACATCAGCAGCACTTTTACATGTGACACCAAAACCTGCAGTCAGGAGGGAGGAGAGAGATCAGAGGTCACGACCTCTGGTGCTTCTCTCAGAGTCTACCTGGTGAAAGACTCAGTCACCTGTAACCATAGCAACCAGGTCAGCTGGACCAAAGATGTGACAAAGATTCAAGATTTCTGCCCCCGACATGATGGTAAGACTGAAAAACAAAACAACCACCTTTAAATAATATAATAATAATAATAATGAAAATAAAAATGACATCATTAATTTAGTCTAATTTTGGAAAATGCATTTTAAAAATATGTTTTGCAGTCCAAAACTTGTTAACTTTTTTTGACCTTGTCTCAAGACGACCTCTTTTACTGTAAACTGCTGTAAACAATGTTTTCTTGGACAGGAAACCCAACAAGTATATGTAGAGGAGTATTAGTATTTAGTAGGTTATGAAGTTAAACAACAATTTTTAGTTGGGCTCTAATATTTTGATTTTGACTTGCAGAAGGAGCTACCATAATTAACCTCTACCAGAGTGATCTAAAACAGAGATGCTATTCAAATGATTCACTTTTATTTTTAATTAAATGTTTCCTTATTACAGATCACTTTTTTAGTGACACAGTTTTTTAATGAAAACTTCAGTCTGTTGATTCTTTTATTTTCAATCTACTCGACAAATTAAAATAGAGCAAAGAAATATGCATTGCTGACACATGACTTATTTCTATTACAGTATGTTAAAAGACAGGCTGGAAAGATGTGGTATCATTATCTAAACTGGTTTTGTTTATTTTTACAGATCCTAAACATCACAGTGTTGTTGCTGCTGTGTCTGTTTCCATCACCTTTTTGTTTCTCATCATAATAGCGGCAGCAGGTTGTTGTTATCTTCAATGGAGAAGAAAACGTAAGTCCAAGTGTGCATTTTAACACAGAATTGCAAAGTAAAATCTACAAAATACTGTTTGTTTATGGTGTCCTAGCTGCCATACACATAAACCCCCTTTGTCTTTGTAGGCAATGCAATTACAATAGTTACATATTCCACAATATTACAGACCCTTCACACTGTATGGTTAGGAATCCACAACTGTTCATTCTTTACCACGAACAGTGTGACTTAAAGCCCTTATTTATAGATTTAGTAAAAGTAATTATTGCATCTTGAATTATTCTATAACCAGAACTGATTTTCACTGCAGAAAAATGAGACAATCTCAGAATTACACTTGTCCTTGTGCTTTAGCCCATTCATCCTTAGCATCAGATCTCAGGTTAGTCAACAACTTCGCACAATATAAAAATCCTACACATAGAGGTTTTTAAATGTGCTGTTGTGCATGTGCATTCAGACTTAATATAGATGCACCTCAAGAAATGTAAATGTAATTCAATTAAGCAGGAAAACCTAAAAATCTAAAGCTCTAAAATGAATTGTAAATTAAAGCAGCATGTATTTTTTATGACTGATCTGCAGAACAAACCGAGAGCATCGAAAATACAGTGTATGCAGTTCCTGAGGTAAGTTTTTTTTGTTTTTTTTAATCTCTCTCAAAAACAACAAAAACACAGACAGACAAACCAAATGACAGAATTTCAGGTTCTGAGTCACTTAACAACTGAGACTGAGTTTAAAGGTCCAGTTTGTAAGTAAGTTGATTTTTGAGTCTCATTCCAAAGTCATCAAACACAGACACTTCGGGGTTGCGGTCGACCCAACCTACAATGGTTGGGAATGAGATTAACTGTTTTATGAAGTGGACCTTTAAGGGAAATGTACAAAATAAAGAAATGTTTTCAAAGTCAAAAAGTGGAGCCTCACATATTCTATTTAATTTCCCTATGCACACCAGTCACTATACATTTACCTGACAAAGTGGCCTGAGACTTCTTGCTCTTAACTTCTGCATTAATCTGCTGTTCCAGGTCCTGTTGCTCGCTTCCTGCCTGCCATGTCACTGGTTGTGCTGCTTGCTTGCACTCAAATGTTTTCTCTGGAGCCAATGAGCCTGATGAATCTCCAGATAGACTACGATATATCCAAACCTGCTGCAGAGGTCTGGCAATTAGTCCACTCAAACTGCTGCATGTTTCATTTAATGCTTTATGCTGCTTATGTGTTGCTTACCTTTAACCATAGGTTTTTTTTAATCAATTGAATGCATTATTAGAAAAAAGGGTCCATTTCTGAGAATATCGTAGGTGACACAGTCTCGCAAACTGTGTTTGAGTTTATGAAACAGTGCACAAACGTTCCAGAAGGTGTTGTGTTCTCAAAACTCTTAAAATAACAAAACGTTTAATAGTCACAAAGAGACAACACTGCAACAATGTGATTTACATAGGATATTTTAGGTATTTAACATTATGTATTTTCTCCTCCCTTTGCTTCTGTTTGTTGGTTAAACATCATAATCTAAGCTACATGCAAGGATGGATATTTAATTTTACTGTCATGGGGGGATGATAAACCAAACATTTCTCAAGCCCAATTCCTGAAGGTGAAACCAAAAATGCTGCCAAAATTACCGTTGCACTAAATGTATGTAAATGTAGAGGAAACTTTGATGACTGCCATTAAACTATACTGGAAAATTGAAAGATAAATAACTTCAGTGTTGTACCAACATGTTAAAAAACGCAGCTGCTCAGTAGCTTTATTGTGGCCATGCTGACAGTGAAGAGGGGACCCAATCTTAAGATGCTTAAAATCACATTGTTGTCACTGCCCCCCCGTAATGTCAGGATTGAGCTGCGTGTGACTTCATAAGGCGCCAGAAGTTTGTACTGCGTATTCTCACAGAGTGAATGTAGAGAATATTGTGAGCAGAAAACTCTGCACTTGTGTTAAATGCTTTTTCAAGCCATGTCATAGTTTAATGAAAAGTGCAACAAAGAAAACTGTTCGCCGAGAACCAGAAATCTTCATTTTCAGTCTTAGAACAAATACATTTTAATTTGCAGTGTTTTTACTAACTGTAATGTTCTGTATGTGTTGCCAAAGCGGTGCTTTCTTTATGTGTGTGTGTTTTAGTTGCAGGGTGTTGTTCTCACATTTTTAGACACAGTGAAACCATGTCCCACACCCCCCTCTGCTGCTGAAGAAAACCATCTAAAATGTGTTTTACAGCCACAGACATACAGTATGAGCTGAGGTTAATCATAGTGAGATTACTTCACATGTACAGTATAATAACACCTTTACAAATAGTGTAAAGTAAAAATTGGAAACAACTTTTGCTGAAGATGTTTTATCTGATTTATTTACCAGGTGGAAGCTGCAGCCCAACATCTAGATCTAACAAGTGATTCTTCTTCTCCAACCTCCATCTACAGCTTGGTGGAGCCTCACACTGGACCTAAGAGATCCACTGAGGCTAGAACCAACACTCTGCCAGAGAGCCTGTATGATTCAGTAGAAAAGCCTCCCAGGTCCTGAAATGATTCCTCAGGAATTGTACTCCACATACTGATCCCCACCCTCACACCTTGTATCACAGTTACTGAGAGTTAAAATCACACCTTATGTAACCTGCTCTGCTCGAGAAAGACTTTTCTCATACACAAACATTTCTCTGTAAATAGCTGTAAAACAATGAAGAAATGTTACTAAACATCAGACATTCTCATAAGTTCCTCTTTGTATTATCAGGTTAGATGTGATATATGAATTCAAATGTCATGAAGAGCCTTTTTAGTCTATTATCTTTGTACCAGTATTATGGGCTGTTTCAGTCAAGATGAAATCTCGAACCCCAGATTAGGTTTGGATAGATGCATTTATATTATATATGTTTGTGTGTATATTTACGTGGATATACAGTATGAATATATATGGGTACTTAGGCATTTATCTGCATGTACATGTGTACTGTGTATAGATATGTATGTATTTATGCATGTATACACCCAGTGGTCCAGGATTATGTGTCCTTATTCTTAATAGGCTTAATAGTGTTGTACATCACAGAGTGGTGTAGTCTGTACCTAGAAATCAGTTAGCATTTTTGCATTTCCGGTTCCGTCTCAAAATAGATTTAGATCTAGATTTAAATTGGTTTTCTTCTAAGTAACTGAAATATAGTCTGTGGTTTCTACAGATTAAGATCTTTACATGTTTTGTTTTACGACATAAAATACATCATTAAATGTCCCACAATTTAATTATAAATTACATGTGTCTTAAAAACATCGGTTGCTAACAAGTGACTAAATGAGACTCAAGAAGTTGTCACAGATATTTAACTTCATCACACCGAACACGGAGACTCATCTACTCACTAGTTCGTCTTTACAGGCCGACTTTAGTTACAAGCTATTCTAACTCTAATTTTACAACTTGTACATTGATCAGTTTATAGAAAATGTGTATAGTATTTGTGTAGTAAGACGCTTAGTGGTGGTGACACTGAAGTCATGTGCCCAACATTAGCTTTTTACTTCTAGTGATTTAATTTACACTTTGAAAATCAGAGAAGTGGTGTTCATCCAAATCCAGTTCAAGTATACTAACTTCCAGGTTAGACTACAAAAATACGTCATCCCTACACCACTCTATTAGGCTAATAATCTTAGTGTGGCATAAATAAACATGCAGTTTGGGCACTAAAACTGAACAAGATGAGTTCTGGCCAGTGTGCTTTGTATTTTTAGACATTGTGCTGCATCATATTGCATGTAATTTTAATTCAACAAAGAAACAAATAAAGGATGACCCACTGACTAAAGACAACATGAAGGCAGGAGTTGTTTTGTTCTTCTGTTATTATGGCCTCTATTTTTTACACTGTTGTTTAAGATACTTAATGACTATGTGTTGTGTCGCCTAGCTTAAAGCTAATATGATAGCAATATGTTTCACTTTACTTTGAGGCGTACAAAACAAGAAACTGTTAGAAATGATTTAGTAGGCTAATTAGTAATTGATAAGTAGTAACTAGTTTGTGCCTCTCAGCAGCTGGTTCATATTGATCAGGAGTAACTCATGAAGAAGGTGTTCAGTATGTCGACTCACAGGTATTTATGAACTAATCATTACCTAATGATTCATTAACATAGTATCTCCCAGACCAAGTCTGTTCTCAAGTAATTCAATATCTTCTATACTATAGTCCTTGAATAACAGTTATTCAGGAATTAACAATTAATTGATGATCAAGTCATTTCTGGTCTTCACATTTTTGTGTAGCCTTTTATAGTGTTATCATTGTTTCTACCGATAGAATTGAATTTAGTCTTTTTTGAAAATCCACTTTAGAATCAAATATTTCTTTATTGTAGACTTGAAGAGGTTTTCAGTAAAGTATTTTGAGCAAAAAGTGTCATTAAACAGAAGAAAAACAGAAGCTCTGATCGATTCCTTGCTGAAAAACTCACAATATTAAACAAGATTATTTAGATTCGATTCATTAGATTTATTGTCATTGTACTGAATACAAGTACAGAGGCAATGAAATACAGTTAGCAGTATACAAGAGGGGGGACAAAAGTCTGTGACACATAATATTTCAGCTTCTACTTATCCACAAAATCAGCAAAAATATAAGAGTTTAAGGCTTTAATTAGCATCCAAAAATGGTGCATGTAGCACAAACTGCACCACTGAGTTTACCCAAAGATAAAAAAAAATGCCAAAACAAATGTTGGGAATTATAAGTGAACACATGCAATCCTTTTAAGAATATTATCAGTAGGACCACATGCAGTATCACATATAGTGTGATCAAGGTTATTTCTTTTATGTTGTTGGTCTTGATCTCACACATATAGAGAAAAAATTGGAATGTGCACGTCCCCCTGTGGGCTTCACACTGCACAATATAAACAAAACAGGGACCCACTCATAAAAAAACAGAAAAACAGCTCTACAGTCCTACATGTGGTCAAAAACTCGGGTTACCTTTAACTTAAGAATATGTTATATATACAGGTATAACAGTATATGGCAAGTTTTTCCTCATTTGAATCAAGGGTCTAAGGACAGAGGATGTCGCTCACTGTACAGATTATAAAGCCCACTGAGGTTTTTACATAAAGAAACTAAAACTTTACATAAAGAAACTGAAGATATTTTCTAAATGGTATTATTACTAAACTATCATGGTAAAGAAAAGTTGCAAAATACGCAAGCAAGACTGCATGCTGCTTCCAGTCAGCCACTCCACCAGGATGAAACAGGTTTTCTTAAAGGACAATCATGGAGGATGTGTAACAGGGTCAGAAATATTTCGGTGCATGTCATTGAATGCTTTTATTATTTATGAGTTACTGGTTTTTTTGCATGATTATTTTAATGTTGTGTTCAATGTGCATGCTTTTATATGTGCTTTCTATTACGTTTAGCATGAGTTTGTTTGTTTACGGAAGTATTTGACTTTGAACTGTGAACTGTGAAGAATCTTTAAAGTATCTTGTACACATTCAAAGACCTGAAATGTCATTTGTTATAGACTTTACAGCACATTACTGGTCAAAGTGTGCATACATTATGACACATTCACTTTTAAAAGTCTTGGTTAGAATCTAAAGAAAAAAAAGTATCCTTCTACTCCACTACATTTGAAGGCAGATATTGTTCCTTTAAATCACTACATTAATGTACTAACTTTAGTCACTTTTGTTTCTTGAGCTTCTCCATGACGTGAACACTAATGATGGCGGACACCATGATGATCAGACCGACGGAGAATACAATCATCTTCAGCAGGCACACAGAGATACCATCAGAGACACACTCTGAACCTGGAACACATCAAAACAGCTTGTTTCATTACAAAACTGATCCAGGCTGTCGCACAACAGCACGAGAGGAGTGGAAGTAATACAATCAGTTAAACTTAAACTTTAAACTTTATTTATTTATAAAGCACTTTTCATACATTTAAAATGCAACACAAAATGCTGTACAAGTTAAAAGACCCGATACTGGAGCTAGAAGATAAAAAGAAAACAGGATAAAATCAACATTAAAAGAAGTTAAAAGTAGTTAAGAATATTAAGAAAGAGACTAAAAGAAAAAAGCTAAGATACCATTCTTAAAACTGTATCCTAAAAGTTCATAAAAAACACCTAAGATCTGAGTAAAACACCATAGATGACAAGTTAAAAGGAGTTTAGAAGATGGATAAGAAGAGATCAATTAAAAGCTAAGTTAAAAAGGTGTGTCTTGAGCCTGCTCTTAAAAACATCAACAGTCTCTGCGGCCCTGAGGCTCTCCGGCAGGCCATTCCATAAAGTCACGGTGGGTTTTTGTCCGAACACTTGGGATGACTAAATAGTCCAGGCAAAATAGCGTTTTACGACAGACTAATTGTAATAGAATTTTTTTCATCATACATCATTTCAATGAGGTGTCCAGAACAACATACTAAAAGTCCTAAAAAATTCTAGGTGGGGAAATATGTTAAATTCTCATCAATCCAAGATGTGTGCCAATAAGGTCGGACAATAGTACACCCCAATGGGGCTATTTTTTTCCTTTACTCCTATCACAATGAAACTTTACACAATGAAAGTATCCATGAAAAGTAAATTTTTTTGTATTACAAGTTTCTTTGAAAATGAATTTAAATATGCAAATGAGCTATACACTAATCGAAATATGCCCAAAATACACCCAAATAGGCTTAATTTTTTCCTTTACTCATACCACAATGAAACTTTACACAGTGAAAGTATACATGAAAAGTTACATTTTTTGTATTACAAGTTTCTTTGAAAATGAATTTGAATATGCAAATGAGCTATACACTAATCAAATTTGCCTAAAATACAGCCGAATAGGCTTAATTTTTTCCTTTACTCCAACCACAATAAAACTTTACACAATGAGAGTATACATGAAAGGTAACTTTTTTTGTATTACAAGCTTCTTTGAAAATGAATTTTAATAAGCAAATTAGCTCAACACTAATTGAATATGCCCAAATTTCATAACACGAAAACCGTCTTTCCACAAAATGTATTGTAATTAAAATGTTTTTGTTGTGTGATATAAAACACACTGATCAGATTTTCATGAACAATTTAATCAAAATATTGTTGTTTAATGGAATTATGTCAAAAACACCATTCATACATGACAGATGCATATTTCCGTCAAATCTTCACCCAACCATCCTACTGCCAATGGCTCATGGCAGTGTTGCTTTTGGACTGGCCTCTAACCTGAAACCTGCCTGGCTTGGTTGAACCTACGGGTATAGCGCTCAGGGTCATGGAAGCACACAAGCCTCCCCACCACAACAAGGTAGCAACAAAAGGGAAGTTTTTTTTTAGGGTTTTGTTCTTTTAAGATTTAAAAAAAAAAGTTTTTTAAGTTTTGTTTTTAGGATCCTCTGCTCTTTTTCTGTACCTCTTGGTTCAGGCACCCCCTGGTGCTCCGCTCCCTTGCCCCAGGCTTATTTCCCCTCCCCAGATCCTTGCCCTCTGGTACCCCAGCACCTCCCTGTTCCCGCTCTGCTCCTAGACGCTCCTTAATTGTTGTCCTTCTGTATGTAAGTCCTCATGTTCCCTTTGTCTTTGTGGGCTTATTTTGTGTGCTGTGTGTTTCTTTGTTCTACTCTAGAGTACTTCCCTGTGCTTTTGGTTCCCTGCATTTTGCCCATATCTCTCCTAGTGTTAGCCCCTGCAAGTCCTTGTCCGGCCTTATGTTTAGGGCCGGATCTACTAAGATCCCAAATTGCTTGTACTAATCTGCGTGGGCAATCTAGAAATTTGCGTGTGGGGTTGAACCGTGGTTTGCGGGCGATTTACTAAGTGATTGCGATAATGACAACAGGTGCAAACGTGTTGGAGACACGCCTATTTAAATGAGGGTTTAGTGTTTTTCATGGTTTTTCAGCATGGCGAGTTTGAGAGAACGAAATCGCAAAGTGAAATTCGGCCCTTGGGAATTAGAAGTGTTGGTAGAGGAAGCCAATAAACATTTCAATGAGCTGCAGCAAAGGAATCTGACGGTCGCGCAAAGGAACGCCATGTGGGAGAAAATCTGTGGAAACAGTGGATGAAGTGAGAAGGAGGTACCAAGACATCAGAAGAACAACAAAAGAAAAATTGGCGTATAATAATATAAATATAATAATAATAGTAAACTTGCAAGGAGTTTTGTTATTGCAGGTATTGCATGACTCCTTCTCATAGCTGGCTCCAAATCCGCTCTGAGTTCCTCCAACAGCTCCAAAATGGCAAGGCTGGATAGGCGATATGTTCTAATGATAGTTTCCCCATTCATCCCAAAAATGTTCACACGAGGGTGAAAAATGCGTTCTCGGCGCCTCCTTCTTGCAACAATAATCGCAGCCATGTGTGCGCAATTACGCATACAAACCGTTTGCACCTCCCTTTGAGACGTGGTAAATATAGATGCAGTTTCTATGAGCAAAATTGCTTTCAGTTTTGATAAATCACTTTGCGTATGCTCAATTAATATAAATATATATTTTCTCCACCCATAACACGCACAATTGTGTGTAAACGCCCCATGTTGCATATTCATTGCTGCAGACGTACTAACTGAATGCATGCTATTTTGCAACTTTGACAGACGCAACCCTTTTTGCGCACTGTTAGTAAATCAGTTTGTAAAATTTTTTGCGTGTGCAAGGAGTTTGCACACGTTTTAATACATGCAAACCTTTAGTAGATCCGGCCCTTAGTGTGTTGATTATCATTTATGTTTATCATTGGTTTGTTTTAGTACTTGCCCATGCTTTCTGTTCATGTCTATCCTCCCCTGTCTGTTTATTATTTACTATTATATCTCAGTTTGTTTCGGTTGCTGGATTCTTCTTTGGTTCTTAGTCCCGCTCATAGCCATCTGATAAATCAGGAAACTGGCAGTTTGTATCAGCTAGTACCACGACATTCTCTGCATATGGCAGTGCAAGGGAGCCCATATTTCTTGCATGTACATCTCTTTGTGCTGCAGTCTTGCTTGCAACTACAGCGGACTACATCCAGTAATTCTGGTGGTGCAGCAGGCTGATCAGTCATTATTGGCATAAATCTACCATCCATAACATGCCATCCCCAGTCTTTTGGGTTCATGCTTTCACTTCTACCTTTTCACTCCATCATTTGGTAAAATACGCAAAGACGATGGAACTTTGCAGCTGTTGATGTTGGTGGTAGAGTTTGAGGTTCCACTGGAGATGTGTTGTTAGATACTTTCTCACAGAATTGCCTCTGTCTCAGCATACCATATTCCACTAGTATCATTTTCAAAGAAACTTGTGATACAAAAATTGTAACTTTTCATGTAGCCTTCATTATGTAAAGTTTTATTGTGGTTGGAGTAAAGGAAAAAATTAAGCCTATTTGGGTGTATTTTGGGCATATTTCGATTAGTGTATAGCTCATTTGCATATTTAAATTCATTTTCAAAGAAACTTGTAATACAAAAAAAATTACTTTTCATGGATACTTTCATTGTGTAAAGTTTCATTGTGATAGGAGTAAAAGAAAAAAATAGCCCCATTGGGGTGTACTATTGTCCGACCTTATTGGCACACATCTTGGATTGATGAGAATTTAACATATTTCCCCACCTAGAATTTCTTAGGACTTTTAGTATGTTGTTCTGGACACCTCATTGAAATGATGTATGATGAAAAAAATTCTATTACAATTAGTTCTATTTTTTGGTCCAAAATGAGCTAGATTGCCTGGACTAAAAAGGTTAGAGCCAGAGCACCTCCATGCTGATGCATGCTTACTCCTCTCTATGTGTGTGGATAGTATTTTCTGTATTTTGTAGTTTACTTACAAGCACTGTAACTTCTACATGTCAAAATAAATGCAAAGCGCAGTTGAGTTTTATTTTGCTTCTCAAATTAACAGATATATTCGCTCTTACTGAAATGTTCAATGACTGGCCTATATGTTCTTTACTTAATAATACACAATGAGACAAATAGCTCACACTTTGGAAAACGCAGTTAAACTAAATTACTAAAATGAAACAGGTTGGGTTGTCATTTACTGGACTTTTTAAGTTATTACCATCAAAATAAGACTTAAATAAAAGTTTACTTTACATAGAAAATGTTGATACTCTCTAAGTTTAACCAAATTCCAAACTGTGTATTATTATCAGTTGCTTGTTTTGTTCTTACATCTTACCATCATGTCGGGGGCAGAAATCCCAAATCTTTGTCATGTTTTTGGTCCAGCTGACCTGGTTGCTATGGTTACAGGCGATTGAGTCATCCACCAGGTAGACTCTGAGAGAAGCACCAGAGGTCGTGACCTCTGATCTCTCTCCTCCCTCCTGACTGCAGGTTTTGTTGTCACATGTAAAAGTGCTGCTGATGTGAGAGTCCTGTGTGCTGCAGGTCACAGTGAGGTTACAGGAGTCTGAGCTGCTGGACACAGAGTCCACTGTCAGCTCAACTGGAGACACTGGATCTGAGGTGGGAAAAAGGTGTGAAACGTTTTAGAAACATGACAGCAGAAAATTCATTTTGGTGTCTCAGATGTGAACAAACCCACCTTGAACTGTGACGCTGTATTCAGCTCTTGTTTGTACATCAACACCCGTGAACACCTGTCCAGTATAAACTCCACTGTCTGTCTCTTGTAGATTCTTCAGTTTCACACAGTATTTTTTCACAGTAAACTCAATCCTTCCTGTGTAATCTGGAGAGACTTTTGGTTCAGTACGAAGAAACCATCTGACTAAAATTGAAACTTCATTACTACTTTTATTATTGAAGTTCCAAATAACAGCACTGTCCTCCAGACCATCAGCTTCTGTGAGCTTCAGCATCACATCCTCTCCCTTCTGCACGAACACAGGAGTCACAGCACTGGACCCTGTAAAAACAGTAAACACATGATACAGGTATTTCATCAGAACTGAACATTATTCCATTTCCCCCCTTCATTTCTGAAATACTGGAACATAATTCAAAATAGGAAGGCACAATAAATATTGGCCCGATGTGGGGAAATTTATATAATTGGTTATACACAGGCATCTGTTAAAACAATAAAAAACATCATTACAAATGCGCATGATAATATGAAGCCAAATTGCATTCAACGACTCAACAAGCATCTACGCACTCCGATACAGTATGAGGCAGGCTGCTCCTCTAACATTGGTTTGCATTTAGTCAATAAACACAGAAAAGAAGAAGTGCAGCACACTGCTGTGTAGACTGCAGAGCCAAACAACATTAAATCATCCATTTTTGCTCTCCACGTTTGAGCCTTCCTCACCTCAGGTGTGAGTAAACTACAGGTTAAGTACATTTTTTAAAAAAAAAGGAAAAAAAAGGTTAATCATCGGTCAGCTTTTTGGTATCAGCCATGAGAAGCAATTATCAGTAAGTTATCAGTTATAATTATCGGTTATTGGTACTGGTTGGAAAAATAAAATCCATATTGTGCATCCCTGATTTAAAGCAGGCTTAATTTTTGACCAAATGAAGAAGAAGCAGAGATGTTTATCATAGTTTATCAAAGCTTGGAAAATGTTTATTTTCCCATCTTATTGCTCCTGCTGACGTCCTATTCAGCCTGTTCAAAATGTTCAGCGTTAAGACGTTGCTTGACATGAAAACAAAGGGCTTTACCATTATTCTCCAAGTTAATACAACTTTAAATGCACACAAAGAAGCAGGAATATTCACTGTAATGAAACTACTTCATATTTCTCTCCTCTCAAAGTCGAAATCCGTTTTTCTTCTTACATATGTGATCGCTGAGTTAGTTTAACATTTTTAATATGCCTGCTCACAGCTGTATCTGTCAATAACTTTTAATTAGACAGTTTTCTTTTCCTACCTTGTGCCTTTACACAGACCAGCAGTCCCAGTATCACAAAGATGGACATTATAGAGTCTCTGTTCAGTTGTCCTGTCTGACCGCTACAGTGTGTGTCTCCTGTTTTGTTCTCACAGAAACACCACAGTCTTTGTGACAGCTGTGTTTTTCCCATCAAAACCACATAGACTTTCACAATGTCACCATGTTCATGATGTAACGAGTGCCTTCTCTAATTAAGTTCCTCTTTAAGATGTTTTACTGATTTAACACATCCTGTACACTCAAAAAATATACTCTTTGGATGAACTTAAAAAATCATGGAAAGTATTTCCACATGGTTAAATGTCTTACTTTAAACATTAAGCAATTCTACTGGTCTAACGTAAAGTACTTAAGTTGGTTCAACTTAATTTATTAGGGTCAATACAACTTGTTTGCAAGGTTTAGATCAAACTTAATTTACATAGCTTGGGTTAATATAATTTATTTTGGTTGATTCAACTTATTCATTAGTGTTTATTTTAACTTAATTTAATAGGGTTGATCGTCCTATTTTGAATTAAGTTGCTGAAACCCCAGTTAATCAAGTTTGCCCAACAAACATGCTTAATGCTTAAAGAACACCATTTAATCACATGGAAATATTTTTGATGTTTTAATTAAGGCAATTTTAAGTATTACATTTGAGTTCATACTCAAAAAGGTTATGTTTCAACAAGGTCTACCGTTTACTTGGTGTCAAGGGGGGAAGCATAACAAAGACAAAGAGATGTTGTCAAAAAACTGTATTTCCCAAAGGCAACAGAGGCACATTGGGGTTAAAGTGCACAACATACTTGGCGTAACGGTGTAAACATAAGTAATAGAGCAATTTTGACACTGGTGATTGCTTGAAAACAAGAAATGTACAGTCGCTCATTTTATTTAAATGAGAAACTGAATACAATGCAGTACTTTGTATTTAAAGTGCTTTGCCTGATTAGCGTTGAGGGTGGAAACAAATGCTTGTAAACCATAATAAATGCAAACACACAGCTTAGCTTGCCTTATACTTTTAAGTGCTAACAGAATCATTTCTGACTTTCAACTCAGTCTAGTGCCTTCTTTGTGCAGGGTGAAACCTTATGCTAGGAAAAAATATTTCCAGAAACATAATGATTAGGAACAATGTTTTACACTTGCATACGACACAAAAATCAAAATTTGTCACTTCTTATATATTAACTAAAACAAAAATTCCGCACAGTTCCCCATATCTTTTCAAACCATAATTAGAATAGATCTTAGTACTTGGTAAAAGAAAAGCATTATAAAAAGCCTTTGATGATCTGAACTAAAGATGCTGTTGGGAAAAAGGGTCATCTACGTATAATCAATCCCCTTATACAACCCCAAATCTATAAATCCAAACTGTCCCTTAAAACTTCAGGTACAAGATTTAGTAAGTGCAAATGTTTACTGTGCTAGTGAAAACACCTTAACAAAAGGGAGGCAAGGCAAATACATGCGTTTTGCCTCAGGTGAGCATTTATTCTCAACAGGAAAGAAATGTTTTAAGGGCCTGAACTTTCCCACTTGGACTGTTTCCATAGGATTATCTTCTGCAGAGCTTCGGACGTATATCTAAGTTCTGGCGGGTAACTCAGGTTCAGAGAATACACAAAGGCAAGCAAGATGGCCGATGCAAAAGGTACATTCCTCAACTCACTGAGTACCGTCACCCCCTCCAGAATGATTCCAACATCCTCTGGTGTATCAGAGGGCTCTGCATCTTCTGGTCAGATGACATAGATGCCATAGACGGTCTCTGCCATGGCTGTTTGACTGTTTACATCATCCGCCTGTGACAAAACAGTTAACAAGAGATTTTTTTTTAACTGGTGTTCATTATAACCCTTTTCATAAAATGTCTTTTTTTTAAACAATATGACTAAAACAGCTGAAGTGAACATAATTTATCAAAACAAATTATGACAAGCTGATATTATACTTCAGAGGCCTTTAAAAGAGAAAGATAAATTAACATACCATATATTCCTTCACCAGCTGAGTAGTCTTAGTAAGGCCCAATTTTCATGGGCGTTCCCACCAATCGCCTTTCTTGTTGAAAATGTGTGTGGGATCACATGAGGCTTTTTTTTGCTTAATTACTTTGTAACTACTCCTGGCTTGTGTGAGTGAACTGTTCCATATATATTTGTTTGAAATCTGCAACCCCCAAACATACAAGTAACAGTTTCACTTCTCTTCAGATGAACGCCAATGCATATAAAATAATCCCTCTCTGTATGAAGATCACGACAAGCACACAAGTGACAACTAAATGTTGACAGTTCCAGGGACTCCTGAGAGTTTTCTTTAGGATGGTCTCTGCTTAAATTAATGTGCAAAGCATTCCATGTCTTAAAAGTACATGGGCAGTTTGTGTGTAGGCATGGGTAGCGTTGCCTATGATGGTGCTGTAGTCTAATATGTTTTAGTAGCTCATATCTACTAGATAGAGTAGAGATACACTACATTCCTTACACCTCCACATCCAGAGCAAACTATACTCGCTGCAGAGAAGAGGGAAGAGAGGCAAATCAGGTTAAGCTGGAATCTTGTACATAAACAATGGAATCCTTCAGGAAAAGAATTGCTCACTAAAAAGGTAATAAAAAGAAACTGTTGTTACAGTAGCATGGTAAAAGTAGTTAATTACATCATAGCTACTTATTTTAACTGAACCAACTTCAGCCCAATTAATGAGATCAATAAAACTGCCTGTCACACAATTTACAAATTAAGTTTGCTTATTATATTATATCAATGTGCACTTAGTTATACCATAAATGGATAATACTGCACCTTACTAACACATCAACATCCTCCTGACTTGCACTGATGTACAGTCAACTAATCTGTAGCATATTAACATAATTAAATAGTGTGCACTCACAAATTGTATATTTAATGGCAATGGATCTTTGGACACTATTCTAGCTTGCTGCACGTGTTGTTAGCAAAACAATTAAGTGCCTTGAAAGTTGCAACACACTTGTGAAAGTTGAGCGACCTTACTGACACGCTTACCGCTCATTTGCAGCACTATACCAACACACAACAGAGAGCGCATCTAAAAGTCAGCCGGTCGGAGTTTGTACGTGCACTACCATGTTGCAAATATTGGTTATGTATGAAAAAATTAAGTGCTTCAAAATTTACACTACCCCTGTGAAATCTGAATTTAACTGGTAACGAAGGAAAGTCACTTGACCAACGTTGAAATGCAGCTCCTGGCATGATCTAAAAGGATCAGAGGAATAAATACAAAGACGATGACCTTCAAGGCCTCACACAACTGGTGGGAGTTGGAGCAACACGCTGGATTCTTCTGATATTAAATCCTCTATTTTATACATTGTTATAGAATGCCTTCATAATGAAGGCTTCATTGTCATTACACAGTGTTCAATGAAATTTCAGTGCAACTCCTCAGTGGTCATACAAATAAAAACAGCAGTTCACAGTAAATGAAACTCAAACACACAAAGTATAAAATCAAGTAAGTAGGTAAAAGTATCAAGTATAAAAACAATTGTGAGAACAGTTATGAATGGTAATTGTTTTTATACTTTATACTTTTACCTACGTACTGGATACTTTGAGGCGCACAAAAAGAGAAACTTATGATTTAGTAGGCGAATCAGTAATTAATGAGTAGTAACTAGTTTGTGCCTCTCAGCGGCTAGCGGTAACTTATTATTACATACTATAGTCCTTAAATTACAGTTATTCAGGAATTAACAATTAACTGATTATCAAGTCGTTTCTGATTATTCCTCACTTGCTCTTCAGAAGCTATTCACATTTTTCTGTACTCTATCATAAAGTGTTATCAAAGGGACAGTCCTGACACCATCCCCCGCGACACCGTCTCCCATCTCACCAACCCCCCCCCCCCCCCCCCCCCAGGTCAGCAGGATCCTGGGCCTCTCCACTTCACACCTCTGGGTCCCTCTCCTCCTCTACCACAGTGACGTCTCTCTGCCTGCAGGAGCGGTACGTCAACAAGCTCTTCAAGACACAGAACCCCTGCAAAGCAGCCGGACCAGTCTCTCCATCCACCCTGAAGCACTGCACTGACCAGCTGTCTCCAGTGTTCACGGACATCTTCAACACCTCACTGGAGATATGTCATGTGCCAGCCTGCTTCAAAGTCTCCACCATCATCCCCGTCCCCATAAAGCCAAGGACCACAGGACTGAATGACTACAGACCCGTCACCCTGACCTCTGTGGTCATGAAGTCATTTGAGCGCCTTGTGCTGTCCCACCTCAAATCCCTAACCGACCCACTCCTTGACCCACTGCAGTTTGCCTACAGAGCCAACAGGTCTGTTGACAATGCAGTAAACATGGCCCTGCACTGAACCCTTTGGACTCCCCAGGAACATATGCCAGGATCCTGTTTCTGGACTTCAGCTCTGCTTTCAACACTATCCTCCCAGCTCTGTTACAGGACAGACTCTCCCAGCTCCACGTGCCTGACTCGACCTGCAGGTGGATCACAGACTTCCTGTGTGACAGGAAGCAGTGCGTAAAGCTGGGGAAACATGTCTCCGAATCCCAGACCATCAGCACCGGATCCCCCCAAGGCTGCGTTCTTTCTCCCCTGCTCTTCTCCCTGTACACCAACGGTTGCACCTCCAGTCAACAGTCCGTCAAGCTCCTGAACTTCGCGGACGGCACCATGCTCATTGGACTCATCTCCAGTGTTGGGGGTAACGCGTTACAAAGTAAAGCTGTGCCCGGGGCAGAAACAGCTATCCACCACTGCCAACACAACCTCTAACCTGACCAAGCACCTGCAGCAGCAACATGCTAGCATGAAGCTAGTGGCTGCTAAAGATCGGGCCAAGAGTGATGCTGAAGAGAAGATGCTGCCGAGTCCAACACCAACAAAACAGGCAAGGCTTGACTTTGAGCAAAAATTGTCGTTCCATTGTGAAAGTCCAAATTGGCGTTTATTTCTACCACAAGATGACGAAACGTCATTCAGATCAATTTTGGTCTGTTTGCATGTGTGAACGCGGACCACACCGCAGTCTGTATGCTACAATGTAACAATTTTACTGCCTGGTGCGGACCAAAAAATCGAACTAGCGGTGTGAAAGCGCCCTGACACTGTCTCTCGCACTCTGACACTCAAACCCACCACCACATCTTTTATTATTTTTATCTTTTACATTTTATCTTCCGTCTTTATTTATCAGTCACCCCACACTTTTTGTCTCTGCTTGTTTGTTTATATTGTATATATTATAGTCACTGTTTGTTTATTGTTTATTGCCTTCAATGTATGCACCTTATTCACCAAGACAAATTCCTCGTTGGTGTAAAATCCTTCTTGGCAATAAATCTGTTTCTGATTCTGATTCTGATCACTGTTTCTAGCAATAGAATTGAATTTATTCTTTTAAAAATCCACTTTAGAATCAAATACTTTTACATTAACATGAATGAAACATCACTGTTATTTTTTGAGCAAGTGTCATTAAATATTATATTTTCCTACAACAGAAGCTCTGATTGATTCTTTTCTAAAAAACAGAAAAAACTCACAATATTAAATGAGATTATTTAGATTTGATTCATTAGATTTATTGTGATTGCACTGAATACAAGTACAGAGGCAATGAAATACAGTTAATATTTCAGCTTCTGCTTATTCACAAAATCATCAAAAATATAAGAAGAGTTTAAAAGTGCTATTTGTAAGAAAAGTTTATTTTTGAATCTCATTCCCAACTCATCAAAAACTGACGCTTTGGGATGGTGGCCAACCCGTCCTACAATCCCAGAGCATCATTACTT
The DNA here is from genome assembly GCF_965226575.1 of Pagrus pagrus. Lineage (NCBI taxonomy): Eukaryota > Metazoa > Chordata > Actinopteri > Spariformes > Sparidae > Pagrus > Pagrus pagrus. The sequence goes on from NC_140196.1 coordinate 18,238,858, forward strand.
GACAAGCTGGGAATGAGACTCAAAAATCAACTTTTACTACAAATATACCTTTAAGGCTTTAATTAGTGTCCAATAATGGTGCATGTACCACAAACTGCATCACTGAGTTCACCCAAAGATTAAAAAATACTTAAACAATTGTTGGGAATTATAAGTGAACACATGCAATCATTTTTAGAATATTATAAGTTGGACCACGTGCAGTAAAGTCTTTTTCTTTTATGTTGTTGGTCTTGATCTTACAAATATAGAAATTATTTTTGTTTTAATAAAACATACCCCAATAGTATTTCCTAACATGGTCGTGTTTGTGCATCATTTTATGTACAAAGCTTCTCTTGTAAAGCGACTGTGTCTATTTTTACATGAACCATTAACTGCCAAAATGCACAGTGAGAATCTCTGAGGCCTTACAAAAGTGTTGCATCAATTTCCTGCCTCAAAAAACATTTGCAAAAGCAGATTTTATCCAGTCTAAATCTTAGATTAGTTATATCCATGTTTGCTGGTCTTCTACCTCGTCTACCTTCATTTCTTACTTCTCCAGTTAGCATTTTCATATTTCCGGTTCCCTCTTCTCAAAATCGCTGAGTTTTTAAAATTGTTTTCCTTCTAAGTACCTGAAATATAGTCTGTACTACAGATTAAGATATTTACATGTTTTGTTTTACACATAAAATACATCATTAAATGTACCACAATTTAATTATAAATTACACATGTCTTAAAAACGGCGGTTGCTAACAAGTGGCTTATTGAGACTACAGAAGTTGTCACACATTTTTGACTTTATCACACCAAACACGGAGTCTCATCTACTCACTAGTCCGTCTTTACAGGCCAACTTTGGTTACAAACTTTTCTAACTCTGACTTTTCAACTACATTGACCAGTTTATAGAAAACTTGTATAGTAATTTTGTAGTAAGATGCTTAGTGGTGGTGACGTTTAAGTCATGCGCCTAACATTAGGTTTTTACTTCTAGCGATTTAACTTACACTTCGAAAATCAGAGGAAATGGTGTTCATCTGTGAAGATTATCTTACTGAACAAAACATTTTAGTATCATAAACATAAAGCAGAGGACCCCAGATTAAATATACTGTTTCAAGGTGCTCTGTACTGTATCTCTTGATGGTGTTGGCACTTTATGTAAGTACATGATGTACGTTTGCGCCTTAGGAAGGTTAGCTGCCTACTTCTGGAGTCTTAAGATACTACTAAAAGCACTTACACATTTGAAGAAGTTAGGATAAACTCTAAAACAGATGTTTCAGATGTGGACCTGTAAAAGCTAAACTGACTGATACAAGTGAGCTAATGTGTTTAGATCATCACTAACAGCTTATGTACATTCTGGGATGTAACTGCCCATTTGGTAATTGTGGTTTGCAAATGTGACTGGAAACACAGAGGAAGCTCTCCTTTCTGTGGAAGCCTCCCGCACTTTCATTTTCGAGTTACTAACATTGTCAAATTAACAACGAACATTTTGTTGAAGCCCCTTTTACTCGAGGACATAAGGAAGACTAAACAAGACTACGCTTGAGTGCTGAGAGTTGAGAGCGTGATTCAGTGATCAGAATGTAATATATCTGATATCAAGCTATTTTCTTTCAGTTACTGTTCACACTCATCATGTTCCGTGAATTGGCTGTGGCGTTCCATAAAGTTATCACCACTTCCTCTTTTCACACATTTGCCATGATGAATCCTGTCGTGCTGCTCTTTGCCGTGTCTCTGCTGCAATCATGTGAAACACAAGGTAACAACAGTATTTTATGTGTATTTCTGTTGTATGACTTTTCTAGAAGCAGTACTGTAGCACTGTTGAGACAATCAATATCTTAACATTTCACTGCTGATGTTTGACTGATGTTCTTGGCATATATGGTGTCATATTTAAGGGGAGCGTACCTATGTTCCCCGGGTCCTTTGTTCCCCGGTTTGTTCATCAACCGGCAACAGTGGGGAACATAGGACCTTTTTTCTAAGAAAGGGTCCTAACTTACTAACCCTAACCCTAACCCTAACCCTTTGGGGGAAAGCGGGAAACATAAGACCCTTTTTTTAAAAAAGGGTCTTATGTTCCCCGGTTACATACAAAGCGGGGAACATAGGGATGATCCCAATTTAAGTACTACACAGTCTAGAACTGTGGATTGAACTGTGGACACTCACAGGCCTATCCTGCTTATCTTGGGGGATCTGTCTCTCTGTATACTACACTCAGGTGGAGTAGTTTCTTTGAGTGTCTCACATCGCCGCACATGGATTTACATTGGAGTTAGTTGAAAGCCTGGTTTGTCACATATGGATGCTAAAGGGTAGCTCGTACATCTGTATGTGAAGCATGGCAAGAAGTCTGTATTTGAAAATCCAGGCTGAGACCAGGCTGAATATTTATGTCTTTAGCTGCTAAGTGCTTCATTATCCTCACCAGCTGGTTACAAACTTTTTCAGTCTGCCGTTGGCTGCTGAGCAGAAAGCATACAAAATGTTTTTAGAGCTTTTCTTGCTGAAAACAGCTGCATGAAACAAACAATGAGCTGACAGACACTTTACGTAGAGGTCCGTAGAGCTGAAGGGGGATCATTTTGTTTGGGTTTTTCACTATGAGCGACAACTTTCACGTACAGACAGTCAAGTGATTGTACATTGTTAACGTAGACATGTTGATTACAGCTGCTTTAAACACACAGATGATTTTGTCTGTCTTCTGTTCTTGTGTCTGTTCTTCTTGCAGGTACCAGCTCTGGGACTCCTGTGTTTGAGCAGACAGGCAAGGATGTAATTCTGCATGTCAAGGAACGTGTTGCTCTGAAAAAAGGCACTGATTTTAGATGGAAATTCAATGGCAGTACAAATATTGTAAAATTAGATGCTAACAACGAAACAATTATTTATGATGATTACGAGGGAAGAGTTGAATTTTCTGTACAAAATTACACTTTATGCTTGAAGAGTGTACAAAACGCTGACAGTGGACGTTACACTGCAGTTGTGAGTGCTGGGAAAGACAAAGTTGTAGCTGAATACAAGGTCACAGTTCTGGGTAAGTTTCTTAACATTTCAAATGTTGCTCCACAGCAGCACCCTGTTTCAAATCCCTCACACCTGTTTATTTTCCTTCCAGATCCAGTGTCTCCAGTTGAGCTGACAGTGTCCAACAGCTCAGACTCCTGTAACCTCACTGTGACCTGCAGCACACAGGACTCTCACATCAGCCACACTTTTTTGTGTCACAACAAAACTTGCAGTGAGGAGGGAGGAGAGAGATCAGAGGGCACACCTTATCCTTCTTCTATGAACGTCTACCTGGAGCAAGGTGTCATCATCTGTAACCATAGCAACCAGGTCAGCTGGGAACGCGCCGAGCTGGAGATTAAACATCACTGTGAGCAACATTCAGGTAAGATTAAAAGACACTATAGCAAACAAATAGTGATCAACAGCTGAAAGTTACTGATGACCATTCAAACATTTTGCCTGACAAAGTTCTCTGGAGGCAGATTGGTTCAGTTCAGCCACAATGGAGAGTCATGTAAAAACAAAGTTACTTAATGATCTTAATGTGTGAACATTTTCTTTGCTTCTATTAATTATATGCTCTCAATGCTCTCAACACTTTCCATATTGATCTTGGCACAGATGGGATGGTTGGATGCATTGCTGTCCAGTTAGCAACATTATTCCGTCCAAAGGAGCCTCATGAAAGGCTTTTTAGTTATTTTCAGAAAATACTCATAAGCTTTTCAAAGAATGTCCAAAAGTTTTCACATGCTGTTTTCCTCATGAATGCACTTGATAAAGCCAGCCAACCGTGAACGCTGCCGCCCATTCAGTCCAGTGAGAATTGTTTATCTGACACACGTGCCCAAAAAGTTTTCTCGCCTCTGGTTTACTTCCTGGTAACGCAGCCGACTGAAAATGCACAGCAGTGTTTCTCCCGCTCAGCCTATAGAGAGCCAGAGTCACGCCTCTACCAGACAAGTTTCAGTAAACTTTGTCTGGTAGTGAATGAGACATCATTTTTATGATCCTGTTTGAATTCTGCCATGTACGAAGTGTCTCAACTTAAAAGACAATTTTTCAACTCGAAAGTTTCAGTTTGTCATCAAACTAATGAAATATAAGACTGAATTATACTTAGTTATAAAGACACAGCCAACAGTTGCGTTAGTGGCGTCATCTTGTTGAACAGTCCCCAAAACCGTTACTTAAACATTGTAGAGCTGCTCCTGTATATTCCCAGCAAACATGTGACACCAGGGAGATGTTTTAATCATGTCTTTTTAATGTCCATCAGTCCAGGCCTACTTTTGTGCGTCTCGTGGATGTTCAGAACAAGTTTGATGTTTGAATGTCTGACTCGGACCCCTTTTGGACGTCTGTGGACATGCAGCACAGGTTCAATATTTCACTCAACTCACTTCGAGGCATATTTGGGCCAAAAAGAATTGCAGGAAGAGTTTTGCAAACACATTGGAGATCACAGAAGTTCCCATAGGAATGGATGGACTTCAGGTTAAGTCACATATACATACAGATCCAGTTCTTGGGTTTCTTCACAGCTTCTAATGGAGCCGTCCGGACTTGGATTGGCATTGGAGCAGCTGGCCTTGTGATTGTCCTTGGGATCATTTGCTCCATCTTCATATATTGTAAGTCCCAGCATGCTTTTCAGTACGGCGTATTTAGAATCTTCACAATAGTTGCAATTAGCTAAAAATCCTGTATTGCAGCAGAGCACACCCTTCACACCCGCAACTGTATGATTAGACATAACATAGACGGAACATACTGGAAATGTGAAGGCTGGAAAAAAATAGCATTAATGGAGCTAAAACTGAAACGAGTCAATGAATAAAGGAAATGTAAAATTAGTATTTCTAATACCCTGATTACAACCCTGCTAATCTTATCTTTGGAAAAATAACATTACTGTAAGTCTGGGTCAGTCAGAGACCCCCGAAGCTGTTCTGTGTCAGTACAGTTCAAAATATTGTCTTTGTTTATTAAGTTCACAATTTGTAGAAGAGAGAAGGGAAATGTTACCCATCAAATCAACTTCTTCTTTTTCGTTTTCACTTCTTATTATTTTTTATGGTTGAACTACAGATGAAAAAAAGAGCAACGGAAGTACAATATATGAAGTTCCTCAGGTAAGCAGCAAGTTATATTTATTTTCTTTTATTTCTTTTTTTCCCCCTTTTACATAACTCTCTAAGCATTGCCAGTGAGGAACTGAGGAACAGAATTTCACATTTTGAGTAGATCAACGATGAAGGCTTGATTTTCATAAATAGCTTATGAAGCTTTGAGGCTTTCTTTCTAAAAAGATTTGGAGCTTCCGGGTTTCAAACTCAGGAAACACAATGACATCTGGTGGCCTGTAAAACGTATTTCAGCCCTTAAAGACTGTGGCCTCATGTTTTTACAGTTCAAGGTTGAAATTTATGTGACATTTCATACAAGTCACATGTGAGATAATTCAAACTCAGAATTGTATTATTTAAAATATTATTAAAGTCATAATACAAACAATTAATTTTTTCCATAACTGAGTAAACAAGCTGTTCTCAGAGGAAAATAAAGTCCCAGAACACTGTTTGAAGCTAGAAAGGTGGCAGGGTCCGCCACATATAAACAAAGTAATACAGTATGAAATTGTGTTGTCCTTTAAGGTCAGTTTGTTTATTCAGTCATGAAAACAAAAAAGTTTGTTTATTTACTTTGTTTAGACATAAAAATCAGTCAATGAAGATCTTTAGCTTCTGATTAAAATGTCTTCCCAAAAACTACTCAGTGCATTTTCAACTTAACCTTACTTTTATCAAATCATTACTCGATTTCACGGGGAATTGTTGCTTATGATTATGTCTTTCTAATGTAGATCACTACATTTCTCAATTATTCTGCTCTCCTCTTATCCCACTAATGTGCCAACCATTAGTTCAGCTTTTGAAATGGTCACACTGAATGAAGCACAGGTGACGTGTGAATCTTCAGACAAGTGATCCAGTCTCATTAATTCAATGCAAGCTCCGGCACGATGCATTGAAACAGAAGTGACACAAGCTTTGCAGCTTCATCTGCCCATCTCTGATAAATACGTACTTTAAAATCTAAATCTCTGTTAGTTTAAGTGTAACAGAAATCTAGCCTTCCTAATGCATTGGCCAGCCACAACTATCACACTCACTCTCATTAAATTACATCCATCTTCTTTGCTACGCCAACTGCTGCACCCAGTCGGCTGCCGGCTGCACTCTTACATGCAGATATCTCTTTGTGCTGCTTCCTTGTGCTCCAATGTGTTGTTGTGATCTGAAGAATTTGTGAATTATGTACTGTGATCCATAAATTCAAACCTGCTGATTGAGTTATCTTTGAACCACGAGTTTGGATATATTCTATGTACAGCAAAGAAATAATGACAAGCATTTCATTTTCTTAACAAGGTAATCTGGTTTATTTTTAGGACGTCACTAAAACAGAAAGTCTGTATCAGGATCCTACAGACGAGGTCTCAGGTCTTTCTCCAAACTCCATCTACTGCCTGGTGCAGTTTCCAACAAGACCTGAAAAACCCCCCAGAAACACCCCTCAGCCAGAGACCATATATGCTCAGGTTAACAAAGCTGCCGAGACCAAATGCAGGTCCCCTCAGAACAAGCACCCAGAGCTGAACAACATGGATGACAATGATGTACAGGACTAAATGTAAATGTTGGACACTGTATTCTGCCTCAGCCAGAGGTCTTCTAACATGTTGCACACAGGGCACGCTGGAGCCTCTTGCAACCATGCCTGGTCGTAAAACATGATATGAAATATTTTCTTTTATTCCTCAAAGACTTATTTGTCCTATAAATACCACATTTTTTTATTTTGGAATGGTTTCTAGACAGTGCTTGGAAAAAGTGAAAATAAATAAATAAATAAAAATCAGTAGTGTTGAGATGAAATAGTTTTTCTCCACCAGTCATATGCTACTCCACATGTTCACTTAATGATGTCCCCATATAGAGCCAGGAAGAGAGAGAACACAGCTGCCTTTGTCTCTGTAACAAAGTTGCCTGCACATGATGACCTTGTGCTGAGCGTATCTGTCTGTGGAATGATAGCAAGTGTGTCTTAGAGGAACTTAAAGTAGTGCAGAGCAGTGCAGGATGAGACAGGAAGAGGACAGGAAGAGGGAGGGTCTTTCCACAGGGTGATGTCTTCACGGATTGGAGGAATCTTGTTGCCAAGAGGCTGGGACCAGCCTGTGCACCAACGACAGGAGAGCCAAGTCTAAACCACGGCCTCCTCACCCTTTTGACCAATGAGAAGTTACAACACCTCAACAGCAAAATATAACTGTTATTGTAAAGTGAATATCTCCATCTTTTTCTGGGCGATGGGTTGCAGAGTAACAGCAATCCGCTGACTGTGATTTGTCTAACAGAGAAAGGTCCATGATCATGCTTGCTTAATGAAACAATTATAAATAAATGGTAAAACGGTACGTCGTTGTATGTCTTTACTCAAACAAACGAACACGCCGACAATTTCCTCCTTCACATGCTGGCTACTGACAAGGTAGCCTGGAAGTGCCTTCTTCTGGTAAGTTCTGCTCCACTGCTCTTTTCTAATCACACATAAAGCTGGTCTCTGAAATAACTTAAAGGAATAGTTCACTCTAGACCGAAATTCAGTCATTATCGACTCACCCTCATGCTGATGAGAAGTCCGGTGTAGTTTCTTATCCCTCAAAGTGCAGCTGGAGACCCGCGGGGGTACCCTCCTGCAGCAAAAATCCATATAATGGGCGTCAATGTGCCTGAGACTAAAAGGTCCATAAAACTACACAAAAACGTTGTAATATTCCTCCATACTGCTTGTCCGCTGCAATCCAAGTGTCCTGAAGTGGCGACATCCAGAGTTTACTCGAAACAACGTCATTTAGTACATTTTTACAGCCAGTCACTATACAATATTTGCCTGGAGGCATTTGCCACGCGAGTCTCCCTCGCACCCACTTGCGCTACGGAAGCCGCGCCAGACAAGATCAACAGAACTCGCGATCAGGATGTAAATACCGGTGTGTATCTATTGCGAGTTCTCGTTGATCTTGTCTGGCGCGACTTTCGTAGTGCAATCGGGTGCGAAGGAGATAAGTCACAACCAGATACTTTCATTTATGTAGATGGTTTCACAGGACCATGATAAAAAGGTCTTATGGGTGATTTAATTTGGCATGTTGGGCTAAAAGTTCCATTCAGTGCTTTATCAGATTAAGATGAAGCTAAAATTTGACTGAAAGACGGTCAGTCCAATATATACCTTATATACCTTTTTTTTTTTACCGTAATTGAGGTGTGTGTGTGTGTGTGTGTGTGTGTGTGTGTGTATGTGTGTCTGTGTGTGTGCCGTCGTTAGGGACAGCATAAAAGACAAACTTCCTCGTTCTGTGACATGAGTCATAATGGGACTTATTCCACTTGTATGTTATGTTTTTCTGGCATATTTGTCGCAAAGTAAGAACTTTTTTCCATGATTATGTGAGCAATTATTCTTTCATCAGAGTATTGTGGCTTTTTCATAATCCTTTATGCACGTAAAACTACAGGTATGACAGTGTGTATAAGGAATTAGGTTATGTCAATTTAGGTAGTTTTTAAATGTAGATATATATACAGTGCTAACCCTAGCCCTTTAATTTTACCGTTATGGGGGGATAATAAACCACAAATTTATCAGAGGAAACTTTGATGACTGCCATTAAACTATACTGGAAAATTGAAAGATAAATAACTTCAGTGTTGTACCAACATTTTAAAAGACGCAGCTGCTCAGTAGCTTTATTGTGGCCATGCTGACAATGAAGAGGGGACCCAATCTTAAGATACTTAATAATCACAATGTTGTCACTGCCCCCCTGTAATTTCAGGATTCAGCAGCATGTGATTTCATGCCGTGCCAGAAGTTTGTACTTCTGCATATTCTTCGAGTGAATGTAGAGAATATTGTGAGCAGAAAACTCTGCACTTGTGTTAAGTGTTTTTTCAAGCCATGTCATAGTTTAGTGAAAAGTGCAACAAAGAAAACTGCTTGCCGAGAACCAGAACTCTTCATTTACAGTCTTAGAACAAATACATTTTTTTTAATTTTTTTTACTAACTGTTATGTTTTGTATTTGTTGCCAGAGCGGTGCTTTCTTTATGTGCATGTGTTTTAGTTGCAGGGTGTTGTTCTCACATTTTTAGACACAGTGAAACCATGTCCCACACCCTCTCTGCTGCTGAAGGAAAACATCTAAAATGTGTTTTACAGCCACAGACATATGAGCTGATGTTAATCATAGTGAGATTACTTCACGTGTTAATACAGTATAATAACACCTTTTAGAAATAGTGTAAAGTAAAAATGGGAAACAACTTTTGCTGAAGATGTTTTATCTGATTTATTTACCAGGTGGAAGCTGCAGCCCACCATCTGGATCCAACAAGTGATTCTTCTTCTCCAACCTCCATCTACAGCTTGTTGGAGCCTCACACTGGACCTACGAGATCCACTGAGGCTAGAACCAGCACTCTGCCACAGAGCCTGTATGATTCAGTAGAAAAGCCTCCCAGGTCCTGAAATGATTCCTCGGGAATTGTACTCCACATACTGATCCCCACCCTCACACCTTGTGTCACAGTTACTGAGAGTTAAAATCACACCTTATGTAACCTGCTCTGCTCGAGAAAGACTTTTCTCATACACAAACATTTCTCTGTAAATAGCTGTAAAACAATGAAGAAATGTTACTAAGCATCAGACATTCTCAGAATTTCATCTTTGTATTATCAGGTTAGATCTGATATATAAATTCAAACATAATGAAGAGCATTTTTAGTCTATTATTTTTGTACCAGTATTATGGGCTGTTTCAGTCAAGATGAAATCTCGAACCCCAGATTAGGTATGGATATGTGTGTTTTTATTTATGTGGATATATGAATATATATGGGTACTTAGGTATTGTTCTGCATGTACATGTGTGCTGTGTATAGATATGTATGTATTTGTGTATGTATACATATATAAATACACACACACATGCTGTGTATATGTATATAGTGATAAGTCTCTTTTTAAACATCTTTCTTTTTTTGTTGGGGTTTTTGGGGGATAATATATTGTAACTCTGTAGTAAGACACTTAGTGGTGGTGATGTTTAAGTCATGCGACCACAGTGTAGTCTGTTTATAGCCTTATGTTAGCTCTTCTAGTGATTTAATTTACACTTTGAAAATCACAAAAGTGGTGTTCATCTGTGAAGATTATCTTGCTGAACAAAAGCTGTAAGTATCATAAACTTGTGTTTGCCACAAAGATTATTTTCGGTGATAATCCAAAATCCAATTAAAAAATCTCAAAGGTTTTTTGTCGAGGGAACCAGGGTGATGCTAACTTCCAGGTAAGGTCAGCCTGTGTTCGTTTGCATGTATGACTGTAACATCTAGTGCCGTAGAGACCTGGCATGGTGTGGTCAGTATTATGAATAAAAGTGCCGTGCGGAAACCCCCACATGTTGCCTGCCGTCTCCTGAGTAACCGGAGCTACCCGCACTAAAGTGGATCGCCTTCCCCTTCACCAGCCCACGTTACAGTGGGCTGTTATAACTGACGCTCTTAACTACAACTCTGATGTGTTTGAACTACAGAAGTCTGTTTACAATTATCTTAATGAATAATGCAACAAGGGCGAAGCATGTACACTGCATTGTTTGTTTATTCAGAATGGAATGGATCGCAAATGAATAAAGTAATGATTTAAAAACAAACAAACAAACAAACAAAAAAAACCACACACAAATGCTTGATCAAGGGCCCAGCCCGGCCCGGCCCGAGGATAGTGGCGGGAAATATCGACCCGGTCATGTTCGGGCTCGGGCTCGGGCAGAGAATCTAAACTCTATCACCTAATGATTCATTAACATAGTATCTCGCAGTCCAAGTCTGTTCTCTAGTAACTTATCAATATCTATATAGTCCTTGGACAACAGTTATTCATTGATAAACAAATAATTGATTATCAAGTTGTTTCTGGTCTCCACATTTTCATGTAGCCTATTATAGTGTTATCATTATTTTTACCGATAGAATTGAATTTATTCTTTTGAAAATCCACTTTTGTTATGGTCCCAGTTTTTTATGTTATCTTGTTTCCTGTTTTATTTTGAAATTGTGCTTTCCTTTTCCCACATCACTCCACCTGTACCTGATCCCCTCGTTAGTGTGAGTGTATATAGTTTTTGTTCTCCCTCATGTCTTTGTCAGTTTGTTCTGTCTTCCCCCATGATGCCACTCTGTCTCCTCCACCAGTGTCTCCTCCTGTGTCTCCCCGTTGGTATGTTTCTGATTTTTGTTCCTTGAGTTTTCATTGATTTGCTTTTGTTGCACTTTGTTTAAGCTTTTTGTTGCTGCTTTGTCTTTTGTCCTTGTGACTCATTTTTGTTTTTTCTAGATCTCTTGGTTTTTGTATCTTTCAGCTTTGTTTAAATAAAGCTCACATTTTGCGCCCCTATCCTGCCTCCTGTGTTGTCTGCATTTGGGTCCTCACCTTCTTTGCCAATTTATAACAACTTTAGAAGCAAATACTTATTTATTGTAGACTTGAAGAGGTCTTCAGTAAAGTATTCCAACATGAATACAACATCACTGGTATTTTTTGAACAAGGTACCATTAAATATTCATATTTTCCTTCAACAGAAGCTCTGATCGATTCCTTGCTAAAATCTCAACAATATTAAACAAGATTATTTAGATTCAATTCATTAGATTTATTGTCATTGCACTGAATACAAGTACAGAGGCAATGAAATACAGTTAGCAGTATACAAGAGGGGGAACAAAAGTCTTTGACACATAATATTTCAGCTTCTACTTATTCACAAAATCAGCAAAAACATAAGAAGAGTTTAGGGTTTTAACAAGTGTCCAGTAATGGTGCATGTAGCACAAACTGCATCACTGAGTTGACCCAAAAATTAAAAACATACTAAAACAAATGTTAGGAATTATAAGTGAACACATGCGATCCTTTTAAGAATATTATAAGTAAGACCACATGCAGTATCACATATAGTGTGATCAAGGTTATTTCTTTTATGTTGTTGGTTTTGGTCTGACACATGTAGAACTTATTTTTGTTGTTTTTCAATACATCATCCCCACAAAGGTATTTCCTAACATGGCCTTGTCTGTGCATCAATAAAATCAGCTGGTCGAATGTGCACGTCCCCCTGTGGGCTTCACACTGCACAATACAAACAAAACAGGGACCCACTCATAAAAAAAAAGAAAAACAGCCCTACAGTCCTACAAGTGGTCAAAAACTCAGGGTACCTTTAACTCAAGAATGTGTTATATATACAAGTATAGTATATGGCAAGTTTTTCCTCACTATGTACTTACGCAAAAACATTTACACAGCCACTGTGAGAAGGCCTTTAGACATATTAGTGACATCATCAAGAACACACTGTAGATGTTCTGGTTGTACCTATTTACAAAAAAAGCATCGCAGTCAATCAATCATTAATCATAACAAACACATTCAATCAGATTCAAAATAAAGGAAAAAACAAACAAACAGACAAAAACACAACACCTTTTTTTTTGTTACAGTAAATCCCATGAATATAGCATAGCTTATGTATGGCTGTCACCCTTTATACTTCATAACTACGAGGGAACCAGATATTAGAATGTTTTGTAAATGGAGAAATTGTTGCAGATTAGCATTTTAATAAATTACCTAAATACCAAAATTGTATCTATAACGATAATTAGCCTTGTCATAGCACAACATAAGACTTGAATACAGTCACATAAAGAATCTTTAAAGTGACTTGTACACCTTCAAAGACCAGACATGTCTATTGGAATAGACCTTATAGCACAGTAATGGTCAACGTGTACATAAAAGATAACACATTCTCTTCTTCACATTCAAGTCTTGGTTAGAATCTACAAAAAAAAAACAATTTCTGGTGATTTGACACATGCAATGGATCAGAGGTCAACTAATCGTGTGTTTTGTCTGTGTGTGTGTTTTTTCCAGGGCCACTGGTTATGAGTAATCGAAGAGCAGATGTCCAAAAGGGGACCTAGTCAGACATTCAAATATCAAACTTGTTCTGAACGTCTAGGAGACGTACAAAAGTAGGCCTGGACTGATGGACGTTAAAGTGAAACTCTCGCCAAAATGCAACCTAGGCTTTTTTTGTGAAGGAACCCGAGTCAAACTTTCGTGTAAAAGCATAATTACGTAAAAAAAGACACTTTTAAGATTTACCGTATTTTCGTTTTCATTTTGTCGTTAGCGAAAAACAACGAATTATCCATGCATTTATATGGAACTGAGCTTTAGGAGCTTTCCACCTTTACTCTCCTCCATGTTACGTCTCACTCGGGGATCGACGCTTCTCGATTGGCAGGACGTCGGCAAGCAGAACAAGCTACTGCTAGTGTGAGTTGTTATAAACCTTCTTTTAAGTAAACTCTGTGTACACAAACAATGTTCTCAATGCTCGTGTTCATGTGTAGAGACCCTGGTGATACTACGAGCAAAGTTTCATGTTGTGTCGAGTCTTCTTAGTGTTTTAAAAATAGAATAAAATTTTGATGCTACAATAAAGTTGCTTCTAGCACGCCATTGAAAATGATTTTGACCCGAAAACGAAAACACGGTAAATCTTAAAAGTGTCTTTTTCGTCGTAATTATGCTTTTACACAAAGGTTTGACTCAGGTTCCTTCACAAAAAAAAGCCTAGGTTGCATTTTGGCTAGAGTTTCACTTTAAAAAGACACAATCTGAACATCTCCCTGGTGTCACATGTTTGCTGGGAATATACAGGAGCAGCTCTGCAATGTTTAAGTTACGGTTTTGGGGACTGTTCAACAAGATGACGTCACTAATGCAGCTGTTGGCTGTGTCTTTATAACTAAGTATAATTCACAGTCCCCAAAGTTTACTGAAACTTGTCTGGTAGAGGCGTGACTCTGGCTCTCTATAGGCCTAGCGGGAGAAACACTGCTGTGCATTTTCAGTTGGCCACGATACCAGGAAGTAAACCAGAGGCGAGAAAACTGTTTTGGCACATGTATCAGATAAATAATCCTCATTGGACTGAATGGGCTGCAGTGTTCATGGTCTTATTCAATTTAAAATCTATGCTTATATGGACACAAAAAAACTGTGGAAACGAGCCGTTTGAGCAGAGGGAGAGTGTGATTGGCTGGCTTTATCAAGTGCATTCATGAGGAAAACATCATGTAAAAACTTTTAGACGTTCTTTGAAAAGCTTTTGAGTATTTTCTGAAAATAACTAAAAAACCTTTCATGAGGCTCCTTTAGATGGAATAATGTTGCTAACTGGACAAAAATGCATCCAACCATCCCATCTGTGCCGAGATCAATATGGTAGTGTTTAGAGCATTGAGAGCATATAATTAATAGAAGCAAAGAAAATGTTTACACATTAGGATCATTAAGTAACATTGGTTTTTTTGACTCTTCATTGTGGCTGAACTGAACCAATCTGCCTCCAGAGAACTTTGTCAGGCGAAATGTTTGAATGGTTATGAGTAACTTTGAGCTGTTGATCACTATTTCTTTGCGAGCATGTCTTTTAATCTTACCTGGAGGTGGCTCACAGGGATTAATCTTCAGCTCGGCACGTTCCCAGCTGACCTGGTTGCTATGGTTACAGATGATGACACCTTGCTCCAGGTAGACGTTCATAGAAGAAGGATAAGGTGTGCCCCCTGATCTCTCTCCTCCCTCCTCACTGCACGTTTTGTTGTGACATAGAAAAGTGCGGCTGATGTGAGAGTCCTGTGTGCTGCAGGTCACAGTGAGGTTACTGGAGTCTGAGCAGGTGGGCTTCACTGTCAGCTTAACTGGAGACACTGGATCTGGAAGGAAAATAAACAGGTGTGAGGGTTTTGAAACAGGGTGCTGCTGTGGAGCAACATTTAAAACGTTAAGAAACTTACCCAGAACTGTGACCTTGTATTCAGCTACAACTCGGTCGTTGTTAGCATTCACAAATGCAGTGTAACGTCCACTGTCAGCCTTTTGTACACTCTTCAAGCATAAAGTGTAATTTTGTACAGAAAATTCAACTCTTCCCTTGAAATTATTTGGAAAAATTGGATTGACACCAGGATATAATTTTACAATATTTGTACTGCCAACTTTCCATTTAAAATCACTGCCTTCTTCCAGAGCAACACGTTCCTTGACATGCAGAATTAAATCCTTTCCAGTCTGCACAAACACAGGAGTCCCAGAGCTGGTACCTGCACGAAGAACAGACATCAACATCATATTTGTGTTTAAAGCAGCTGTAATCAACATGTCCATGTTAACAATGTATGACTTGACTGTTTGTAAGTGAAACTCATAGTGAAAGAAACTGTCTTTAAAGTGTCTTTCAGCTCATTTTTCTGATTTTCTGGCCCACAACGATTCTGTATGTTCAAAACTTGAAGTGACCAGACATGTAATATTTTGCCTACTACTACTGCTACTACAATACTGTTGTAACTACAACTAATAACTGATCTTGACACAGCTTGCCCCAGGATAGAGGTGAAACTGAGCCAGCCTGCTGAGAGAAAGATGTAACGCGTACTTGTATTTTTTTTCTTTTCAACTCTGCACCATTACCACTCTGTGTCCTGTAAATAAGACTGGACTTTCTTGAACTTTGTCCTCTTTCTCCCTCTTCTTAACCAGATTATTGCTCAGCTGCTCTGATCCGTTGCTACTTTGGCTCTCCTGTCAAAGTGGCCCTGAGAAAGATCCTCAAATTGTTCTCAATGTCCCTGTGTGACGGAAATGTATCAGTCACTTTTGACAAAAGCATAATAATAATATGATGTATCAAAAAAGCTCAGAAGACTTAACATTATGAAAACATACTGGTAACATGCCATTTCTTTTTTATGAAGTTGTCTGTCATTATTTTCTTCATATTAGCAGGGGTGTAAGTAATTCACAACTTTATTACAGACTCAAGGTCCAGATTAAAAATAGACATTACATAACATAAATTACATCTTAACTCACAATAAACCATCATAGTTTAAAAATAATATACATTATACCTGCACCAATGTGTCCACAACTAAAGTAACTTATTACAACTATTCAAATTACTGTAATAAAGTCATTTTGGGGGGTATTTTATCTTTTTTTTAGTATTGTTTCAAGTTTGTAATTTACTTGTAAATTTACCTGTAAATTTACCATGTAATGTACTAAGCTACTTTAAAAATCACAACTGAGTACTGAGTACAATTTCAATTAATATCTAAACCTTTCATCAGCTTTTTCGTAGCCAATGAGGCTATCTGATCACAAACAGGCCAGTGAAAACCCTGACATGCAGACAACAACCCATTTAACTCTGCAGCAGAAGCAGGTTTGGAGAGGTGACCACGACCACTGAGCAGAACAGAACAGCAGTTTGGAGAAATTCAGGCTGAAGAAACAGAAACCTCTTCGATTGAAAACCTGCTATTGATAATAGCTTTAAACATCAACTGTTAAAAAGTAACTAATACAATGATTAGTGTTTCACAAGAATGCTTTGTACTTTTAATTAAGTATAATTTTAGTACCAGTAGTTTTGTAATTATATAATATTTCAGTAATGTAACTGTAATCCTACTTAAGTAGACACTTCCAGTACTCGTTCAGCCACTGCTCATCGTTAGCTCACATCAGTCAACACATTTTTTAATGCAGATAGGTTGTCTTCTAATATCCAACTGTGAAAACAAGGCTTTTGTTTACTGAATTTGTTTTGGAGAATCAGGTTTTTTATTAGATGAGGAAGTTGAATTGATCACACCAAGAAGCAGTAATGTTACATTTACGACCTGATAATATACCTTTGGATTTGACGTGTTTAAAGTCTTAAACTGTTAACTTTCTTAACTAGTATAATATTTACTGTAATGAAATCACTTCACTCTGTTTTCTTCTTCTCAAATTCTTAGAAAGGAGTCCTTCTTCCTGGATGTGTGATCACTTGGTACATTTTTTGCATGGTTATACACTGCATACAAATGAAAGCTCATTATCTCCTCCTGTCAACTGAACTAACTGTATGCCGTTTATTAAGAAGCCTGCTCGTAGCTGTAACTATCAACAACATTTAATTAGACAGTTTTCTTTTCCTACCTTGTGCCTTTACACAGACCAGCAGTCCCAGTATCACAAAGATGGACATTATAGAGTCTCTGTTCAGTTGTCCTGTCTGACCGTTATGATGTGTGTCTTCTGTTTTGTTCTAACAGAAACGCCACAGGGTTAAAGTCTTTGTGACAGCTGTGTTTTTCCTGTCAAAACCACAAAGACTTTCAGAATGTCACCATGTTCATAATGTGAACGAGTAACTTCTCTAATTAAGTTCCTCTTTAAGCTGTTTTACTGCTTTAACACGTTTCTTCTGAATAACTTGAATAAAAAAAGTCACTTCATTTATGCCTCATTTGTTCACTTAAGACGAACTAGTTCTGCACGTTGCACCAGAGTTATTAATCTTTGGTCCCCTAAACAACAGTTATTTGACATAAAACAAAGAAAGAAAAAACACTACAATTGTGTCAATACACCGCAAAAAATCTACAAAATTCTGCAGTTTGTGCTGTGTAATTGTTGTATCACTTCAGGTTTTGCTTCACTTTAACACTTAAACTAAGCTTGGTGGCTAAACGCACTTGCACCACTTCCTCTCTCATAGCTCACCCCTCTTGCATTTTTAGATTACGCAGAAACATGACAGATACTGGTGATAAACTGTAAATGCTCCCCACTGAAAACAAACAATGTGTGAGAAAGAAAAATGAACCTGCAAGATCATTTTAACAATAATCATTATGCACCAAGAAACAGGAATAAAATGAACAGAAAACCAAACAAAAGCAAAACAAAATTAAGTCGTTAGACCAAATATCTAATTTAACCTCCTCTTTTGATGCATTGTAGCATTGATATATAAAAAGACACCTGATGCACTTCACATGAGAATATACACTGCTCAAAAAAATTTAAGGTAACACTCAATCATCACAGTATAACACCAAGTCAGTTAAACGTCAGGGATATCAATCTGTCCATTTAGGAAGCACAAGTGATCGTGAACCAATTTCACCTGCTTTTGTGCAAATAAAAGTGACAGCAGGTGCAACGGAGAGGCAAAAGCAAGACAACCCCGAAAAAGGGAATGGTTTTGCATGTGGGGCCACAGACAATTGCTCTGTCCTTATCCTTCCTGACTGATTCTTCTCTAGTTTTGTGTTCTGCTAGTGTCCTTGTCACTACAGGTAGCAAGAGGCGGTACCTGCAGCCCAATCAGGTTGTACAGGTAGTCCAGCTCCGTCAGGATGGCACATCCATATGTCCGGTTGCAAGAAAGTTTGCTGTGTCTCCCAGCACAGTCTCAAGAGCATGGCGGAGATACCAGGAGACTGGCAGCTACACAAGGAGAGCTGGACAGGGCTGTAGAAGGGCATCAACCGAGCAGCAGAACCAATATTTGCTTTTTCTGAGAGGAGGAACCTGAGGAGCACTGCCAGAGCCCTACAAAATGATCTCCAGCAGGCTACTGGTGTGCATGTTTTTGACCAAACTGTCGGACTCCATGAGGGTAGCATGAGGGTCAGATGTCTTCTAGTTGGATCTGTGCTCACATCTCAGCAATGTTCAGCTTAATGGGAACACCAGGGGTTGTGGGGTCCACCATTGGATCCCCGTTCTCTTCACAGATGAGAGCAGGTTCACACTGAGTACATGTGACAGGTTTGAAAGACTGGAGATGATGTGGTGGACATTGTGCTGCCTGTAACATCATCCAGCATGACCGGTTTGGCGATGGGTCAGTGATGGTCTGAGGAGGCATATCCTTGGAGGATTGCAAAGACCTCCATGTCATAGCCAACGGTACCCTGACTGCTGTTGGTATCCTCAGAGCGATTGTCAGACCATACGCTGGTGCAGTGGGCCCTGGGTTCCTCCTGTTGCAGGACTATGGAGTGTGAAAGGAGTTCCTTGATGAAGAAGGCACTGATGCCATTGACTGGCCCTTTCGTTCCCCTGACCTAAATCCAATTGAGCACCTATGGGACATTATGTATTGGTGCATCCAACGCCGCCAGGTACTGCCACAGACAGTCCAGGAGCTCGCTGATGGCTTGATCCAGGTCCTTAGAAGATCCCCCCAGGAAACCATCCGCTGACTCATCAGGAGCATCCCTAGATGTTGTTGGGAGTGCATACAGACACACGGGGGCCACACACATTACTGAGTCACATTACGAGTTGCCGTGATAAAATTCATGCAAGTTGGATCAGCCTGTGATTACAGTTTTTTAGACTTTGATTTTTGGTGTGAAATCGAACACAGCCCTCAGTGGGTAGATGATTTTGGTTTCGATTGACTGTTGTTACATCGTTTTGTTCTCAGCAAATTATACTGTGTACATCAGTAAAAATCATAAACTTGAATAATTTGTTCATCAAGATCTGATTTGTGATCCAAGTGACAACTGGACAGAAACTATAGTGTTGATCTTTGTGATACTGGTCTTTATTGACCATAAATCAAGGTCAGTATAATTTAGCTCTTTTGACAAAAACCCAACTCTTCAATGTCAAAGTCAAAACAGATTTCTATAAAGTAATGTCAATTAAATAAAAATGTAAAATGCTCCGATGAGACCAAAATGCTTTTTGGCCATCAGACAAGAGGCTACAGTATGTATGGCGAACACAAACACTGCATATCACCACAAACACACCATCCCCACCGTGAAGCATGGTGGTGGCAGCCTCATGCTGCAGGGATGCTTCTCAGCAGCAGGCCCTGGAAGGCTTGTAAAGGTAGAGGGTAAAATGAATGCAACAAAATATACTGAGATCCTGGAGGACAACCTGATTCAATCTGCAAGAAAACTACAACTTGGTAGAAGAATTATTTTCCAGCAAGACAACGAACTGCGAAAGCTGCACAGAAATGGTTTAAAGACAACAAGATGAATGTTCTGGAGTGGCCGAGTTAAAGCCCCAATCCAATAGAGAATTTGTGGCTGGACTTGAAAAGGGCCTTATCCCCGTGCAACCTGACAGAGCTTGAGCAGTTTTGCACGGAAGAATGGAGTAAAGTGTCCAGATGTGTAAGCCTGAGTGAGACCTATCCACACAGACTCAGTGCTGTGATTGAGGGCAAAGGTGCATCTACTGAATAATGACTTGAAGAATTACTTCTGTTTTAAATCTGTTTTCATTTTGATATTAAAGGTTTTTTTTGTTTTTTTTTTGTAAATTCTTGTCAAAAAAGCGGAATTGTTTGGCCATGATTCGTCATCCGAGGGCGTGAATACTTTTTACAAGCTTCTGCCTTAACTAACCAACATTTGAAACTTCCTCATATTGATTGTGACATGAGCTATAATGGGAGACATTCCGCTTGTATGTGCTGTTTTTCTGGTGTATTTGTCTCAAATGCAAGGTAAGAACTTTTTTCTACTAATATTTCACGGTTTGGATTGCCTCCTTTTGCTTTGAAAATCTGGTTGTTGTATCTCAGAACTAAAACATCATGGTTAAAGACCTACAGTAAAGTAAATTAAATGTAAGGAAGAAGAAAGCAGAGGGACCTTGATCTGACAGATTCAGTTATTTGTAACAATAAACATAAGGTGGACAAAACAAAGAAAAACATAATTAAAAAAATGTTAAATAAAAGAACATAGAATAAGCTAAAAGAAACAAGAAAATATAAAAACAAAGTCTACTGTATTGATGACAAATTTATGGCAAGAACTTCTAAAACATTTTTAAAATATATTCTCTTTTCTTAGTTGGCTCCTGATTTCAAAACACTAATCATCCTGACATCTGTCGCTCTATGATGAGAATAAACATGTCTGTGGGATTGACTCAAAATGAAATTATATTTATTAATACTTGTTATCAGGACCAAATGATCCTTGGCTTTTGACTTTTGATAGGATTTCTAAACAATGTATACAAATAACTCCTTTTTAAATGCCAAAGGTCCTATTTTATTTTGAAGCACAGCAACCATTTCAAAGTGTCTCAGAGCTATTTTGGTCCATATTGGTGTTGTGGAGAACAGTGCTGATGCCAGGGAGCTGACTTTAAAAACACTGGTCTTTATTAAATGTAGATAAAAATACAGTGCTAAAAGATATCACATAGTAATGTTGAAAAAAGAGGGACTGTCATGTTTAAATGTCTGGGAGGTCGGTCCAATCCAGAGTGAGAAGAGCAGCTGCAATTTGATGAAGAATTTTTATCGTTTTCCACAAAAAAACTCACCAAAACCTTAGCCATTGCAACACACTTCCTTTGTGTGCTCAGTGCAGTTTCATGGTCCTTCTTTCAGTTATTGTAGCAAACATTGTTATTCTGGAGTTATTTTTAAATAACTGGCATTTTTTACACAAGTAAATATTTTGGACATAATATGCTTCTTGTACCTAAATGCTAAAATAACAGGTTTGTCGGTGCCTTTAAAAACAACCTATAACAGTTACTTTTTCTTAGCTGTGCTATGGTTAATGTCGTGCAAAAAATTCAGATTACTAAAACTGCTTTATGGGAAAGATAATATTCAGAGCAGAGCTGTTTCTTGCTATATGTGGACTTTACAGTTGCATAGAGCCCCTGAAGACTGAAGGCCCCATGCTGAAATAATATTGTGAGGTGAATGAACAGACAGAAGGGGCCAAATGTATAAATAATGTGTACACACAAAAAATTTACTTACGCCACTTTCAATGCAGATTTCCAAATGTATAAAAATCCACAGAGGGTGAGACTGTGCATTAGATTAGGTTAATTAGTGCATTAGAGACTGTGAAAGATTGTACGCAATTTGATAATTATAATTATAATGATCTTTATATAAAAAAAGATTATTTTCTGTATTACTGGGGAGTGAGAATACCTTCAGGTGTGACCTATTATCAGGTATTTTTAACGGCACTATATAAGAGCTGTAGATGTGTGTAATGGCTGTGCCACATGATACAATGGCTGATTTGGCTTGGAGGACATTGCCAATGTGCAATTTAGGTGACAGGGAGGTCTTCAGGGACCGTACTGATGTTCTGGCCCACAATGATCCCCTCTCCTCCTCCAGGAGCTCGCACACTATCACTGTGTGCAAAGATTTACTTATTGGCCTCTCCCTTGAAATCAGACCACTTTTTTAGTATTGAGTCTCAGTGTTCTGTGTGATGATGTTTAATGTCCGTGACAACTTCTGTCGTCTCATTTAGTCACTTGTTAGCTAAACACCCGTTATTAAGACACGTAAGCATTTTTATAATTTAGTTGTTGGACACTTAATGATGTATTTGATGTCATAGAACAAAACGTGTAAATATCTTAAGCCTGTGGTAACCACAGGCCTTATTTCAGGCATTTAACCGAAAATCCATTTAAAAAAACCTCACTGACTTTGAGACGAGGGAACTGGAATTGCAAAAATGAAAAAGTGATTTCAGGGTACTTTAGTACTCGTTACTACACCACTCTATTGCTGACTCCAAGCTGCCCATTACGAGCGCGCCCTCCCTTCCCCTCGTGAATTGCATACTGTATGCATAATATGCTTTTCAGTTACGAGTACTGAACGCACAACATGCTTAGGTCTAATATATTATTCATGATCAGTTACTCAATGATGAAAAGAGGAAATGCATAGCCAGCCAGCCGCTTTGGATCATCTGTCAATAATCCAACCATCCACCATCCAATGACGAACTGAGTGCTGCTGTGTGAGAGAAAGATAATAAACTACAAAAACATTGTGTTGAGTTCTACAAAAGACTTGAGAAACAGTATATTGTAGTGAATGTTTAAGGTGAGCTAAGTTCCTTTTTTGTTGTTAAACTAATAATTTGGCAGCAATTTAAGTGATTTTTGTCCGCTGTTTTTACAGTTTGACTAACTTACTCTCATGGGGCTAAGTTGCACTAGTTAAAATCCTTCATCCATTCAAGCCAAGTCAGTTTGAAGTATTTTAAAGACATTTTCGAACCATTGATAAGCCACGAGGAGCTGAAGGTAATTCATCATTTTGAACTGATGATCCAATGTGTTGGAAATATATTAGGAGTGAGGTAACATTCAGCCTATAGACCAAATAACCATATATTGTTTGTGATGTTTATTGTATCATGTGTTTACTGTTTTTACAGGGTCCAGTGCTGTGACTCCTTTGTTTGTGCAGAAGGGAGAGGATGTGATGCTGAATCTCACAGAAGCTGATGGTCTGGAGGACAGTGCTGTTTTTTGGAACTTCAATAATAAAAGTAGTAATAAAGATTCAGTTTTAGTCAGATGGTTTTCTCGTACTGAACCAGAAGTCCCTTCCAGTCTTCTCACAGGAAGGATTGAGTTTACTGTGAAAAAATACTGTGTGAAACTGAAGAATCTACAAGAGACAGACAGTGGAGTTTATACTGCGCGAGTGATGGGGACTGTTGATTTTGAAACAATAGCTGAATACAGCGTCACAGTTCAAGGTGGGTTTGTTCACATTTGAGACACTAAAATGAAGTTTCTGCTGTCATGTTTCTAAAACGTTTCACACCTTTTTCCCTCCTCAGATCCAGTGTCTCCAGTTAAGCTGACAGTGGACTCTGTGTCCAGCAGCTCAGACTCCTGTAACCTCACTGTGACCTGCAGCACACAGGACTCACACATCAGCAGCACTTTTACATGTCACACCAAAACCTGCAGTCAGGAGGGAGGAGAGAGATCAGAGGTCACGACCTCTGGTGCTTCTCTCACAGTCTACCTGGTGAAAGACTCAGTCACCTGTAACCATAGCAACCAGGTCAGCTGGACCGAAGATGTGACAAAGATTTGGGATTTCTGCCCCCGACATGATGGTAAGACTGAAAAACAAAACAACCAACTGTTAATAATACAATTATAATGGAAATTAAAATGACATCATTAATTTGATTTAATTTTGGCATTTTAAAAATATGCTTTGCAGTCCAAAACTTTTTAGCTTTTTTTGACCTCATCTCAAGACGACCTCTTTTACTGTAAACTGCTGTGAACAATGTTTACTAGGACAGGAAACCCAACAAGTGTACGTGAAGTATTAGTATTAAGTAGGTTATAAAGTTAAACAAGAATTTTCAGTTGGGCTCTAATATTTGATTTTGATTTGCAGAAGGAGCTACCATAATTAACCTCTACCAGAGTGATCTAAAACAGAGACGCTATTTAAATGATTCACTTTTATTTTTAATTAAATTATTCCTTATTACAGATCACTTTTTTACCAACACAGTTGTATAATTAAATTTTTTAAATTACTCGATAAATTAAAATAGAGCAAACAAATATGCATTGATGACTAATGTTCATCAGAATCTTGCAGTAAAGTCACATGACTTATTTCCATTACAGTATGTTAAAAGACAGGCTGGCAAGATGTGGTATCATTTTCTAAACTGGTTTTGTTTATTTTTACAGATCCTAAAGTTCTCAGTAGCAACATTGTTGTCGCTGTGTCTGTTTCCATCATCTTTTTGTTTCTCATCATAATTGCAGCCGCAGGTTGTTGTTATCTTCAATGGAGAAGAAAACGTAAGACTAAGAGTGCATTTTAACAGAATTGCAAAGTAAAATCTACAAAATACTGTTTGTTTATGTTGTCCTAGCTGCCATACACATAAACCCCCTTTGTGTTTGTAGTTACATAATCCACAATATCACAGGCCCTTCACACCATATGGTTAGGAATCCACCACTGTCCACTGTCTACGAAGCCTTTATTTATAGATTCAGTAATAGAAGTAATTATTGCATCTTTTGAATTATTCTATAACCAGAACCGATTTTCACTGTAGAAAAATGAGACATTCTCAGAATTACACTTGTCCTTGTGCTTTAGCCCATTCATCCTTAGCATCAGATCTCAGGTTAGTCAACAACATCGCGCAACATAAAAATCCTACACATAGAGGCTGTTAAATGTGCTGTTGTGCATGTGCATTCAGACTCAATGTAGGTCCACCTCAAGAAATGTAAATGTAATTCAATTAAGTAGCAAAAAAGCTAAAAATCTTAAATTATTTGAAAATGAAGTTCTCAAAATGAATTGTAAATTAAAGCAACATGTATTTTTTTTATGACTGATCTGCAGAAACAACAGAGAGCATCGAAGATGCAGTGTATGCAGTTCCTGAGGTAAGTGTTTATTTCTTTTTAATCCCTTTCAAAAACAACAAAAACAAAGACGGACAAACCAAATGACAGAATTTCAGATTCTGAGTCACTTAACAACTGAGACTGAGTTTAAAGGTCCAGTTTGTAAGAAAGTTTATTTCATGTCAATGTCATTTACATTAGTCCATGTCTTTTGTTGACACATCTACATGCAAGGAAAAATGTTTCTGTAGATCGATTCCTGATGGTGACACTAAAGGTGCCGCTGACAGTATTGTTGTTATACATGTATATAAAGGAAACCTTGATGACTGCTAAACTCTACTGGATAACTGAAAGTTAAATAACATTGGGGTTGTACCAGGATGTTAAAAGACGCAGCTGCTAAGTTCCCATCTTGTGGCCACGTTTACGCACAAGATTCAACCATTAATTAATGGACTGAACAGAACGCAGTCTGGTTATAGAACTGCACTGTTATATGTAACTGTAAATGTGTTTTTTTCTATCGAGTGGTAAAAGTAAACAAAGATGTCGTACACATGTTTTATTTCCAGGTGACATTTACAAAGTAGCTGCTTAACGTGGTGTGGGGCAGCAGGGTTGGTAGGTAGTGGACGAAACCACTGTGAGGCATGAAGGGGGGGCCCAATCTGAAAACTTAAACTCACATTGTTTTGCACACATAATTAGGACAAGATTTCAGTGCATATCAGTTGTTTGTTATTCAAAATTAGAGGGTTTACAGTGACATATACTATTGAAGGGGACAACGCTGTTTTTCCCAGGAAGGGGTGTCTGGACCCCCTTGTCCCCTCTGTGATTGACAGCGTATGGCTGCATGTGACTTCATACGGCGCCAGAAGTTTGTACTTCTGCGTATTCTTACAGAGTGAATGTAGAGAATATTGTGAGCAGAAAACTTTGCACTTGTGTTAAGTGTTTCTGCAAGCCATCTACGTGATTAAAGCATATTATGGTAAAGAGAAATGTTTGCCGAGAACCAGAGATCTTCATTTTTAATCTTAAATCAAATAATGAAAAGGAGACAAATTATAATTTGCAGTGTTTTTACTAACTGCAATGTTCTGTATTTGTTGCCAAAGCAGTGCTTTCTCTATGTGTGTGTGTTTAAGTTGCAGAGTGTTGTTCTCACATTTTTAGACACAGTGAAACCATGTCCCACACCCTCTCTGCTGCTTCATCTAAAATGTGTTTTACAGCCATTTCATGCTTTCTAGGTCATAATACAAATTCATCACACTTGTTATCACTGCAATGATACAGAGGTTTGTAGTTTTCGAAGGATATATGAGCTGATGTTAACCATAGTGAGATTACTTCACATGTTAATACAGTATAATAACACCTTTAGAAATAAAGTGTAAAGTAAAAATTGGAAACAGCTTTTGCTAAAAATGTTTTATCTGATTTATTTACCAGGTGGAAGCTGCAGCCCAACATCTGGATCCAACAAGTGATTCTTCTTCTCCACCCTCTACAGTCTACAGCTTGTTGGAGCCTCACACTGGACATACAAGATCCACTGAGGCGACAGATATTGTGTATTCTACGGTATAAAAGCCTCCCAGGTCCTGAAATGATTCCTCAGTAACTGTACTCCACAAAGTGCAGTTGCTGCAATTTCCAGTTTATATTTATGCGTTGCCAAAGCTGGTGACACACAAATCACACCTTATGTAACCTGCTCTGCTCGGGAAAGACTTTTCTCATACACAAACATTTCTCTGTAAATAGCTGTAAAACAATGAAGAAATGTTACAAAACATCAGACATTCTCAGAAGTTCATCTTTGTTTTATCAGGTTTGAGCTGTGAGATCTAATATAAATTCAAACGTCATGAAAAGTCTTTTTAGTCTATTATCTTTGTACCAGTATTATGGGCTGTCTCAGTCAAGATGAAATCCTGAACCCCAATATTAGGTTTGGATAGATGCATTAATATTTTATATACATTTGTATATTTATGTGGATATACTGTATGAATATATGTGCAATTTTTTTAAGTGTTAAGTGTTTAAGTTTAAATCTTCTTTGTTTTAAAAATGAAACTTGCTGAGCTGCAGAAGTATTTGAAGATGGTAACGGAAAAATTTAAATAGTAAAAAAATGTTGAATCATTTGAGGGAATCTGGTCAAAAACCTTCCTTTGAATGAATGATGGACCATCTTTGAACACTGTATCCAATTCTAGTAAAAATCCTAAGATCAGTGTCGGAAAGTGACAAAATATTTGTCACCTCTATCGTCACCCAGTGGTCCAGGATTATGTCATTTTTCTCAATAGGCTCAATAGTGTTGTACATATGTGGCATCATAGAGTGGTGTAGTCTGTACCTAGAAATCAGTTAGCATTTTTATATTTCTGGGTCCCTCATCTCAAAATCTAAGAATTTTTTTTATTGTTCTTTGGTTAAATGCCTGAAATTAGCTCTGTGGTTACAACAGCCTTAAGATGTTCACAGGTTTTGTTCTTCAACATAAAATACATCATTAAATGTCAGTAACCCTAACAAGTGACTAAATGAGACTACAGAAGTTGTCACAGACATTAAATGTCATCACACCAACACGGAGACTCATCTACTCACTGGTCCGTCTTTACAGGCCGACTTTAGTTACATTTTTTTCTAACTCAACTTTAGATTGATAAATGTATGTATAAGTATGTGTATAGCCTTACGTAGCTCTTCTAGTGATTTAATTTACACTTTGAAAATCACAAAAGTGGTGTTCATCTGTGAAGATTATCTTGCTGAACAAAAGCTGTAAATCTCATAAACGTGTGTTTGCCACAGAGATTATTTTCGGTGATAATCCAAAATCCAATAAAAAAATCTAAATATACAATCCTACAAATACTTTTACATTAACATGAATGCAACATCACTGTTATTTTTTGAGCAAAGTGTCATTAAATATTCATATTTTCCTACAACAGAAGCTCTGATCGATTCTTTTCGGAAAAAAAAAGAAGAAAAAACTCACAATGTTAAATGAGATAACTTAGATTCGATTCATTAGATTTATTGTCATTGCACTGAATACAAGTACAGAGGCAATCAAAAACAGTTAGCAGTATACAAGAAGGGGAACAAAAGTCTGTGACACATAATATTTCAGCTTCTACTTATTCACAAAATCATCAAAAATATAAGAAGAGTTTAAGGCTTTAATAAGTGTCCAGTAATGGTGCATGTAGCACAAACTGCATCACTGAGTTCACCCAAAGATTAAAACATGCTTAAACAAATGTTGGGAATTATAAGTGAACACATGCAATCCTTTTTAGAATATTAGTTGGACCACGTGCAGTAAAGTCTTTTTCTTTTATGTTGTTGGTCTTGATCTTACAAATATAGAGCTTATTTTTGTTTTAACACAACATACCCCAATAGTTATTTCCTAACATGGTCATGTCTGTGCATCATTTAATGTACAAAGTTTCTCTTGTAAAGCGACTGTGTGTATTTTTACATGAAGCATTAACTGCCAAAATGCACAGTGAGAATCTCTGAGGCCTTACGAAAGTGTTGCATCCATTTCCTGCCACATAAAACATTTGCAAAAGCAGATTTTAACAAGTCTAAATCTTGGATTAGTTATATCCGTGTTTGCTGGTCTTCTACCTCGTCTACCTTCATTTCTTGGTGTGTTATCGTCACCAACTGTCGAGGAGCAGAATAATATGAAATCAGCTGCAGGAATGTGCTCGTCCCTCTGTGGGCTTTCCACATGTACAATACAAACAAAACAGGGACTCACACATAAAAAAACAGCTCTACAGTCCTACTAAAGGCAAAAATACTCAGGGTACCTTTAACTCAAGTGTGTGATATGTATGTCAGTGGGGGACTCTTTGTTCATTTTTGCTTCTTGAGCTTCACGTAGACATGAACGCTGATGACGGCAGACACCATGATGATCAGACCAATGGAGAACACGACTGTCTTCAACCGGCACACAGAGATACCAGAGACACACTCTGAACCTGGAACACAACAAGACAGCATCTCACTGATTCAACGATTACTGTCATTAAAACAAGAATTAAATAAAAGTTTACTTCAAAAAAGAAAAAATGCTTATACGCTCTAAGTTTAACTTAACTCCAAACTGTGCTTTATTATCCTCTAGTTGTTTTGTTTTTCAGTCTTACCATTATGTCGGGGGCAGAAATCTTGAATCTTTGTCACATCTTTGGTCCAGCTGACCTGGTTGCTATGGTTACAGGTGGTTGAGTCATTCACCAGGTAGACTCTGAGAGAAGCACCAGAGGTCGTGACCTCTGATCTCTCTCCTCCCTCCTGACTGCAGGTTTTGGTGTCACATGTAAAAGTGCTGCTGATGTGAGAGTCCTGTGTGCTGCAGGTCACAGTGAGGTTACAGGAGTCTGAGCTGCTGGACACAGAGTCCACTGTCAGCTTAACTGGAGACACTGGATCTGAGGTGGGAAAAAGGTGTGAAACGTTTTAGAAACATGACAGCAGAAACTTCATTTTAGTGTCTCAGATGTGAACAAACCCACCTTGAACTGTGACGCTGTATTCAGCTGTTGTTTGAAATACACCCCTGAACACTTGTGCAGTATAAACTCCACTGTCTGTCTCTTGTAGATTCTTCAGTTTCACACAGTATTTTTTCACAGTAAACTCAATCCTTCCTGTGTAACCTGGAGAGACTTTTGGTTCAGTACGAGGAAACCATCTGACTAAAATTGAAACTTTATTAGTACTTCTGTTATTGAAGTTCCAATAAACATCACTGTCCTTCACAACATCAGCTTCTGTGAGATTCAGCATCACATCATCTCCCTTCTGCACAAACACTGGAGTCACAGCACTGGACCCTGTAAACAGTAAACACGTGATACAGTTATTTCATCAGTACTGAACATTATTCCATTTCTCCCCTTCATTTCTGAAATACTGGATCATAATTCAAAATAGGGATGCCCAATAGATATTGGCCTGATGTGGGGAAATTTATATAATTGCTCAAATACAGGCATCTGTTAAAACAATAAATAATATCATTATAAGTGCACCTGATAATATGAAGCCAAATTGCATTCAATGACTCAACAAGCGTGGCATCTACGCACTTTGATACAGTATGAGGCAGGCTGCTCCTCTAACATTGGTTTGCATTTTGTCAATAAACACAGAAAAGAAGAAGTGCAGCACACTGCTGTGTAGACTGCAGAGCCAAACAACATTAAATCATCCATTTTTGCTCTCCACGTTTGAGCCTTCCTCACCTTCAGGTGTGAGTAAGGCTGTTTTTTTTTGTTTTTTTAAAAAGTCAGTTTTTTGGTATCAGCCATGAGAAGCAATTATCAGCAAGTTATCAGTTATAATTATCGGTGATTGGTACTGGTTGGGAAAAAAAAATCCATATTGTGCATCCCTGACTTAAAGCAGGTTTAATTTTTGACCAAATGAAGACGAAGAAGAGATGTTTATTGTAGTTTATCGTAGTTTATCAAAGCTTGGAAAATGTATATTTTCCTATCTTATTGCTCCTGCTGGCGTCCTATTCAGCCTGTTCAAAACGTTCAGCGTTAAGAAGTAGCTTGACCTGAAAACAAAGGGCTTTACCATTATTCTCCAAGTTAATACAACTTTAAATGCACACGAAGAAGTAGAAATATTCACTGTAATGAAACTACTTCATATTTCTCTCCTCTCAAAGTCGAAATCAGTTTTTCTTCTTACATAAGTGATCGCTCAGTTAGTTTAACATTTTTAATATGCCTGCTCACAGCTGTACCTGTTAATAACATTTAATTAGACAGTTTTCTTTTCCTACCTTGTGCCTTTACACAGACCAGCAGTCCCAGTATCACAAAGATGGACATTATAGAGTCTCTGTTCAGTTGTCCTGTCTGACCATTACAGAGTTTTTCCTGTTTTGTTCTCACAGAAACACCACAGTCTTTGTGACAGCTGTGTTTTTCCCATCAAAACCACATAGACTTTCACAATGTCACCATGTTCATGATGTAACGAGTGCCTTCTCTAATTAAGTTCCTCTTTAAGATGTTTTACTGATTTAACACATCCTGTACACTCAAAAAACTCTTTGGATGAACTTAGAAAATACAATTTATTTGGGTTGATTCAACTCATTCATCAGTGTTTATTTTAACTTAATTTAATAGGGTTGATCGTCCTATTTTGAATTAAGTTGTTCAAACCCCAGTTAATCAAGTCAGAACAAACATGCTTAATGCTTAAAGAACACCATTTAATCACATGGAAATACTTTCCATGTTTTAATTAAGGCAATTTTAAGTATTACATTTGAGCTCATACTCAAAAAGGTTATGTTTCAACAAGGTCTACAGTTTAAGTTCAAGGTCTAAGAGATGTTGTCAAAAACTGTATTTCCCAAATGCAACAGAGGCACATTAGGGTTAAAGTGCACAACATACTTCGCGTAACGGTGTCAACATAAGAGAGAGAGCAATTTTTACACTGGTGATTGCTTGAAAACAAGAAATGTACAATCGCTCATTTCATTTAAATGAGAAACTGAATACATCTCAGTACTTTGTATTTAAAGTGCTTAGCCTGATATGCGTTGAGGGTGGAAACAAATGCTTAGAAAATAGCATAATAAATGCAAACACACAGCTGAACTTGCCTTATACTTGTGCTAAGTGCTAACAGAATCATTTCAACTTAGTCTAGTGCCTTCTTTGTGCAGGGTGAAACCTTATGCTATAAGAAAAAATATATCCCGAAACATAATGAGTAGGAACAATGTTTTACACTTGCAAACAACACAAAAATCAAAATGTGTTCACTTCAAAGGGTAGTCATCAGCCAGTTCATCAAGTTCAATCTTAACAGTTTCTCTGGCTGGACATGGACTCAGCTCAAAGGCTCTGAAGTGCCCCCTGTACCACCCAGAAAGCCTTCTCACCATGAAACACAGTCTCTCCTGTAAAACACAAATCTGAAGAATCTCTCCAAAATTGGGCAGTCCACTTGCAGATCCATAAACCACAATCATGCCATTTCTGAAGGTTACACCTTTGCTTGACACACATTTAGTAAGGCGAACATTAGTTGTACCAGGGAAGTTCTGTGCAATAGTCTGTGCTATTTCTTGTTTCAACACATTTACAGGAACTGTTGAGGAATTTGTGATCTCAAGACCAGTTTTTTCAAAACTGGAGGAACTCAGGTGATATGTCATCATTAGCTGATGCTTAATGGCTAGTGAGAGGGGCAGATTTTTAAAGCATTTGGTGTGTTGAGTAACTTGCTTAAAAAAACTATGCTTTGCCTCAAATCGCAGGGTCCTGTGTCCCACAAGAGGACCAAAAGTCCTGATCAGTTGGGGATAGTGCTCCAAATAATGATGTTTTGGTAACAGTTTCACACCAGGAAAGAGTTCTTGATATTTATATCTGTGTTCTGAAGTGTTGCCCCCTCAAGATACGCAACAGACTCATCTGTGTGTGTCGGAGCAACAACAAGCTCTACGATGTCTTTTAAGTCCAATAATATTTGCCGTGCCATTTCACAATCAGGCACCAAATGCCCAATTATAAATGGGAGTGGACTTAGTAAGGCCCAATTTTCATGGGCCTTCCCACCAATCGTCTTTCTTGTTGAAAATGTGTGTAGGATCACATGAGGCTTATTTCCGAAATGCAGGATACATTTGTTTAAGGTTTCAAGATCAAAACATTTCTTGGATATCAGCAATGCCAAACAATGTGCAAGCTCTTCTGGCACTACGCCCTCAAAAATATCATGCATAACATCTGGGAGATATCCTGTATGAACATTGAAGTAGGCAAGAGTTTTACTGATAGCACAGTGACTTTTGACCCCAAAACAGCTTGTGCCATTCTTCTGAGCTGACGCATGAGATTCATGAAGTTCTTTTGTCCTGAGACTAAATAAGCCTGACTTTACCTCTGTGGTTTGAATGTCTGCTTTTGTTCCTGTGCAAAATCGGCAGATATACCCACCAGAAAAGCTCTCATTAAAACCAGCTATGCTGTGAGCGCCCAGGTTATCTGCCACAACAACCTGAATCGTTCCTTTAAGACATTTGCCAAGCAATGGAATGAAAACTCCGTCTTGCTCCTTCATTTTCACATCTTGAAGAAGAGGCTGTAAGACCCTGTCATAGCCATACTTTTTCCACATCATCAGTTTTACACAAGAGTAAAAAAAGTAAATTGACAATAGTGAAGAATGTGAGCCTGGAAGCAAATTACTCAAAGTCCAGTAGATTCTACAAAGCTTATATTTCCTGCGAGAAGTACCCAGAGGATTGCAAACCTTAAAATCATCTACATATAAACTTACCAAAATTCTCAACTCATTCCCTGACAGAAAACTGTTTTCCTGGAAGTGTGAACCATTCTGAGAAGATCTGTAAGTATGTTGCTCACCAGTCGCCCCATTACTCTGCTGTGCTCTATGGTTTTCAATGACTTGAACTACAACATCTCTTTTATTAAAGAGCTGCTGCGAAGACTTCAGTATAGGCACATACTGAAAACGTATTTTTTCCTTGGAATCAAGAATGTACTCAATCGGATCTACCACCTTAAAGCTTTCTTTATAATACTGGCGGAGATGACATGCGCTAAGGGGGCCGCCCTTCCCTATGGCTTTGAGCAAGGGGTTAGATGCGTTGAGAGCATTGGCTACTTCTGTTATAGCAGATTTATCGGATGTGGTATTATGTCTCTGAAACAGATCTTCAAGAACGTCAATCGAGAGGGGCAGAACTTAATAAATAGTGCAGTTCCTCTAGGAACTAATTACATTTTCTGCCTGGCATATGTGCAAAATGCTCTAACTTGAGCAATGCTGCAGCAAAATTTTGCTTAATTACTTCAGGCAAATTATGAGGTCCATTCACATCACCACTTGAACATCCACTGTCTGTTTCAATAACACTGTCATCTGGATTATGTGCTTCTTCCTCAGGATCAACAGATGATTCTTGTGAAATATGAGTGTTTGTAACTACTCCTGGCTTGAAATCTTTCAATGTGTGTTGGTTGTGTTTTCTGTTCTTGTGTGAAAATGTTCCATATATATTTGTTTGAAAACTGTAACCCCCAAACAAACAAGTAACAGTTTTGCTTCTCTTCAGATGAACGCCAATGTGTATAAAATAATCCCTCACTGTATGAAGATCACGACATGCACACAAATGACAACTAAATGTTGACAGTTCCAGGAACTCCTGAGAGTTTTCTTTAGGATGGACTCTACTTAAATTAATGTGCAAAGCATTCTTAACAGGACATGGGCAGTTTGTGTGTAGGCATGGGTAGCGTTGCCTACGACGGTGCTGTAGTCTAATATGTTTTAGTAGCTCATATCTACTAGATAGAGATACACTACATTCCTTACACCTCCACATGCCAGTTGCAGCCAAACACAGAAGAGGGAACTAGGCAAATCAGGTTAAGCTGGAATCTTGTACATAAACAATGGAATCCTGGATGTTGTTACAGTAGCATGGTAAAAGTAGTTAATTACATTAAAGCTACTTCTTTTAACTGAACCAACTTCATTCCAATCTTAATGAGATCGATAAAACTGCCTGTCACACAATTTACAAATTAGATTTTGCTTATTATATTGTATCAATGTGCACTTAGTTATACCATAAATGGGTAATAATGCACTTTACTAACACATCAACATCCTCTGACTTGCACTAATGTACAGTCAACTAATCTGTAGCATACTAACATAATTAAAAAGTGTGCACTCACAAATTGTATATTTCATCGTTATGGATCTTTGGTCACTATTCTAGCTTGCTGCACGTGTTGTTAGCAAAACTATTAAGTGCCTCGAAAGTTACAACACACCTGTGAAAGTTGAGCGACCTTATCGACACGCTTACCACTTGTGTGTTGGTACAGCACTGTACCAACACACAACAGAGAGTGCATCTAAAAGTCTGCCGGTCGGAGTTTGTACGTGCACTACCATGTTGCAAATATCAGTTACATAACAATTAAGTGGTTCAAAAGTTACAACACTCCTGTTGTTACGCCCCATCCAGGGGTGACTGGGACGCAACATGAGTAAGCCCCATTCTCCCCAAGACCCAAGCAGCCACCAGGATGCAAACTTAAGAAAGTAGAAAAAGGATTAATTGATACAACATAAACTGAAGGTTAAGGACTTCAAGGTGGACCTAAGCCAACATAACAAACAATAAGGAATCTAACTCAGAAGAACAACTGACCTGCCAGGAAACAACAAGAACTCAAGAACAAAGGCTGATCTCCCTGACTAGCCAAAAACACAGGAGAAAACAGATAAACCAAAATGACAGTCCACCTCTACAAAGAAAGAGTATAAAATGCTCTGGTGTGGCTGGTTGGATGGTGAGGAGTACAAGCCTTCCAGGCTTCGTTCCCTCCTTGCACTGTTTTTTTTTTAACCTGTGCTAAATAAATAAAAGGAGTGTGCGGGCTTCTGCCTCTCTCTGCCCATCTCCAACACCATCTTGGATCTTATATAGCCGTGGCCCATTTCCGGCAACCAATCAGCTCCCAGCCTGGAAGGTGCCGCACCAATCGGAGTCCGATCAGCAGACTGCACTCACATGTGACAAGAGCAAAAAGAACACACATACACCTGCACACATCACAACAATACTACAACAGTCGTAACACCTGTGAAATCTGAATTTAACTGGTAACGAAGGAAAGTCACTTGACCAACGTTGAAATGCAGCTCCTGGCATGATCTAAAAGGATCAGAGGAATAAATACAAAGACGATGACCTCAAGGTCTCACACAACTGGTGGGAGTTGGAGCGACATGCTGGATTCTTCTGATATTAAATCCTCTATTTTATACATTGTTATAGAAAGCCTTCATAATGAAGGCTTCATTGTCATTACACAGTGTTCAACAAAATTTCAGTGCCACTCCTCAGTGGTCATACAAATAAAAACAGCAGTTCACAGTAAATGACAACTCAAACACACAAAGTATAAAATCAAGTAAGTAGGTAAAAGTATCAAGTATAAAAACAACTGTAAGAACAGTTATGAATGATAATTGTTTTTATACTTTCTACTTTTACCTACTTACTTGATACTTTGAGTCGCACAAAAAGAGAAACTTATGATTTAGTAGGCGAATCAGTAATTAATGAGTAGTAGCTAGTTTGTGCCTCTCAGCGGCTGGTTCATAGTGATCAGGAGTAACTCATGAAGAAAGTGTTCAGTATGTCCAATCAGATATTTATGAAACTTATCATTACCTAATGATTCATTAACATAGTATCTCCCAGTCCAAGTCTGTTCTCTAGTAACTTATTATTATCTATATAGTCCTTGAATTACAGTTATTCAGAAATTAACAATTAATTGATTATCAAGTCGTTTCTGATTATTCCTCACTTGCTCTTTAGAAGCTATTCACATTTTTCTGTACTCTATCATGAAGTGTTATCATTGTTTCTAGCAATAGAATTTAATTTATCCTTTTGAAAATTAACTTTAGAATCAAATACTTTTACATTAACACGAATGAAACATCACTGTTATTTTTGAGCAGTGTCATTAAATATTTATATTTTCCTACAGCAGAAGCTCTGATCGATTCTTTTCTAAGAAAAAAGAAAAAACTCACAATATTAAATGAGATTTCTTAGATTTGATTCATTCAGTTTATTGTTATTGCACTGAATACAAGTACAGAGGCAATGAAATACAGTTAGCAGTATACAAGAGGTGGAAAAAAAGTCTGTGACACAAAATATTTCAGCTTCTACTTATTCACAAAATCATCAAAAATATAAGAAGAGTTTAAAGGTGCTATTTGTAAAAACAAGTTGATTTTTTAATCCCATTCCCAACTCATCAAAACTGACGCTTTGGGATGTTGGCCGACCCATCCTACAATCGCAGAGTGTCATTACTTGACAAGCTGGGAATGAGTCTCAAAAATGTACTTTTCTTACAAATATCACCTTTAAGGCTTTAATTAGCATCCAATAATGGTGCATGTACCACAAACTGCATCACTGAGTTCACCCAAAGATTAAAATATGCTTAAACAAATGTTGGGAATTATAAGTGAACACTCCTTTTTAGAATATTATGAGTTGGACCACGTGCAGTAAAGTCTTTTTCTTTTATGTTGTTGGTCTTGATCTGACAAATATAGAACTTTTTTTTGTTTAAATACAACATACCCCAATAGTATTTCCTAACATGGTCATGTCTGTGCATCATTTAATGTACAAAGTTTCTCTTGTAAAGCGACTCTGTATATTTTTACATGAAGCATTAACTGCCAAAATGCACAGTGAGAATCTCTGAGGCCTTAAGAAAGTGTTGCATCCATTTCCTGCCACATAAAACATTTGCAAAAGCAGATTTTAACAAGTCTAAATCTTGGATTAGTTATATCCGTGTTTGCTGGTCTTCTACCTCGTCTACCTTCATTTCTTGGTGTGTTATCGCCACCAACTGTCGATGAGCAGAATAACATGAAATCAGCTGCAGGAATGTGCTCGTCCCTCTGTGGGCTTTCCACATGCACAATACAAACAAAACAGGGACTCACACATAAAAAAACAGCTCTACAGTCCTACTAAAGGCAAAAATACTCAGGGTACCTTTAACTCAAGTGTGTGATATGTATGTCGGTGGAGGACTCTTTGTTCATTTTTGCTTCTTGCTTCTTCACGTAGACATGAACGCTGATGATGACGGACACCATGATGATCAGACCAATGGAGAACACGACTGTCTTCAGCCGGCACACAGAGATACCAGAGACACACTCTGAACCTGGAACACAACAAAACAGCATCTCACTGATTCAACAATTACTATCATTAAAACAAGAATCATATAAAATGTACTTTAAAAAAGAAAATGCATATACGCTCTCAGTTTAACTTAAAGGATAACTACCGTTTTTTATAACCTGGACCTTTTTTCTAGCAAAATATATGATCATTTACTCACCCAGATAACTTTGGTGTCATTTGAAGTTGTTCGGACGAAATTAGATGCGGTGTAGCGCCGATATATCCATATAATGCGAGTGACGGGGCACCGAAGCGCAGCCTTTATGAGCATTATCTGCCACGAAACTAGTTCATTTCACCAATATTTTGTTACGATACGCTAGTGCTATTGCCCTCTGAGTCTGGGCTCGTCTATTGTCAACATCCGGGGTCTGTAGGTTGCCCTACTACCTCTGACCTGGAGGATGTCGTCTCTGAGCTGCGCGTGCACCCACGGCAGCCCGGCTTGTTTACCTGTAGCTGCTACTGCTAGTTTGACCCCGGATGTTGATAACGGACGAGCCCGGACTCAGAGGGGAATGGCTCTAGCGTATCAAGACAAAATATTAGTGAAATGAACTAGTTTCGTGGCAGATAATGCGCTATACAGAGGATGCGCTTCGGTGCCCGGATCACTCGCATTATATGGATATATCGGCGCTACACCGCAATTAATTTCGTCCGAACAACTTCAAATGACACCAAAGTTATCTGGGTGAGTAAATGATCATATATTTTGCTAGAAATAAGGTCCAGGTTGTAAAAAACGGTAGTTATCCTTTAACTCCAAACTGTGCTTTATTATCCACTGGTTGTTTTGTTTTTCAGTCTTACCATCATGTCGGGGGCAGAAATCTTGAATCTTTGTCATGTTTTTGGTCCAGCTGACCTGGTTGCTATGGTTACAGGCAATTGAGTCATTCACCAGGTAGACTCTGAGAGAAGCACCAGAGGTCGTGACCTCTGATCTCTCTGCTCCCTCCTGACTGCAGGTTTTGGTGTCACATGTAAAAGTGCTGCTGATGTGAGAGTCCTGTGTGCTGCAGGTCACAGTGAGGTTACAGGAGTCTGAGCTGCTGGACACAGAGTCCACTGTCAGCTTAACTGGAGACACTGGATCTGAGGAGGGGAAAAGGTGTGAAACGTTTTAGAAACATGAAAGCAGAAACTTCATTTTAGTGTCTCAGATGTGAACAAACCCACCTTGAACTGTGACGCTGTATTCAGCTCTTGTTTGTAAATCAACATCCCCCATCACTCGTGCAGTATAAACTCCACTGTCTGTCTCTTGTAGATTCTTCAGTTTCACACAGTATTTTTTCACAGTAAACTCAATCCTTCCTGTGTAACCTGGAGAGACTTCTGGTTCAGTACGAGGAAACCATCTGACTAAAAATGATTCTTTATTACTACTTTTATTATTGAAGTTCCAATAAACAGCACTGTTCTCCAGACCATCAGCTTCTGTGAGATTCAGCATCACATCCTCTCCCTTCTGCACAAACAAAGGAGTCACAGCACTGGACCCTGTAAACAGTAAACACACGATACAGTTATTTCATCAGAAATGAAGGGGAGAAATAGAATAATGTTCAGTTTATTCCATTTCTCCCCTTCATTTCTGAAATACTGGATCATAATGAAGCCAAATTGCATTCAATGACTCAACAAGCACGCATCTACGCTCTCCGATAGAATATGAGGCAGGCTGCATCTCTAACATTGGTTTGCATTTTGTCAATAAGCACCGAAAAGTGCAGCACACTGCTGTGTAGACTGCAGAGCCAAACAACATTAACTCATTCATTTTTGCTCTCCACGTTTGAGCCTTCCTCACCCTCAGGTGTGAGTAAACTACAGGTTAGGAACATTTTTTAAAAAAAAAAAGGAAAAAAAAGTTAATCATCAGTCAGCTTATTGATATCAGCCATGAGAAGCATTTTTTTGTATTGGTTGAAAATACAATATATTGTGCATCCCTGATTTAAAGCAGGTTTAATTTTTGACCAAATGAAGACGAAGAAGAGATGTTTATCATATTTTATCATATTTTATCAAAGCCTGGAAAATGTATATTTTCCTATCTTATTGCTCCTGCTGGCGTCCTATTCAGCCTGTTCAAAACGTTCAACGATAAGACATTGCTTGACATGAAAACTATGGGCTTTACCATTATTCTCCAAGTTAATA
Organism: Pagrus pagrus; assembly: GCF_965226575.1. Taxonomy (NCBI): domain Eukaryota; kingdom Metazoa; phylum Chordata; class Actinopteri; order Spariformes; family Sparidae; genus Pagrus; species Pagrus pagrus. The sequence goes on from NC_140196.1 coordinate 18,279,159, forward strand.
CAACTTTAAATGCACACAAAGAAGCAGGAATATTCACTGTAATGAAATCAGTTAATGTTTCTCTCCTCTCAAAGTCTTAGAAATAAGTTTTTCTTCTTACATAAGTGATCGCTCAGTTAATTTTTAATATGCCTGCTCACAGCTGTATCTGTTAATAACATTTAATTAGACAGTTTTCTTTTCCTACCTTGTGCCTTTACACAGACCAGCAGTCCCTGTATCACAAAGATGGACATTATAGAGTCTCTGTTCAGTTGTCCTGTCTGACCGTTATGATGTGTGTCTTGTGTTCTGTTCTAACAGAAACACCACAGGGTTAAAGTCTTTGTGACAGCTGTGTTTTTCCTGTCAAAACCACATTGACTTTCAGAAAGTCACCATGTTCATGATGTGAATGAGTAACTTCTCTAATTAAGTTCCTCTTTAAGCTGTTTTTCTGCTTTAACACACCCTGTAAGTTTCTTCCGAATAACTTGAATAAATAAAATCACTTTATTTATGTGTCATTTGTTCACTTCAGAGGAACTAGTTCTGCACGTTGCACCAGAGTTCGCTTATTTTTCATCTTTGGTCCCTGAAACAACAGTTATTTGACAGAAAACAAAGAAAGAAAAAACACTAAAATGATAAAATAAATTAAATTTACAAAATACTGTGAATTTTACTGTGTAATTGTTGTATCACTTCAGGTTTTGTTTCACTTTAACACTTAAATTAAGCTTGGTGGCTAAATGCACTTGCACCACTTCCTCTCTCTCACGCCTCTTGCATTTTCCGATTACTCAGAAACATGACAGACAGTGGTGGTAAACTGTAAATGCTGCCACTGAAATTGTGTGTGAGATTATTTTATACATTTTGATATTTGAATAAGATCAATAATGATAATTAATTAATAATGCGCATTTCAAAGTGCTTTGTTGAGACATGTTTGATAGATACTTGATGATTTTTAGTCTGGACCAAAGCGATGGACTGAACGACATTGTCATCCATAAAAGCACGGCACTAGTGTGTCAGTGGTGGACTCACTTGCCCTCCCTGCTGCCCGCATCTTTGAAAAAATGCCCTACTGGATGTCCCTATGATAGATAAAACATGATAAAGTGCCCTCTGGAGTGACCTTCCAGTCAAATAGATAGTTCCCGTGTGTTTTATTACAGAGGTGCAGTTATAATCACATGCCCCACCACATGCAGCTGGTGCTCTTTTTATTTTTTTCACACCTGCCGCTCAAACATCCTGAGTCCACCCCTGCCTGATGTATACAAATATGAGAAAACTAAATCATGCAGCTAATAGGAGCTGGTATATGGCTGTGCAGCATGTAGCTATAAACATGTGAAGCAGGTTGATAAAGAGTCAGAATGCTTAGCAAAACTTACTCACGGATACACAAGAAGTGAAGCTCAACATGCCAGTTGCAAGATGCAATGACGTGATTAAGGAAGTGGTTTTTAGTTTGTCACTCTGGACATCACCGCATAACATCTGTCTCATCTGTTTTCCTCTCCTCTACACAGGCCACCAGTTACATTCAGGTTTTAGTTTTGGTTTTACTGGGTAAAACCTTTAGTATACTGGATTATACTGGTACATTTTGCTACAATGCATTGCAGATATTTAAAACTTTTATCAGACTTACTCTGCGGTAGTGTTCCTCTCAGGGTGGGGCGGACCACAGGCTGTCTGAGGGGCAGGGCAGAAAAAAAAAAAAAATGGATGCACTTTGCAACCCAATCGCCAGAATAAATGTTAGCAATGTACATTTCTGCAAACTTGACATTTAATTTCTCTCAATCTTATGTTGTCACCTGTTTTGGTCAACACAAAATTGTCCCAAGGTCAACTCTTGAACTGCCATCTACCACCGTCCCCTTCACTTCCTGAAGAAAAGTTAGGCATAAACATGTAACATGAACATGGTATTACATGATTTGTAGTAATGTCATTATAGTATGTACACTGTGACACATAGTAATATGAACGAATCAGTCGTTTGCAAAATTATAAATGCCAAGATTTCATCCTGGCGACTGGGCTGCACCCTGTCACGTTTGTGTGGCTCTTTGGGGTATTTAGTCCATCAGTGCGAGAAATCAGCTGTTGAAATTAAATTTAAATTGTTATTTAAACCAAATTATATACAGTATATCCACTGGGTTTGCATCATATTTTCCTGTTTTATTCCTCTTTAACCCCGCTCCAGTTCATCCTTGACATTTCGGTTCCATTTACAATTTTGTATGTGAAGCACATTGGGAAGTAGTTTTTGTTATATTTCTGGTGATAATAGCATGAATTCCAGTCCCTTGTGTTTTGCGTATCACAACATCTGACAGTGTTTACAGTGCGAGGAGGTTCTCTTTTGACAGTCCCAGCATGAATCACTTTAATCTGACTTACAGTAAGAAGTGAGTGAGAAGGAGCCAAATCTGTCGAACAAACAATGACAGATTTTGCTTCCATGCATCATCTGCATTTTGATTACATAAAAGTCACTCATAATCGTTCCCAATCCGCAACCCAGAGACCTCAAACCAAGAACAAATCTCCCTTTGCTTCACTCCAGGTAGGAATGCCAGCATGATGTCTTCCAACAGAATACCAAACGTTTGTGCTTATCTTGCCAATTTGCTGCGTTTTGCTGCTCTTCTGTTGATCTATCTGCCGTCAATGTGAACTCGCAGACGCTGCATGAGTTTAAGGAAGTGCTTTAAAGCACCAAACTCTGTCTGTCTATTTTAAAGGCCAGACTCCTGCCCTGCCAAAGCCTGGACTTAAACCAGAGCAGCTCACAGACATGCTGGTCTGTTTTTAGCCTCATCAGATGCATCTATAAACTCTTTGTGAACGAAGAGGCTTTAGCAGCATTAACACTGAGGACGAATAATCTGCCAACAGTTCTCACTGATCGGCCAGGGATTTTTACACCATGACTCAAATAATCCATCTTCAAATAGAGGAAGGATGCAACTTGGATCATATTGTGAATACATTTGCATCATAAAATGCTGATATGTGGGATGTCAACTTCCGCAAAAGAACGATTGCTATAAATCCAGGAATCCTCATTGTTTTCCACGTAAGTTATTCATGTAGGGTAAACTAGATCTGCTTATAGTTTGATGTTTTTTCAGCTTGCAAACCTTTTCCTTATACATGCCATCCAGAAATTTAAAACAATGTTATAACACGTTTTCAGCGACTAACTAACTAACTTATGAATTCTGTTTATCTTAACCATAGGACGTATCAAAATATGTCATGTCTCACGAGTTTCATGGTTGGCCCATAGATTAAAGGTCGATCAGTGTGATGTATGAGGCTTTCTGAGTGTATGGAGAAAGGTCAGTGTTGATTGGACATGTAGAAGTTGAGGTATTTAGATGTTTGGGATCGACCTTTAACTTCAGCATTCCTATAAGCTAATTTTCAGAGACAAAAAGAATTGTTCCTGCGTGTTTAATCAAAATCAGTCCAGGTCAGGGAGGGTTTTAGCATTGATTTATTAAACATGTACATGGCTGCTGAAGTGCAAGACTATTATACACATATATTTTTGATGGGCGTCATTAGAGTGAAATTTTATCCCATCGCTCTTTGCATGCACTCTGCACCATTATCCACCCATGTTAAAGGTGCAGTTTGCAAGAAATTGCCAGAATTTTAGTTTAAAAGATTCAACTAATGAATTAACATTATCAACAGAATGTAAAGAAACAGCAGTGTTGACGTTATGTTGAACATGTAGCCTATTTGTCGGGTTCATTGCAGAGAAACTGGACCCAGATGAGAGAGGTGGAGAAACACAGGTGGAACAAGTAGAGGAAACAAGATGACTGGGGAGGAGCTGATAGGCTTGGAAAAACACTAGGAACAGTGAAGGGCTACTGAGGGTGATGCAGCGCAGGTGTGGAGGGAAATGAGACTGAGGAGGAACACAGGAACACAAGAGGGGAACAGAGCAACAGACACCACGAAAACCCAGAAATGACAGGACCATGACAGTATTGTCTTGCATGCTAACCAGCTAGCCATGGCCTGGCTTGTCTCATAATAATACTTTGTACCTCAACAGATGCTTATTGTTATTATTCTAATTCTTATTATTTTATTTTCTCTTTATCCGTTTGTCTGTCTGCTTGCTTTTCTCTAATTTAATCCAATTGAGTCCAATAGTATCAAGAAACTCACAAAATGTTAAGGAAGTAAATATTGTTGCACCTATTTTCCTTACTAAACAGGCAAAATACAACCGTGCACCGTTCATTATATATAACGACCGAAATGTTGGGCTGCAGTAAGTCCTTTCTCATGATGTACTTCTTGCTTGTTTGATCAAATATTTATTGTAAACCGCAGACTGCCCTCCAGCTCGATTCCTTCATTCTCCTCAGAGATTTGAAAGCTTTACTGTTTGATATATTTATGACTCTTGAATGTTTTTGATGCATTATCTATCATTTGAATGTTGCTTGTCCGGCCTGATTTGTTGTTCGTGTGGTTGTCGGAGTGTGAATGTTGATGCAAGTGAGAAAAAATGATTAAATAACATACCAGTTTTCCAGCACAGACTTTAAAGCTCTGGCTGTTCGTTTTAAATTTTGACCAGATCACACATCATTTGGCCTGTATATTATTATTGGTTTTCTTTTTCCTCGTATACATCCTTTTCTTTTGGAGGTTGTTTTTCCTTTCTTAAGCTCTAAATTAGTTTGAGGGTTTTCTTTTTTGTTGCTATGAATGAAACATTTATTATTTGTAACTTTTTTTGACGCAGGCTGTCCAACTTGCTCGCCAAACTATACAAACACCTCAATTTAAGTGTATAGTCATGCCATACAACATTAGAAAGGTCAGATTCTTGTGATTCCATTCATGCAAACCATTTCATGATCAAACCCCATCAGCAAGGTACAATAAACAAACAAGCTAACAAACAAGCATGTACAAAGTTTTGCCAGCTCACCAATTAAGTGTCGGGGTGTTTCAGTACAGCATCAAGCGCCAACAAAAGCTATCTTCTCTTGTTTATATATGTAACATATACGTGATATTGTTAATACATTTGCACTTGGACCATGTAAGACTGTATAATCAGGACTTACTGAATCTGCAGGGTTATTTTTGCATTATAACATGTAGGCAAGAAAAAACAAATAGTTCAGTGTGTTTAAACTCCTATAGATTAATGCCAGAAGCACTTACACAGCTTTAGTTCATAATCTTTCAAAAGAGCCCAAAACCATGTCTGTACTCCAAATGGTTCAATGGTTCAGCTTTGAATTTTGAAAAAACATTTTAGGCTCTTTTTAGATGCATTTCCAGGAACAAGAAGAGATTAAAATATATCGACTATTGACATGAAAAATCCGGTATGAACAACTTTCATCCAAACATCCTGTCATTGGCAACATGCTCCTGAAAAGCATGTCTGCAAAACCCTAATTTGTAATCAAGTCATGTCCAAAGTGTCTGTCTCTTTTCTTCTGTCCCTGACCCAACAGTCCACGTCAGTACAGTTACACCAAGGACATCTATTACGAGTCACATTATCCTCTGGTTCAGTAATAAATAATTGCCTACATCCCAATTTACTCCCTTCCCTTCCTTTCCAAGCAACACTCGATGCCGCTCCCCCACCACAAGATGGCGACAGCCCCAAGCAGAAAAACCCAACCAGCCACTTGACAACTTCTCTGCCTCGGAGACACAAAGCCAGTGACATCATCTGCGGAGGGACAGAGGGTGTGCGAAGGACAAATGTCTTGAAATGCATTACATCATTCTCCACTAATATGATAATATATCTCAGGCGCCGAGTGCGGTGCCAAGTATGAGAGGGGCCATAATCCATACAACGACCGCTTCAAATGTGAACAAGAGGATAAAATGGAAGTGGTGGTGAAGGAGGAGGAGGAGGAGGGGGGTCCATGGCTGGAGTCTGGGGTGCAGCGCTGAAGGTTATTCCAGACATTATTCCTCAATGAGAGCAGGAGGAGAGAGGAGACGATAATCACTATTACACACTAAGTAAAGATGAGCAAGGGAGGCTGTAGTGCTTCCCGTCTGTCTTCTGTCCTTGCCTGTCTTTTTTCTGCCGTATCTGTTATTTCTTTCTTGCTTTTTCTCTCATTTTTCCTGTCATTCAAAAGAGAGGAGAGGAGGACTGAGGAGAAGCAATGAGAGGAAGACGGGTGAGAGAAAGGTGGCAGAGAGGAGGACTGAGGTGTGGAACAAGGTGTAGGAGAGTAAGAGTGACTGAGGAGAAGAAGGTGAAAGAATGAGAAAAGGAAAAAAGGAGGACAGAGAGGAAGATTGGACGAGGAGGGAAAGGCTGGAGAGGCGAGAGTGGAACTGTCAAGAGCTCCTGCAAAATGTGAACAGAGGAGAGAGGATGACTGGGGAGAAAAGGGAGAGGGAGGAAAAAGTTGCTGTGATGTGAGAAGGACTGACAACATGAGGTGAGGGAAGAGGAGGGAAATGGTAATAGGAGAGGTGAAAGGAGGACGGGAGAGGAGAAGAGGGACTGAAGGGGGTTGGGAAAAGGAGGATTGGGATGAAAAGAGGGAGAAAAAAGGAGAGCAGCAGAGGGCTGGAGATGTGGGAGGAGGACTGACAGTATGAGGTGAGGAGGTGAACAGGAAAAAGGGAGATGAGGAGTAAAGAGAGAAGGGGAAGACAAAAAGAGAGGGGAGGTGAAGGAAGGACTGAGGAGGTGTAGCTGGAAGAGGAGAGCGGAGGAATGGGGGATGAAAGGTGGATTGAAGGGAGAAGGGAAGAAGAAGGAGGAGGAAAAGAAACAGGAAAAGAAGAAGAAGAAGAAGGAGAAGGAGGAGGAGGAGAAGAAGCAGAAGAAGAAGAAGAAGAAGAAGCAGAAGAAGAAGAAACTCCTGAATCAGAAAGAACTGACAGGAGAATCGAGAATAGATGTGATAGCGTGACTGAAGAGAAGAAATGAGAAGAAAGGAGTGGAGAGTGCGAAGCAAAGAAAAGGAGAGAAAACAGAGGAGTGATGAGAGAGACTTCTGGTGAGAGGAGATGGAAAAAGAAAAGGAAAAGGCTCAAGGTGAGAGAAGGTGAATGCGAGGTGAATGGATGAGAGGAGAGGAGAGGAGAGGAGAGGAGAAGGGGACAGTGAGAGGAAAGATCTTCTGAGGACATTAGGAGAATATTATATGTGAAGAGGAGAGAAAAGAGGAAGTGGAGAAAGACAGGAGCAAAGCAAGACATTGGGATAAAGGTAAAGACATTAGGCAGAAGGGAGGAGAGAAAAGTAGAGGTGGAATAGAACAGGAGGAGAAAGAAGGGGACAGACAAGAAATGAGTTTTCCATGAGAGGTGAGACTGAGACTCTGCAGACGCTTGTCTCGGCTCTGCTGTCACACTCAGGTAAAAACACCTCCTGCCTGTGTGCTATACATAGAGACACGCTTACTCTCAACTTTAGCTGCTCGACGTGAAGAAGCAGTCATTCGTACTTTGACCTAAATAAACAGAAGTATGTGTGATGCACAAACTTCTGTCAAAGTAAAAGCGCTGAAACCTGGAGCCTGCCTCACAAAAATACCAAACATAATTTAATAAAATGAACCCTCCGTAAACCGGGTGTCAACATTGTGAATGAAGGCAAAATAAAGGAGCCTCTGCTGCTGTTCTTATGAAAGCCGTGTCTTGTTTTATTTTCTATAATACTGTGGAAAAATAATTACATACAATTTGAAACAAAAAAAAGAACAGAAATTAAACAGAAACATGAAAATAAAGGAACATTTTAATAATATCTTGTATGTTTTGTACAGTTTTTTCTTGAATAAAAGGGATAAACAGGTAATCAAACCCAACATGAACAGAATACACATGTGACCAATATATAGGGATAAAAATAAAGAATTGGAGTATGGAGAATATATGGTTACTGTTCCTCTCTCACCCACATGCACACCTCCACTTGAAACACTTTCAAGTGCAATATGGAATCCTTCCCACCGCACTGATCGTCGTCTTCACATGTTCACGGTACCGAGCCGAACATCAATTAATCCTGTTCACTCGTGCAGCTGTTTCGGAGAGCTGACAGGCTCAGCAGCTGGATGAGGGGCGAGCGGACACGCTCAGCGCCATCCTCGTGTCCTAAGGCCACGCAATGTCTCCTTCACTCCGTCTTACCAGCTGTCCTGCTTTGTACTAGGGTTTGACTGATGTGGCGACAATATCCTTCAAAATATACTCGTTTTGTTCCAGAAGCGTTTCCAGTTTAATCCAATTTACAGGGTGGAGATGCCTTCAAAGTGTCAGTTTACAACAAAATGTAGATCAAGTTCTGTGGCTCTGTGAGGCAGTTTAGAGTTACAATCCTTCAGATTTGAGTCCTGGTCTTGTTCAAAACAATGTATTTATAGAACACTAGTAAGTCTGTCATCCTGGTAATGTTTTCAGTTGCGAGTGACGGACCCCCTCACTTTCTGCAAAAGTTTTAGTTGACCAAAAAGCTGCAGTAACGGTTGCTAGGATCAATTATCGTTTATGACGCTGCAAAGAGTTATAGCTTCAAAAGCGCAGTATGATTCCTGCCACTAGGGGTCTCTCAATCAAAACAAAACAAAAGATGAACATAGCGTGAGATCATGGGAGTAGTTGTCTTTGGTGAAAATGTATCAAGGTGACTCAGATACAAATTTTCACAGACGAGGTAATGTATTAAAATGTTATTAATGTTACGTATATACTCATTCGGCAACTTCCACACTCGCTGATCCTCTCCCGGAAGTTATAGCGATAAGCGACAGGCGACCAAATGAAACTCACCATTAGCTCGAATAAAAAAACAGATTTCTCTGGTTTGAACATTGTTGGAAAAATTTGTTACAACGTTACATATTTTATCTTTGCAAGTCAACTTGCAACAAAAGTTAAGCTGCATCAATTTCATCCACGCGTGTTGTTTGTCTCTACTCTACCAGCTACTGTAGGCGTCGGGCTAAAGCAGGCACAGGAAGATGATGCAACCGCCCTTTATCGCACCTACGAAGCTCCGATCCGTCTATTATTTTTGAAGCTGAACGGGGCTCCGCCTCCAACGCCGTGTCCAGATTTAATGTAACGTCCTTGCTGCCACATTGCCACAAAATCTGATATTGTGACAGCCTAGACCCAAAAATGTCTGACACTTTGAAGGAAATGTGTCTGTGCACCTGCCTCTGCCTTTTCTTGTGAGTGGATACACAATTTGAATCCTGTGCTGAGAAGGCGGACCCCGCCAGTAACATTGAAAGCACCGACAGAATGCAAGTACATTAAATGGTTATTTTGATGCCGTTTTGATATTGTAAAAAGGGTCACAGATTGAGTTTGATTTCATAGAAATCTTAAAGATTGTAACTTTCATAACAATTAGGTAGAATTCTGCCTTCAACTAGCATAATTCACAAAAATAATTGTGAATATAATTTGTAAAGGAAATCAAACTTTAACGCAGGTTTTTCCGATTATTTATCTGTAGCTGTGATCAGGAAGAAGCAGGTAATGACATTACTGGTTATCAATTTTATATTTGCTCAGTCAACAATCAGTCAAACCCCAGTTTCTTCAGTTCCAGTGGTCCCAATACATTTATAATGGAGTGCTCACAACCTTCCCTACTCGGGCTCTGATTGGCTGGTGCTCGTTTCCTTCATCGGTTGGGTTGTCAGGTTTGGACATGAGGAGTTAGATTGGTTAGGGTTAGAGTAAGAATATCAGGGTAAGTCAATCAGAGGCAGAGCAGGGCAGGTCATCCCTTCGCCATCCTGGGAAAAAAAAAAAATATACCGGCTGCCAACACACATGCTCACACACACATGCATGTTCACAGATGGATACACACAGTACATGTGCACGTATGGAGACGCAAACAGGTAGAACACACGCACACGCTCACATAAACGCATAAACACAAATCGCTGCTGCATTTGTTTGTCTGCTCAGTTCTTTTTTTGTGTGTGTGGTTTTTTTTTTTGCACAGTCTTTTGGCACTCACTGAAGACTCCAAAAGGTAAAAACGGACACCGAGCCACTCGAGTCAGTCTTGGCCAGGGCCGGTGCAGCACAGCACAGCATGGAACAGAGCAGTTAGCTGTGGGTCTGGCCTGGTTCTAGCCTGGGTTGGCCTAGTTCAGACAGAGTTTTGGCTATTTGTGGCCTGGCTGAGCAGTCGTTTGGCCACAGACACACACGACCCCTCTCTCTTTTTTCGCTGGGTTGATTAATCAGAGCCCCCTTATCTGATGCATACAAAATAAAGTAAAATACTGTATATAAAAGTTTAAGCACACACTTACTGTATAACCATTTCTTCCACTGGTGATGTAACACCACAAAGTAATACCAAGAAAATAATATTCAAAATACTGATTTTCATAGAAAGAAAGAAAAGCACACTGAGGATGATGTCATGAGCTCATGAAGCTATATATTCTCTAGAAACAGACTCCTGACCCCCCAACAAACACACATTAATGCAAGCTAGATTGCTATACCTACTCCATATGTTATCATCATGAAGAAAGCAATGAGAGAAAAGGTTTGCCATGTCGTGATGAGCTTTTTCCTTCATGAAAAGACAGGTTCAACCTCTAAATTTGGAAGCCGGTAGGTGGCCTTTTTTTAATATGACACAGGGGAGAGAGCAGAGAGTAAAACGTAGGATCAGTACTTCTGTGGGAAATAAGAGAAAATGAATAACTTAGTGGAACAAACACTTCCTTTCTAAACCACATTTTTGAAGCAAATCTAAACAATTGCTTTGCATTTTTTGGCATTTACATACTACTCCCCGCTGTCAACAGACTGAACAGTCAAGAGGTAACGACGAAGTACCTGGATGACCCGGCTGTGTATCTGTTGGCCTCAGTACCTCCCCCCGTGTCAAATTTACTCATTCTACACAAGGTCATAACGACATTTCAAGTCAGATGCAAAATACTGCGCGGCTACAACTCTGTAAAAAGGTTGTAAAGAGGTAATAGTATGCAGTACCAAGGCTGTGATAACCATATAAATTTAAAAGGGTGCTCCATCTGCCGTTCTTCTCCCTATAACTGCTGAAACGGTTTATATAGTGACCTTGGAGCTACAAGGTTCCATCTGATATTCTAATCAGAAATGGCGAGGCTGTGGGTTCCTTTCTGAAAGTGTTTATTCAAAATAGGGGCAATAAATACAATTTTTACTGCCCCTTAGCACAAAATTACCATAATATACTGTATCTGTGCGGGGTTGATAGGGTGGCTGATAAGTTTAAAGACTCAATGATTACCTCTTTCTGGCTTCACTCTGCAGCCTCGGGTCTCCTGTAAAGCACTGTCTCACCTGCTGTAATTCTTAACTGCTCAAAAATGTATAGCAGGGAGAGAAGTGTCTTTGTTGCATAATATCCAATAAAGCATATGTGCCCACGAGAAAGTAAGAATAGAATGTTGAAGCGATTCCTGCCTGGTTGCAAAGTTGCATTAGCGACAGAACCTTATAATTCCAAACTCAGTATACAGTAAAGACTGATGCTGCCGCTGTGGAGCCGACACATGATTGTCACCGTAATAAGGTGAGGTTGTGCGATGGTACGATGAAAACTGCCATCCAATCTCACTAACAAAGCTCAGAGTGCAAACATGAGCCAGTTCTGCTGAACAACTGGTGGGAACTTTATGGCAGACGCACCAAATGTTTCTCAGTGATCTCACTTGAGCACGAGTAGCTGCTTTAGACAAGTGTTTTCGGCGCCGTGTTCACACTGCGAGCAACATTATGAGTAAGTGGCTGGAGGTCAAATGATATACATATGAGAAATACCTCACTTAAGTTGGGAAAAAGTGAACATGTTTTGCTCACAGCTCATCAGCAGCCAATCAGATGTCTGTGTTTGCTTCCCTAAAGATGTGATGTTGTAACAAGAGATTTTTTTCTCATGGGGAGCACTAAATGTAGCGGTCACAAGCTTTTAGTTCACTTTTACTGTGAAATTAATGTCTTAACACTGATGCTTGGTCAATGGTTGCATCCAGTGTTGGTAATCAAGTTGTTGGTGAGCTCTAAAATTGGTTTGGAAAAGTAAGTCTTCCTTTTATTAACTTCTTATATTTTAATATCTGGACAGAAAAGTATATATCATCAACCCAATCAATAGAATAAAGAGTAGAAAGTACATTTCTGTAAAACTACAGATGAGTTTCTTTCGGTTCAATTTTCAATTTCCTGCTCGTCACAATGCTGGTTAGGTTTAGGCACAAAACCACTTGATCAAGGTTAGGAAAACATCATGGTTTGGCATAAAATACTTGTTTTATAACCTCATACATGTACGTATGAATGTATCTGTGTTTTGCAGGAACGTTATCTGCTTACATCTTATCCTGGCAACTGGGCTGATATCATCTGATGGTTTAAACTTTGCAGTTGAGAACAACTGCTATGGTAGACGGGGAGAATCAACACTGCCTATCAGAGACTTTCGTAAGCTGATCAAAGTGTGAGTTTGCGTTGAGTAAGTAAGCAAATTGACTAAACTGTGAGAAAAACTTGAACGTTTCCAACAGCTGCAGATATTACACGATCCTAACTTGTGCAAAGACTAAGCCGACAGATTTAATTTTCTCTTTTGATGGAAAAAAATTTGGTAGCGGGGCCATGTGGACTCATTAAAACATGGGACTTGGACAGTAGCTGCCTCAGTAGAGGTTAAGTTAGGGCAGAATTATGAACCTGTGTGGTTAAAGGCCAGTCACCTGTACCAAAGCTGACAAGATATAATGGAAACATCTCAAACGTAAAACACCACCAAATCTTCTGTTGCAGTGAACAAACCAGCATACTTACATATAAATGTACAAAGTACCATATGAGCTAGATAGAACCATCTGTACCTTCATTTTGATATGTTAGACTAGACTTGAACCCTCTCATTGCTTACAGCTTTACACCAAGTTTACAGCTCAAAGTGAGCAGCTGCTTCTTCTCCATCCATCATTTTGAATGTCGTCGACATTTGAAAAAGGCAGTCCAGTCAGAAGACTGGAAGTCAAAGAAAGAGTTTCACCCCAAACACAAATATCCACCAAACAGATTCCCTCCCGCCTTGCTGGATATTCATCATTTTGGATAGAAGCTCTTCAAATTTTCTAATTTAAGTCTACAACATCCACTTTAAAAACACCATCCGTCGCTTTTTAAAGAAACTCAAAACGTTTCCAATAACGATCACGTTGTCACGTACACATTAAAAAGTGAGTTTCACCCAAAACGCTGAACCTTTGGTCCACAACTCCTTATAAAAATACTATAAAATGTTTCTGAATGCCATTTTTTTTTCATACGTTTCGGTATAAATATGGAAAAAAAATCTATCCTACTGTGCAAGTGAGAGAAACAAATTTTGACACTTGAGGGTAGGGGAGGTATCTTTTTGTACAAATTGCAGGAATTCATTGAATGAAAAAGCGCTCCCGCCACACCTCGTTTCACAAATACTGTATACAGCATTGACCTCGAATGGATGTTGAGTATAGAATTTTATCATGATGATAAAAAATGAGAGATGAGTATATAGAGACGCTTGCTACCACCCCTTTCCTTTCCTCTCAGATGTGGCATATACAAAACCTTTTTATCCAGAGCATCTCGTCGTCCACACTTTACAAAAGGAGACACACCTTTATAGTGTGTGTGTGTGTTGGCACATAAGCATTGGCACTCTGGTAACTAACTGTACCACTTCAAGAAGCTCTGTCCCACTTAAATCAAGGTAGATCTTGTAAGCAATGGCCACTGGGCAGGTTTTAATGAGGAAAAGGATCAAAAGTGCCAAATATATTTATAGTCCAAGCTGCCCCATTGCTGCAATACATCGAAACAAACAAGTCTTCAAAGATATGTGTGTATGTGTGTGTGTGTGTGTTTTTTTTTGCAATATGTGAGAGTCTGAAGATGTAAAAAGTGTGAATTACAGGGAGGTTTGCTGTAGATCACTGTACTGCATCACACTGTATAGGTTTGTACAAGGAAGTAACTTCAAAATGACCCAAATCTCCATTTGCACTTATTTACAGAGATGGGGTGGAGGAGAATGTGATGCAGGGAGATGATCCAAGAGCAAGACGAGGATTGCAGGAAGAAAACGTTTCCTCTGCTTCTCCACAAGCTCCTGGCGCTCTTCTTCTTCTTCTTCTTCTTCCTGTCTTCAAAGTGCTCTTCTTCTCTTTTTGTCTCTTTTCTCTTGATTGTGGCTCTCGCTGTTGCATTTGTTGGAGCATAAACAGTGCACGCAACAGAGGCTCTGCGCAAATGTGTGTGAATGTGGCTTTGCATGTGTTACATGTATTGCTGCTAACTGTCTTAGATGCGATGCTGCTAACTACTGTGCGTTGTTGGGGTGATTCATTGGTTCAGAAAATGAACCGAATTCCATGCACTGGATGCTATGGAAACAAAAAACGGATCTGTTCATGTATTTTTTTATATTCATGTATGTTTTTGTTTTAGGTGTAATAAGTACTTCAGTTGCGAAAAGAAAGTAACAGAGTGTGTGTTTCTCAAACATGAGTCTGCATCCGCTGTGTGTGTCTTTGGGAATAGTCAGAGGGCGGAGACGAGTACGAGAAGCGAGTGGAGGTTCCATACTGCCCCAGCCCTGTTTCAGGACTCTGCTGTCCCGGCCCTGGCCCCGGCCCCGGCCCTGGTCCTGGTCCAGTCCCTTGTCCTGTTGGATACATCTCATAGGCTGGCCCTTCCTCTATGGGCGGAGCAAAGCCCATGCGGTAGCTGGCATACTGGGAGGGGTATCCATAGTTGTCATAAGCCAGCTGGGTTGTGCTGTCCAGCAGGCCGCAGTCTCCGGGGTAATCTCCAGGCGATTGAAGAGCTGGATTGGGAGGTGCTTGCTGACTCTGCGCTGCCCTGGTGAAGGTGTTGAACTGGGCGTAGGTGGCATGGGACATCCTGGAAGGGGGGCGGGGGTCGTAGCAGCCTGCCCTTGAGCCTGGCACTGCGCTTGGGGGAACGGCACCACTGGGGGCGGCTGAGGGTCCGCTGGAAGTGGCACCGGCTGGTCCGCTGTTTGGGTTCGGGGAGCGAAACTCTCCCTGGTAGTGGATGGCACGGGACTGGGGGCGCGCCTCATCGTGGGTGGTGGCTCGGACGTTGTAGTAGCCGTTGGTTGGATCCTGAGATCAGAGGGGAGAATATTAGTCCTTCTATCTCATTATTTAAGCTGTTTATCAGCTCAACAACACTGGTGTTTGAGCGGTACAGACACTTAAACATCTGGTCTCTGCTTCGGTTAATGACGTTGATTAACTGAATGTCAATCATAAAGAAAGACTGTGAGCTCTACTGGAGGAGCATCTGCAATTTTTCTTAAATCAGCAACAAAACAAAAAAATTATATAAACTTTTTATGTGTTTTCAACAGCAAATCAAGCAAAAGCGAATAAAACACAAAATAATAATAAAAATAAATTATAAATAGAAAACAAAAAATTTAATTAATTAAAAAACTGAAGTAAAAGTATGTCAACAGATACTGACTTCGCCAATTTGATGTAATAAAGTGACTTTCCCATTATATCACACTAGATTCATACTTTTCATATTACTTCTACTGTATATTGTCAGTAAGAGCCGGCTGATGTGGTTGGTGATATCGGTTGGCGCAGATGGTGTCACGCTGTTGATCATGCTACAGTATGTCCAAAAATGTAATGGTGTGTGAGTGATGCAGAGCACAGTAAGTGTATGAACACGAAACATAATGACACAACTTCATTTTATTATTTTACCGGGACAAACATGGGTTCCGATCAGCCCGTCCTCACGAGAAAATCAGCTGTATAGGTCAAGACCCATACTTACCTCCGCCAGAGAGGTTATGTTTTCACCCATGTTCATTTGTTTTTCATAACTGACAATGTTGTACTGACATATGTCATTATTTTGTCATTATGTCATTGTGGGAACAGTCATTTATGTTGTTTTGGGAGTCATTGGCAGTCAACCTAATTAGCCAGAGGACGACAGGAATCTCAACAGGGCAACAATTTGTTTCTTCCTTTAGTTTGGCGGGTTCGTTAAAGAACACAAGGTTTGGAGGATAAAAGGAGAGTTTAGCTCCAGCTTCAAGAAAAGGTTAATTATGCTCTGGCTGAGCTGAATCTGTGTTTGTGAACTGCAGTGGCACAGATTATATATAAAAATGGTATTGTTATGAAAACCAAGCTTTTAACTCCGGTGCAAATGAGGAAAAAAGAGCCTGAGGAAAAAAGCAGGAACTGGTAATTGGCACTTAATGATGGATATGACCACAAAGTTCATGACATGTGTTATGTTTGTGCACCATGCAGGATACAATGTTCAAGATGCTGCAGAAATCAAAGTCAAAACAGTAAAACGTCTCATCGCTCTCACCTTGAGCTCGTACTCCTCCCTGGTGTCGCCCTCGCTCCTGATGTCCTGCTTCAGGTCCATGTCGTCTTTGAACGGCTGAGTGGAGGGAGAGAGGGAAACAGAGGGCAGAAACTAAACCATCAAACAACGAAACACACACACGGAAAGAGGGAGGGTGAGAAAGGAAAGGAGAAGAAAGAGAGGGAGGGGAGAGGAAAACAGAGTTTCAGCTTTTTCATCCCAAGAGAGTGAAAGACGAGAAACGATTCGTTTGGAGAAAAGGTTTTGGGCCGAGCTTTAAAAGTGCTCCAGAGGAGTCGCGTCGATTAAACTCGCCAGGACTTCCAGGACGCTTTCTAGAAGGAAGACAAGCGTGTGTTTGTCTGTGTTCATATCTGTTAATTATGTGTGAGTGTGTGTTTTCATGTGTGCAAATTTAAAGCAGCCACAACAAATCTTGATGATTCTGGTCCCTGTGGACAAAAGCAGTATGAGCACCACTGCCTTGTGTCGTAGAGTACTTGATGGGCTAGCATGTGGATTTGTTTTGAAAGCGAATAAAAGAAACAAGCAAAGAAACTTATGGCAATAAGGTAATGTATCTATCACCAGTGTGCTTTCAGAACCAACAGATCCACAGGGGATGCCATATCCACTGCCCTCCACTCAGGCTTCACACACCTGGAGAATAAGAACAGCTACACCAGGATGCTGTTTGTTGATTTCAGCTCAGCATTCAACACAATCCCAGCCATGAAGCTGACTGGCAAACTTAACATTCTGGCCTTCAGTATAACACACTGGATATTGGACTTTCTGACAAGCAGACCCCAGACAGTTCAGACTGGCAGTCACACCTCTTTTACGTTAGCGCTCAACACCAGGAGCCCCTCAGGGCTGTGTGATCAGCCCAATCCTGTTCACACTGTACACCCATGACTGCGCTCCCAGACATCAAGAGAACTCTATAGTGAAGTATGCGGACGACACCTGAACAACGTTGAGTGTTCATATCGGGAGGGTGGTGCACAGTGAACAATCAACTGCTCAACATCAGAAAAACCAAGGCTCTGATTGTTGATTTTAGAAAGAAGAAGGCAAAGACACACACCCCTACATCAGCGGAGCTGAGGTGGAGCAGGTGAACAGTTACAGGTTTTATGTAATTACAATCACTGCAAACCTGTCTTGGTCATCACACATCAGCACCTTGTTTAAAAAAGGACAGAAAAGGCTCTACTTCCGACAGAAACTCAGGAAGGCTTTATTCCAGAGCAAGATTCTTCAGCTTTTAAAGAGGAGCAATAGAAAGCATCCTGATTGGAAACATCCCAAGCTGCCATGGTTCATCACGGCCCAGGACAGGACGACTCTACAGCGGGTGATTAAAACTGCCCAGAACATCACTGCTACACCCATCTACAGAGCATCAGTGATCTCAGTGAAGTGCGATGTCTGCACAGAGCCCAAAGGATACGAAAGGACGACACTCACCCCAGCCACAGTCTGTTCACCCTGCTGCCATCTGACAAAAGATACGGAAGTATCCGCTGCCATACAACCAGATTACAGAGCAGCTTCATTCCCCAGGCCGTGAGACACTTCAATTCATCGCCAACACTCTTTTTTGTAGCATAAAAGGACTCAAACCAAGCTTTGTTTTTGATACCCTAGAGTTGTAAAAGATGACAAATGTACCTTGTGCATGATGATCGTGAAACAAAGTAAACTTTTCGAGTAATGTTAACTAGGCTGCACGTAAGCTTATAGATTTGGTTGCTGTGTAATACTGATTTTGTTGAGCTCAAGCTTAAGTTATCAAGCCTCCCTATAATTTTATGTCTTTATAATAAGGCAACTGTAAGCTATAGCTCGGTGGCATGGCAAACATAAAATCTTAGTCTAAAGACTATTCAATTAATCAACAGCACGCCACCGTAACTATTATTAACTATAATAACTACAAATAAATAGCCAGTCTTCTCGCTGATGGTCTTGTTTGCTTATGTAGATCATGTAGTGGCTAAAAGTTCCTTGTTATATGTTAATGTGTGGGAATTAATGTATATGTACTATCACTTTCATTTGCATTGTATGTGTTTTTGCACATTTGCAAGGTTGTTTTTGTATGTCACGTACTTTATAGTGTGTACATGATGTTTCATGTCTGTGTTTTCTTTATCTTTGTGTATGTACATTTATAGTACAGCAGGCGCTTCTTCTTGATTTTTGGATATCTTTGTTGTTAGAATGTGCGTGTGTTGTTGCAGGCAGGCCTTGTGTGTGCGTGTGCGTGTGCGTGTGTGTGTGTGTGTGTGTGCGTGCTCCTCCTGCCATGTTGCCCTTTGTGTCGGTGTATCTGTGCATTCAAGGCCATTGACCCATATGCCTCCTCTCCGCGGCCCCCGGTGACTCAGATGGGTGTCTACTCACGGAGTACATGGCCTTGACCATTCGGTTTGCCGTGGAGACATCGGCCGCCTCCTCCTCCAGGCTGTGGGTCTCTTTGTTGACCGTCTCTACCTTGATGTCTGGTTTACCGAGGGTGACACCCCGTCGACCTGGAAGAAGAGTACAACCTCAGGTCATAATCCGAGTCAACGTCAAGAGAATTATAGATTTTTTTAAAACAGTCTGGTTAAAAAAGTAAAACAAAACAACAACATTTTATTCTGACTAATTCTGGTTTTGTCTGACTTGTCTGGTTCACTCTCTGCCTTGTTTATTTTCTCTCTGTTGATATTGGTGCATTAAGCAATTTGGCAGGCTGGCAGCTTCAAGAGGCAGAAAAAGATAATGATTTGAATTTTGAGGACTTCAGTGTTCATCATGAGCAAATGAAAACTGCACATTCATTTGGCATGAATATCTTTTTTAGAGGCCCGCATCAGTTGAAAATGAAGATGAACATTTTGTGGTAGTTATTTCTGCCAGAGGGTGTTATGATTGTAAATTTTGTATTAATCCACACACTTAACTTGAGCTGAATGTAAATATTGTTTTCATGAAATTTTGCATAGTTTAAAGTGAAAACAGAAAACTTTGCCCCCTCCAAGCGTTTCCAAGTGTTTTTTCTCCAATGTTGCAAAGACAACTGGATGGATGGCAAGCGAGCAGCCTGAGTGACCAGTCAGCCTTCATTTTATCTGGAGATTTTGAAATGTAACGGCTATTATTCTATAGCCGTTACATTGTGCAATCTATATTTACTTCATAATTATATGTTAAAGAAAAAAACTTGTCTCTACCAGTTTAACTTGGACTGACAGAACGTTAAAATGTTCATTTTGTGTAGTGTAGTTTTAAATCCACTGTCGGATTTCTAAATTTGGTGACTCCTTGTGGCAATTTCAAAGAAATGGTGGTATTGCGTCATTTTTCTACAAACAGAAACTTTTGCAACTGGAAAAATTAAATTTGCAACTTGAAAAATGAAATGAACCTGCATTGAGAACCAGCAGCTTTATTTCAATGCTTGCCAGAAAGCTCTTATCAATCTCAAGCTGGTACCCAGTGAAAATAAAACTACTACTATTAATGGTCTTCTCAAGATCAAAAAAAATATATAGATCACTGTAATCTCAAAATCTCCACGGTTTGAATCAAATATCAAAAAAGTCACTGAATTCCTGTAGCCCACCTGGGCATCTGGCTTGACGACCAATTTACATTTAAATGCCACATCAGCAATTGAGTTTGTTAATTATTAGAAAAAAAAATTTTTCTATAGAAATAAATAATGTCATTGAACTGTAGGCTCCTCAATACTTTTAAGTGTTTGGTGGAGCAGAGGGTGCTAAAGAAGGTTTCTCTCCTCTCTTTTTTTGTTTTGGTCCTGACAAACAACAACACAACTTTACAATATACAATAAAGGACACAACATTCTGAGCAAAAAGGTGAATCTTCAGCATTTTAAGCCCCTTTCAGACACGCAGCTTGTTACTGTAAATGACATTCAGTACACATTTACACGTTTGACTCATATTTGATTAAGCATTTTACAGAAAAGTCAGAGTGAAAATCTTATTAGGTCGGACTTTTCCATAATACTTTCTACATAACAGGAATCTGAACGAGTGCTGTAACATTAACATAAAGGCTGTAGCAGCACACGGTTAAATATGCACATGTTGAGATTAAACATATTTTATGTCATTTCATTAAAAAAGGGTTTAGTTAGGTGGGAAACGAACGAAAAAAAAGGGATTTTGCGCCTATAAAACTGGTATATTCCTGTATCAAACGCTGTCTTGTAAATACTGAAATGAGAATACTGCTCATTTTAATTGATATACTCAAGCACAGAGCAGTCAATACTTGTCAGCATGAGCAACTCTCCTCCAAAAGCAGAAACCTTGAAAGTAAAGATTTAAATCTGTGAAGTCTTGAGCTGCTTCGTGCAGTAAATAAGAGACAGCTTATCTGGAGCCACGACGATGTTTGTTTTTTGAGTTTCTATTTCCAAACGATATCTGTTCTGTAGTGCTGTTATCAGCTCTGAACCAGAAAATATACTCTTATCCCCAGAAAATCCCTCTGGGGACTCTGCCAGTCACCTTCATTGTCTTTCCCGATTTCTTTATTCGAAGTAGCTCAAAATTAAACAACTTAAAGACGCCACACGTCCTTCGCTCTCTCCAGTTTGTGTTTACATAGAGCTAATTGGATTGCCGCAGGCTGTAGAAATAACATATAGGAATTCATAATTTAAATACTATTCACTTTTAAATGCTCTTGTTTTCTGCTCTGTTATTTATGTACTTTATCTAGTGTATGAGCCGCATATAAATACGATTTATTTAAAAAATAATCATACAATTCATGTCAGCGGAATGAAAAGGGAATCACACAGTAGGCGTTTTAAGGCAGTTTGCCATATTATATGAATATTCATTAATCTCATTTGAATAAAATGCTATACGGCTGGCATATGTTCCTTCCTCCGAACGTGGAGAGGCAGAGTGACAGCTAGAGAGAGTGGATGAAAGAAAGACTGATAGAGACATACAGTATGCGTGTGCGTGCCTCTACACACACACACACACACACACACACACACACATTAAAGAAACCACCGTGTGCACTCACTGCCTTTGCGTTGGCGGTAAAGGAAGAAGGCGAGCGCCAGTAGAAACATAAGCAGCAGAATGGAGGAGCCCACCGTACCACCGGCAATAATTCCCACTGGAACAATATCTGAAACAAACACAAGCAGAAAAGGGGTCGGGTTGAGGGACAGCTGCTGTCTCATTGTTACAGAAACCTGCTGTCGTTTAAGTATAAATCCTGTTGTGTCCGACAGTAGCTTAGTACTGGATCTCTGAGGGCTGGTTATGTTGATAAGGCACGCAAGTCAGACAAGGGATAAAAACAGTGGTAGTGTACATGTGAGGACAAATCTAAGCTCTCTCTTTCTCTCTCTCTCTCAAAGATGTTGATTTTCTGAAGCTTGCGAAATCTGACAGCTGAAAGAAAAAGAGCCAGATAAGACTGACAGAGCATGAAGAAATCATTTTCTCAATGTAATGTAACATACCAAGCTCTCAAAATAAAATGCAAAGCCATCCAGAATGGAATTATAACACTCTATGTTTCATCAGTACTCCGGCTGAGGCCTCTGCGTAATAACATTGCTCAAGGGCACTTCAGTTTGTAACCGAGACAAGAGCTTCTTTCTCAGGGACATTAGAGATGCCGTGTGGAATTTTCATTGTAAACAAACACTTCTGCGTACCGTCTGTGCTTCTCAATAAAATGCATTGAGTGTTGAGTGATGAATACGCTTCCTCTTTATAAAACAATGAAAAGCTGATTGTTTAAAATGTTTTGAGACTTGCACAGTTGACAGGTCGCTTCCTCCACATGAGCTCATGTGTGTATTTTCTATCGAGAAAGTTGAATGTCTTTCCGACAATTTAAAGATGTTGTTCGTTAACTTTAATTTGGCGAGTTGTCGTGTTTTGTAAGACAGGTTTGGTTATTGAAGAACGTGATTAAATGGGAATGTTGCTTCAACCAGCTTTGTATCATTACAGTGTTTTAGGGCTGTTGTATCAACTACAGATCATTGTTCTGCACTTTGTATGCACACATCCATGGAGAAAGAGAGAGACATCGCCAAGGGCCGTCTCACCAAACTCCAATCAAACTGTCTAAACTAGGCAGTTCTGATAAGCTATAAACAAAGATTCTGGTGCTACATGGCCTGTTTCTCACCTAAAATGCTTTCAGAACTATATTTTAGAACACAATTTAGCTACAATAGTAAAAGTTTGTGAACCGTAAGTGCCCACCATATTGTTCCTGAGGCTGAAAAAACTCCAATCAAACAAGGCAGTGCTGATCAAATATGAAACATAATCCCGTCTATTTCTCTCAAAATGTTTTCAGAAACATATTTTAGTGGACTGTTTAGCGGTAATGCAATATTTTTTGTTACCACCTGACCGCTTAACAGTTTCCTGTTTCAACACGAACTCGAAGCCAAAACCAAGCACCGCCCAACTTGCAGTACGCCACCCATCAGCGGACATGTTTATTGGTCCGGTGCAGTGCATTCTGGTTGTTTAACCTCATTGATTAAATTGTTCAGTTTTCACTCTTTTCTGAATGTTTTCTTACTTTCAAACAAGTCAGCTAGTATAAACTAAAACTTCCTTTCAAACATTGGGGAAACTTGTCATTAGGAACATCCCTTGTCTTTCAGCAAATATCAACATACAGGTATAACTAGATGTATTATCAGAACTGAAGACAATATAGCACTTGGAATATAGATGTATTACATGTAAGACAACTGGATACCGAGTCATCCTTGCTCCTGGTGAACAACTTTTATTTAATTAATGGGCTCCATCTCCAAATCCAGTTCTCATAATACATCCATTAATTCAACATGGCATACATACTCAGCATGCGCATATAGACATTTTTTGCTTGATCTTCTCTATTGTGATGATAAATGCTATACAATGCAACTGTGACACGGCTACTATGTTCACAGCCATATTATTTGTTTCTCCATACCCGTCTCTTCCAGGGTGATGATCATGGTGCCGGGTCCGAAGGAGTTCCAGGCGGTGCAGTTGTAGGGCGAGTGGAAGTCAGACTCCATGACGTTGTTGATGGTGAGGGTGGAGAGGACGGCCCCGCCCTGTGATGGAGGTTTGCTCTGCTCCACAGTGTACCTCTCCATCAGAGTGCCCTTCTCCTTCTCCCATACGTTCTCCTTCCACGCCCACACCTGAAACACACATTTAAGAAGGCTTAGCTTTGTCCTGAATTATTAGTATTGGTCTGAAGGGTTACCTGACCTGGTTACCAAAGAGAAGTTGGAACTCCTTTCCAAGTATCTCAGGTTAGCTTAGTTGGTATCAAACTTTATTTACTCTTCTTATATCTATGTTTTACATTAATAGTTAATCATAGTTATTTTGTAATTGTTGCCTTTATTATTGTTTATGACTGATTAAAAGGTGGTCTGTAAAGTTTCAGCATCATTTTAACATTAAATTATAACCAACTAGAACTACTGTATTATATGCCTCCGCTTTAAAGAAGGAACTGTTCCTAAGAAGCTACAATATGGTACAAGTTACAAGGTACAACCTTTGACCTCCAAAATCGAATTAGTTCACCCTGGAGTCAAAGTGTGGGTTTGTGCTAAACTTGACAAAAATCCCTCAATGCATTCTTGAAATATTTTCCTCACAAGATTTGAGCTCACAGTGACCTCTGAAATGAAATCAGTTTATCCTTGAGTCAAAGTTGACATTTGAGCCAAATTTGAAGAAACTCCCTCAAGGCCTTCTTCAGATATTACTTTCACAATACGCAACGTCACAATGACCTTGACCTTTGACCTCCAAAATTTAATCAGTTCATCCTTCATCCATGTACCAAATTTGAAGACATTCCCTTAAGGCATTCTTGAGACGGCGCGTTCACAAGACGTGAGGTTGCAGTGACCTTTGACCTTGAACCACCAAAATCAAATCAGTTCATCACTGAGTGCATATAGATATTAGTGCCAAATATAATGTAATTCCCTCACGGCGTTCTTGAGATATCAGGTTCATAACATGCAAAGTTCCAGTGACCTTTGACTTACAAAATCTAATCAGTTCATCCCTGAGTCAGAGTGGACATTTGTGCATAGTTTGAAGAAAATTCCTCAAAGCGTTCTTGAGATATTGCATTAACAAGGATGGCCCAGACGGACGTACGGACGGACAACTGGAAAACATAATGCCTCCGGCCCTGGCTATCGCCGGCGGAGGCATAAATATATGTAATAAAAAGTCTGTGATTTGTTACTTTTTAACGGGGGGATTCCCAAAAACCCTGAGCAAAATTAATATTTACTCAAAATGACATCTTTGGTCACGTCTCCCCTAAAACATTTTGTTACAGGGGCGGTTTGGTCTGAGGGTCTATTTTCAGCAGCACAGAGGCCACTGAATAATCATGAGAATATTATAGGAATACTACAGGCAGCAGTGTGTCTCGATGATTCTCTCACTCGTCGGCTGATTTAGGCTCCAGGGCGGGCATAGACACTCCTATGTGGTCAAATGAGGTGTCAATCAAAAGGTCAGAGGTCGGCAGCCATCTTATTATTACTTGTACTGCCAAATAATGGTGTTAAGGAGTGTAATGGAAGGAGATACAGACAGATAAAAATAAAAAAATAATATTTAGGGATCCTACATATTTAAAGAGCATTTTTACATCAGAAATGATAAGACACTATAACCAGCAATTTATATCATATTTTTTTTTTTTTAATATTTTTGGCTATAATCATCTGGATGGGGGGCAAGTCAAACCAAATTTGGCACACGGGCCCCAGTTTGGGCAGCCCTGTTTTATAGAATATTACAGATCTGGGATGAAACTTACAGGAGGGTAGGACTGAGAGAAATGAAAGGCACAAAACCGTCTGCTGCTTCAGCATCACTAACAGTGCCATGGATTTATCAATACACAGCACAGTCAGGCTACTGATATTACAGATTCGTGGTCGGGGTCATAGATTCTAACTCACTCAAAGCTCCGTCAGATAAAGGATCACTGGTTTCAGGCCACTAGAAAATACTTTGTAGGCAAAACCTGCTCTCAGCCTGACTCCCTGTGATCTGCCACTTAAAAAGGATTGCATTAAAACGGTAAAGCAGGTGTACGTCAATTTAGGATTAAGTTAAGATCAAAGGCTCGGTACATCTGTAAACTAAAGCACTTGTAAATCTATAAATCTGTGCCTAATCAACACAGCAGGAAAAGTCCTTTAAAGTGATAGAAGCTCTGTATCAGTGCGATGACGACGCAATTTCCAATATGTTTTATGTGTTTGATTTTTATCTAAACTGCTGCAATCACCCGATTTCCCCTCAGGGATCAATAATGCTAATTTCCCCTAATCTTATCTTATGTAGTATTAACCACACACACATAGAGACACACACACATAATCACAAGTAAACATTCATCAAACAGATGGGCTGGAAAGGTTAAGCGAGTCTGGGCAGGAGATATATTTTAAGCAAAACAAATTATATTCTCACACCTTGGTAACTATTTTGTTCTCCCGGTGCGGTATATGCCTAATTAAAATTTGTGCAGCAACTTTTCAGGCTGGGAGAGAAAGAAATTCCTCACAAATAAATCAGAACACACACACAGAGTGCAGCAAGTGTACATGAGCGATAAAAACCCGAGCAGGTTTTTCTACTTTAAATCTGCTGAGGTAGAAATTTAAGGGTATTAAATATGGAGCAAGGTGATATCAAATATACATAGAGCCACATGTTGTGCTAATGTACCTTTTAACCTGGTTTGAAAAAATGAAACGGGAGAATGTGATCGTAAGTGGATGAAGGAGAAATTAAAAAAGGCCCCGAATCTTCTGCTTTTTTCTCTCTGACACTCTTACGTAACGCGCCTTTCTGTCTCCACAGTCTGCCTCTCAAAATCCCTCCATTTCTTCCTTTATCGCTTTTTCTCACAATAATTTGTTGCACCACCACTGTCTATATTTCTGTCTCTTTCTCACTTTCTCATTGCCTATTTTACACACAGTACACACACGCAGCGTGCGCATGCACACACACACTCGCAGCATCATATCCATATTTTATAAGTCCTTGTGTCTCTGCATTAAGCCGAGACTATAATGTCGTATCACATTATACGCTCTTAGCTCTCTGCCAGTGCAGCAGGGGGGCTGAAGCTTCCTAAAAGCTCTGATTTCTGTCATGTCGGCACTGCACAATTGGATAATTGACGCTGAAAGGTACAGAATTTTACTCTCCCGCCATCTCTCTCCCTCTTATTTCAATCTGTGTCACCCTCACTGTCTCCCTCACTCATTCTAGCCTTCAAACTCAAATGCCATCACTGGATTTATTTCCATTTTCTGGCTACTTTTTGTCATTTGTGAGCATTCTGGTATTTCCCATCTTTTAAGCTTTATATCACATACAATACCGCTCATTTTGTAGCTTCTATAGTGCACAGGCACTTTATATTAAACTGTAGCTTGATCAAATATTGCACTCAGTGACTTCAAGAAAAGGCAGGAATGAAAAAACTGCATACAGTTCTGCAGTTATGGCACATTTGGGATATTCCATTACAGTTTGCTGGTGAGGCAGTTTGTGTGAACGCTTTCCTATAAAGAAAAAATGGTGACCACTTTGAAAGGAATCACTGAGTTGGAACAGTTTTGGTGTGAGGTTGATACTATAGAGGCTGCACTGACCCTCCCCTGGTGACCATCAATAAGTAACTGTAACTTTAAATTGTCTTAAAGCCACAATATGTAGAATTAGTTATCTAGTTATTTTAGTATATTTCACTAAAAACTTAAGCATTCCTTTTAACAACATCAATCATACATCACAAAGTCACTGTGCTTCTCAGAGAAGCATCTTTAATGCCTCATTCAAGCGCAACTTGGTAGAAATTGTTAAAAGTTGCAGTGCAGAACTTTTGTCTCCCCCTTCTGGTCGTGAGAGTAATTACGCAAACACTGTTGACACTGCTTACAGGTGAGCTTGCACCCATCGCTCCATTTTTTATCTGCTCCATCAGAAGCTTTTGGCTCTTACAATTAGTCAAATAAAGCAATATAAGAAGGATAAATCTTTGGCTGAACCCATTGAACCCATCTGTCACAACCCACTAAGGCTGCCACTAACAATTATTTAGATTTTCCATTTATCTGTCAGTTATGTTCTTAATTAATTGATACGTTTTTTGGTCAACAAAATATGATAAAATGGTGAAAAATGTTGATCAGTGTTTCTCAAAGCACCAGATGACGCCCTCAAATGACTCTTTTTGTCAACAACCTGTCAACAACCCAAAGATGTTCAGTGTACCGTCATCAAGGAGTAAAGAAAGCTGGAATGAAGGCTAAACATCAATAATTCAACCGACGATGACTATGTCAGGCGGTCACTATGTCTTGTGTGGATTCTTGAGGTGAAATGGAGGTGTCTCATACTAAAAAAGTTGGAAACTTCTGTCTTATAAGACCTGAGTTGTGGCTTATGGGCTTGTAAGAACAGAAAAAATAAAAGTCACGTCAATAAAGCTATAAATGATGCTGGACGCCAGCTAAAAAAGAAGGTAGTAATGTTGTGAGTCTCAAGGTTATGTTCTATTGTTCTACTGCCAACAAGATAACTCAGGGGTTTGTTGGACGGATCGCCCTGAGGTCAGACCAGCTGATCATATTTTGGTGATTTTGGCTGGATACTGTGTTTCCACTATGAGATAACCTTTTCATTTTCAATATTTCCATATTAAATACACATGGTTTAATTTACTCATCTTCGACTCCAAACATCAAACTGTTATTCAAATACTGACACAAACATGTGGCAATACTAGGAGCTTTGTTTTCTTTTTTTCCTGATTTTCTGCGCCCGAATATTTCAGCTGAACATGTGTACCGTACAGTGTGTCTCCTCATTCAACACTACAGCAGCTGTTTTTGATGAGTCACACCTTCCACCACAGAGGAGGAACAGATTGTTCTCACATACTCGTCGTGACACAGTTGGAGAACAATGCCACTTGTGCCAATCGCTAATAACACAAGCTGAAGAGGAGGATATAAAACACTGTTTTCAGGCCGGACGAGGAGCTGATCAGGCTGAGGCTGATGCAATCTGAAAAAGGTCGAGCACCTCTGCGGCAGATTACAACTTCCAAAGATGGACTTACAATCTTATCGGGTGGGGGGGTGCTGGCGATGTAACACTTGATCTCTCCTCTCTCGCCTCTGACAGCGTACTGGACTGGATCGCTGGAGATGATGGGGGGACCTGAGACACAGAGACGTGAGAGGATTACCACAACAAAACCGAAGGGTTGAGACCACACAAGCATTGAACTTAACAAATCAGCAGCTCACATTAATGTTTACAATAAGAACTATAACCAGGCACCATTGAGAGGATTTTACATACAGTTTACAGAGTGATGTCCTGGTTCCAGACGTATCAATAAATGCTGACATTTAGTAATTTGGTCAAGGCTGCAACTATAGATTACTTATATTTGTTGATTAATCTGTTGATTACTTTCTTGATCATTGATTAGTTGTTTGGTCTATAAAAATAAAAATAAAATTGTACTTATAAGCGTTTTACCAAAAAGACCATATTCAGATGTAACCCCTTTGTAATCACCAACATTTTGATTAGAAACTGTAATTTAACGAAATCACTTTCAGTTACTGTAATGGATTACAATAACATTCATTCTGTAATTTAATTACAGAATTCTGTTACATGTAGGCAATTATCCCCAAACGTTGGTGACATCAACAGGTAAAATCCTGAACTATGAATCAAAACCTTTGCTATAAGTATCTATGGCAGGATTACAATTACATTTAGTTATACATAAACCCAGCTTGAGAACCCAAAACAGAGAAAGCGATCATATTTGTAGCTGTGTTCTCCCATCCAGTCACAGGTATAAACCGCTCCGAGCAATGAACCAGATACCTTCCTTTGAATTAACCGTGTTAACATACTGTCCGGTTCGTGAACAAGTGTAAACGTAGTCTCGCGCTCATCAAGCTTTCAGCGCCACACATTTCACAAGGACACGCCAACGAATGTCCCTGCTTTTGGTTTGACCGGCCGCTTTGTCAGTTGCCGGAGATTTAAGGAGCATTTTTGAACTCTCCTTTCCTTATTGTGTTCTTGGTGAATCAGTTTTGATTTATGAAGTAATTGCTGGTCTCTCATGGGGACAGTACCGGCATTGAAATATTGGCTTTGGGCCTGTTTAAGGCTGAAAAATTAGCTGTAGGGATTGGGTCAGGCTCCGGCTGGAATGAATCAGACCGGGTCGACATAAATACAAGGCCCATGCAGTTCTTTATATTGCGCATTCAGTGGCTTCAGCTGTCAGGGGGATACAGATACGTGCATGATGTAGATAATGACTTTAGATTAGACAAACACATCATTTTGTAATTCATCTTCCACCTTTGATCAATAGCAGCGCTTTGTTCTACACATATCTGCTCATATCAGCCCTTATTAATAGCAGAGCGACTGAACAGACACTGACCGTTGACAGTGAGCGTAACCTCGGTCTCTCCCACTCCGATCCGGGGCACGATGGCCTTGCAGACATACTGGCCTGCGTCGGCTTGGCTTACTGACTTCAAATACAGCTGGTTGTTGTTGCTGAGCACCTAGACACACACACACACACACACACAGAGACACACACACACACACACCAAGGTATAAGCAGGATTGTAGATTTGTGAGGTGGAGAGCGGAGAAAGACAGACAGGGAGAGATGTTCTAAAGAGGGAGGGAGGGAGGGAGATCTATATTTAATTCATAAAACATGTTGATTTACTCAGCAGGCTCCATTAGTTTTTCCTGGAGCTTTTCATAACTTTTTAGGCATGAATTAAAGATTTAGGATATGAAGATGGAGTTTCACTTCCAATCGTCTGCTTTACAACTGAGCAAACATTTATGAGGTCTGGGTCGTTTGTATAGGTCGGGCTCGAGGTTTTCTGGAGGATTATTTAGAAGGATGAAGTTCACACCAATATGTATTGTTCTGACTTCGTCTTACATCCTGTATAAATGAAAATGGATGTAGAAATGGAAACTTAAATAAGACATCATTTTAAGTGCGGGCTTCAAGGTCAAAGGTCAGAGGGAGGTTTATTGGTGATGGTTTGTTCTCACCATGTTGGAGCCCTTCTTGGTCCAGGTGAGCGTGAGAGGAGGGTTGCCAGACCACTTGCAGTTCAGAGTGACGTCAGAGTCCACATCTACAGTAACGGGCCTGGGCTCCACTACCAGTATTGGGCCGACTGAAAGAGAAGACATAGAGACGTTTTTATGACATATAGCCTTTGGGATAACCAAGTGGCTAAATAAATGTGGTCTTGCTTTTCTTCTTCTGTGAAAAGGAAATTAGTGGAGTCGACCTGTTTGCCTGTTATTAATTATACAGCATGTTGGATAGCACATATCACAGGGTTTTTACATAATTTTAGGACATTTTTGAATCTTTTAAACTAAGATTCCTGCATATTGTGCTATTTAATTCTATTTTCAGTAATACTTGTTTTCAGTTTGTGTACTTTTTTTACATAATCAATTTTATTTACTTTACTCTGTTTACGCGAAGGCTTTTACAAGAATTTCCATAAGGCTTTGTTGAATTGGACTGAAAAGAGAACAGATTAGACAGGAACCATCTATTGCAAATGTATTATGCGCGATACACAAATACAGTGTTGTAACAAAATAAATGCAGTGTGGCTCTTCAAACAAAGCCTGACAAATATAGCTACACGAACACACGCATATCATCAGAGTCCCACTCAGCTCAGGAGTGTTTGCACTCTACTCACAGTGCACGTCCACCAGGATGCTGACATTGGTGTTTCCCACAGCGTTGAAGACTTGACAGGACACAGGCTCGGTGAAGAAGGAGTGATCTGCTGTGGTGACGAACACACTCTCTCTGGCGCCCTCCAGCAGCACGCCGCCTTTTGCCCATCTGACGGAGAAACACATCCTAATTTAACAACTGCAGATCGCTGTGATGTGTGTTTGTCAGCAGGAGATCTCAAAAGCACGATTGGCTTTTATCATGTTTTGGTGGTGATCCAAATGTTAGATTCCCATTGTCAAGACAATTAGTGTTTTTATATTATCAATTAAAGCTATTAAACTAACATTTAAAAAGCCTTAATGTCAAAACCTGCAGGAATGATTGCAAGTTAAAGAAATAAATTTCTCTCCGATTCTGTTATTCACACTGTACCTTGCCAGATATATAGCTCAGAATCATATAACCATATTGTACATCTGCCATTAGATGACATCTTAATATACACTCAATAGGCTTAGTGCCTAAGTGCCTGGCAGTGCTCCCGCTCTGGGACCCTCTGGTGAAGTCTTAAACCTCAGATTAAAACCACCGTGTTAAAGTCCAGCATTTAGCAATTTCAGTGCTTCTGTGCTGTCACTTAAGATAAAAGTCAGCGGCTAATTGTACAAATGTTCAATACTTTCACCGATTCTGTGCTGCAAGCAGAAATTACAGTTCAGGATCACCCCGGGATGGTGGTTACAAGCAGATTGGAATAGAAGAAAGAAAATCTATTGGCATTAAACAGAGTCTGCAGTGTGGCTCCTTATGTTAGACCGCAGGTTTCAAATGAAACCCCCGTCCTTGAAAATGGTGACCACCATTAAAGAGTCCGGAGCATCCTCAACTGACATAAAGCTGCAACAATGCTGTTAAAATGAATGGAACCATATTGTTTGTTTGATAAGTAGTACACTCTTTTTCAGCCTGTCCTTTTCGGAAAAACGACCATGAAGGTCGACTGTGAAAGCAGTTTATTACAACTCATATTTATGTCCTGTCATTTTGGAGACACTTGCACCAACCTATTCAATCATTTAGGCATGAGGATGTGCTGGACTGAAAATAAGTTCATTTTTTCTATTTAAGATTAACTTCTGGTAAAAATGTCATCCAGACCTGTAGCCCATGATGGGAGGGTTGGCAGTGGCCTGGCAGGTGAAGGTGACTCTTTCACCCTCCAGGACGGAGCGAGGCTCAATGGACAGGGTCACCATCGGAGGGTCTACACATGGAAAAATACACATTCAATGCACAGCTGAGGATAAACAGAATTATAGTGTGAATCTGTACTGTGGCAGCTGAGTCAAGCAGCATGCGGATTGATTTCCCACACAGATAAGTCACACAAACTATAAATTTCACATTAAAATCTGGTGTTCCACAACAACACTTCTCTACAGCCCTCTGTTCGAACACAGCGCTGGTTCTACATCTGCTGTTACTGCAGTTATTCTGCCAGTAATTACTAACTACGGTGGGTTGGAAAAACACATCAATCTTCTTGATTGAAAATTCAAACTACGGTTTCCTTGCGAGCAATCATTCCTTATTTCTTTTAAAACAAGTCTGAAAGCCTTTAAAACACAAAAGGTTTCCTGTTATCCAGATGTTGAAGAAAATCAACTTGCTGGTGCTGCTTTGGGAGAAAATAACTGGCCCCAAAGACGGTGCTGAATCACTGCAAACAGCTAAATCAAACCTGGAACCAGCCCAAGTTGGAGAATGGTGAAAAATAGTGGCTGTAAATTCATATACACAGCATATGTGTTGTATTTCCTGAATAATTACTTCAAGTTGACAAGCGCTGGGGCAGCTGATAAAAATTATAGCGCGATTGTGCAATGTGTCTACACCGAAACAGTTTGGCCCCAGTCACCTGAGCGCTGCCTCTGCAGCTTTACACTCTGACAGACAACAAATCCAACATACGGTGGACATTGAGGGCAACAGTGGCTCGTTTGCCCATCGGCACCGCCGGGTTGCTGGCCACACAGGTGAAGTTGCGGCCGCTGTCAGTGTCAGCTGGTGTGATGGGCAGGTAGCTCCTGGTTGTCACCCTCTTCCTGTCTGGTAGCACTTCCTGTTTGGCGAAGAAATAGAGAGTGATGGTTGTGGGTAGAGGATTTTGTGAGTAGAATTTAGGGAGGAGAGCCGCCAGAGAAAGATCAAAGAAGAAGAGGAGGAGCACGGTGGATGGGGAAGGACGAAAAGGACAAAAAAATGAAGGGAACGGGAAATATCATGGGAAAAGTAAGAGAGAAGGTGGGGAATAGAGAAGAGGGAGACATAGGATGGTTACTAATGGAGCCAAGAGGGATGAAGAACGGTATAAAATGGAATTGGAAACAACAGTCTGAAGATAGAAATAAAATACACAACATTTTCAGACACGATGCAGGAGACGTTGGAAAAAGTGCAGACATTTTACAGAAACCCACGTTCTTGTTCTTGTACTTTATCTTCATATTACAGAAGTTTAATGTCGGTGCAGGAAAATAACTGCCGACAAAATGTTCTTTCAATTAACACAAGTAATTCAGTTTCATAATGACACTGGCTCTTGCATTCAAAATGAGAGCTGAATACGCAACACAGTAGTGCTGGAACGTTTCACAGATTTATAAGTTGTAACAACAATTAAGATGCTTTTTTCACTATTCTATCAATGCAGATCAAATGTTTATATATATTGGCATTTCTGACATTTTATAGATTAAAGGTTCAATGAAAATAATCCTTGGTTACAAAAGTAATACGCATTTTTTTCTGCGCAATAAGAACATAAAATCCAGCCATCACTGGAGTGTGAATGCGTGGTCAGTAACACAGTAACATAAGAGCAGCATATAATATGTATGAGCATGTGTGGGGGGCATAAAACTGGCTGCAAACATCTGTGTTTGAGTGTGTGAGTCAGTGTTTGCTGCCGATGCCGGGTGCATATGAAAGCATGAGTGTGCATATGTGAGTGCGTGTCTACGTGTGTGTGTGTGTGCTTGCAGGCATAATTTCATGTGTGTAGGAGAGTATACGAGAGCGTGAAGAGTGTGAATGTGGGAGAAAGGGGGTGCAAAGTATATCGCCGTGATCGCACTTGTCACCTCGTAGGTTCCTGCCTATATGAGTGTGTGTGTGTGTGTGTGTGTGAGAGAGAGAGAGTCTGTGGCTGTGCAGGTGTGTTAATTAAATGGGTTAAATGGATCTGTGCATGATTCAAGTTGTGTCACGACGGTAAAGTGTGGAAAGTAACTGATGTGTGTAGGATGTGTGTGCCCTATCCACATGTACGTCTCTCATCTTATGTGCAGGCATGAAGATGGTGTTACAAAGAATATTGACAGAGCAGCCGAAGCTTTTTTAGTCAGAAGATGAGATGATTCCATTAAAAAATGCTGATTTTAGTTTGATATAATAAAGAGATACCAGTGACACACTTCAGCGATGTTTGTGCTCTTTAATTGGCACGATTGAAAATAAATACTGTTTTAATCACTTCTCTAACCAGGTTTTAAGGCGCAAAATGCTGCCTCTCACTAGTTAGCAAGTCAGAATCTCCCATTTGTGAGCATTCAAAAGCCTTACTTAATGAATATGGTCCCCATCTGCCAAGATGTTATTATTTTGTTAACCAAGAACCGAGGAAGTCTTGTGCTGACTGTGTCTACCACACTGCGTGCACTGCATACTGTATTTCCCTGGTGCAGGACTCCAGGGGTGATGTGCGGCCTGAGGTGTACATACTGTATTTCCCCTGCGCAGTGCCCACGGCAAAAAGCATAAACAAACAACAAACAGACTGAGAGTGGCTGTTACTGAGGAGCAGATTGCAATTTGTCTTACACTCTTTTAAAGCAGGAACACAACTCAGATTTTCAGAATGCAGATCTCATTTTAGTGCAATTTTTCTTTTTCTTGCATGACTTGTAAATGTGTTTCATGGATGTGTGTGAGTCACCGTGGACTGGTAGGCCCCCTCCACAGCGACTCCATCCTTGGTCCACTGGATGTGTGCTGCAGGCTTGGCCCCGCGGGTCACACAGGTCAGGTTGTACGGAGTCCCAGCCATCAGCAGGAGCTCCGGGGATCCATCAACCACCGGGTCCTCAGGGGGGACTGGAGGAGAAACACACAAAAATCTATAAATGTGCAAATCCACTCAAGCATGCAGACAAATCCATACACACTCACAAATTACTG
Source organism: Pagrus pagrus (assembly GCF_965226575.1). Lineage (NCBI taxonomy): Eukaryota > Metazoa > Chordata > Actinopteri > Spariformes > Sparidae > Pagrus > Pagrus pagrus. Next base: position 18,314,707 of record NC_140196.1, read on the forward strand.
TACGTGATGTAACATCTTTCTAATAGCAGAGCGTGAATTCATGATTTCTTTTACCTCTTAAGCCAATAAAACCCATTAAAAACTGAAAAAAAAATTAGATTTCGTCCAGAAACTTGATCATCATACTTAAAATGAGGCTGTATTTTTAAAATAGAGAATGTGGTTTTAATGAAACCACAGAGACGCTGCTGTCCAGCTATTTCCTAAGAAGGTTATGACAGCTTGACTTTTAACCTCTTTGCTGTTGCTAAATTGCAATTTCTACATACCTTTCCAAAACTTTGTTTCCCTTCCACATTCAATTCTTCCTATCCATCAGTATTTCAACATCAAGAACAACTCCCTGCTTCATTTAAGATGAAGTTAAGATGCCCACGGTAACTAGCTGGAATAGGCGTTGTTCAAAAACAATGTAACACCTGTTATTTTATGGTGTTTGTCCAACACTTTCTCCATCTGCTATTTCATCCACATTTGTGAGCTAGAAGATTTTAGAACCAAGCTCACAAACACCAACAAAACAAACTGGATTTTCTAACCTCCAAGTTACACAAACAGCTGCTCAGATATTTCTCAGTTTGGATTCTTCTGTTGCTTGACCATATAATTTGTTTTTGTTTGCCACAATGAAACTCTGGAGGGTAACTTGCCAAGGAGGATGACTATTTGGCTGATGGAATCAGATAAGAAAAGCCAAAGATTTTCTGATTTTGTATGTGTCATATGTACCATATTGACATTTCTACAATACGTGAAATATCATGCTCATTTTACATTTATTAGCTCACCTTCATTTAAATGCAATACAATTTCCATTTCAACTTTCCGCTGTGTGACAACAAAAACGGAGTGCTTTTAATGAGACATCTGGATATCTCTAGCTATGCTTTGTGGCAACAATATTGAGTGTTTTTTAACGTGACGTTGCGGCATGTCTAGCCTGCTTTGTAGCAACAAAACCAGGTATTTTATGCCAAAACATGACCTTATCCTTACCCTAACTAAGTGGTGTCTGTGGCTAAACCCATCCAGACCATAAACACAGAATTGTCTCATCATAAAATAGAAAATTGAACCCAAAGAAATGTAAACTTGCAACATCTTGCGACTGGGTTGGCTCATCAGTAAAGTATCTCCTGGTCTCGCTCTTCAAAAGGACAAGTATCACCTTGGCATTCTTACATTTATTAATCATCTCTGGCATCTTGGAATGAAAAGGTCCTCTTCTCAGACTACATGTATGGTGGTTCAAATAAAATAAATGTATGTGCAGAGAGTTCACTTACTGAGTACATTGAGTTTGGCCCTCCTGGAGCGCAGGGCGGCCTCTGTGGCCTGACACTCGTACAGGGAGTCATCGGACAGCTCAGCATTGGAGATCTCTAGGTTGTACTGGCCGATGTCCAGAGACCGCAGCACACGATACCTGGGCCAGGCTGCAGGAGACACACACCAGGCTCACAGTTAAATAGTTGGAGAGACAACGCACTCTCTGATTCATGCACTTGTTGAAGTTTCATTCTAGCTCAACTACAAGTCATGCATGCTATTTTGCAGGTCAGAAAAGCCTGACGTGTTTGGAAAAAGAACTTCTTGAATGTAATTTAAAAATAGTCACTTGGAAAACATGCCAGAAAGCATTTTAAAACAGAAGGTCATGAAGGAAGAGGCACATTACACACCGCTATTACAGTCATGAGTCATCATAATGGCACCGCTTTCACAACTGATCTGTGTCTCAGGATAATATCATCTTTATTTTAGAAACAATGAGTGATGCATCCAGGTGGGTATTTCAGGTTTTGGAACAAAACACTTTATTTCTATCTACTTAGAAGAAAACTAGATAAAAATTTAAATCCACAGGGGAATGGTGGCGCCAGGTTCACATTTTAGAGCTGGCATTTTCACCCATGCTGATAGTTTTTTGTTTTGAGGGATGTCTTAAAATCTGTGGGGAGTTTTACCGACAGTAAATTTTAGCTGTCAGAAATGTTCAACTCCAGTCAAAAAAGTTTAGGCTGGTGAAGTACAGATAATAGAATTTGAAAAGAAATGTAGTTTATATAACGGGGTGGTTCACCTGCATCAGGGGTGACCAAACGTTTTCCCTTGGGCGGCCAAAAGTAAAACTTAAAGCGGACCTGTTATGCTCTTAGGATTTTGTATGCATGTTGAAGATCTTGAAAGTTAAAAAGATTAAAGTCCACACCAACAGAAGCTCCTTTATCCCACAGATAACACTTGTCCTGAAACCCCTTGACAGTAGCCCCGCCTTTAATTCCATGACTTCATGACATCACACTATGTCACCGTGTCACACATTTGACTGACAAGCAGCTAGTTTGGCACTGGAGATATTGATTTATCACAGCTGCTCTGTTGTCGTTAGGGGTGCTGGGTCAGGCATGTGTGAGCTGACCAATCAGAGCAGACTGGGTATTCAGGAGGGGCAACCTTAAAGAGACAGGAGCTTAAACAGAGCGTTTCAGACCATTTTTATTTTGTTTTGTTTTGCACAAACAAAATTCCATTCATCTCCATTGAAGAGCCTGACCTATATATTGGTTGGCCTTTCACAGATATAACAGTATCGGTGTACGGTATGTGATGTCAGATGGTCACAATATGAAACTTTTTTCTTTTGACAGAACATAATGTCGAAAAAGATGCTTTTGGTAATAAGTAACACATTTCCTGTTTCAGTACACTGATGTCATCTTGGACAAGTTTCTTGTGAAACTGTCAAATATCCAGCCTAAATATCTTAGCTACAAGTGTTAGATAACCACATGTGATGGAACATTGCAGAAAATGTGTTTTTATGTGATTATTCAGTGTATATAACTATATGGAGCAATATATCGACATATCATAATTTCTTACTCCCTAATATCGGTACTGGCCACAACAATCCAGTATCAGAGGGGCTCTACTCCATCGTATTAGGGTTGTAGCATAAATAGAGCCAAACTATCTGGGTGGATACAAACTCATAAACCCATTTTTTTCAGTAATTTGGTGAACTAACCCTTTAAAATGTAATTCCTCAGACTGCATTTGGAAAACAAAAACTTTAAAGCAAAGAGGAACCTTTGAAAACAATTATACATCTTCTCGCCGGCTTCTGTTATTCAGCGTCAGTGACTGTGTTTCTGTCCTCTGTTGACACCTAACATGTTTACAAGATAAAGCAAACGTAAAAGCCCTTACGAAAATGGATAAAAGCTGAATCACAATTACATCAATCAGAGACCGAGAGCAGCAAATGGGACTCGAATTTATGTGGAAATGTCAAAGCTTTTTATCTTAACACACAGATAGCGTTTAGCATTAATAGCATTTATTTCAGAAGTTTTGAAGACCTTGTCGGAATAACCGGAGCGTCTGGAGATGATAGTATGTCCTTTACACAAACAACACAGAGAAAGGTAATGAATGCAGGAACACACACACACACACACACACAGTATAAATACGCACGCAGCAATACAGTCAGAGATAAACAGCTCAGGGGTTTTTCGACAAACACTGATCAAACATTGGCACATATACACTATCGTCACATCAGTTCCTGTATGAAACACAAACTGCACGACTACAGGCAGCACCGTTCCAATTACAACACCCCCTACTCTCTCTGTTTGAACCCTCGCCTCTCAGACAAAGACATAATTGAGCGTGACGTCCCACTAGGGGGCACTCATTGATCCTCCGTGCCCAATCCTAACATGACATCATGGATTCAGATGGCAAAGGCAGGCAGTTGGGGTGCGGAGAGGAGGAAGGTGGGTGGATGGATGGGTGGGGGGGGACAAAAGTATTAGTGGAGATTACATCATCCACTCCAGCACCTCGCAGCATAGCAACCACAGAGGTGAAAGCACCCCGGGGAGAGGGAGAAGGAGAAGAAGGAAGAGGAGGAGGAGGAGGTTGAAGACGAACAATAAACTACCACCACTGATGCCTGCTGGTAGTGAGTAGATGAGCGTGTGTGCTTTAAGTAAACATGATACACATATGTATACTGTATGCACATGTTGCCATACATTAATCACACATTTAAAGGGCTTTCTTTCTATTTCATGCACATTATATTTAGATGCACATTGTCGAGGAAACAGTTTTAGACGGTGAATGAACGCACATCTACTGCGTGTGTGTGGGTGTGCAAACTGCAGGTATAAATTTACAGCACAATCTGCACGCCCACACTGTCATCAACAGCTGTATAAAATCATACAGGGCACAGAACAACAGCCTCTCATATGTCATATTTCATGCACCAACAACACCTCGTTAGATCGGAACAAATTAATATTATTTGTCGGTGAAAATATTAAAAACCTGCTCTCCTCTATACACAGAGGAGCCGGCTTCATGTTCACAGCGTAAACAGGAGAAGCAAAAGATTGAGAGACAGTCTGTCAGGGATGAAGGGAGAAGCGGCAGCACCGACAACTTAAGGATAAATAATGGACAGAAGGTGATGATTGATGGCTGTAAGGCAGACAAAAAGAGACAAAGAGGACAACATGTTTATCAAACGCCGGTGTGTTTGTCGCCGGGACCACGCTCGCAAAAGGCTACAAGGACAAAGAGAGCATTACCGACGGAAAGAGAGAGGGAGGAGGAAGGGATGAGAGGGAGAGCGAGGAGAGGAGAGGAAGAAAAATGATAAACAATGGAGGGGGATCTGTGAAACGCATGAAGCAAGTGATGATGGAGCTGCAGTTTGAAAGACGGAGGAGCAAGAAGTAAAAAGAAGGAGGGGAGACGGAGACATGCTGACCTTTACTGAACCTGTGAATTTAATTGAGTTGAACACAAGATTCACATCACATGTCAGCTTATCACTTGTGTGCATGTGTCTGTGTTTTGTGCGGGGGCGGGCTGAATGTGTGTGTGGGTGGCTGTGTATGTGATACGTTTGTCTGTGTGGCTCTCTGTGGATTAATTTACAGTGTGATGAGAAATTTGCTTTATGGTTTAGAGCTGAAAGGGCACAAAGCATGTGAGTGCCAATGTGCTTTCTGCTAAGTACATTATTAGATTGTTCATGAAAGAAAATATCTGACGTATATACGATTTATGGATAGGTGCATTTTTTGTACACTCTGTGGAATTAGTTTAGAGTATGGTTTCATGCAGGTGATGAAAGGATCGTCTTTTTGCGGAAAATATGAATTAGTTGTCATATGTTTGGAATTAATATAAGAAAAACAATGTATTCTGCGTGCCATTGGTTGTGTCACAGATTCAAAATAAGAACCAAGATGTCAGAGTCCTTCTCACAGTTTGATCGCGCAAGTAAATGCAGAGCAGAAAACCCACAGCAATCCTGCTCAGTATCAAAGATACCAGATGCCACTGATGGATAAAAGACAACAAACCAGCCAGGCAGAAATGTTTATGGACGAGGTAATGAATTAAAACTCTTTTGCGACAGGAAGTGCACCATGGAATAGATGCAATCTTACTGTACCTGAGTAAAAGTACAAATTTCTAGGTTTGAACATTGTTGAAACATTTAATGTAACACAACTCAACAATACATATAACAAAGACTGAGTGGTTTTCAGACATTTTAATGCAGAAAGGTTATCTTTAACTAGCCAATAGTGTATGAATCCATTAAAGCTGCCAGCTGCTTTACTAGCTGCAACATTAAAGTGTTGTACTGTTAATTAATGCTTCGATAAATTCTATCCAATGATTTAATGCAGTATAACATTATTCTGAAATTGGATATTCTGCATTCTTTTTGGTATTATGAGTATATCATGATGCTAATACTGATACTTGATCTTATTTTTACAAGAGTCAAAGTTTGAATGCAGGACTTTTACTTGTATTAAGTATTTTGACATGGTATTATTGCAACATATACATAAGTAAAATATAAATAACATATCTGAGTACTTCCTCCACCACTACTTCTTCTCACAGATGTAAAACACAACAGCTTAATAAACTGTATAATCATCCTTCAGTGGAGTTTTCTCAATTCTGTTTCAGGGACTTTTTGATCGGTCAACCAGTAAAAGTCGTCTATAATCATTTTCATTACTGAAATATTTTGCCAAAATGTATCATTGGCAAAGAGTAAGAGCTATCAGCCTCAGCTGTCATAAGATTTCAATAGCAGCAGTCGGTAAGTCACAGCGGTCAAAAGCTTGTTTGAATATTTTTGCCAAACGGGTTGGAGGTCAGTGGAGAGGGACATTTTTGCCTTTTTTCCTTCTCTTCTTTTGGCACTTTGAGTTTCCCGAATACAGAAAAAATGTCTGTTGTGGCTTTGACCCTCTGACTCTCCTCACTTTTGGTTGCATGTGATGCTTTCCTATCTCTGAAATGAAGTGTATTCTACTGTTGCACTCACACTAAGTCATTCTGGATGTGCGTGTCAGCTTAGAATGTAAATGCGAATGTGCGTCTGCTTTTGTCAGCGTTGTGAGGGATTTTCTCTAATTCAGCATGATATACAGGACTCATTTTTGCCCAGATTGTCACTCACACGCCTCTTGGCTCTTCACTCTCTCCCTCTCTGTTCAGTGTTCATTCCCTTAATGTTAAAAAGCCCCTACACTTTTCAGGCATAATAGCTTTTGTCAGGGTTCTTACAGTCAAAACTGAACCGAAACCGTAGCTGAGTTATTCCCCCTTCTTCACTCCACTTTGATCCCTGCAGCTCGGTGAAGCTGCAAGGGTTTTTTTTTTTCCCCTCTCTCCCATGACAGGATTTCTTTCCCCCTCCCTCACCTCGGAGTCCCTCTCCGATGCCGAGGGCCAGGCCGTCCTTGGTCCACTGGACGATGCCGCTGTAGTTGAAGACCACGCAGGACAACACCACCCGTTCTCCCAGCACCACCGACTGGTCCGCGGGCTCCTGGGAGAAGCGAATGCACCAGACTGCAACAGAGGGACAGAGAGGGAAATCAATTTTAAGTTCCTTTCATTGTGACCTGGCCATGAGCTGCCATCTTTTATTGCACTGTATCGAACTACACAGTCCCTCTTCGGTCTTATCGACTTCTACTTGTCCATACGGTGGCTGTTGGGGTGATTTGTGATGTGTCTTTATTGTGTATAGGCTGTTTTTATTGTCCTCTTTTATTATGTGTTTTTATTGTGAGTGCGTTTTAATACAAACCGTGTCTGTGAGTGAAATTTCTCTTACGGGACAGTTGGGCTTTGAATAGAATTGAATGTGTTCGTGCGCATATGCATTGGCCGAATGGAGGGACACCAGAGAATCGGCAGATTTCATTTTAGAGAATCATTCTAATAATTTCTCTTTTTAACTGGACCTTGAGCTCAGTTGCTCGGATTTGCATATTTGTCATTCTTCTGTGCCCTCTGCTTCTGTTTTGTCTCTTACTTGCCCCCTTTTCAAGTTTTCCCTGGACTTCACTGAGGCTTATGTGTGTCTCTGCGTGGGTATGTGTGAGTGAAAGCGTGTGTGTGTGTGTGTGTGTGTGTGTGCCTGCATGGATGTGTAAGTGCACTTGTGTAGCAAGAACATCATTGCCAAGCTGTGATACAGCCTGCTCTTTTTCATCACACAGTACAAAGGATTTTGCTTACACACACACATTTCCTCCAGCAAAATAAGCCTTTTGGCTATTGCAGCGCCACTAAAATACACGGATATAAAAACTACAAGTGTAGCGCCCGCATACATTAACGCTCTCGCATAAAGAGAAAGTGTCAGGTGAGGAGGCGAGGCACTAACCCGGCGCCGTTTTCAGCTGTTTGCATCATCAGGTAAAATTGTTTCATATTCCCGAGAAAGTCTTGCAAGAAGGCGCGTTAATTAAGGCAGGGAAGGAGACTGTGGCGCCTTAGATGACACACGCACTCGCACAAACACACTGACTCGTACACAAACAGAAGCGCTCGCGCACACGCAACATTGAATCACACCCAATCTGCGCACACAAACACATACACACACCTCACTGAGTCATTCACTCACATTGAGTCACACAGCTGAGGATACACACACGTACACACTTCCACAGAGTTGGTGTTTGTCTTCCCGTGGGCTATTCTGTTCTTGGATCATGGTTAAAACAATCCTATTAGCTAATTAAGGCAAAACTGGTTAATAAAGTCGGCCGTGGCTCTGAGGGACACGTCTCGGCGGGATTCAACCACAAAGGTGCAAACAACAGGGAGATTTGCTGATTTGTCAGGAGGATTACACGACCTGTCATGTTATTTGTGCAGAAGGCTCCTTTAATGAAAACAGGAATCTTTAGACTTCACAGGAAGCACTTTGATGTTTCATCAACTTTCCTTTTGAATGCCAAATCAAGAAGACAACTGCTGTGACTGGGAGCTGATAGCTGGGCTCTCCGTTTGAAGTTAAAAGAGAAAATCTGCCTCAGAGACACTTTATTAGTGTTGTTTGGTTGCGCCCAAAGATAAAGTGGATGATTTGTGGTCGAAATATCATCTCTAGAGCTACAACAGATAGTCAATTATTCGATCAAATGAAAAGGAAATTATTGGCCAGCTATTCTGATAATTGATCGATCCTTTCCGTCCTTTGTAAAGCAGAAATATTAAACATTTCCTGGTTCCAGCTTCGTAAATGTGAGGATTTGCTGCTTTTCTGTGTGATTAATGATCGTCGATAAAAAGTATTTTGGTTTGGGACTGTTGGTTGGACAATAGAAGCAACTGGAAGAGTATACTCAAGTGTTTTAAATCTAATCTCAAGACCTGTATCTCTGAGACACTTCACTGATGCTCTTGCTTGCTTTAATTCCTTTTCTGGGTTTTCACATTCATACTTCTTCCATCTGTACCTGTGAATCATTGTGTAACCTAACTTTTAAAATATTCTTACTTTTTTGTTTGTGTCACCTCACCAAATTAAAGGGCAACTGCTTCTTATTAGTCTGTTGTTGTTTGAAGAGCAGAGAGAGGACCAGTCTCTTTCTACTGCAGGCCTATTCAACCCCTTGACTACCATACACTCCCCCTGCTTGAACAGCCTAGTTACAACTTTTTTATGAAATAAGTATATTTGTGTGCTCAGCAACAGATCTAACTAATAAATGGGCTAATAGACCTACTAACAAAACAATCAAAACCATTAAAACTTGGTTGTTAAAGGGCTGCATTCGGCCCACGGGCCACCAGTTGATCATAGAAACTCTACAACTTTGAAAAAAAAGCCCCTATATACCAGAATCCAATGCAGATACACTACACGATATTTTCAATGTCTTACTTTATCTCCAACTAGACACAAAAGTTAGATAAAATAGGTCGATCTAATCAACGGCAGACAAGTCATGACAGGCAGATCCTCTATTTACACACTTTTACTTATGAAGAATGTAATAAAGTTATTAATAAGACATTAGACACCCCTGATGAAGGTGCCAAATATACATTCATTATTTCCTCAAACCTGACAGGAACAGACTGTGCGTCTTTCTCTTTCATCAGTAGGAGTCAGGACAAACAGAGGAGCAGAGACAAAACAGTGGAAATACAGACTGTTTCCTGTCGAGAAGAAGAAGAAGAAGAAGAAGAAGAAGAAGAAGAAGAAGAAGAAGCTACTGGGATGTGATATCCTGCTGACATGAGTGATTTACATGTGGGTCATGTTATGCATGATTTATGCAAAATTAACAGCTATTACAAGTAGGGCCCTCTTCTTCGTGTATAACTCTGAACAGAACAACGCATGTTCTCCTGGGACAGACTGCAGCGTGTTATAGAGTGTGTGTGTGTGTGTGTGTGTGTGTGTGTGTGTGTGTGTGTGTGTGTGTGTGAGAGAGAGAGAGAGAGAGAGAGAGAGAGAGAAGAGAAATAGTGACAGGAAGACAAAAAGGAGGAGACAGAGAACATTTCTGTTTGTGTGTCGTGATATGAATGTGCATTGATGAGTGTGTATTTATCTGTGTTTATGAGCGTGTGGGTATATATTAGTGTGCATGTCTGTGTGTGTGTGTGTGTGTCTGTGTGGCCTGTCAGCCTGCAGCAGGGACTCAGATCGCGGAGGAGAGAGCCGCACTGACAGAGAACAGAGATGTAATTAACCCTACGGGATACCCACCCTCCTCCTCCTCCTCCTCCTCCCCCCTCAACACACACACACACACACACACACACACACACACACACACACACACACACACACACACTTCCTCTATCTCTTCTGCCCCCCTCCACTTTAAAATTCCCTGTCTATCTCCTCTCCCATGTGCTCACGTCTTCTCTCCTCTTTCCTTCTTTCCTTCTCTTTCATCACTCCTTTTTCTCTTTCTCTTTCCAGGTTTACCCATCTATCCATCTATCCATCCCTGCTGCCTCTCTGTGTCCCTTCATACCTAACTTTGTACATCCCGCCATTGCCTTTGTTTTCTTTCTTACTCCTCAATCCTCATTTTCTCATCCTCTTTCTTACTTTTCCTGTCTTTCACCAACATCTATCTGCTTCTCCGCCTCTCTAGCATCCCTCTGCTTCCCTTTCAATCTCAGTCACTGTCCACATCTTCCAACATTTTCTTTCTTCCTGTTCTTCTATCATCCTCACTTCTTCCTACACTGTCTTCTGTCTTTTTCTGTCTCCGCATTTCTGTCTGAATCTCTTTTCCCAGCCTCCTTCTTCCTCCTCCTCCTCCACCTCCTCCTTTCTTTCCTTCCCTTCATCCTTGCCGCCCTGCATCATTACCCTGAGGGATGATGTTAGGTATATCTTCTCTTCCTCTCTCTCTCTCTGCTCTCATTGCATAATGACCCAGTGGTACAATAGACTGAGCTTCACAATAACAGCCTCAGTGTCCAAGCATATTATCCTTAATGTCTTTAATATCTTTTGTTCACAGTGTCCTCTTTTTTTTTTTCCATCAGACTGAGTTTTATTAAACATCTTTTCAAGTACTATCTAACAAGCCATTTATACACTTAACATTTAGGTCTAAAATAAACACGTTGCACTGTGTTATGAAATTTTTAAGTAGTAAGAGTGAGTGGAAAAAAAACTGCCTCTTGGAATAGATGAGCTGTAGCAGGATCTCAAACAAGTGCGGGTTAAATCCTGGGTGACGAGCAAATATTTAACAGTGGAGTGACGGTTAAGGTAAAGTCATACGTCTAAATACCTGATCAGACTTCAAAAACGGCATCATTTGGATCCGTCTTCAAAATGCTAATGGGCATCACGCACCAGCTGCATTTCACGGTGTTGCATCATTTGATCAAGGTAGCTCACAACGGACTCTCCAGACAGACAAAACCAAATGACAAAACATATCGTTCGCTGTTGTCTCGAAATGCTTTTCCGACCCGATGCACTGCAGAAACTAATCTAGATATCGAGATACAAGGAACATACGCTGTTACAGGACTGTCAGTGTGCTTCAACACTAAGTTTTTACTGAAAGTTCAAGACAAAAACATCTTATTCCAACGTTCAGGCTTTTGGTTTGCGTGAGGGTTCTCAACGTTATCTCTATCTTAGCTTGTAGACTTTTGTTGACATGAGTTCATTTGTTGTCAACCTGTTACACTCAACTGATAACAAGGCTTTAGATGGTTTACAGTTCCCTTGAGACAACTAGCAGAGTGCTTTTTGGTTCACATAAACATGCAGCTATGGAGGGACTTGTCATGCAAAGCTTTTCAATCTGAATGGTACAAGATGAAGGCTCTGAGACCGACAGAGTCCAGTTTAAAAGCAGGGAATACAGTACCGAGGTGGTTTTCTTGCCAGGTTTGGCTGCTTGCACACCATGGTTGAGTCAGCTTATAGGACTTCTAGCTAATGGCCAGTATGCACAGCAGTAGTAAGAGGTCAGCAACAAGCAAAGATTTGTGTCCAACAGGTAAATCACAGAGAGATGAGGAAGAGCAGCCAGAGGACATTAAGAAATATTCTCTCTATACAAAACAATGGAGGCTAAATTAATCAACCTGAACCTTGTTTTTGTACAAGTTATAAAGATGGGTTTATGGACAGTAATCATTGAGGCCCGGCCCTCAGCAACACTCCACTCTGGCAGCGTCATAAAATTTGAGAAGGAGTTTCTGTGGATGCAAAATTAGCACATGTTCAGGATGAGTCATCAACATTTTTGTGCTTTCCAGTAAGTTACAAACTCTGAAATACCATCAAGAATACATAAAAAACTCATAGTGTGTCATTGTCGGGCATTAATCAACATATCAGGTAGGACAACAAAAATGTTGAGACTGAACGTATCAGTAAAATGTTGACCCTTTGTTTTCTGTCATAATATCCAGCCTTGCGATTGTGACTACACCATTATTTTATGTTTTTATGATGTGCCCAGGCACTCACAGCACTTGGTTAAAAGTTGATTTTTGAGACTCAAATTGTCAAATACTGGCGCTTTAGGTACAACACGTTAACTAACATGTATCCAAAGCCGCAAACTTTCTCTAACCTTAACCAAAGTGCATTTGTTGCCTAAAGCTGGTCTGGATGCAAACCCCAGACTGGAGTCTGACTCACAGTCCTTCAATTCGTACACCACTCAGACCTCCCCCCTTCGTTTCTGGCAATGTTGATGCCCTTTTGTGTGTCACTTGTCTTTGCAGTGATTGACAGAAGTGAGTCTTAACAGGTAGCTTCACATTTTCCGAGCAAATCGAAAGCTTTTGATTGGTTCAAGAATCCGAAAGAAAGGGAAAGAAATCTATTCTAGGAATATTTTTTGATAAAAATCACTCAAATCATACCTCTCTTGAATTATACTTGTTGGAATTCAGGTGATTAAGAAAAGGAGAGAACTTAGAAACATAAAATAAGACTGTAGATATTTAAATTTCTGGACTTTCTGGTCACAGTCGCAGTATTCATTGAAGAAAGCGCCCACTGTTGAGCAGAAGACTTCCGATAAGCCACCAGAGGTCAAAAACAATCTCCTGCGAGCAAATCTTAATATGTGGAAATGAAAGGACAGTTTGTGAGGTTTGTAACCCTAAACTGCAGTCCTCCACACCCTGAAGCCTTCATCCTCCTAACCCCCGCCCCCAAAAACTGCCACGCTGACCCCTCTCCATGTATTCATGTCCAAGCTCTGCCTCCGGGCTACAGCTCGCTCCCATTTCAACTACCGCACACCACTCTCAGGCAGGAGGGAGCACACTGTGTCTAAGTGTGTGTGTGTCTGCGAGTATTGTCCATGTTTACACGCATGCCTGCATACATATCTGTCATTGTTGTGTTATGTATGCCGTGTGCATATATTTGCCATTTCTGAAAAGGCAGCAAAGGGCAAAGTGTGGAAAGGAGAGTAAAAAAGAAAAGGTGTTTGCATGAGAGGGAGAAAAGAGTGAAAAAGTGTGTGTGTTTGAGTGTGTGTGAAAGGGAGGGAGGGAGGGAGGGGGGGGGAGATTAAGAGAGAACCACAGAAAAATAGAAGAGAGAAGAGAAAGCGAGGATGAAGAGACAGAAAGACTGATAGAAAGGAATAAAGGCTCCTCTGTAGTAGCTGAGTTCCACTTTTGTGACATTTCCTGCCTTACTAGTCGACTCAAACTTTGAAGTAAATGGGAAGGTTCATTAAAATCATTCTTGTACAAATCCTCAGCCCTGCAAAAAACTTTTGACACTACTCTCAAAGAGGGAAATGTTTTTGTTGAGGAGACATTTTTCTGAGTAATTACTGGCTCAGGTTCCATGTCACTGCACAAGAGGTCAAAAGAAGCTCTTTGAACTAGAAGCAACAAAATATAACTTCCTGAAAGAAAGATAAGTCGACGGTTGAGTCTCATCCCAAGGTCATTAAACACACGACGCTTTGGGTCCAACAAGCTGCCAACCCAAAGCGTCAGGATTTTGTTGCTTTAATAGCATTATCAACCATGACAATTGAGTAAAATGTTTTCAGCTTTCATCATTTAGTCGTTATAATACTAAGTGTCAAAATGTTCAAATTGGAAACTGCAGTAGGCCAGACACAGATTTAGCCCGCATTCACACAGACAACAGCACCGTGTTTTAAATGCTGTGCACCCGTTCATAGGACTGGGACGACTGCGTGGGAGTGCAGATGCAAAGGGGGCCCGCAACCAATCACAAAACTGCCTTGAAAAAATATTTGAACCAGGCTTCAGGAGATTGTTTTGTAAACTGAATGCAGTTTTTCTACCATTTACTTCAATAATGATGAATGATTGTCAACGTGATTGACTGTAAAATGTTTTGTGCCTTCAAAGTCACGGAGATAATTTCCTCTATTTATCGTTTAAGTTTATTATTAATGACGCTTAAAGCACTTATCATTGTACCTTGTACCAAAATTTGGGTGGTCTTCTTTGTGAGACATGATTGGCATTTGCATTTGTTTATCTAAATGTTCCTTACTGGGAAGTTACCCTCAGGCCACTGTTAGTCGTGCCTGTGCCCGAGACAAAATGATCTCCAAAGGCCGTCCCAGTGCATTATTTTAAAGGTTAGTGGCCCCTTTAATAATTCATTGGTCCTCTGGTCCGCAGTCTAATGACTGATTTCATTGCAAGTCCCTTGACGTTTACTGAACTTGGAAGATCTGCTTTTAGTTTCTTTGCCCTGACTACCTGAAACACTTTACAAAGCACCCTAAAAATTAACACTTTAAAATCATTTGGTGAATTTAAATCCATGATTATAAACCATCAGCTTCTGCTTGTACCAGTTTTAACTGATTTTTATGAACTGTATTCATGTATTTGTTTAATTAATGGTTTTATTTCTATCTTTTAATATTTTGTATCATTTATGTCGACATCATTATAAATGTTGGCTTCCCCTCAGTGATCTTAGATTTTCCAGAATTAAAATAAGTACCATACCAGTGACCAGGCCTGAGCATTAAAGAGCTTTTCCGGACTCTCAATTTATGAGTGATGATCATTTGTAAAACGTGAGACTGCCACAGTTTGGAATCTGCATGTACGCAGTGCTCACGAAACGTTTTTGTGCCTCTTTTATTTTAAACACTGGGCTGTTCTTGGTCTGGATGCTTAGTTTTAGATGACAGAAAGCGCGAGCTGGGAAAAGTGTTGCATGAAAGCATGTCATCATGACAGCAGAGAAAAGACAGATTAATCATACAGACAGACACAGGATCGACACAGTGGATGTGCATGCAACAATGTTTAATGCATCATTACATCTTATTAGATTGTTTATTAATTAGTGTTCTGAATGTTTCTGCTGCATTTGACTTCCTTCTAGGTATACACGTATGGTCCATTAAGGTCTGCAGTGGATTATACAGTATAGGGAGGCCAGACGCATTTTAACACACATGGCAGAGTACACACACACACACACACACACACACACACACACAAATAAAAGTAGTCTGAGTTCTGTGTCACATTACAAAGCCATGTGTCCCTCCAGCATTTACAAACAAAGGTCAGAATACAGCGACCTGTTTGTTTCTGATTGGCCATGAGGGACGAGCGCATCATTCCTGTGGGACGACATGTTTACCGCTGCCTTGTTTATTCGAATGTTTTGGGAAATATCATTCATGTAACGCCCCGAGCACACAGCATGAAACTGACAGAGACAAACACGCGAGCAGACGGACAGACAGCGAGACAGACACAGAGGGACAGACACAGACATCATAAGTTTGTCACGGTGCGTCCCCACTCGCCCGGTGTTTGCTGTAAACAGTAGCGCAGTGATTTCCCAGTGTCCCCTCTGCCACCAAGCGCTGTTTTTATTTCCCCTCACAAACACTCGGAGCAGAACAGAGGAGCAGCGTGACGTCTACCGCAGAGGAGATGGTGAGTAACCCGAGCAGTTATTGGAAATCACACTCGCACACAAACACGCACAGTCAAGCTCATCCAGGGGCAATTACTACAGTGCAGACACAGAGTCTCATACACTCTCATACGCACAGACGCCGCTTAAAGTCACGAAGACAACTGCATGCATGATTTACAAGTACACACACACGCACGCACAGTATACACACTTATGGCACAAATTTACACAAATGCCCGCAGAGTTGAATACACTCAAATCTAAACTCACTCACACACAAATATACTCAATTACACTCCCTAAAATCACTTCAAAACAGCACAGCTGGATGCAAGCACAGGATTATTACTTTGCCTCGACACACATACTGTACATCACACACTCAAACACTCACACGTAAATATATACATTTAACGAGTGACACTGCTTGGACATAAATATAAGGATCACATGTGATCACAAGATACTGTATAGATTAAAACAAGGAACAAACAGTACAGTCCATTGATGTACGGAGAGTACTGAAGGATCGTTCTTGTTTATTACAGCTTGGGTCGTATTTTCAGAGTTCTGTCCGTCATTTCCAGAGTGTCTGCTGAGATCTGGGAACACTGCAACGTCTCTCAGTGATCAGATGATCAGAGAGATAATAAACAAGCAAAACAGTTTAGCCTGATTGTATAAACCAGTTAATTTTGGAGGCAAAAAAAAAGTGTTTCCATGGAAAGAAAACATCCACATGACACTAAAGTAGGATGGGGGGGGAGAGGGGAGACTGATACCTCATCTCAGGGTATTTGCTGCAACAATGCCAGTGCTCTCTTCTCACCAAATTTATGATGGAATAAATGTCAGCGATAGTGGAAATACAAAATTTCATGATGAAATTAATGTAGTAGAAACTGTATTTATCTAAATTGGCAATGATACCAATCTGACATAATGGATCAGTTCATCCTTCGTGTTCAACTCAGTGTGTACAATGGTATTATTACTTTTGGGACTGATGTCAACACTATGAAAGTAAGACATGTTGTGATGTGAAAATCTAAATCTAAATATCCTGTATGTCCTTGTTATGTTCCCCATAACAAACTCGTCCTGTTTGTTGTTATGGGGCCATCACTGACCAATCACACTGTTGTGATGTCATAGCTTTGCGACTCTTGTTGGTGTTCGGTGGCTATTATTTTTACACTAAGTTCACCTATTGTTATTTCCGTTCTTTTTCAGTTTTCTGCTGCTGTTTGGTTGGGGGAAACAAAAAGGCAACAAAAAACTTGGGTAGGTTTGGGAAAATTTGGTTGGGGTTAAAATCTTTCACGACGTTAAACACCTGTTTCAAAGGATGATTTCTCCCACAAACTTATTTTTCTGGTCTTTTTCCCTGAGTCGCTAAGCTTTGACTTCACAAAAATGTGATTGGTCAGCTTCAATGACATTCCAGGAACAAAATCAACACTGCGATATCAGATTGTGTGTATCTAAGAGGGTCAAAATGTTGTATTACATCGATAATATGGTAATAAAAGCTTTGATTTAGCACGTGAGATTGTTTCTTCACTATTGAAATTAGAAATAGACTCTTTTTTTTTGCTTTGACATATTATGACATATATGTTGATTGCACAGTGTGTTGGCTGTAGACATTCTTGTCTGGTCCCACTTTAATTTTGACATGTGTCACTACTCAAACAAACACCATACTTGTGTGAGCCACACACGTGCATGCAAGAGACCATTCAGAGAGACCAATCATTCGTGAAGTTGTCACTGCCACCATTTGCGATCTGCATGTAAGCGGTACGCACAAAAAAAAGTTATTAATTGTCACACACTCGCATATAGAAACACAAACTCGTACAGAAAGGCGCTCAGTCCTCCTGAAGTTCAGCTTCGTGAGAGAGAACATGTTCTAATCATCACTACACTGCAACCAACCTGATTATGCCGCTGTGGACTTCAAACAACTGGGTTGTGTTGGTTGACTCTTTTCCGGAAAGCAGGCAGGGGAGACGCACACAAACACTGTGCGCACATGCTTGCAAACACACACAAAAACACACACACACGCACACTCGCAGCAATCCCTCCCCTCTCTTCCTATCTGCTTCTCCCTGCAGCTCTCTCTCAGTCTCTCTAATTGACTTCTGCTTTCTTACATTTCATTTCATCTCTTATTTCAGTTTTATTTCCCCCTATTTTATGATCCCCTCTGTCTTCAATTATTCATACCTCTCTCTTTCTCTCTCTGATTTCTTTCCATCTGGTCTTGGTGATGTTTAATTCACCTCTTCATTTGGAGGAGGGGGGCGGCTGCTGCTGTGCGCTGTTAATTGGTTTTTAAGAGCGGTAAGTACACACACATGTACGCACACTCGCATTTGCACATACCCACTTGCACACGCAGGCTCAAACACACACACACTCACATACACACCCTCCCCTCCCTCCGCTGTTAGAGCACACTGTACATGTCTGCTAGCATTAACATCATCAAATGAGCACGGAGTGAAAAAGCATGTGAGAAGAAGAAGGCAATTGTGTGTGTGAGTATGTCTGTGTGTGTGTGTGTGTGTGTGTGTGTGTGTGTGTGCGCGCAAGGAGTAGGGATTGGGGGGTATGTTTGTGTGTATGTGTGTTTTCTGGTGCATGTGAGAGCGAGTGCGTATGAGTGAGCAGGTCAATGCTGTGAATGTTGCATTCGATAAAAATTAGACCAAGTGCATGGGTGAATGCTGTATGTGTGTGTATGTGTGTGTGTGTGTGTGTGTGTGTGTGTGTTCTTGCACTTCTATCTCTGTGAGAACCCACCGGAGACTTTGTGGGCAGCCCCCTCCAGACAGCCCGATGAGTCCTGACTTCGTAAAAAGGGTTGTTCAGGAGTTGAGACTCTGCTTCAGGGTTGAGATTAAAACTATGTTTAGATTAAGGTTGGTGTGAGGAGTCGGCATGTAGTTGTGATGATTCAAGTCACGGTTAGGGTTATGTCGATGAGGGTCCTTTCAAATAAGTAGTGACGAAGAGCCTGCGTTAAAGGCATGCAGTGAAATTTAAACCTAAAAAAAAAAAAAATCAGTCTTGGGTACAGTTTTAAATCCTTTTTTAATTCAAAATTCTTGGAGAAAATGATGCATCTACAAACAAAGTTATCTCAAGGTATAATTAACCACGATGGTTGCTTTCTGCCTTTGTTGTCAAAAAATGTTTTTTAACACATCTAGTAGACAGAGAACAACATTAGCATTTATCTGAAGTCCATGATTCATGTTTCTTTAAACTGGTTTTCACATGAATGTATGTTTTGGTTTTTTGCTCCTTGATGTTCCACTTTCTTCAGCAGCTAGCCGTTGACTTTGTCTTTCGTTTTTCAGCTGTTTAGCGCTGAGCAGTTAGCATCCAAGGGTTTATCAGTGCTTTTTTGATGTTTTTAAAAACAGCCTATTACTGCTGCTGGAAACATGTTTAGTGAGACTCAACCAAACCATTAATGTGTCCAAAAATAAAAACTATGAGCTCAACGAGCAGCCTGTTCTCATTTGTCAAATACAGCAGCCTGGTCACTGTCTCGATGCTTTGAAGTTTGATGCGGTAGCTTCACCTCTAGTGTCACCCCCTGAGGCCCTTCTAGTGCAGTATGAAGAGCGAGAAAAGTCAGAGACGAGTGGCGGTTAGGGTTGTTGGAACGATGAGGACTTTGCTCCAGAGACCGGGGTTTGCGTCCCGTTTGCGACCTACAGTCAAGATTGACTAAGTAAGTTAACATGTAAGTCACGTAACTGAACGTTATTTTAACCCAGAGTATGAGCTTTTCTGTCAGCAAACTTTGTACTGAAAGTCTAACCAGACACTGCACATTATTGCTACCTTGACAACAGGGCTGACACTAGAATTGGGGGTGATGTAGAGTTTCAGCAGAGTTATTGAGCTGGTATAAATTATATGCGAGTTCACTAAACCCCCTTTAAACCCCTTTCACATTAGATTAATTCATTTGATCCTTATATATTATTTAAAATATTGATTTGGTGGAGCTTTAAAGTTAACTCATTTTGTTGTTTGTAATCAAGAATTGTTCTCACGTTATCTTTATTGAAAGTTCTGGTCCAAATCCGAAGGTGTCTGGAGACACGACAGACCTCTTCTTTAAACACAAAAATGTGCGGAAAATATTAAAAACGCTCCTCCAGTATTATCCACTTGATGTATAGAGGCAGTCATAAAAAAGCCTGTCTTGTTCAAATATTTCACTAAAAGTGGGCATTAAAGCATAAGAATGAGATAATTCCTGACATAATGGAATGATGTGGAAAAAAGGTTATTACTAAGTTTCTTTAAGGGGGAATCTAAAAAATACCAAATGTGTGTGTCGATGCGTGACACTAAAGAGAACTCATACATATAAGTGCTTACAGTATGTGAGCAAGTGAGTGACTTCCAAGCGAATGTCTGCAAGTATCCTCTGTGTGTGCATGTGTATGTGTGTGTGTGTGTGTGTGTGTGTGTGTGTGTGTGTGTGTGTGTGTGTGTGTGTGTGTGTGTGTGCCGTCTCTGCATTCCCAGACAACGCTGCAGCCACATCATTAGCCACATCCTCTGACTCCAACCTGGACGTCGGATCAGAGGAATGGAATTAAGTTGGGAGCAGATTAGTCATTATCCAAATAACGACCTCGCTCAGCAATGGCTGTGCGATTTCCCCTTCAATAAGAATTGGTGATGTGAACTCCACTGAGGCAGAGGAGATGAGATTCTGCTGTGGAGTGAAACGGTGAAGAGAGAAATAACCTCGCTGTAGCCCTGTGAACAAGAGGACAAAAAAGCTCTGCTGCAAACAGGGACGAGGCCACTTTAATCTTAATGATGGCGGGAAAAAAAAGAGAGCTGAAGGAAAAAAAATCTGAGCTGCTGCTGCCGCGCTAACGAAATGCTCGTACGGTTTAATCTAATTGTTAATAAGTTACAGTGGTAATGAGTGAATTTTCATGGAGTCAGTGCAGTAACGCAGCATGAACAAGATCTGGGCTTCCATCCAAGAACAAAAAAATCTGAATGTAAATTTCCGGTTTTATGCTCACTGGAGGTAAAAAAGAAAGGTCTGCAGGTTACAACACTCTTTGTGAGGTGCTCTGTGTCGTAAACCGTGACTTACCAGCGGAAAAAGAAACGTACACGTTGTCTCTACCAAGTATAGCGCTCCAGCGTGGCGGTGCCTTACAATATGCAAAGTGCATTGCATGATTCCCATCTTGAAAATGAAAGCATGAAATATCACTTACACTATCCGACACGAAAGCAAGATAACAACTTGCCAAATAGAAATCAGTTCTTGAAAGTCTGTGTGGAAATTCAATTTATTTTCTTCAACGCGGCTGATGGAAACACACCTAATTTGCATTTTATTTTTTCCCCTGCATTTCAAAAATTCACTTTAAATTCCCTTCTCTTCCCTTCCCGCAGCGACTGCCTGACATATTTCTTGCAGTTCCTACTTCTTCTTAATGCACAAATATAATAGAGCTACATTGAGACTGTGTGAAAGCTTTCCAAAGCCGTGCGTTGGAGGCCCTTTTTCGTCAGAACTTCACAGCCAAGCAGCATTCAACATTCATAATTTTTTTTTCTCTGATGTAAATGCAAGATACCTCAGCTCCTACAGACTTTGAAGATCTGATCTTTCTATTGCAAAGACTGTAAAATATGAAAAAGGCCTTTCAGGTCTGTATGTGCTAATTTGGACTCTGTCACACTGTATGTTTTTAGATCTAGCATGTGGAGTTATAGTTTAGGGGAAACTCCGTATTCCCTGCCTGATTATTAATTTAAGAGCAATGTGTTAAGGCAACAGTTGACAGTTTGAACCTTTCAGTGCTAATTACCTCCACCTGTGTCTGTTGGCTGGTTGGTTGGTTTGTCAGCAGGATTACACAAAAACTACTTCATTTCCATGAATTTTGGATGGAGAATGGGTCTCGACCCAGAATAGACCCCATTGACTTTTGGCGTGGATCCAGATAAAGGGATGGATTCAGGAGTCTTTGACATTGCCAGGGCGTTTCTCGTCCTTTTTCTTAATTTATCAGGGAATTATACACAGATCTTGATGGAAAAAACAGGTAGCTGGTATTTATGAGTTGCCAATTGTATTGTAAACAATGATCCAAGAGAGAAGAGGTCTTGGGCTGTATAACCATTATCAATTATCTGGATATCCACTGAAACATCCATCGTTGCCCCACAAAGATGATAGCCAATTGTTTCTGAGATTGCAGAAAGTTAAACAATAATCTACCTTGATTACGTTGTGAAGCGAAATTGGCTATCTGTTATATGGAAAAACCTCAGCACCTGTGTGTTTTCTGTAAATGTAGTGACATCCAAGGTACTCCGAGCTCGGCGCTGTGCCATCACTGTGCTGCATTTCCCAGAGATCATCTGTCAATCTAACAGTGTTGCGGAACAGTGAGTAGGCATCACGATTCTATCAGGGGACTACAGATCTCCAAATGTTTGTCTCCAGGGGACCAGGGCTCTCTTTGCCCTGATAATTAGGCTGAATTGAGTTTGTCTTTGAGAAAAAAACATTTTTAAGAGTGATCTTAGGGAAATTTGCTGCCAGGGCAGAATTAAGGTAATAGGTTGGATCACTGCTCTAAATGGAAATTCTCTTTCTCTTACTCTCTCTCTCCATCTCAGCAGCAGTAGTGAGGAAAAGCACAGCTGCAGCCTCTCAAAGCAAAGACACTGACAGAAAGGCAGAGCTCAGACTCCTGCACAGATTTCCTGTAGATGATGTTCTATTTTCTGGTGATGTGCTCACCACAATCTTGCTAGGTGTGGGGTGGCAGAAAAATCCAACTGTAAGCATCGGGGAAGCCCGGGTGGAGCTGAGATGGAACAAGTAAGCAGCAACCATCGTGGTTTAGTGGTAAATCACCATGTCTACACGCTTTTCAGGCATCCACATGATCTGTATCTGATGAAATAGGTAAGGTTCAGTTTTAATCCATCCAATCCATACGGCTGCCCACACCTGCTGTGTAACAACACGCACTTCAATCGTGCGACTGTGAACTGAAGCATATTTTCAACCTTTTCCTGCACAGCAATATTGTGTCAGCGCCGACGAAGTACCAAACCTGCTGCTGCTGCGCTGCTGATATGCTGCTTACATGTGGACAAGGTGTCAGAAGCCCGTCAATCAAACCTGCTGTCAAAAATATTTCTCTTTAACCCTTCTTATAAAACAAGCACTTTTCACAGTGACTATTAACTTTCCATAAAGAAATTCAGATTTGTCCTCTTAATTACCATCAATACAGTCTAATGCTTAAACCCTCATTCAAGGGATCCCCCCATAAATGATGCAGCCAATAACAGGTGTGTCTTTCAGGCTGAATGTACGCTTCATACTGAGACAGTCTAGCCTCACAGCAGCTCAAGAAGGCTGCAAACTTTCATTCTGGCAATTGGGTTGGTCGGAGACCAAAAGGTGCATTCAAGCATTCCTTGCCAACTCTTAATATCAAATATTTTCATGTTTATCACTGAGAAGTTGCCCTTAAACTGCTGACAAAGTGGTATCCTATATATCTGAGATAAATTCTGTCACTCCAACACATAATGAAAAACAGTAAAGCCCTGTGATTACCAACTTGAACAACAATATGCTAGACAAGAACAAACAGTGGACATCGTGTGGTGACCACATGAACACAAACTGTAAAAATACTGAGTTGTCACCTTATCTCCCCCTCCCGCTTATTGATAGGAATGTAGGTTTACATTTAATTGATAGAACACTTTGTTCTTTTTTCCTGTCTCTTTCTGTTATTCTGTTGTTTAATTCACACTGTAATGCTGCCGCTTCTTTCCACTCTGCACATACAGCAGTCTGTCTGTCCTGGAGGAGGGACCCCTCCTATTTTGCTCTTCCTGATGTTTCCCATTTTGTTTCCTGTTCAAGGGTTTTCTAATTCGTGATGGTTCATTATCCTAACGGAGGTTTCAAGAATTGAGGATTGTCACGGGCCTGCAATTACTTATGAGGATTGCAAAGGATATGATGGTCGCAGTCTCCAACTTTGTAGAAAGTAAGGCTCCATTACTCCTTTATAGTAGCCTTTGACATGGGATGGCTCTTTGTCAACTTGTCAGGACATTAACAGTCTAAAAGTGCAGACTTTGACGAGTTCGACCCCTAAATTGTTGTCAGCATGAGTCCCCTTAGTGCCAGCATTCAACAGAAATGAGACATTTCCGTATTTTTCAACTCAAAGTATTTCCGTTTTGGCTGCAACATTAGGCCGAGATGGCTGCTACTTGAGCAGTTCTTCTTCCATTTATTCAAAACAAACAAACAGAAAATGCATCATTTCCTGTGCTGCAGATGATTTCCCTGCAAAAGACCGACATTACCAAACACTGAGAGTTCAGAACAGCAAATATAACAGCTCTCATGAACCGGGTTCTCCTCATGATTCACTGCTGTCGAGGTGCACTGTGGGCTAAAACCCATGTTTGTGACCGAACCAGTTGGCCACAAGGTGTTTAACGGAGCAACCGAGGACACAAACAGACAAATACAGCTAGTGACTGTCACTCTGTCCGTCTGTCTGTCTGTCTTTTTGTTTGTCTCTCTGCTGTCTGTTTCGATTTGTATGTGGCTGCGGATCACTGCGTCTCTCTCTGTCTTTCCCTTTCCCTCTGTCACTCTCTTTCCGCTCATCCTTTTTTCAGTCTGTGGGCTTGTCTGTCGGTCTCTGTCAATCACTCCCCGCTGCAGCTGTGTGTGTGTGTGTGTGTGTACGTGCACGGGTGTATATGATTTTTTTAAAACTCGTCTCCCACTGTCTTCATCTCTCCATCTCTGTGCCCTCTCCAGCTCATGTCTCCTCTCTCTTATCTTTCCCCGTCTCGCTGTCAGTCTGTCTATTTCGATCCGTCTATTTATCTGTTTATCTCGATCTGTTTTGGCTCATTTTTTTCACTCCGAGGTTGTGTGTCGCCGCGCTTCACGTGCACAGACACACACATACATTAACGCAGACACACACACCAGCATGCCTTCCTTCTCTGGGCTCCATGGGGACATGTAAGTGGGACATGGGGGGAGAGAACAAACAGATCAAACTTCAATCTAGGCTTTTCACTCTTTCCTCCTCCTTCTACGAACCCCCCAACCCCTGACACACACACACACACACACACACACACACACAAACACAAACACATGCACACATACACACTCCTCCTCCTCCTCCTCTTTCTCCTCCACTCCTCCTTACCCTCCTCCTCTTCCTCAATACACACTCTCTCCTTTGCCCAGACCCAGCAGCCTGTTTGGCAGGGTCGGCTTGTTTCAAACACACACAGTCACACAACCAGTGATTCACATGTGCACACACACTTGCACACACACACAGATTGAGGGGGTGGGGGGGATATGTAAAAAGTTACACAAACAAGTGCACATAGGGATAGAAGCATGATAAAACTTGCAAACACACACACACACACGCTGCCTTCTAAATGGCTAATTGGCTTGTTGACAGTGAAATATTTAAAATGAAGCATGAATTATATAAAGAGACATCGATTGTATATTTGCTGTGTGAATAAAACATGAACGTCCTGTGTTTCTTCTCCCTCTCGCGTGCTCCCCCCCTCCCCTCCCCGTCTCTCAATCAAATTCTGCTCAATTCAATAAAGCTTTACAGGCAGTACGTCTGATATACAAAAAACACACAGTGTGAAGTAAATAAAGAGAACAAATGATAAATAAAATAATGATCTTCAGTTCGTGGAATGAAACAACTCCTTCCTCTCTCTCTCAGCTCCCATATTCTCTCCAAACATCCAGGTCAATGTGCCTCCGTCTGTTCACACTTTCACACTTTCACACATTTGCTGACCTCACTCCAGCTCTTTCTCTCCCTCCCTCTCCCTCTTTCTTGCTCTCGATTCTCTCTCTCTGGCTCTCCGTCTCCCTGCCAACACACACTCTCCATTTCTCTCTTGCTCTTTCTATCAAAGGGAGCTAGGTAGGTGTCAGGAGCCTACAAGTTGGTGTTTTTGTATTTCTAAAATACATATTTGTATTCATATGTTTATTTCTTTAAACCACTGTGAAGGCCAAGTCAAAGTTGGTTAGGACTGTAATTATGTTTTACACAATCGCATTCTCCCAACTTTGTGGCAACAATTTCGAAAGGCTCTTTCCTGTTTCAGAATGATGATGCATGGTGCATAGCCAGGTCCAAATGGTTTCCCAGTTTGGTGTCCTGCCAAGAACCCTGACCTTAACCCCATCCAACACTTTTGGGATGAACTTGAAAGTTGCTCAAAATCATTACATGACCTCACTGATGCTCTTGTGACCCAGTGGGATCGAATCCCTGCAGCCTGCTTCAAAAATCTTGCATAAAGCCTTACCACAAAACTGAAAGGTTATCATAGTGGCAAAAGAAAGACAGTTACATTTTAACATCTGCATTAATTAAAGGGTTTGTCTGAGTCCGTGTGTATCCACAAAGTACTCTTTGTCCGTTGTTGTCTTTGGTATCTCTTAAACATTATGTTAAGTGCAATTGAAGAATATCTTCCAGCAAGTGACTCAGCCCTCAGGTGGCCATAGTAATTACAGTCCTCATCAAAAAAATGACCCCTATTTATATGTCTTGTAGGCAGCAACCTCTAGTGGCTGTGGTGATTTCTACAGCAGCAAAGGAGGAAGTCAGATGAAGTAGTATAAAGATCAACAAGGTCAGCATGAAGGGAGGTCGGGGATGCAATTGTCGAGACAAAAAATCAAAGGACTTTGACTGAGGGGACAGCTGTCCATGTCCCGTTTGAAAGCAAAAGTCAACTGTGAGTTATTTTAACTTACTTATGTAGTTAAGTTACCTCATGTACATTACACAACTGAAATTACGTACATATTGAAGGTACTTATGTCACTAAAGTAACATAAGTAACTTTGTAATTTTAAGCCAAACCACAATCTTTTCTAAACCTTACCAAACTTCAACTGTACGGCAAAGGTCCAGTACACCTGTAACTGGTACACTTCAACAGTCATGTTGCTTGGGAAAGTTGGTATATGTTGC
The DNA here is from genome assembly GCF_965226575.1 of Pagrus pagrus. Lineage (NCBI taxonomy): Eukaryota > Metazoa > Chordata > Actinopteri > Spariformes > Sparidae > Pagrus > Pagrus pagrus. The sequence continues at coordinate 18,341,572 of NC_140196.1, forward strand.
TTTGGAAGTCACTGGCAATCAACATATTCAGTTGCTTAGGTATAAGGATCTGTTGAGTAATTATGACAGGAATAAAGAGGAAGTCAATTGTTATATGCAGCCGCATTCTGCGTAGGGGGAGGTTTGAGTTAATGGACGGGTCAGCAAAACATTTGACCTCAACACGGGAGAGAACTGTCAATGTTGTTGAGTTTTACGTAAGAAACCATGACCGCAAAGTATTTGTTATCATCACCATGACTATGAAGCTCTTCCAATCTTAACAAAGTAATCAACTTAACCAAAAACATGATCTTTCTGTTTACATAACCAAGTAGATTTTAGGCCTAAATCTAACCCAACCATACCATCCTGCTGTCACATCATAAAACAGATTCATTTTGATAGTTTGGACACTACAAGATAAGTGGCATCATCCTGCAGCTTGGGTGCGTAGACAAGCAACGTATTTTGTCGTTCAACTTGTTGGTTAAGTTTTAACAACGTTTAATGTATAATGTTAATTCATTAGCACAAATGATTCATTTTGGTTTGTAGACACAGTTTTATTTATAAAGCACAAAATCACAAGTTTGTCACAGAGGGTTGTACAGCATAAGTCAGGCTCTGCCCTTAGACCCTCAATTAAAATAAGGAAAAACTGAAAAACTCTTTCTCCCGCCCACTCTCATTGCCTTCTAGTCTTTTTCTCTCATTTCTCCCTCCTTCCCACTTTCTCTCTCCATTTTCAATCTCTCTCCTATCTACTCCTCTTTTTCTATGTTTTCTCTCCCTCCCTCGTTACTCTGGAACAGTTTTAATTAGCCGGTAGCCTGAGGTCAACCTCTGCTCCTCTGCATTAGCACACACACACAAACACTCACACTGACATACACACACGCCTATACGTACACTTTCTCTGTGTGTGTTGGTGTGTGTTATGACAAGCAGAATTGATTTTCTCCACTCTATTCCAACAGCAGATATGTGCACTGATTCCTCTCTTAATGTTCAGAGTGGAAGAGTTTGAACTCCCATGATGCCGAGCAGGAACATGACATGAAGTGAGTGCATACAGTATGTGTGTGTGTGTATGTGCATTAGGATTGTGAAGCATGTGTGTGTCTATTTATGTGAGCTGTGTTTGTGTGTATACAGTAGGTGAAAGTGTGTGTGTGTGTGTGTAAAGTGCATGTGCACCATATGTATAATGATGTGTGTGTGCTTGTGCATGTGTGTGTCAACGGCAGCCCCCTGGAGGTTCCTCTGACATGCGACATTAGCAGTGACACAGAAAAGATGCATCAGTTCCATTTCTTGTTGCACACAGAGGCACACACACACACACACACACACACACGCTGATACACACATGCACACACTCAATCCCACCACCACCTCTTCAAAAATAAAAAAAATCCTGGACTTCTCTTCCAATTTGATGAATTTTTCATTTGGTTTTTTACTCTAAAATCATCAGTGAGAAAAATCGTGTTTTTGTGACCGACTGCTGCAGGGAGGAGGGAAATGAAAGCGATCTCTGTGGAGTTGAACCGGAGGACTCACTTTTTAAAGGCGGCTCTTTGCTCCCAGACGTGGAGCCGAGGGACAAGAGTGTGTATGTGCACTTCACACATGTATATGTTTTTTTTTGTCAGCAGGCGTTCTGAGAGTGTGTGTACTCCTCTATCTGTGAGTATTCGTGCTTTGTTGTTTGTGCATCCAAACGCGCTTCTTTTTCTGTGTCTGTACCTCCCTCTGTTAGTGTGTGCGCATAGTTCTGTGTCTTCAAATGTGTATGTGCGTGTGCATGGGAGTGTTTGTGCAAAAGAAAGAGAGACGGGGCAGAAGGTTTTTCATTAGACAAAGTATGAAGGAGGTGGAGGAGGATGTGGAGGAGGCTGGAGGGAGGAGATCCCAGTCACAGGACTATCAGCAGGGAGGCAGCACTTCGGACCATTCACACACATACACACACACACACACATACAGTGCAGACACATATACTGTATACACGTTCACATTACACAAAAACAGAAGCGCTTGAAAAGGAGCAGCTCTGCAGCATCACGTGTGTCCGCACAAGACAAAGAAGTAAAACGTTGAATTTTATACACAGAGTCTTTTGTTTGAGTGTAATTTACCTTAACTACAGGAGCTGCTGTTCTGGATTTTCAAATGTTGTTCGGAGTTAAAAATAACTGGTTGTCTTGTGCTGTCTCGAGAGTAATCGTTAGTGTCTGTTTTCAGTATCTGTTCTCAGTATTGGAAGAAGTGTGCAGATCTCGTCACAGTAAAGTTAGTAATAATACCATGCAAAACTGTTTTGTTTTAATTATTGATGCGTTAAAGATCCACTTCGAACGAGAGTGGGGCGGTTAAAATAAATAATCAATGTATGTTTCCTGTTTCTAACTGCCAGTCAATGTTGTTGTCTTTTCAATTCATTTTTTCCACACTCCACTCCATAAAATATTTTGGTTTTGTATCGATCCGCCTATGCAGCATAAAGCAACTTGAAAACTTAATGTATCATACATTTGTAAAATGTATGATAAATTAACCTAGAACCTTTTTAAAAAACGAACAAATGATCACAATCATTCACAAGTTTAACAAAGTATTTATTATTGTCACCATGACAACGTAGCCTCCCTTTCCCCTTGTCATTCTTTTTCTTTTCTACCTTATCTAAAGTGTTGTTTTGATGAACAGGTCTCAAAGTTGTTTGAATCTTGTGCAAACACACATACCATGAGTACAGGGGTGATTTGACATTGAGGTCAGTGACGTACAGTATATTGATATTTGGTGGTGAAAAGGTGCCATCAGAGGTAACAGGAGGCCAAGAACAGAGGAGTAGAAGAAGACTAACATTTGATTTGAAAAAATGCATTTTTGAAAAAAAGAAAAGAAAAAAAGCCTTTTTACTTATTTATATATATTTATATTATTTTTTCCCACATACTTTTGAATCCGTAACGGTACACGCAATCCATTTTTATGAGAAAAATGTGCGTAAATAAAACTCGTTGGGTAGTTATGGCAATGCATCAGATTTTATGAGCTTGTCTTATTTGGTTGGTTGAGAAAACTTAACCTACAAAGTAAGCAACAGATAAATGTAGTGAATAATTCTCTTTGTACAAGGTGAAGAAACTTTTTCCATTTAAGACAAAACAGAAATTCTGTTTCCACATCTGGAAATTACAATCCACGTGTGAAAAAGCGAATCATCACATTGTTATTAACTTAATTTATTGTCCATGTTATAGCCAATTAAAATGTCTTCTGCAGTACATATGACTGGTCATTCTCCTCCTTGTGCTTTTAATTTGCACTCAAAACAAATCTTAAACGGAAACTAGAAGAAAATCGTAAGCAAAAGACTATAAGACCTGACAAAGTAAGATGTCTCTGTCTCTGTATTCAGATTTTGTGTCGCCCTGATCGCTGCTGTAACTGTGCTCACATGTACTTCATCTCTTTATCTCGTTTGTGAAAACACTTTCCTTCCAACACTCAAACAAACCTGTTCCAGTGTTTACCCACAAACCCTTTCACATACAGTACACACTCTCACACACACTCCAAGATATCAAACACTCAAAGATATGAATCACAAATAGCTCACTTCCTCTTGCGGCCTGAATGAGCGTCACGCTTCAATCAGAAATCTCAGAATAAAGGCAAGATTTGTTCTTTTTCTCTTTCTAACACAACTCGCAGTCACAAATTCAACTGTGTGTGTGCTCTGGGGAGAAAACAGTGAGATCTGCTTGTGTATCATTTACTACGTTATAGTGCATTTCAATATACATTTCAGACGGATTGTGTGTACTGCCTGGTGCTGCAGATCTCAGATTTTTTTCTAAACCTTTCAAGTCTGCCTGGAGCTGGATTTAAAACCATTAAACCTCTTTAACTCTTCATATCAACCATAACGTTCTCTAAATTATGAAAAAATCTTCTCCACACTGCTTATATATTCATCTTCCAACACTTTACTGAAGCTCTGTGAGAGAAATATTCAAGATCCAGGATGCAGTGTTTTTATGGCTGCACTGTTACATCAGATGCAAATATTCTTGCTGTCTTGTGCATCATTTATGCACATTTCCACAAAATTCAAGCTGACATATCTGGCATCGTTGGAAACTTTGGGACCTCCGGTAGAATGTGAAATAATAATGGGTCCATATAAGGCTGTAAACATGGATCCAGTTGCGAATCCAGCAAGTTTAGGAGTCAAAATCCTGAGTTAAAAAAGAAAAAGATTGCAAACTATTAGAGCCAATGAATGTTCAGAAACTAGACAGTGTATGAGTGGAATATTTAAAATAGGAAATAAAGTGTAAATGCAAGTACATTACATACAGTAGGGTGAAGTTTGTTTAACAAGTCACGGACTACAGCAGGAAAAAACACTTTAAAACCATTTACGTCTTTGGCTTAAACAAATGCCCTCCTCTCAGACTCTGCCTCGACCAGATATCTCTGACTGCAAAAAATCTGTTACAACCAGGATCACTGTGCATCCATGGCATTTGTTCAAGGCTTGCCCAAGTCTCACTCTGACTCATCTTGGCCTGAATCCTACTAGGAAATTGTTACTGGGCTACAGCAATGAGAAAAAACATGGAATGGGTTTGCTGAAAAATTGCATTTTGATCCAATGATGCAGGTTAATGCATCATAGAGTAAGTATTTTTAGTATGAAGCGGCATAAGAGAAATGAATGAATTGATTTTTGTACAATGTATAAAACCAAACAGTCATTTACTTAAAAGAGAAGCAACCAAACTACAACCACCACATCAGAATTCTGTGAAGTTACTTCAAACCGAGGGCCATTGATCCGCGAGAAAGTTATTTATTTGAAATGTTTCATTGATGAGATTTTTTTTGCAATCAAACTCTTCATTTATTCCCAAGATGCAGCTGCTTTTAGGGATGTACTAATGGGTGCCATACTGACCTTTTTAAGTGGATTTGGTATTGGCTAAATGTTGCACATCTCTTTCAAATACAGTTTAGGCTCCTATGAGTTCACATGCATAAAAAGCTAAAGCTGATACTGCGCTGGTAACACTTTATAACAGGGTTCTTCAACATTTTTCAGGCCAAGGACCCCTTAGCTGACAGAGAGACAAAGCAGGGACCCCTTACTACATATATTGTACAAAATGATTTTGCATATTAAACTTGGTGTACAGTAGCGTGTAGGGCAGCCTACAGCCTATTCTTCTTCCTGTATGTTGTCGCCATTTTGTTCTGAAGCTTTAAACATCACAGGATAACAGGTTCAACAAAACTTAATAAAGGAGAATGGCCCAGGAAAAAAGTCTGACTTTACATTAATTAACTTTTCACATGTAATTACAACGAGGTAAGCCTTTTCCATGTGGACACACAGAGGAAAGTAAATGCAGCATCAGCTCTTATCTTTGTTTATCACAGCAGCTCAGTGCAGTTTGTAAGGTCTGCATCTGTTCACAACACCAGCAAACCTACAGCACAAATTGTTACATGTGTTAGACAAAAGGGTGAAGCATTTTCATAAACCCTCTAAATAATACAAATACAATTTTCACAAGTCCAAAAAACATGTTGGTGAAAGAAACTTCACTTCCAGTTGAGAGTTAAAGGCTTTTTTTGGGAAAAAGAGCACATGGTATGAGGTCAGTACTCGGCATTGGCTAATATTTGGGTATCAGAAGTGGTATCAGGGGAGAAAAAGTTGGATATGTGGAAAGACAGCCTGGATCCGCTGAACAATCTCTGGAGTTAATAAAAGCAGCCTTATTTTGAGCCCACTGACCAGGCAGTTCTGAGGTTATGTATCCTCTGACAAAAGTTATGCAATTTTCTCAGTTTAGAACATTTCCAGAGAAAACGGCCTTGCCTCATTTTAAACACAAAAGAACACAGACACGATAATTTTGTACCTCTGGCCTTCCTCAGGCAGGGAAACAGAAAGTAGCCTTGTTTTAAATTCAGGCTGTTTTTGCTTGCAACAGCAATGTGTCTCTAGTTTCATGGACTGAAATAGTTCTCCTCATTACCTTTCCTATATTGTTGGTGATAAAAGAGATTTTCCTTTCCCCATAGTAATTATTTATTTTTATTTTTTATCATAGTAGAGGCTCTAAGTTTACCCTCATTACATTTCCTATATTTTGGAGAGTAAAGTGTCGTTTTCCCCTGTAGATGATTGATCATTTATTTTTTTTATCATAATAAAAGCTTGAAGTGTTTCATGTTTCATAATGCATGTTTCAAAAACAAAAAAATGATTAAGTAATTGTGACAAATCTAAGGGCTCACATTAGTCTGTATTGTTCATACTGTCCACAAATCCCATGAAAACACCAACTAGTGACTTAGTCAAGCAATAGTTTTCAAGTCTACTTCGTGTGGCACTCAAGTCTATTCCTTCTTATCTGCAATGTAAATCTTTAAAAAGGATCACAATTATGTAGTTTCACCTTTTAAAAAGCTTCTGTAATGTCCTGTAACAGCTGAGCACTGCAGCTCTTAGCAAACAATTACTCAGAGAGAACTAAACAGAGAATTTGTTTGGGACTATTTTCAGCTGTGGATCAATACACATTTGTTGCTCTAGTGGTCATTTCCGGCAGCTGGAGGGTGTATGTGGGATCAATTAACAATAATTTACAGTGTCATGGTAATGAAGGAACATGTTGCATCGTTTAACAGTAACGCTCACTGATGTGCATTTAATAGTTTTTGTAAATCAGGCTTCAGCTAAACAGGTAATGCTCAGTAGAATCAATCCATTGTTGGTTTTGGGATTTCTTAACAATTACAAACATTTAGAATATCAGCAGCCTTATCTTCTCTTATAAGATCAGAATGTGAAAAGCTTTTATGTCAGCTTATTATCCTTTAGCCAGAGAGTTGTAAAGCCATGCAATTTCTAGATCAACACGGGGCGGCTGTAATATGAGGCTCTGCCTTGACAACTTAAGAACAAACATGGAGGCCATCAGAATGTTAAGTGCTGCCTTGTCTAACGTTAACTCCATTTTCAAAGGTCAGGACCACAGTCGAGGCAGTGATGAATCGAGCACTTCATTCCTTCGCTTATAAACCCCCTTTTCTATCTCTATCTGTCTTTATGTATGGTGGTCTAATCCCTACCCACCCCCCCGCCCTCCTTCTCCTCTACCTCTCCTCCTCCGTTTCCTGTATTTCTCTCTCATTTCTGTCGTTTCCTCCCCTCCCCTCCCCTCTCTCTGTGGTTTTCGCTGGCCACTTAATGGAATGCATGGCATTTCCTCCCTCACTCCCCCCCACCCCCCGTTCTCTTCTCCTCCATCCCTCCTCCTACTCTCTCCATCCCTCCATCCCCATCCTCTCTCCTGCCCCCACCTTCTGTAATGAAATGTAAACTTTGACATTTGTCAACTTAGTCCTCCCATCAACCATTTGCAGCGTCCGGGGGTGGAGGGTTTACTGTAGCGTGGCGTCTCCGGGCTGAAGCGCCACTCGCGGCGAGCCCTGACCTCTCGCCCTATTCTCTCGCTCTTTGGTTTATTTGATCTTTCTTTCATTCTTCTGTGTTCCTTAATCATGTTACTCTTCTTTCTTTCTTTCTTCCATGCATTCTTTCCCCTACTTTGTCTCCTTCGCTCCCCTTCTGTGTTGCTTGATAATCTCCTCTTCCCTTCTTCAACCACTCTGTCCTTCTGTCTCCCTTTAATTCAATTCTCCGCTGACTGATAATCTGTTTTTTCTTCCTCTTTTCTCCCACTGAGCACGCTCGTTCTCTTTCACTCCCTCTTTCATTCTCCAAGTTCATTGATAAGGTCTTTTGCCCTTTTCCTCCCCCTCCCTCGTATTTCATATTCCAGTCCTCACAGCTTGAATCAATAGCAGTTTCGCAGCTAATTCCACAGCTCTACATCAATACCCAAAGGCTCCAGTCTCCTCCATCACCCCCCTGCCTGCCTACTATGAATATTCAAATGCGTATTATAATAAAGTGGTTTTTCTAAATGCATTAGCACTCAGAGGGGAGGGGGGTGTTCCATCCCAAATGAAATTTTCACCATTTTGAAGGAAGTGACAAACACATTTGCAACCTGATTCACAGAAACAAAGAAGAAGAAGATGCTGTTTAAGAGATGATGAGTTAGTTTGGCTTCATTTGGAGTCTATTTATTTTAAAAATGATTTATTGTTTTTCTCAACACGGAGATCTCTTTTTTTTGGTTTATTTGCTACAACTGCAGGAGAGGCAGAACAAAGCAAGGCCAGAGCGTACCACTGAGAGCTTAATGAAGTGGTTTTCTACATGCATTAGCAGGCAGAGACGGGTTTCATCTCGAGAGTGAGATTTGGAAAAACTAGCACGCTCTCTTACCAAGTGATTGACGGCATAAAATCTGTACAAATGACGCCAGTTTTGAGGGAAAAATGAGAATGCTGGAAATAATCATAGAGGTTCTAGGTTTGTGATACTTGAGGGATTTGAATGATTGTCTTCAGGTGGTGCATTTCTTCCCAAAGTGTTCGTATTGTGGATTAAATCTCACACTGCTCAGAGGACAAACCAGGGCCAGCATGTAGCACCAGAGCCAAAGACATGGCTTTCATTCTTCAACCCCCCTCCCCTCCTTCTTTTTTCTATCCTCACACATTTTCTCTCCCTCCTTCTATCCCTCTATTCATCCCTCGCTCTGCCCAGCAAATCCAAAAGTTGTGTCGCCATAGCAACAGCTGCCGTCTGCGAAAATTACCTAAATCCCTCCCTTTTTTTTCACTGTGTGTTCCCTGTGACATTCAATGGATACTGTTTTGATGTGGGAACACACAATCGAGTCGGGGGGTGAGAAAGGGGGGAGAAAAAAGGAGAAGAGGAGGGTAGAGAGGTGGATGTTAGGGGAACAACAGAGCAGAGCAGCAGAGCAGAAAGAGGAGAGGAGGGATTAGAGGTGGAAAAGCCTGGTGGCCAGACATACAGCCAGTCAGCCGGAGACAAAGTGAGAAAAAAAAAAAAAAAGAGTGAGACGGAGAGCAAACACAGACAGGGACGGACGCAGGAAAACAGCCAGACAGACAATCATGCAGACACATAAAAACAAAAAAACAAACAAACAAAGAGTAAACAAAGAAAGGCAAGCCAAGGGCACACAAACAGCCAGCAGGCAGACAGACAAACAGAGAGGCAGGCAGGCAGACAGACTGACTGACCCAGTGAGACAAGGCAGAATGTGAAACAGGTAGCAGGCAGAGAGGAGACAGACATGTGTCGCCATGGTAACACCGAAACCAGTGAGTAAAGGATGTAGGGAGGAAAAGGAGAGGTGGTGATGATGGTGGTGATGGTGGTGGGGGTTAAGCGGGATATAGGAAGCATGCCGTCCCCATGGTAACACAAACGGAGGGATCCTGAGAGAGGAAGTGAGGCCAACACACACACACACACCACAAAAGGCACATTAAGAAAGTGGGAAATCGCATTCCTCATATCCCAGCATCCATCACCCATCTTCGCGCGCTGCTACAACCTGATTTGCATCACTGTGTTTATGTCGTATGATGTGCTTATGAGAAGCCTGAGCCTGCTTCCATGTGGCCAATTAGTGCCTCCAACATGCCATTTATGATCCTCAGACTTTGCCAGCGAGCTGCAGTTTTATCTCGGTGATGAAGAAGGCATGTAGTTGTGGAAAAACCCTGACGGATGGTGTAAATTATTACAGCTTGCAGCATTATTCTTGGTTGGATGGCGTACAAGGCAATCTGTTGTCTTATCATGTGTGTGAGACAAGGCCAGTTTCCAGGATCATGGCTGAGCCAATTCGGCAAAGACAATCACATTCAATTGAGATAAAGCCTCTGTGGAAATCATGTAGCTGGGAAACTTCCCCAGAACGCTTATCAGACGCTAGTAATTACTCTTCAGCAAACACGCCAGCAGATTTGCAACTATTGTACCACTTAATCAGAGCATTGTGAAAGCAAAAAGCCTTGTGGCAGAATGTGACGAAATGAGTCAAGTTGCTTGACCTGAATGTGCTGCTGACTACAGTGACTGTCATTGCCAGGAAAAGAGTCACCAAACACAGCCTGCGGATTTACACTGAGAGCTAGTAGTGTAAGCACGGTCTCAATGAGCCCACTGTCATTGAAGAGAACAGAGCAAAACAGAGGAAGCGGCACAGAGCACTAGCAGCTAGCGGCTAACCAGCTACTCCAGTTGGCGCCCGCTGCTTTCAGAGCCCATCAAGAGCAGCCACAGCTGAGCTCAGATGGAAGTGTAACTTTGAGGAACATGAAAATGCGCACGGACGGGACTATTCAAAGTTAATTTGGCGCATAAGTAGTTTTGCTCTTTATTCTATTTACAAAAAAAAAAACGTCTTAACTAACTCAATCAGTATTCACAGAGCTCACGTGCTCTTCAGAACACAGATTGTTACCGCAGGTATCATTGAAAATTCCCCCTTTCCCCGGCGTATTTACCATTGTGTTCTGTCATTAATGCATGCTCAACTCATAATTACTATATTTCCAACAGCACTTTAAGGCAGCATAATTGCAGTGTGCGGCAGATGGCTGTTGGCTAACTGGCTTGCAGTTACGCCTAATGGCTATTTGCTATCGGTGTAAAACAGGCTAATGGTTCGCTGGCCAGCAGCTATAGCTTAAAATAGACAGCTGTCCTGTGTGGGCTCAGCCAGAATGGAAATGACTATGTGCTCCTCATTATCTGCTGCGGTGAATTCACCACACAATCATTGTCCATAAAGCAGGAGAAGAAAGCGATGAACATTTCTTCCCCGTCTGATGTCTGAGTGCACTGATTCAAAAAGGTTAATTTATGCAGAAAAATTGGACCATGTTTATGTCTAATTATAACGGCCAATCCTCGTGGAAAATAATTATCCTGGTGAATCTGAGTATAACAAATGTAAACCGTTAATGGTTGTATATAACGTAACTGCTGTTCAAAGCCAGACTGTGTGGATGTTTATAGTCAGCATGCTCCACAAAAGACACTCATTCTGTTTTTGTCTGCAATTTTATCTTCCGACTCAAGAGGGAAAAGAGGGGGAGATGGAGAATGTATATTCCTTTTCAAACACGGAGACTAATTACAAGGGATTAAGTAATTGCATGGGGAATAGTCAGGAAATCTTTCTCAAAACCTTTTGTTCCAAACCCCATTAATTTCACCCTGCTCCGTCTAGTGCATAACGGCTCGACTTTATGCGAGCTGTTTCAAAGGACAGAATCTACAAGAAATGTTCTGTGCTGTTAAGAACACAGCACATCATGAAGGCGGAGGCACTGAAAGCTTCAGTGGAGGAGGAAGACTACGATTCAATTGAGGCTTTAAAAGTCATGCACCCACACTCTAACTTTACAGAGGAAGCGTTTTATGTTGGGGAAAGTTTGATGAAAGTACACTACCTTTTGAATAATTTAAAACAAAATAATTCGTAGGCTGCTGTGTGCATTGCAAAAACTCTTTTAAAAAGTATGCATGAAGGATGAAAAGCTACAAAAGTATCTCTTGTTTATAAGACAGGTTTTCTTCCTTTAGTTTCACTTGTTTCAAGGTCTCAAAACAAAGTATAATGAGGAATACATGAAAAACTTACTGCCCTGATGGCAAGTTATTTTGGTATACCTGCATAGCATTAATACACAGGCAATATCTAGTATGGATGGCTGAACAATTAATCAAAATATTATTGAAATGGAAATATGGCCAAGTGCAATATCCAAGCCAGGAAGCTGCCATGTTTTGTTTAGGTAGAAATGACAACGGCGTTATAGTGAATAACTGTAGTGCTGCAAAGAAGCCCCGGCCTACAAATCTTGTTCTCCGGATGTAAATAAAACCCCAACAAATGTCACATCATCATGATTTAATAGCTTTTTTCAGTAAAAATGAAAATTGGGATGCAAAGAAGATGATTCCCATTAACCGTGAATCGTATGGCAATCGTAATATCTGTCAGAAAAATCATAATGTGATTTTTTTTTACCATATCTTCCCATGTATTATAGTCGAATATCTGCAAAAAAAAAAGAAGTTGCACGACTGTGGTATCAATGAACATATTCGTTCTGCAATGCAGTTCAAAACAGAAATGAAAGAGATGCTGAGGAGTGATAAATGTTCAAAACGGCAGCAGAGAAGCTACAAGGACAGCTCAGCCCATTTGTAAGAGGTATAAAGAAAACCTCCTAATTTACTGCTCAAATGAGTGAGTAAGTGAGTCGGGATTCAGGAACACATCAAAAGGCTTTTGTATTGACAGAGGTGAGTTCAGGTGGTTCAAAGACCTAGAGCTGAAGAGGAGCTGGAGATAGTCAAGGAAAAAGACCTTTAACAGCCTTCTACAGTGTAGCAGAGGGCTTCACACCGCGTAGAATCAGACGGGTTAAAGCTTTCATAATCGTTCAGTGAATGGAGCGCAACACACACACACTCACGGCATGACGCACATCACAACACCTGCACCGGTCGCTTTGTTATTTTTACGTCCACACACCTGTCGTCAACACCCACATCATCGTGGATTGATACGTGCCACCTTATCAAAACTATTGTGCTATTTTCCAGCACTGATGCACGCCAGCGGTCTGGAAAATCAGTATTTCGGAACATGTCGACTCCCAGTAGCCCATCCAGGCTACTGTACCATGACTACCTCTTCTGTCTGCATCACGTCTGGTATCAGATGACTCTATCCTACATGACAAGGTTGGTTTATGTTTCCTTTAAATGGACCTCTACGTCTAAATTCACCATATCATTCACATTCTTCACAATATATGCTGTTCACAAAACCAATGAACGAACCAGAAGAACTCGGCCTGTTTCATGTGTTATATTAATGCACCTTTTTTTTTTATTACCGATGTATATTGCACATATTCTTTGTTCTGTGACAAAAACACGTTCTCACTCTCAGCTCGTCAAATACGGCAGCTTCATCAGTGGCCTCAAGCCTCAAACTGTGACACGCTACATACCCCTCAAGCGTCAGTTTTGAATGTGAAGTGCTCCGCTAATAATACCTAATATGCCACATCTGGTTACACTTTCAGAATAAAAGCCTCTGTAATCAAATTACCAATATGATCTGATATAAAAAAGTCTGCTTAGATTTTCAAAATAAAGCTTGCAGACAAACAACTCACAGATTATGACTGACAATATGTAGTTCAGTGAGAGGGTAGGATCACACCGTTACAATCATGTTTATAGGGCTGCACAATTAATCGCAAAATAATCTAAATGGCAGTACTACTAAGTGCAATATCCAAATCACAAGAACTGCAATTATTCTATAAAGGTAAAATGTATCACACAACAGTGTTTTAATGAAATGTTGTTGTGCTGCGGCGATGCTCTGGCCTACAAAGCTTCTTCTCAAGATGTAATAAAACATGTTTGTTTGGCAGAGACCGAGATAAACACCACATCATCCAGATTTGACTAGTTTTTCAATACCAATGAAAATTGTGGTACTGATTCTGAAATTGATTATGATTCACACTACGCTCCTCTGCTTTGCTGAAACTTGAATTTGTTGCTGCAGAAATCTCTTTTGTGTCAATTTTGTTTGACTCTCACACATTTTACACACTATATAGGCACACTAACATTGCACACACACACTCAAGTTTCCATACTCGGTGTGTAGGATGAAGGATTCGGTCACTCTCCCCTCATATGACCCATGTCGACTCTTATTTTGGATCACCGGGGAGCGTCGGTGCTTTCAGGGGGAAACAGATCGAGGCCTCTGTGGTCAGAGCTGTCTGAACTCTGGGACTCCCAATCAATCCTCTCCCTCTCTCTCTCTCTCTCTCTCTCTCTGTCTTCCCCTCTGTGTTTCTCATTGCTCACTCACCCCGTCTCCGCACCGTGATGGAGGTCATGTGTGGTCAAGAGCTGAGAATGGACAATCAGGCTGCAGCCGTAGCCACTATTATGACTGCAGCTCATATCTCTCTCTCTCTCTGCCGGCTCCATACAGTACAGCCATATTACCCTGCTCACTCCATCTTTATCTGAGCAGTACAGCAGTGGGATTACTTTTTTCTGACAGGTAATATAAGGGATTACAATTGAAAGTCAGTAATAGCATAAAAGTAACTGATCCAGGTACCATACTACTTTGATAACATGGCAGGTGAGCTTCTTTGCTGTCTTACCAGGAGATGGATGGGTGGAATTTTATCAGTTTCATCTACCAAATCGGGGAACCTTCATCCGACAAACACTTGGTTTTCTTCAGCTGTATTTTCACTCGGGGGTGCAGCGTAGTAATGCAGTGTAAATGCATTGTTACCGATTCCAGATGCATGTCGGATTCAAGGTGGGCAAACCTGGTTTGTTACTAAGCTTTCCTTCAACGCGACCCCTCTTCTCTTGCCTTGCAGTAAATAAAGCAGTTTTTATCCGACACACAGTGCAGCCACTGCAACTCCGAACATAAGCCAGGCTGAAACGATCATTCAAAAGTTTCTGTTCCAAATCTCCTTCTTGGAAAGAATGAGTTTGTCCGACATGGCTTTCAAATCCAGGAGACAAACTTGTACAGCAACTGGACACTGCCTCCCCTTGCTGGGTTGTTGTTTTAGTTTCATTAGAGCTCCCAATATTCTTCTCTGCGCCATAAACTCCTGCTACAGCTTAATGATTCCCCCAAGGGACTCCCCAAGTTTAGCTAGCTAACCCCGCCATGGCTCTATAACCTGACGTGATGACGTTGTCGCTTCAAAACGGTGGATTAATCAAATTCTTTTTAAACATCTTTTTTCCTATATTTTCTGTCAGGTGCCTAACCATATGGTGTTTAAAATTGAAATTTGCTGACCAAGACATACAAGATTATTTTCGGCGATATTCAAAAATCCTATTCAAAAGTCTCTTTGTCGAGGGAACCAGGGCGATGCTTACTTCTGGGTTGGCCTACAAAAATACATCATCCCTCCACAACTCTATACAGATGTTACAGCTTCAAAGTGGAAAGAGCCATGGGTCAAATTCCCATTTCATAGTTTTATTTTAATAATGTTCCTCAGTATGGAATAGTCTCCTGGATATTTTAACAAAATAGATCCACTGCAATCTGGTTTTATTATTTTCAGAATGTTTTCCAGCAGTTTTGTGGGGGGTGGATTTAAATACTACCATTCCCATAAGCCTCAGGTGTCACTGCTGTAGAGGAGAAGCCAGTCAGGGGCATAAATCAGAGCTGTAGCAAATTTGGCATAATTCACCGTCGCATTTGGAAACAAAAATACCGTGGAGAAATATTTGCCTGGAATCTCTGAATCTCAGCCAAAATTTGAGACTTGTTTAGCAATTCAAATAGGGTGGTGATGTGCCAGTTTCTTTCAGTTGGAGAATAATCGACCACTCAGAGCTTCTTGGGAGGGGATTAAGAATGGGAACATCTTTTGTAGGAAGCTGACTACCTAGCTAAAACCGTGAAAACTAGCTAGGAGCTAGAGAGTCTGCTGCGGCGTCAGACCTCCTGGAGGAATAAACACCAGAGTCACATCAGATTCTGCTCTGATCTGGAGCCGTTTCCTGAGAGCTCAGAGATTACTCTGTAACTTCTGTGATTAAAAAGTAGATTTATCTTGTTGATCAACCTGCCCACAGCAGAAATTCACAGAGGTGACCTCCAACGTCGAGTATTTATGTCCTGTTATGTTGACTGGAGGGGAAATTTACTTCACGAAGGGAAGATACCTTCGATGTGTGCTGTTACTCGCTGGCTCACAGCTACAGTAATCTGGCTGTTTGCGTGAGTAATATGAGCACAAATGATACCATGGTCAAATTTGCTTTGCTGGTGGTGAACACACCATCAAACAAACCACCACTGCTTATAAAAATCTGTGTGACGTGACTCAGGCACAGATGTTCACAGACGAGGTAATGGTTTAAAGTTTTATTCATGTTAAGTTTAGTCTAGTTTGACAAATTTTCTAACCAGGAGGTAGCAGCAGGCGACCAAAAGAAATGCACCTTTACCACAAGTAAACGTAGATTTCTCTGCATTTGAACACGTTTAGAAATATTTGGGAAAATTCATTCATTTTAATGTAGAATGTAATTAAATCTTTAGAGTTCTGAGTCTCATTTCCGACTCGTCAAAAACTGACGCTTTGGGATTGTCGGACACGTTGACTGCCATCCCAAAGCATCAGTATTTAACGAGTTGGGAGTGAGACTCAAAAATCAATTTCTATTACAAATAGGATCTTTAATGTAACATGAGTAAAATTTAAAAATTACCTCGTCCGTGAAACATGAGTCACGAAGACAGATTTTCATTGGCAATGGTGGTTATTTAACAACTCCCATGATCCCACACTACTAAAGTCTTTTGTTTAATTTTAATTGAGAGACCCCTCGTGGCATTTTGTGAATTTGAATTGTCATTTCTTCGATCTTTGTGAAAAATGTTAATTTACCTGCTCCTCGCAGCCTTTGGCGCTTTTTTTATTAAACTACCACACGATTTTTAACACAGCGTCTCATCTTTTGTGCTGAATTTTCAACCAGAAGAGTTTTATGCCCGTTCCAGCCTTGGAAGAGCTCCAGCTGACAGTCACCTCACATTGTTTATACGCAAAATAAACAGGACTTTTACAACCTGAAGCCTCTGGACGTGCAAAGCAACTCCTCCCACTTCTCGAGTCTATAAAGTAAGGTAATGTAATCACTATTTCAATGAGTAATGACTCATTAATTAAATCTTTTAATTAACTTGCCCGACACTGCCCGATTACCCTTCACTGCCTTCCTGTAAATTCACTCTTCCTTTGCTTATCTTGCCTTTTACATTTTTTAAAGTTTCTCCAAGTCTTTTTTTCTCCCTCTTCCTCCGTTGCTATGGTAACTCTCTCCCTCCCTCCCTCCCTCCCTCTCCCTCTGTCTCTCACCCCCACTTTCCCCCCTCTCTCTCTCTCTCTCTCTCTCACTCCAGTGGCTGGTTGGACGGTTGCTATAGAAACAGACTTATTTAAAAGAAGAGCTAAGAAATTATCTTTTTCTCGCGCTCTCCCCAACACGCTTGCTTTTGCTCCGTCTTTCACTTGCCCCATCATGCTCGCCCTCCCCCTCTCCCTCCCTCTCCCTCGCTCTCTCTCTCTCTCTCCCTCCCACTCTCTCTCTCTCTCTCTCTCTCTCTCTCTCCCTCTCTCGCTTTGCCTCAATCACAGCCAGGCAGACCTACTCTTTTATTTTCCTTTGGCCCTCGTCGTATATTGTGGATTTGCACACACTTGCACACACATAGACACACAAACCTGCAACCTCGCTCTTTCTTCATCGCTCCTGGCTGAGAGCTACACACACACACACACACACACACACACAGCGTCACAGTACCTTTCTTAAGGAACATACAAAAAAGACACCCACTTCTTCTTTCCCATGACAATCCCCCCCCTCTCTCTCACACACACACACACACACACACAAAACACACACACCTTCTAGTTTCACTTAGAAGAACATCGCATTGATTTACATTGATTCCACAGAGATTTATCACAACGTTAATGAAAAAACTAAGTCCTCCAATTAAATGGCCTACCTTTTGGGATCTTGGTTTATGTCCCCTGATTGGACTTAAGTCTCCATGATGTGAGTGTATTGATTGAATGATTGATTGATTGATTGATTGATTGATTGATTGGTCTATTGATTGATTCCACTTTATTATCCAGATATTTTTCTGAAATTTGTCTTGCATCTCAAGAGAACCCGTTTCACCTAAATAACAAAACATAATTGAAAGAAACGAAAGAAATACCACAAACATATATTGCATCAGACATTACGGATAAATGTATGTAGGTTCTCACAGTAGAGCTGCAATGATGAATTGATTGGTTGTCAACTACTAAATTAATTGGAAACTATTTTGATAATCGATAACTTAGTTTGAACAATTTTTTAAGAGGAAACAACCCCAAATTTTCGGATTTCTGCATCTTAAATGTGAATAATTCCTGGTTTCTTCACTCTTCTATGACGGTCAACTGATTATCTTTATTGTTGTGGACAAAACAAGACATTTGAAGATGTCGTCTTGGTCTTTGGGAAACACTAAGGACATATTTCACCACTTTTTGACATTTTATAGACAAATCAACTAATCGCTGAATGGAGAAAGTAGTGAACAGCACCACCTCACAGCATCAAATTCAATGAGCCTTTTTCTTGGAAGATATTTTAAATGTAGGATATTCACAGGTGTGAATAATAAAATTAATGATGGCTGAATTCCAATTAGCTGCTTCACTTTCAAGGTCCTGGTATTGTGCATCTTAGCTCGCTGTCACCCTGTCACGACTTAGCGGCAAACTCGACTAGAACAGAGCCATTGTTTGTACCTGTGCTATTTCTGCTGTAACAAGTCAAAATGTCTGCAGTGAGAAAAGGCTCATTAAGAACAACCATGAGCACACACACACTCTGTGAAACACACACAGTCTAATCTCCTCTCCCGAACAATGACAAATCTCACTCTGACATAATCTTCACCTGTGACGCCACGACTTCATTTACCGCCACAGGGCCGAGAGACGAGCAGCGTGACGTCACTGCCCCCGTTCACCGCCACCGCTGAGAGATGCTCGCTTATCTCTGCTGCACTCGGGCATATCAGGCTTCACTGAGGGGAGATAGTGTCACCCCCACCGCCACCACCACCACCACCACCACCACCACCACTGCCACCGCCGCCTCACCCAACCCTGCTCTCGCCTTCTCCTCTCCTCGCCTCATCGAGCCTCGCCATGCCGAGCGGAGCCCGGGGTGTTATCAGCTCCTGATAGTTATCGACTTACATTAAAACATAAGAGGGGAGAGAGGAGGAACAGGCAGATAGACAGACAGAAGGAGGATGGAAACACAAACAGAGTGGGTGGTGATGGATACCCGCTTTCATCATCTGTAATCATGTTGTCCATCTCCATCTTCAAATCGCTGCTTCTTCTTTTATCACCGTTTAAAATCCACCAAAGGAAAAGAAATAAAAGGGGATGGAGGGATATATTGAGACTCGGTCGTGGTGCCCACGCAATAAAATCATTTGGTTACACAAGTTCAGTTTCTGATAAGGGAAATAAGTTTGGAAAAGCCTCCGTGGGAAAGATTGGAAGGCGCTAAATGTTAAATTAAGTGAAAGTGGAGCCAGTGGATACTGGGTCTGTAGGGTGTATAAAAATGAGGATTATGATCGTCACACATTGGGTTTTTAAAAGAGAAAGTATTAAATATTACAAACTTTTCCTTTAGCAGAAGCTTTGGTTTGGATAAGATATGGTGTCTTAATAGAATTAGTAACTGCCTGGTTAGACGAGGATGAAAGGGACGACTGGAAATACAATTAGATGGTAACGCACATACACTATATGTAGTTTAATGGAATATAGCATGGAAGCGGTCTACTACTTTACTTTGAGAAATACTATGTTCTCTCCTGCAAAAATCCCTTTTTTCCACACTGAACAAAACAAACAAATGTTTTAAAATGTTAAATGTTGCCTGAACACAAACAGCCATTCCAAAATCCCCCCAAAAGTCTAAAATTGGCAGAACTTTGATTTAAATGCACGGTATGTACTTTCTGCCACTGGGGGCCTCTCAATCAAAACAGCGGAAACACTCATCTATGATGATGTTGTGAAGTACTGTACGGTGGGATCATGGGGGTTGTTGTCGTCATTGTCAAACAACCATCATAGCATATGAAAATCTGTCTGATGTGACTCAGGCCGAAACGTTTGTAGACGAGGAGATGTAATAAAGTTTTATTGCCGTTGTGTTTAGTCACGTTCACTGACTTCCTGTCTCACTCTTTGGCATATCATCCGATGTTTACCTTGAAGTTATATATATAGCAACAGACGACGAATTGAAACGCACCATTACCTTGAGTTAAACTGCAGATTTCACGGGGTTTGAACATTGTTGAAAATTGGGATAATGAAAGAGCACAACTCAAGAAAATTATAGCAAAGGTCTAGTCGTTTTTAGACATTTAAATGCGGAAATGTAACATAAAACATCCAGCCCTGTTAATCACTTAATGGAAAATTCTGATGTTTCTGCAAACCACAAATATATTCAAATGTGTACGTCTCGTACGTACCATATTGATGTTTGCGTAATACGTGTATATGAGCTGACTTTCATGTCAGGAGGTGGAGCTGATGGTGGTGAACACAGCCGCAAAGCATGAGACTGCTTTTCGAGACAGTGTTTCACCATTTGTAAGCATGAAACCACTGGATATTTGTGACGAGATGTTGAACATTTTCTGGCAAGAAAACTGAAGATACCAAAAACCAGATATTTTGAGAAGACGTCAGCAATATTTCCAGTTGTGCTTGTGGTAACACAACCAGGTAAGCCAGAACATGATCTTTTCCTAACCACACTTTAATAAGTAATCACCAAATTATGTCCTTGATGACAAAGGATGGTGCAATACACAGTGTACGGTGTAAGAGCAAGTACACACACACACACACACACACAAACACATACACACAGAAACACACACACATCCAGCAGCATGCATAATCCAGGGCAAAGACAAAAGGGAAAACCTTGTGATAGTGATCTTGTAATGGATCAGATTGATTTAATTCACTGCGCTGGACAATTTCTCATTCTTAATCCTCAAGATGTCTCTGAATGGATTTTATGTGGGAGGCCCATTCAATTGTTCTCTCTCACCTCCACACATGAGACTCTCAGACAACCAGCGAGCGAGCAAGAGAGAGAGAGAGAGAGAAAACACAGGCAGACAAAGAAACAGACAGAGAGAGAGAGAGAGAGGGATAGAGGGAGGGAGAGGTAGAAACTTAAACTACCTCCACACTAAGCTTATTTGATCTCGCAGCCCTTTTTGTTGACATTTTCCCTCATATAAAAGGAAGCACTTTTGTGCTTTTGGTGCTTTTATGCTTGATGTCTGCATTTCTTTGAAAGCCTTCCTTGGAGAGGGTGGCCAGTTTGGATTCTCACTTTCCCTTCCAAAAAAGCTAAGAAGGGTTACTTCCAGCCTTTTATCACTTTTATTGAATACTCATGCAGAGAAAGGAGACCCACTTTATTTATCCTTAGAGGGCTGGAGACGCTGTCGAGGGCGGAGCGTTGTGCATTGCAGCGTGCCGCTTGGAGCAGCGGTGAAATATGCTGGAAATGCCTGGAAAACTCCAGGCCCTGCTCTCCCAGGAGAGCCCCATCTATAATAGGCCTGGCTGTTTCCCTCTGCTCCCTCGCTGCAACCCTCTCCACACATAAATCTCTGCTCCCGAGCCCTGCTCTCCTCCTCCTTCACTCCTGTTAGCTCCCGCTCCTCCTCTGCGTTTCACTCCCACCTCCCTTCCCCTTTATTCTCCTGTGCCTCTTCCATTCCTTGTCCTCAACTCTCCTTTGCTCCTCTGCCCTCTTCCTCCTCCATAGCTCTCCCTCTTTTCTTCTCTTCTCATCTACTTCCTCCTTCACTCCAACCCTGCTCTCCTCCTCCTTTATCCTCCTTCCTTTCAGCATTCCCTCCATCCTCCTCTTTCACTCCTCTACCGTCTTCATAACCAAATTTCTCTCCTGCCTCACCTCGCTCCTTACCTCCATCCGTCTCAACACCTCTGTCCATTCATCTCCTCTTTGCTCGTCTCCTTTACTCATCTACCCCTCATCCTCTTTTCTTTTCCTCTCTCCTTATCTACTCCTCTGTTTTTCAATTTGTCATCTCACCTCTTCTCTTTTTTCCGAACCTCTCCATACATAAATCTCTGCTCCCTGGCCCTGCTCTCCTGCTGTTTGCTCTCGCTCCTCCTCTGCATTTCACTCCTGTGCCCTCCTCCACAACTGCATCATCTCCCTTCTCCTTTCTGTTGCTTTCTTCCTCCATTTCAACTGGTCCTCACTTCTCCTTCCCTCCTCTCTCCCATGCTCCCTCTCTCTCTGTTTTCCTCCTCCTTCACCCTGCCTTCTTTTGTCTCTTTCAGCCCTCCTCTCAGCACATCCTCCGTCCTCCTCTTTCCCTCCTCTGCCTCTTCATAACCAATTTTCCCTCCTCCCCTCAAAATGCTGTTTCCCTCCTCATTTCATGCCTTTGTCTTCCTATCTCCTCTCTCCTCCATTCGCTGCTCCTTCCTTTTCCTTCACTCCATCCATCTCCACGCCTCCTCTGACCATCCTTCTCTTTTCCCTCTCATTTATTCCTCCTCTATTTCCCTCTCATCTCTCTTCCTCCAAATCTCAGCGCTCCTCCTCCTTTCCTCTCCCTTCTATTTTCTCTTACTGCTCCTTCTGTCCTCCCTCCATCAATGTCTCCTCCCTTCCCATCTCCTCTCCTTTGCCCTCTTCCCACATTACCGTCTATTCTTCCCTTCTCTTTCCATCCACTCCTCCCTCTGGCCTCTGATTCCCCCCTCTTCCTGTTTCTTCTGCTCTTCTTCTATCAATGCTTCCCTCCTCCTCCTCTGCCGTCCTCCTTCACTCCCCAGCCCTGTCCTCCTTTGATCCTGTTAGTTCCCACTCCTCTGCACTCCTTTTTTACTTTCCTCTTGCCTTCATCCTCCCTCAGTCCCCATCTCTTTCTGCCTTTTCAGTTCTCCTCTGGCTTCATCCCCACTTTCTTCTTCTTCTCTCTTTTCATGAATGCTTCCTTCCCCTCTCTCCTCCGCCCCCCTCCTCCTCTCACCTGAATTCTTCCTCTTCTTCTTCTTCTTCTCTCCCCTCATCTTACTTTCTATTCTAGTTCTCTGCATGTCTCCTCCTCCTCCTCCTCCTCCTCCTCCATTCCTTCCTAGTCCACTACTCTTCCCTCATTCAGGCTGACATATCAGCCAGATTGACGGGTGTCAGTCCTAATACCAGTCGACGCTCTCTGTTAGGATCTGCGTACTCTTTCACTCCCACACACACTTTCTCACACACACACACACACACACACACACACACACACACACACACACACACATCGGCCCTTGAAGAGGAGGGATGGGGGAACGGCGTTTTAGCAGATTACTAGATTATCGGGGCATCGCGGTGAATTAAGCGCCGGCTAATTGTGGCGGTTATTTTATTTATTTATTTTAATTGCTGTTCCTTGTCACCTCAGATTACGCTTCCCGCTCCATAAGGATATCGGATCTGTCAGGTACTGGAGGGCTTTGGGATGAGGCCCACACACACACACACACACACACACACACACTTAACTCAGCCGCCGCTATGTTGTTTGAACCTCCGCTCTGCTCTTAAACAAGGCTCGTCATGCCATTTTTAATTATCTTCATTTGAGAGTACAGCAGTTTCTTTCTTTTTTTTTATTGAAGTGGATTTTTTTTTAACACCCAATTAGAGCAACAGAGTCAGTCAACCTTTTATACTTTATGTTCCTGATCACTGCAGTATGGCACTAATGGCTAAAGGTTGGAGGTTTGATTCATCCTGAGGCCGCTCATGCAGGCGATGCTCATCAGTGATGCTTCACATGAAAAAATCCAACAAGCAGAAGAACATTTAGTTCTGTTGTAAACTGAGCAAAAGTGATCAACAAACCGTGGTCCTGATTAATATTTTCTTCTTCTGGCCTCAATTTGTTAGATTTTAAAGTGTAAATTGAGAACACAAGGTTGATGAAACCTGTTTTTTCTTTTAAAAGTAATTCTAAAACAGGCCACTTCCCTGCAGCCGCAGACCTTCGGGGCCCCTGGAAGCTTTTGTTTGCTCTGACTTGATTAACTGCAATCTGTTTTTGAAATAAAATTGGTGTTGATCCTGAATTTTTAGTTTTTCTTGTATTCTCGGCGGGTGTTCAAACCCAAAAACAGCTCAGTGTTCAGAACACGCAGGGGCTGCATCGGGGGGGACGTGTTGTTGAAGGCCCTGGTGAGGCTGTGAATGATCTGGAAGGAATGATTACACTGCTCTGGAAAGTTCGCATGGTGTCAGGCATTCTGTCTTCTGTAAGGAAAGCAGCAGAAATACGGCATTCGTGTTACAAAATCTTCCACCTGGAATGTGCGCTTGATTAGCGAACACAATGTTTCCCCGTAGTTCTCTGTGTTGGCAGCCCTCATTCAAATAAATGAGGGGGAGACATTTTTTCATGCAGGGCTGTTGTTGGTCTGAACATGACAAGCAACCCAATCACCAGAGGAAATGTTGGGAGAGTAAGTTTTCTGCAAAACTATGATGAGGTTTAAACTTTGCGTTTCTTTTTATTGCGTTAAGGTTCAATTTTTTACATTTTGATCTTGGCGCAGCGCTGTGCTTATGCTCTGGTTAGGTTCAGGCACAAAAGCCACTTTAAATCCTAAAAGCTGACTTTAATTTAAAAAAGTCAGGAAACTGATGACCTCAGAATTACCAAGTAAAGTAGACTGTTAAACATGGTACGAGCAAAAAACGTTTTCACAACTTCAAACTATTAGTCAACTTTACTTTTGAGTTAATAGTAATTTTGAGGTACGTAAAGTCATTTTGTCAGATTTTACTGTGTGGTTAGGGTTAGGAAAACATCATGTTTTGGATGTCCCGAGGTCCCGTGGCCTCGTTAAAAGCACCAGGTTTTGTCACCACAAACAGGCTGCAAATTGTCCCGAGGTCTCCTCGAAACAGGAGGGAGGCTGTAGTCTCTCGTGAAATATATCCACATGCAAACATACAAATTTTGTCAAACTGCGATCACTGGCTTGGCAGCTTTGTCGCCTGCAACTCCACCACCATCCCCTCCACCACCATCCCCTCCACCTCCCTCGGTGAAAGTCAGGTAATAAACATGTAATGTGATATGACACATTTTGTGGAAATCCCTACAGGTATGTAGTTATTCATTTATATTGTAAATATTCAAATTCTGAGTTTGAGTTTCTTTTCCAAAAGCTACTGTACATAGTGCCCCTTTACGAATAGTCCAGAAGGGCTCCTCTAATGTCCAAATGTACATTACACTCCTATGGCTCACAGTACTTTAAAGTAATGTGTCTACTAAAAAGCCCCAGGGTGCATTTGCACAGGGTGGGGGTGTTGGTGGTGGAGGGAGGTGTCAATAGGCGCCAACTGGGGGCCAAATTTACAAGGTTAATCCACTCCTGCAACAGTGGGTCCCCTGCAGAATAACTGAATAGAACAACTGAATTAGTTGGACATTATACAGCAGTTCATATCCTCCACTACGCACTGTAGACTGTGTCCAATACTCAAAAAAGCCTTTCTGTATGAGGTCATGCTCGTGAAATCTAATAAAGTAGAGGCTCATTACATAGAAGGAAGTAAAAACATGCTCATGAGTTTCCTCCGACTCTTTACGTGCTGTAAATGCCAAAGCAGCTCAGAGTTAACCCACAAACCCCATCTGAGAGTATTTTTGTTGTTGGATGATTCAGAAAGGAATTACACAACTGTCTGAGGGCGGAACAGTGGAGAGTTGAAACTAATGATCAAAGACAATCTCATACAGATTGTCACTGTGCTAAGTTACAGCGAGTAGAATAAACCATCTCGGAGCCATTTTGGGGTCTGTGGCGCCTAAGAGAGCGAGGTCCAAGGCAGCTTCGGATTCTTGAAGCTGTTTTTCATGGGAGCCTTCAGGAATCTAAAGCAGGTCCAGTCGCCTTTGACTTTGCATTTCCAGATACATCTTCAGAGACCTTTCTAAGGATTGTTGGGTGCCCCTGGAGCCCACTTTGGTATAAACCTGTGCTGATGTAAACCATCAAACATTGATGGTCCAGCTGGGTTGCTGCTGAAGAAGAGTCTCAGGCCAACAGGGCCTCCTCTTTCTCTCTGTGTGTGCTTCCTGAGCGCTCCTGCTCTGCCTCTGTTTATCCTCAAACATCCCCCTCTTGTCAACAGATTAGGACTGAACCCCGCTGTCTCTTCCTTTCTTCGTCTCTCTCTCTGCCTCCATCTCTCTGTCTTTTGGCCTGTCTCTTTACATCTGCGCTTCTGCTCTATTCTTGTGACGGGAGAAAAGAGTGGGAGGAGGAGGAGGAGGGGGGAGAAAAGGGAGAAAAAGAAAGTCTGTGTGTGTGTGTGTGTGTGTGTGTGTGTGTGTGTGTGTGTGTGTGTGTGTGTGTGTGTGTGTGTGTGTGTGTGTGTGTGAAAGAGAGGGAGGAGAGATGGGACAGGTGCTTGCAGTGCAAGAATTGCTTTGCTTGCTTTGCTTGCATGATCAGGCTGCAAAAATGTTCAGCTCGAGCAAAAGTGCTGTTCAAGAATCGACTCTGAGAAACAGGCTTCCTCGCCTGTGGCCAGACCGGCGCTGGCAGCGGTGTCGGATCACAGCGGCAACACGCTGCAACAGACCCACACGCACATATACACATACAGGGCCGAACGGTAATTACAGAGGCCCGCAGACGCGCGGTCAACCACACAGAGATGTATTTGGCCTGTGTTAGGGAGGCTGGCACACCACTGGACCGAGCGGTAAATCAGGCTGCTCAGAGAGAGACAGTCAGAGCTGTCAGCAGAGGAGCGCAGGCAGAGACACCTGGAAGACTCCAAACAGGCTAAACACACATTAGGCTGCAGCTGCTGCATGTAGGGGACGGATTCACTCTGATCACATTTACAGGCTTACACCGGCTCAGCTGGAGACATGGGCTGCTGCTCGCCTCTGTTTCTGCTCTCTTCTGCTCCGTTCTCTGCTGTTCTTCACTGTTCTGATTCTGTCCTCTGCTGTTCTTCACTGTTCTGATTCTGTTCTCTGTGGTTCTTCACTGTTCTGATTCTGTTCTCTGTGGTTCTTCACTGTTCTCTGCTCTGTTCTCTGCTGTTCTACTCTGTCCTCTGCTGTTCTTCACTGTTCTGCTTCTGTTCTCTGCTGTTCTTCACTGTTCTGCTTCTGTTCTCTGCTGTTCTTCACTGTTCTGATTCTGTCCTCTGTTGTTCTTCACTGTTCTGCTTCTGTTCTCTGCTGTTCTTCACTGTTCTGATTCTGTCCTCTGTTGTTCTTCACTGTTCTGCTTCTGTCCTCTGTTGTTCTTCACTGTTCTGATTCTGTTCTCTGTGGTTCTTCACTGTTCTCTGCTCTGTTCTCTGCTGTTCTACTCTGTCCTCTGCTGTTCTTCACTGTTCTGATTCTGTTCTCTGCTGTTCTTCACTGTTCTGCTCCATTCTGCTTCTGTTCTCTGCTGTTCTTCACTGTTCTGCTTCTGTTCTCTGCTGTTCTTCACTGTTCTGCTTCTGTTCTCTGCTGTTCTTCACTGTTCTGCTTTGTTCTCTGCTGTTCTGCTTCTGTTCTCGGCTGGTCTTCACTGTTCTGCTCTGTTCTGTCTCTGTTCTCCATTTTAAAGGTTCTGCTTTTCCATGTTCTCTGTTGCTCCGTTCGACCCTGTTTGTTGATGTGCTGTTTCTATGTAGTCTCTGTTCTCTACTGTTCTGTTTTGGTTATATCTCTGGTTCTGTTATGGCCTGTTGTTCTGATGTTCTGTTTCTGTTCCGCTTCATTCTGTTCCTGTGGTTTCTGATCTTGTCTGTTGGTTCTGTCGTTTTATTCTGTCCTGTGCTGTCTGCCATGTTCTGTCACTCTTTGGTTCTGTTTTGTTCTGTTCTCAGCTGTTCTGTTTCTGATCCTCTCTGTTGGTTCTGCTGTTTTGTTGTTCTCTTTTGTTCTGTTTCATCCCTCTCCTCTCTCTTCTGTTCTGCTTTGCTCTGTACTTTCATATTCCTGTCTTCTCTGTTCTGCTTGTCTTCTGTCCCTGTTCTGGTCCTCCTCTGTTCTCTCTTTTGTTCTGTCGTGGTCCAGCCCGCTCTGTTTTCGCCTTGCTCTGTTCTGTTCTCTTTTGTTCTGTCCTGTCCTGCTCTTAACCGCCTTGTTCTTTCCTCTCATGCTCCGCTTTGTTTTGCTCCGTTTGATTCTTCATAGCCAGAGTAATCAAACTTTCCTCTTTCTTCTCAGCTCTTTCATCGCAAGCCGAACTTTATCTTTGGCTCTAATGAATCTGAGCTCCGTGGGAATATTTGATTGATTGACGTTTATCGTGATGTCAGCTGATCAGATCTGATACATTCTGTTCTATTCTATTTCTATCGGAGGTGGTCAGCTCTGCTCCAGCCTGGGAGTCTTCTGACTGTCTGTCTCGGCAGATCACTATCTGAGGTTCATCACACCGGCAGCCTGCGGCACCGGGGACCCAGGTGCTAAGGCAGGTACACACACACGAAGACACACACAGGCACACACACACATACGCACACAGTTGAACTGTTCACATCAGGCCACATCAATTAATCACCTCTGCCTTTGGAGCTGTGGCTGCCCTCAAACACAAACGCACACTCATCCTCTCTCTCCCCCTGAAGTGTGTGTGTGTGTGTGTGTGTGTGTGTGTGTGTGTGTGTGTGCGTGTGTGTGTGTGTGTGTGTGTGTGTGTGTGTGTGCGTGTGTGTGTGTGTGGAGAGAGAGGATGAAAGAGAGGGCAATCTATCAAGGTGATCGATAAATAGGGACATTAATATTAGTAATGGGGCTCTCCTCCAGTCCAGTGAATATGTCTCCGTCTTTACGGTAAAATATGAATTTTTCTTGGCACCTGGCACGTTTACAGCGGGGGCCGCGCGCGCGCACGGGCACGAGCACGCCAGACTCTACCTGCATGCTAAGAGGAGCACGCGCTGGTCTCTATTATCTCTCTCTCTCACTGTCTCTCTCTCTTTTTCTCTCTTTCTCTAACACACACGCGCGCGCGCGCACTCATTCTGTCTCGAGGGTCACTTGCGCTTCATTCCCCACTCTTTCTCACACACACACACACACACACACACACACACACACACACACACTGAGAATGAAGGAATGCATGTGCCTGGCGCGTGCGTGTGCGCGCGTTGGAAATTGATCCAGTGTGACTCATGTTAAAGCCCGGTGACCAGACTGTGCATTGGATCCTCGCCTCATCAATCATCCCCGGCTGGCAGGCTATGCGCAATGTGTATGTGTGTGATTGTGTGTGCGTGTAATTGTGTGTGTGTGTGTGTGTGTGTGTGTGTGTGTGTGTGTGTGTGTGTGTGTGTGTGTGTGTGTGTGCAATTGTGTGCAATTTTGTGTGTGTGTATGTGCGCGTCCTCGGAACACATCTCCCGCTGACCCCCACTGCGTTTGTTTGTGTCACCCAAATCTCTCTATCCATGCGTTACAAAGGTCACGTCAAAGCAATGTCGCGTGCAGATGCTGCACATCTCTCTCACATAAACATGTCATTGAAGAGAAATGAACGCAAGCGCGCGCGCGTGTGGACCGTTTGCGTCTGCACTCCAAATCTCATTTTTTCCCCCAGCAGAGCGCAGACCCTGAACACCCCACGACACTTTTCCCCTCAGTGCCTGCGGGGCTGCGATGATGATGATGATGATGATGATGTCCAGGCGAGCACAAATCTATAACAACATAACACATTTACACGCACGCACGCGCGCAGCCAGACACAGCACACACACACACACACACACAAACACACACACGCTGCTGCCAGCGCAGACGGAGAGACACCCACAAAGCGCACAGACGCCCGCACACAACAGGGCAGAGAGGAAGGGTAAAAACAGGAGGAACATGATGAAGAAACTTTCCGCTGCTACTCGAGCCTCTCAGCCAGCTCACACTGAGTGTGTTCAAACATCTCTCACCTTGGTTCAAAGTGATCGCCAAAGTTATGATCCACAGGGCTGGCATGGTTCAGCCGAGCGCATTCAGATTCCTCCCCTCGGCTCTGCTCCCCCGAAAAGATACCATCAATTCCTCCCGACCGGGTGAATTTAACTGGAATCCTCTTTGAGTCATGAGAGTGAAAGAAGCCCAAAAAATCCCGATGCCTGTCTTCCTCTCTCCTTCTTTCCTTTTCTTCTGCTCGTTTCCTTCTTTCTCCCGTGCGTAAAATAAATCTCTCTCCACTTTTTCTCTCTCTGCGTCTCTTTTCCTCTCTGCGCTCTAGATTCCCATTTAAAACAGGACTGAATTCCTCTCTCCCTCTTTTCTCTCTCTCTCTCTCTCTCTCTGCCCCCCTCTCCTCTCTCATACAATCAGTAGCACACACTCCCTCCCTCCCTCCTTCTCCTCCTCCTCCACGCCCCCCCGCTCCAAATCTCCGTTTTGGACTCCACAGTGAGGAGGTGAAGGGCGCTCCAGCGGCCGACACGTGAACTGCGCTTTAAGTGCTTTAGACTCCCAACTGTGCACCTTAAACAGAATATTCTGGAGCAGGTTAGGCATTTAAATCTTTTATTATATCTAAACAGATTTTTGAGAAAATACTAACAATGTCTAATTACTGTTCATAGATCAGTTTTACTTGTTTTATGTTTACAAACAGATCAAAAGAATAAGATGCTTGAAATAAGAAATTCTAACTTGTCACTGTTGATCACACAGATTTGTAATTCTAGTCATTCTAGTTGCAACCATTAAGTGACCAGTGCACAGAAAGTGGTGATAGAAAGGCCTTTCTTACAGCTGGAAGGCCACAGGTAAAACCTACTTTCTCAATCAGCTTGTTGCTGTAAATAATGAAAATATAAATTCATGCCAAAGTTAGAATCTGACATGTTGTTTTAAACAACAGTTTTCCAAGTACCTGTCTTTGTCCTTGCCTTTCTCACTGGTTTTAAGTGGGCAAAGCAAATCTGGGCAAAGAAGATGTCATGTCCAGGTCCCAGTTTTGAATCATGTGGATCAACAGTTGTGAGGGCTGTTTGCTCGGTCAGTACTGTCAAGCAGTGTAATAACACCAAACCGAAACCCTCTGGATAAGGCGTGTTAGCTTTTCAATGTTAAACTCTTAAAGGGGCACTATGTAGTTTTGGGGAAGAAATCCAAAGTCAAATTTTTTACGACTTTACTGAGGTCATAATACAAACTCAGGAATATTTATATTTTCCATAAGTGAATAAACAAGCTGTCCTTAGAGGAAAATAAGGTCCCCAGAACACTGTTTGAAGCTAGAAAGGTGGCAGGGTCCGCCACATATACAAAGTAAAACAATAAAACATTGTGTCATCCTTTAAGGTCAGTTTGTTTATTCAGTTTATTCAGTAAAGAAAACAAAAAGAGTTTGTTTATTTAGTTTGTTTAAGCATACAAAAGTCAATCAATGGAGACATTTAGCTTCTGATTACAACTTCTTCCCAAAAACTACACAGTGAGCCTTTAACACAAAATAACTGAGACTATTTTTTGCCAAATGTATTTTTTTGGCAACTGTTTAATATTATTAATATTAATATTATGAGGAAATACTGAAGTTTAACTAGTAGTACTGAGCTTAAAACATGATAAACATGATCCTCCCATCACTCCCTGAGAACACAAATATGAAGTCAACATGAAAGTGACAACGGGTCATAAATCTTTTGTTTTGTTTTGTCCATAGGTGTCTTTTACACTGGGGGCACTGGGGACATGGCCCACCACTCTTTGAAAGGGCCGGTTTTGTTTCCATCACTTTTTAGAAACATATAACTTATTAAAAATGTTTTTAAAAAATGTTCTAAAAAATAAATTAACTACGAAATGTTAAACGACAACGCTTTGCTCTCCAGCAGCACCTGGTGCGAAATTATGACAAAATATGAACCAAGGAACTAATATGTAGCCTACAGTGCACTATAAACTAAGACTAAAGAACAATCGACAACACATGTAGGAATTTTTCATTGGATAAAGATGTGATGTCACATATCTGTATGTTACCACTTACCACAGAACTCAGTTACCAGAGTATCCACAGTGACCTTACATTATCACTGTGATAGTCCATTACAGTCCGTTCCTGTACTCTTGGAGATTCGTCATACTGTGTGAACTAAAATAAATAACTATGGCAACCTCATCACATTATATGTTTTTTAATTACATTGCTTGAACACTGTTATTTCTTCAGTTGGAACATGCAGTGTGTCAACATTCTGTCTGATTCTTAGTCAGAAATATCTCATCACACTTAATACATTTAGCATTTCAGACTTGGTTCTTTTAGACAATTTTCAATGTCATTTTCCGGCATTTTCCGTGGGTATGACTACTCTTTAGGGTAGCTTGGGGTCAGATGAACAAACATTACCAAACATTTAAAGGCACACTATGTAGTTTTGGAAAAGAAATCCAAACTCAGAAAGGTAACGTTTGCAATATCAATAATGTTCTAATACAAAATTGGAAATCATTATTTGATATACAGTATTTCCAAAACTGAATAAACAAGCTGTCCTCAGAATGAAAACATAGCAACATGTTGCAGTATACATTTGGTGAAATCAGTGTTTCAATCGAATGAGGTCAGCTGTGGCACGGCACACGTGTTGCACCCACGTGAAAGCACTTTGTTCCAGTCTTAACAACAGCAGAGTTCATCTAAAACAAGTCCTTCATCCTCAAACAGCTGGACAGACATCTGAACGTGCATCTGTGTGAGGATTGTGATAATTAACTAGTAGCATGTGTACACTGTGAGACTGTTTGTTAACCTCTGTGGCTGTACAGTATCAACATGTGGGAACAATATCCCCAAAACCACAGGCCATACTGAAGGAGTGGAGGCAGGGAGAAGATAAGAGGAAAGAAAGAAAGAAAGAAAGAAAGAAAGAAAGAAAGAAAGCAGATACAAATTTTAATCATCTTGTTTTTAGAAATAAAGACACGAGATAAAGTCTTCTGACAGTGTTAACTGTGATTCAAATTGAATTTAGAGAGAAAGTCAGTCAGTGGTTTTCTTAATTTCATTAACAAGCAACCAACCGTTTCTGTTTCAAACACGGACTCTGAATTATTGCATTGTACTGCCCTCTGCTGGTCATTTAAGGGAATACAGATAGTGATGGCATATGGCTTTTCTGAACCTGTTGATAACAGCAGTTATTTTGTCATATTCATTATTTACTGACAACTTTTGTACCATGGAAGTAATGCTTGATGAAAAGGAAGGTATTTACCCTCTGAGAAATCAGAATCTGTCATAAATATTATTATATAAAAAAAGAAAGTTGATAAATTACAGATCCATTTGAAAATAAACCCACCCAAGTCATTGTTTGTATGATGCTAAATTATTCATAGAAATTTGGAACATATGTGCATATTTCATGTGAGCTTCTCTTTGTTTCTCTTCCTTTTCCAGATGTTTATGGATACGTCACATTTTCCTGAAGCTGTGTAGTAAACAAGGATATGACCAACCCAGACAGAAAACAGATTAGATTATGGATCAACTCTTAATTTGAAAGTTTCTAAACAGGAAGAACCAACGACAAGACAGGTGAAATTAACCCAAATGCATGTTTATTGAAGTCAACAACTGAACTGGTATCTTAACAAAAAAAACAAATTAAACAAATACTGTATGAACATAACAGCCAACGGACGCCAACCCACCACGGCATGCGGCTGGGTCTCGCCTTGATGACATCATCAGCCATAGTACAAATTAACATACATGACAGCACTATTCTCATGTGATATGGATATTTATTCAAAAGGAAGACTTGTCATCCGAAATAATAATCCTAAAAAACAAAGACATCGTTTTTAGTCATCGAAATAATAACAAATTTGCGTGAATGCAACACATGTAAGAGTGTCTCCGGAGTCTGTTTGGGTCAATTAATACACACCTCACACTCATACACAAACACACATACACACACATATGTACAAATATACCATAGTCACAGACGTCATGCCTGCCGTGCATATCCAGATATGTGTGCAGATGTGTATGTACCCAAGGTGTGTGTGCAAAGTGTGTACGGGTGCGCTTGTAAGAGTATCCAGTAAAGGCAACACTATATACATGAACTTATATAAAAATGGTTGTTGAAACAATAAAATATGCAAGAAAACAAAAATTTCTAACCTTCAAGTTTTGGAAAATCTAATCAAAAAAAAAAAAAAGGAAATGATTATCGATTAAACTGAAAGTAAAACATTTAAGATTATGCACACCTTTTACAAAACATAATTTAAAAATCAATTTGTTTATACTACAAAAAATGAAAATAGATGACTGGCAGCTAGTGTGCGACTGCCTGGAGAGGAGTTGGTGAGAGTTGAGTGGTTGGGCAGGACAGCTCGGTCTGACTGAAGGGGGGAAAAAGAAAAACTGCTGTTTGCTGGCATCTGGTGACAGCTAGTCATTACTGCACTGATGCAATGAAATATGAATTAGACTGACTGCATGTCCCAATTTAACGCCATCGTACCCCGACATCGTTTTAATGAAGCGGTGGCTGGAAGAAGCAGAATGAGTCGTACTTCAGCAGCTCTCTCTGCGTTATTCCGAGGGCTGCGGTGTCGAGGAGGCACAGGCGGCTTTAAAGTGGGACACGGCCTATGTTTGCAGATCAGAGAACAGCAGGGAGGTCAGTCGGACAGACCGCCAATCTTGTCTCAGGAGAGAAGCTTGTCGGCACTCGTCATCTCCAGCACTATCTACATTTCCAACCGTTTCTCATGCAAGCTACATGCTAGCACATTAACTAAGACGAAGGACAGGACGATAAATTACAGGCAAATACAGGTCCATTAGTTTTTAAAAGACACTACACTTTGTTGAGTATGAGGCAGGTATTCATTTCTCCATTCCACAGAGCAGAACTCCACAGGGGTTAAATACAAATCAAAGGTTACTCTTCAAAGTGGACAATAAACTCTGTGAGACAGCGTATCCTCTGGTCTGCAGACATGAATACTGAAGCTGGAGAGTGTTGAGGAGCAAACGTGAGATAAACAGCGTTCTGAGTTCTTCAAAATGTTCATCTCGGGCGTTTTTAAAGTGGTCTAGTCCGACAGAATTCAAAAATCGCTGTTTAAGCCAAGTTTACTACAGTGTTATAACTCAGCCCCCCCAAGTTCCAACAGAGCTCTCTAGGAAGGAAAAAATAAAATAAAACAGCTGACCCTGCTTCAGGTCACGTTACCCTTTGTGGTATAGCTAGCTTATAGAAACACTAGCCGGGCCACTTGCGTTCGAAGCAGCTAGCTAGGTAGCAGTTAACGACAATGCGGGGAAAGGTACGAAAAGCACAATCCCTGAACGTTCCCAAAAAAGGGGTGTACAAAAACTATCACAGACATAACTGTCTACGGGTAGACTGACAACAGCAAATGGATTCTTCTCCAAAAACACTCTCGAAAAATAAAAGTGCTGCAGAGAGCCATCAGCGCACGCCAGCAAACCTAGAGGCGCTACTTCTACTGTACGTTTACATGGACTCCGGAATGAAAGAGAGACCAGCAAGGAGACATCGGACATCGATCAGAGATGGAGGGGGGGAGACGAGTGATGAGGAGAGGAGAGACTGGGTGAAGGTGGATCAGGACGCAGACTGGATGATTGATTAAAGAATGAAAAGAAATGGACGAGCGGAGCTGAGGGGGAGAAAAAAAAGAGGACATTTAAGTTCCTAAATGACTTTCTTCAGTGTAAGCGCGGCCCAGACTCCGGCTCGGCTCCCTGCCCGCCAAGCCAAACCTTGGCACGTGTGCAGTCTGGAGCGCAGAGCCTCTTAGTTAGATTGCAATCAATTTCCACGACCGGGCCAAGTGAAGCTTGCCAGTGCCAAGGCGAACTCCGAACCTTAATAAGACACCGTTCATTTATGGGAACCTTTTGCTAAGCTGACGAATGGTTCCTGCTCGCAGCAACACACACACAGAAAAAGAAACAATAACATAAAAGGTTTTCTTTTTTTTTTTTTGCCGGGAAGTTCGTCATAATGCATGTAGGCAGTCCTGTTCGGCCCCGTAGTGAAAAACAAGCAAGCATTTTCACCTCCCTGAAGCAGCGACCGTGCCAGCTTCTTAGAGGAAGTCGTGATATCACCGCTCAATGAATTTGGCGCCAGGCCGCCTCGCCAAGACGGGAAAAACGGCCGAGGCGAGCGCTGAGATCAGCGGGGGCCGAGCGGAAGGAGGACCAAAGCGTCCCACGTGCGCCGGGCAGTGACACTCTAGGAAAAACTCCAACAAACACTTTGATACCTTTCGAAGCTGCGTTCGACCGAGGTTTTGCTACAGTTTAGTGTTCGGGAGACAAAGCGGGGGGAAGATGGCGGCAGAGAAAAAGCAAATAAAAAGGATGGCGTCAAAATCAGAACACAAGTCGGAAATTGGATTTATGGACTCCTGGACTAACGAACCGACAGACACTGTAAACTGTTAACACTGACGGTAACACACCGAGACACTGAGGAGAGAAAATCTCTCATAAGTCCCGAAAAAACAAAAAAGAAAACGAGAAAAAGAAAAAAAAAAAAAAGAAGGAAAACGTTCCTCATACAAATATTTGCAGTTAAGGTTAGTTATCATCGCAACGTCATCGTCGTTGTTTTTATATTTTTTTCCCCAGATATTGATAGTTTTGACTCTGCATTTCCACGCATGTAATAAAAACAGGCAGGCTTATTTTTTTTTATTTTTTTTAGAGTATATAAGTTACTGTAATGCAGTAACAGACTGTATGAGATACAGGAGAGAGAGGAAGGAGAGAGAGAAGGTAGAGAGAGGACAGAGAGAGAGAGAGAGAGAGAGAGAGAGAGAGAGAGAGAGTATTTACAGCACACCAAACATTTTCTGTCAAGTAAAAAGAATGCTATATAATTCTATATATATATATATTTATATATGTATACTGGAGCCCCTCGGCTTGGTAGCGCAAGGCGGGAATGCTATTTTTGCATGAGTGTTGCATGTTGTGTGGTGCTGCGCTGTGGGAAAGTCGACGGCTCGTACCAGGGGCTTTGCGAGGACGCGGGAAAGAGGTTTGATGGCATAAAAAGATTAAACAGTGAGAGAGGGAGATTATGTTTGTCAGTCATAATTTGCTTTGGATGGATTTCTCCGCCACTAGGATGTTTACAGAGGGATACTGCCTTGTTAGATGGAGGGAATGATGACACAGAGCGTGAAGAGACAGAGCTGGTTGGGTTTAAATGCTGAGGGGACGGGTCGGCGCGGTGTGAGAGGTGAAGAATCAGCTCGGGATGCCGGAATGTGACTTACAATTTTGCTTTTTCGAGGCAGGCTGACAGTTAGAAACGTGATGCGTCATGTGTATAAAATGTGTTAATGTGTCTGGTTAGTAGGAGGCTCGTGTTTGTTAATCTGAGCGTCTACGAGCGTTCGAGTCCGCGTGAGAAGAGTTTTCCCCCAAAACTGACTCCTGTGTGTGTGTGTGTTTATGTGTGTGTGTGTGTCTGAGTGTGTGACTTCAGTTCGTCCGTATGTCAGTGCAAAATCTCACTTCCCTGTATCAATGCAAAGAGGGTAGTACCAGTTGCAACTCATCGCTTTATCCTGCCCACAGTTCTTTCCCTCCCTTCCCCTCCCATCATCCCTCCAACTGAGTGAAGAACTGAAGCGTCGTGAAAACAAATGGAGGTTTTTTTCCCCTTCGCTCCTCCCCTCTCCTCTACTCTTCCTCCTCCTCCTCCTCATCCGGCTCCTTCCCTCCACCGCTCCGTCCTCTGTCTAGATGAAGTACTCCTTCTTGTCCTCTGCTCCGGAGTGGCCTCCCTCTGCGTTGATGATGGCCGTGTCGGCGTCGGGGGCGTCGTCCGAGCCCTTGGCCTCGTGGGTCAGGTACGTTCCTGTGGACGGAGAGAGAGAGTAGAAAGAGTGGGGAGAGAGGGAGAGGAGAAATAAGATTGCTGAGGCAGTAAAAGCCAAACACTGGAACTGTAAAATGGCTAAAGGCCAGAAGAACAGAGTGGCAAGATGTTCCAATATGATGTCTAGATTATCACTTCAGGTGCTTTTGCTGCTTTTTTGCTTTTTTTTTTACAGTGCAGTAAAGTTTTCTTAAGGTTGTGGGGACGTGAGGAGACACAAAGTCCCGAGAAGAGATGATAAAAGAGGTTTTTATTGGTACCATACGGGATTTTCTTTGGAGAGGTTTTACGACGTTTCTTTAAGTCACTTTGCACTTGACTTCTCTGTGTGAACATTATTTGCGCTGCGGTTCCAAAGACACTGAAGAAAAACTGGGCTAAGTTTCTATTGCAAAGAGAAAGTTCTCATACCTTATTTCAATGGCTTTGTTTCAATGTATAGTTAGGACCTGCCGCCCAGTGAAAAATAAAGTACAATATGATTAAAAAAAACTGCTCAATATGCAACCTAGACTTCTAGAAAGCTTTTTCTTTTAAAACCAAATGTATCTGTTTACCGAGGCGTCTAGACATGTTTTCACCTCCAAATCAAATCAATAACTACAAGGCTGCATCCTTAGTCACCCGAGTTAAAACCTTGTGTCTTGTAAGATTTTATTCCACAGTTAATTCTCTTGCTATGATCAAAACGCAACCCTGAAACTGGACTTTATTTTGACAGTTCGACTCATCCTGGTCGTACTTTTATATCTTACGTTAAAAGTGACCGTGAAAGTGCGGAGCCATATCATGTTGGTTTTATGTTGTGTTTTTACATTTAAGCCTCATCTACTTCAGTTGTTTACGAGGCTGCTGCGACGCTGTTTTGCTGCGAAGCTCCTTAAATGTTTTGTTTTCTTCAAAACTTCGAGGGTGAGAAGATAATGGCTGACATTTTATTTTCGGGTGAGCCTATCCTTCAAATGAGTTGTCACGGACCTGACCCGGTTGTTATTACAAGATGCAGGTATGGAGCTTCAGTCATGTGATAACAGGTGGTTGTTTGCATCACGGGATTATGCCACGGCTGTGAGCGACACTACATCGTTTAACAGCAAGGCCTCAGGACAAGAAGCTGAAAGAGCAACGGAAAAAAAGTCACAGTCGACTTGGAGGGGGTTGAAGCCATTGACCAAATGCTTGTGATCAGCCAGAAAAAGATTAAGGAGGGAACCTGGTGCCAGAGAACATCTTTGAACAAACCACCTCTTAGGACCTGATCGATTTTCCATACTTGGTCAGACGTTGAAAAGCTCAGGAAAATACCAGCGATTCAAACTTTGGTAAAACCTTCCAAAGTGCAGCTTTCTTGTCATTAAATCGCAGGCGCACATCTTGTAAGTTGTTTCATCTGTTGCTCTTGCGCTTCATTGGTGAGAATTTCTGCATTTACTCTCACACGATGGCAGCGAGTTCTCATGTACTACACTCTTTGGCCCGTTGACTCGTACACATGCAGTCCCCAGACGGCGAGGGGCTTCACACACTAACACCCCCAGATCGCTCTCCACTCCGCACAGGTGCTTTAACCAAGCAGAGGGAGTCACTAACGCAGCCACACGGACATGATCCCTCACAGACCTGGCATCTGTGAACACTGGCTACCAGGCAACTGTGTTCAATATCCTGAAAACCAGCTGGAGGCACCGGAGCTGGAGATTGAATCTGGCGTGCTGTGGTGGTGGGCAAGTGTTTATCAACTGCACCACCTGGGTGCTGAAACGTCTTTAGTACCCTTTCAGTGTCACCTGGATTTGCTTTGTTCTATGTGCCAAAAAGTTGTTTTGACACCTGAATAAGAGTGTAAAGAGAGAAAAAGTGACACTGTTTTGTTGTCTCCCACTCGCAGAGCACACGAGCAACAGAGTAAATAACTAACATCAGGCCTGGAAGCTAGTACACTTCTACCACGCTCACTTTAAATCCCATATTTGACCATATAATGGAAAATATGCTGCTGAAACATTGCTGACGTCAGGAAATCTAATCTCACAGGAAGTTGTGCGAGCCAAAATATATTAAGAAGCAATGAATAAACATTCGCTTCTTGTCATTCATTAATTTTCTGATTCTGCTTTGACAGTCATATAGCTGAGGCTTATGCTTAGCATCCATATTTAGGTATACAAGTGCATTTCTGTGTTCCTCTGCATTTGTAAGCATATGCATGTTTGTGCTGTACGTGTGAGATCCTGTCCTGGTGCGCATGTATCCATATTTATGCAAGCCTATCTCGCTGTGCGCTCATCACGCATGCATGAGCGTGTCCGCGTGTGTTCGCGTGGGTGAGCGTGTGAGCGGTTGACCTTTGTGTCTGATGAGGTATCTGCCGAGGACGATGAGGAGGCAGAGCAGGATGAAGACGATAACAGCCACCACCCCTCCGATCACGGCGTGGTCCACCCTCGGGGAGGTCGACATGGCTGTGGGGTCTTGAGAAGAGGGTTGGGGGAGGGGGAGAGGAGAGGAGAGAGGAGAGGAGGTAAGGAAGTAGGAGTCATAATAAGAGCGAGGGAAAGAGAGAATGGATGAGAAAGAAAGAAAGAAAGAAAGAAGAACAAGCGACAGAAAATGATGTAGAGAGTGAGAGAAAAGAGCAGAGAGGGAAAGACAGACAGAGATTGAGAGCGGGGGGGGGGGGAGGAGGTGGTGGTGGATGAATATTGGTGGAAACGGGAGACGGATGATGAAAGGCAGCAGAAATATAGAAAGAAAGAGGGAGAGAGAGAGAGAGAGAGAATAATGAGGAGAGTGACAGAGAGAAGGCAGAATGAAAAGAAAAGAACAGAGGAGCGGAGAGGACTTGTCAATATATAATACCCAGGCACAGCAGCAAACCTTCAGAAGACAAAGACAAGGATATGAAAAAAGCCAGGCGAAATAAATGGGGCCACCGCGTCACCCCTCCATTAAAAATTGTTCGTGACTAACATGCAACAGGGTTTTGTGCAGTTTATCAACCAAGTCCCGATCACTTGTAAGAACCTTGTGGGAGCTGATGTCAGGTGAAAACCTTGCCCCTCCAGCGCTGCTTATTTCCATATTGTCACTTAAACTGAAGGATTTTATTCTTTTCTGTGAGAAAAAATTGGAAACTCGCAATCTTGTCGAATTCAATTTCATACTTTGATTAAAGCAACATTATGTAACTTTTTTGCTTTGAAATAAGAGCTTCAGAATCATTCTGATGGAACGGTCTTGTAACAGGTTGTAACAATCTGCGCCCCATCACACGTTTACTTCAGCATACAAGTTTTCATCACATAACACTGTTATGATGTAATGAGGTTTGTTTGTAGTTAGCTCCTACATTACATCTGACTGATTGTTACAGATTTATGAGTGGTGTTACACTCAGAAACTGTGGGGGGCGCCAAATCGCACAAAATGCATTTTTATAGTTAGTATATGACAAGTGTGCTTTCACTGTGGAAAAATACACATGTTTTTCAATCTGGAAATAAGACTTCTTTTCCTCATCTCTGAAAAGTTGCTTTTTTTTTCTTGTGAGATTGAAGTTTTTCACCCAACAGCAGATATTAGGTATTCCCCCCCTGCCCAGTTTGCCTCGCTTCAGGCACTTTTAGCTTCTTGCCCCACAGAGAAGAAAGCAATCTACGCTGAAATAATTTGCTACATCATTTATTTCGCCTGACTTTTTCAGACCAGATCAAACGCCGGGTGTCAGTTTGAAAGTCACTCAGATAGGCACAGGTCAAAAGCAGCACTTCTCATACTGAAAAGCGTATTAAGACTAAAAAAACAGATAATGGAGGGATAAAAAGGAAAGGGTGTTGCACTTGGTGAGTGTTTGAAGGGTAAAAACCAAAATGAAGGGCAAGGATTGAACCAGTCCGAGGGAGAAACAGCTAACGTACACACCCAATCAGAGAACAGGGGTGAGAGGTAAAGGCACAGCACAGCCATCGACAAGAAACGTAGACAAAACTTAAACTGAAGACGGAAGAGAGGAACACGTAACAACCAGCCAGGGCATCAAATGATGGGTGGAACGGGCAATTTTAGAGGAAAAAGTCACATTTCAGCCAGTTAGAGAAGTGAAGGGGCATGACAACAGCCAACCAGAGGCCAGGCGTAGACAGAGAACATGGAGAAGAGGGGGAGACGGGTGGTGGTGGAGACTCTGAGCACCAGTCAGAATGACACACACGCACGCACACACACGGAAAGTCGAACACACACCCCGGTTGGCCGGCGTGGAGGTGAGAGGGGCATGCTGACGAGGCGAGACTGAGAATGAGCCCATAAATCCTGCTGTCAGCATCAAAGGAAAGCAGACAAGACCCAAGAACACCTCGAAGCCTGACCCCCCCACCCCCCACTCCCTCCCAGCACCCTCTCTCTCACACACACACACAGAAAAACACACACATACACACACACACACATATAGACACAGAGAAAGCACACAAAGAGGAAGTGGAACACTGTGTAAATGACTTGTACCACTTAAGAGGTCACGCTTGTGCGTGTGTGTCTTTGTGAGATAGATGGTGTGAATGCTGCTGAGGTGAATGTGTGTTCAAGAATGCGTGCGTGCGTGTGCGTGAGCCTTTGTTTTGAACCTGTCTGCGCCTGTATGGGCAACAACAAAGCACTACGTGGGCTGGAGTATGAAATATTCATCCCTCCGCTTTAAAATGTACTTTGAAGCGTCCCCGCACTAGGTTTTTTTTTCTTTGTGACAGACAGACCGACACAGAAACGCCTACAGACAGTCAGACGGACCTACAGACTGACAGACAGACAGACGAAAAGTCAGAAACGACAGAAAGTCAGAACGACAGGTGACTGGTGGAAAAGTTATACCTGCGATGTTGTCTGCAGCATCATCAAGTGGATGAGTAGATGGATTGTTGGATGTTTAGATGGATGGATGGACGGATGAGTGGATGGATGGATGATTGTGGGAGTGTGCATTGGGGGGGATTCAGGGGACAAACAAGAAAAGAAAAAACATCAAACAGCTGTGACAAGGCCACACAAATGCCACTTTTTCCTTCATTTCTGTGTTTCTTTAAGTCTGCTCTTCCTGTCAGCTTCCAGTATGTGTTTGTGATTGCATGTGTTTGCATGCAGAACAAACTCCCAGTGTCTATGACTGACTCCCCAGTGCAAGCACAGTTTGTGTGTTGAAGGAAAAGAAACAGCAAAGTCGTAACTTGAATGGTGTTTGTTTTTCCACTCCATTACTAAGCTCCTCGCATCTCGTTTGTTTGCAAGTGTGAGTGCAAGTGTGTAACTCAGATGGTTTTACCTGTGAAAGTGTACACTCCGTTCAGCCGGACGGAAACTGAGGGAGTAAGGGTGGGGGCAGGGGAGAAGGTGGAGGAGGAGGAGGAGGGGGAGGAGGAAGGGATGGCGGTGGAAGGAGCAATGCTTGAGGAATCAGTAGGGAGTGGCAGGTCGGGGAATAGGGCGTTGGAGAGGGTGGTGGTGGAGAATTCGGGGATGGCGGTTGCAACGCCAGCCGTGGAGGAGGCGGGAGGAGGGGATTCGGAGGAGGAGGAGGAGGTGGAGACGAGGTCAGTGGCATCAGAGCCGGAGCCAGAAAAGCCGTCAGGAGGAGAGGAGGATGGGAGGGTGGAGGAGGAGGAGGAGAAGGAGGAGGAAGGGAAAGATGGATTGGTTGAAGAGCCAAGAGAGGGGGTGGTGGTGTCCAGGGAGTCTGGGTCCATGGCATCTTGGGAGGAGGAGGAGGAAGATGAGGCGGTGGAGGAGGAGGAAGATGAGGCGGAGGAGGAGGAGTGGGAATGAGCAAGCAAAGCGCAAAAATGGCCATGGATTCAACGAACGGGACACAAAAAATTTGAAGGGAGAGAAGCGCCACAACGAGCAAAAGCGGTTGGATGGCAAGCGGTGGCGGTTATGGTGGCGCGGTTGGATGAGAAAAAAAAACAACAACAAAAACAGGAGGAAAGAAACGAAAGAAAATCAGAAGAGAAAAAAGATGGAAGTACAAGCAAAAGCCACAACAAACGACAGAAATAAAAAAAAAACGTGATGAAGAAACGTAAAAGAAGAAGACAACTCTTTCTCTATATCTTCCCCACCAAACATCCCTCTTTCTGACTGTCACCTTCCCTCTTTTCACTTGTTCTTGTTACCTTGCACCTGGAGTGGGTACTCCCCCTGGTCCTGTCCGATGTCGTTCTCAGCCCGGCAGAGGTAGACGCCATTATCTGACTTGTTGAGCCTCTCGAAGCGCAAGAAAGCTCCGTCGACCTTGGCCAGCGGGGGGAGCCCTCCTTCCTTCTCCCATGTGTAAGAGGTGGGCCTGAGACAAGAGAGAGACAGATACACAGAAATGAGAGTCCTGAGTTGAACTGCACATAATTAGCAGAGTAACTAAAAGTATAAAATCAAAAGAGTGGCGACTGGCGAGGTGATGAGAGGAGTTGGGAGCTGCGACAAGAGATGCAGGAGAATGAGAAACGATGAAATGATCAAGGGCGAGGAAGGGATGGAAGAAGGAGAAATGGTTGGAAGAGAGGTTAGAGGAAAGGGGATGGAAAAAGAAAAGGTAAAAGCAGGGCAGGAGAGCAAGTGAGAACAAAGTGGAGCAGGGACTGAGGAGACAGAGTTCTCGTGGCAGACAGTTAAAGTGGGGGAAAAGAGGGAATGATGAAGTAGAAGGATGGAGAGAAGAAAGAGTGTCGCAGCTTGAAGAAGAAAGGAGATTAAAAGAGATGGAGGGAGAAGGAAGACAACAGAACAAAGATCAGCATTTCAAATCAGCCTGCGTTAAAAAATCCATTCTGCATAACAGATTGTGTATGAGAGAGATAGCGAGACGTGCCTTGATAAAAGAATCAATTATGTAAATGTGCGAGTCCTTAAGCGCTGTACAGTAATTACAATGAC
Source organism: Pagrus pagrus (assembly GCF_965226575.1). NCBI lineage: Eukaryota > Metazoa > Chordata > Actinopteri > Spariformes > Sparidae > Pagrus > Pagrus pagrus. Next base: position 18,386,126 of record NC_140196.1, read on the forward strand.
GGGAGTCTGAATCGGGGACAGACCTGAATGGGCTGGACTGATTAATCGCTCGTCGAAATGTGAAAAAAGCCCCAGCGACACCTAAAGGTGCAATCTGTAAATTCATGATGAAGGCCGGGAGGCTATTTGTGGCTGTACAGTAACAGTTAAAGACAGGAGCAATACATCTCTTAGGCCGAGCTCCTTCAGACCAATATTTTTTAAATCTAACTGGATGCTTCTGAGAGGCAAAACCTAAACCAACTCTATCTGTTGTTGCTGCAGGGCAAAATTCTCCAACTGAGTTATAGCTAATGAGAAACATCGTCGGCTGCTCCCTTGACACCTGCTGCTGAGCAAACACATGGGAGACTTACTAGTTTTGAATATGTGTCATTTTAGGAATATAGAAGCTAACAAGAGAAAAAAGAGCCCCATTGTTCTGTCAGCTTCCCCGAGGCAAATAAAAATGAATATTCAACCATAAAGCATTTTAAAAAAACATTTCCCCCGACCATGTTTGGCTACATCGTCTGGTTACCTGCAATAAAATGTAATCAGCTGTTGTACTACACCCCCTCCAAATGCAGGATAATAAGCAATTAACTGAACAATTAACTTCACATTTACAGGCTGTAACTCGCGTAGTGTTATTAAACATGACGCTCAAAAGTCAATCTCTGTTATACAGCAGGTAGTTTAAGTGCAGCGAGCTGATTGGTCGGGACCGCACCAATGATTTTCAACATGCATGTCCAAAATGTGTGCTGTGTTCTGGGCTGTGAGCTCCGCTTAAGAGGAGACTTTTTCACTTTGCACGCATGCGGAAGTAAACACTGCACAAAAGTCATGATACGCTTCGAGACATTCTTCAGCGCAATTATGGGAACTTTTGTGCTGCGTTTTCCTCTCACATCTATAATCATTATCACGGTAAAGAATTAGCCTTTGGGTGTTTTTGTTAAATTATTAATATGAGATTTGCTAAATTATGTTAATGTCTAAAATCTTTGTAACCCAACACTTATTTCTACAAAATGTCTCTGTCGTCTGATCTGTATCTTTACAGTTAGAGATTATTAAAGGATAAGTCTGATGTTATTTTATGCGCAAATCCCCGAGAAGACAAATGCATTACAAATGACAGATGCATCCTTTCCGACTTCAGTACACTACTTTTCTCTCCCACCGGTTCCTGCACAAGATAGACATATCTGAAGTTGTTAAAATCAATATTATTATATAATGGATGAAATGACTAATCACCTGACTCTGCAGTTCTCTCTTAACCGTTTTGATTCAGTCAGCTCTCTTCAGTCTAGTGTCAAGACGAGAAGCAGCTGATTTCAGCTAAAAACTCTGATGAACCTACTGTCACTTCCTGCCCAGGACCAAACAGCGAACAAACAAAGCCGGCTGCTCGCTGCTGAAGAAAGTGGAGCATTTAGCTGCTAAACAGCCAGGTATATTACCCGCCCAGTCACAAGGATATAATACTAGCACTTAACGTTTCTGCAAACCACAGATACGTCCAAGGTTGACATGTTGACAAACTAGGCACACTGTATCATGTTCACATTATATGCTTATTAGCCACCTTTCACATCAGGAGGTGGAGGTGATGGAGGTGTTATTATTACAAGCCAGCAAGGCTGCCAAACGGCCGACCGCAGTTCAAGTCACAATACTGGATTCAAGGACACCTAGTTTTAGTCGCAACCAAAACCGGCAATTTTTCACAGGAAGTCGGAGCATCTCCATCAGTGATCGTGGCAAACAAAACAGGTATTTCAAGCCAAACCATGATGCTTTCCTAACCCTAACCAAGTGCTTTTTGTGTGTAAACCTAAGCAGATGCACAGCGTTGTGACAAGAGAGATTACAGAAAATTCAACTCAAACAAATATGAGGTTGGAGCATAAAGACACGGACTGTGGTTTTGCAGTAACGTACTTAGCTAACATTTAGGCGATTGGGTCAGATAGTTCACTGGAGTTAGTGGGTACCAAAACAACACTAAAAGGAGAGACAGTACCGATACGACTCAAAATTAATGCTAATGTTGCTCTGAGTCTGCGAGCCATGGTTGCTAACTTGTTTGCCATAAGAACTTTACAACATTTTAAAATGTTTTATTGACAACATATTGCACTGCCCCTAAGAGGTTGACAAATCATTATAGGCGTGAAAGAAATGGGTCACAAATATAAAGTTTAAGTTACAAAAAGGCTGAGTAATCTCTTTAAAACGCTGGACACTATCAAAAGGAACTCAGACAGGAGTAAATAGTGCATTTGTTGGGGACTATTTGAGCTGTGGATTCATGCACATTTGATGCACATGTGAGAATTTAAGACAGCAGGACAGCCTCTGCAGATCGGACTCAAAATGAACCAGAACAACCACTAACTGCTGCTAACTGTAGCTGTTATTAGCTAGTTAGCTCAAGATGGTGTGCATCTAGCAGTCCAGATTTAGGGCTCGGAGGGTTGGCGTTTACACTGCTAACACAGGAGCTCTGGTGGTTAGCGTTATTGTCATTTTAGTTCCTGTCAATTTTGCAGTTAGAAATCCCCTCGCTCCTCTCTACATCACCAGATGCATGCAATTGAACGGGAGGATCGGTCTCCCTGCACGTTCACAAGCATGAACGAGCTCGAGGATAAAGTGGGCAGGGACACCAGAAAATGTATTTTCTCTTTCACTGCATGAGCAGGGGGAGAAGAGACACGGTTTGCTGAACAAACACTCTATTACAGTGATTAAATTGAGAATATAGAGCTATTTACTCCTTAATTCAATAAAAGTATATCATTTAAAGCAGCTTCAAAGTTTTCAACTAAAATTCTCACATATTGAACCTTTAACAATAAGAGGAATGTACTGTGGATTCTACAGTGTGGAATATGGCCTTCCTTGACCTTCTTAAGGTTACAGATTACTGTAATCCTGTTACACGTCACCTGCTGTTTTCTAACCATGGTCTTAACCTTGAACACAGAAGGAAGCTTGCACTTAATAGGTCAAAGTTATGCAAGGCTTTTTATCTGTAAATGTGTTAAGAGAACAGTCTGAGGCAGTTTAACTTGGTTAAATGACTTCAAACGCAGAAATGTGATGCAATTGCAAGCACTACCGGGAAGCTCTGATCGAATAGACGGCAAATATAATAGAATGTAGAGCACAAATTCCTTTCTCTTCTGTTAGAAAGCTCTTGCCGCCGGGCGTCAAGGAAACACAGTATAGAATTTGATATGGTAAGTTATTCTTTTGAACCTGACAGGATGTGACCACGGAGAGAAAAGTGCGTATCACGGAATTGAGTGTGACGTTCGGTGAGTTTGATTGGGGAGGGCAGCTCGGGGGGGAGGAGAGGGAGCCGAGTGGCTGGGTGTGTCGGAGGAAAGGTGTCGTCGTGGTGATTGGGTTTTGACTGACAGCTGCGGGGGCAACCTGTATCTGATTTGATTGGACACTAGCTCATCCACAAGCAGCGGTGCACACAACTGAGCACGCCGGCCATCTCTCTCGCACACACACACACACACACACACACACACACACACACACACACACAGACACACACAGACACACACACACACACACAGACAGAGGCTTTCTCTTGTTTGCTCTCCCTCTCTCTGTCTTAGTCATTCGTTGCTTGTCACCAAATCTTTCTGTCTCCTCTCCGCCCACGCTTCCCCCCGCTTCCCTCTACCTCTCCCTCTCCTGTCGGTTTGTTTTCCTTCCCTCTCAGACTCTCCTTACCTTGTCAATTTTTTCTTCCCTCTATCTAACAATTTCTCTTTTCTCTTTTCCCATCGCCTCGTTGCTTTTTTACATAGTCTCTGCCAATCAGCCGACACTTTCATCTAAACCCTCTCCGTGTCTTTGTGAGTTAAGTACATTTTTAGAATGGGTGATCCCAGTGGGAGCTGGACCTTGAACCCTTGCACTGTCAGGGCGCACTACACAGAGCCATTTAGTAGAATAGAACATGTTGTATTTCTTACATAGGGCATGCATCATTTAACGGATGCTTTCATCCGTGGAGTCTAATTGTGTCACAAATAAATACACCTCCAGCATAGGTGGTCCCCGTGGGAATGGAACCCCTGACCGCAGCACACTGTTCACGCCTTGCTGTTCTCCTGTCTATAATTTATCGACTCCCATGCTGCCTGTAAAAGCACGTACATGCGATGACAGTCACCTCCTCCTTCCCCGCCCACTATCTGTTCTACCTGCCAATCAAACTAAACAGCTCGTCCTATTCCTGGCCACTCCTGAGAGGAGCTGACAGCGGGGGGAGGGGGCGGTGATAGGAGAGAGGAGGGAGGAGGAGGAGGAGGAGGAGGAGGAGGAGGAGAAGGAGGAGGAGGGATGGGGAATTTAGGGGGGAAAGGTGTGAGAGGAGATAGAGGAGAGTTATAGGAAAGGACAGAGAAAGGTAGAGGAGGAGGAGGGCAGCGAGGCGTCGTGACAAGACGGAGAGGAGCGAACGAGCCGTGAGTGACACGGCGGCGGAGAGATACCCGATGATGGAGGGGAGGCAGGGACGGGAGGAGGAGGGGAGGGGAGTGGATCGATAGGGCTGGTTGGCTGGAGGTTCATCTATAATGCAGTAAGGCCGGGGAAAGAGTGTATTTGTGTGGGCAGGATTTAAGACGAGGGATGCAGTTTGTTTCTCTCTGTGTGTGTGAGTATCAGAATAATTGTGTACACACTGTATCAGTGAACAAGCGAAAGCTTGTACGAGCAGGTGTTTTTTCGCTAACTGCACTCCTGAGTGTGTTTATGTACGTGTCATGTTTAACCACTTGCACGTGAAGGTGTCACAAATTCAAACATGTTAATGTGTGATTGCTTACAAGTGTGTTACTGTGTGTGAAGATTGTCAGCGACGCTGCTCGTAGCCTGTAGGTGTGCGTGGGCATGTGCATTTTTTGATTCTCTCGTGTTTTGTGATAGTGTACCTGCCATGCAATGTGACACCTTTTCAGCAACTAAATGTGGGTGTGCTTTAATGTGTGTGTGCTTGTTTATGTGCAGATCTGAAGTGCCTCTGAAGTCGATTGAGACCCTTTACATGACTGTGGTGAAAGCTTGGAGCAAGGACGGCAGCCCACGACCTGCTCTGTTTATCAGAGCCAGGGCTTCCATTAGGAGAGAAAAACAAGCAAAGTTCTCATGTCAGAGGAAGCGTCGGCTTGATATAAATGATAATCTACTCTAATGTGTTTCGTACTCAGATTTACTACACATGAGGATAACTCGCGTTCGGTTCAAGTTCAAGGTCAAAGATTTTATTGCACTCCTGGCCGAGAAGAGATGATAAAAAGGCTACGAGCGCTGTAAGAAGGACAGCACATAAAACCTGAAGTGTTCACCTGAAACTGTCTTCACCAGAAAAATGGCAGCATCACTCACATGTTCAGATACTTTCGTACGATTATGTTTTCATGATAACCGTCACCCTTCTTCCTCCAACTTCAACCAAGCAGTTATGTAGTTAGTTGCCTAAACTTAACCAGAGCAGGTCAGAAATATAAGTGGTTTTAGAGGGCACTGACGAGGCCTGGCTAACATTGAAGAATGTTGATACCTGTACCGAAATGTGACTTTGTTCCCAATTTTATGAAATCCATTTTAACAAAAGAGTGTACAGATACAGATACATGTGGTGAAACTCGTCTTTAGGTGTAACTTTGTCGTTTTTTCTGCATGCCTTGAGATAGCCAGTCACCAGCACTATTAGATCTTGGCACAACAAGCATGCTGCATGCTTACTGGCTCACTGACACTGAAATTGGGTATCGAATGACATGGCATTTTTCAATACTTGATTGTTTGCTTGGTGCTATAAAAGTATTGAAGTTTGATACAAAGCCCTAGCACTGACAGACACGTTGTGTAGTTAAGCTATAAGGATTTGTTGCTCCATCTCCATCTGCAGTAAAAATACAGTAAACCCTTTATGGAAGCTCATTTGAGAATTGCATTTGCCACATGACCAACTCTGGTTGCTGGTGCGGCTCTGGCATACAGATTGTGCCACATGACCTCGAGCTTACAAGACTCTTAATTCAGTAGTTGTTGGAACGGACAAGAAAGCTGTTGCAAACAGCCTGGAAGTGATGGAAAATCTGCTGCTCCAGAAGAAGCTGCATGCAAGTGGCTATGTTGCATTGCATTGTGGGTAATGTTCCAAAAAAGGAAAGAAGGATGTGCGGTGATATCTCTGGTTCTACTGTATCGATTTTTAAGGAATTATGGACTATTACTGTATTTGATAATAGTCCATAATGACTTCAACAGTGTTATAGGAGTGCAATGCAGACCAGTGGACTGCTCTATCTCTCACATACATTACCCACAATGCAACTAGACAGAGCGGCATCACTGGAGGCAATTTATCAGATTACATGCAGCTTCCTCTGGAGCCACAAAAGGCTTTATACTACTTGTTTTCACCTATGCAGTAGTACTCCAAGACCTGTAAATACACTTTATTGTATACAATTGGTGGAGCTGCCCTTTAACATTCTGAGATAGGGCATATTTTGACATTTTCATTAATTTCTCAGGTAATAAGGCATGGATCTTTGGGAAAGAAATCAGTCCTATTAAGGTGGCTGGTATCTATGAGTGAGTACAAATGGGGACTGTTGGGCATTGGCAGAGGTATGCACTCTACAGAGTGCCATTCTAGTTTACTTATGTGCTCACAAAATGATACAGTATTGCATAAAGGAGTTCTGTTTGTTTAATGACCTGAAGTTGTATTTAATGCTCTTTGTACTGTGATGTTGAAGTCAATACACAAACATTGCTCATGTGGAAAAAAATCAGTCGCTAGGTGATTATGTGCGTGCTAAAATCTGTGTGTGTGTGTGTGTGTGTGTGTGTGTGTGTGTACGTGCATGCACACTGGCAGATATGCTGTAATGGCGAGATGTGTGTGCGTGCGTGTCTTACTCGGGGTTGCTGTTGCCCAAACACTGAAGATGGAACTTCTCTCCCTCTCTAGGCAGATCACTCTCGGGCCGGATGCTCACCTTTGGGGAGTCTATGAGTGGAAGACAAACACACATACACACACAAACACAAACACACACACAGACAGACACACAAAGACAGAAGAGTATGGTTACATAACACCGGACTCATATCTATACAGACATGGACACAGCACCGATCGTCTCATTCATCCCTGTCTCCATCTACTCCCATCTGCATCCTGTAGGCGTCACCATCTCTCTGCCTCCCACAATGACATAACCTCCTTACACAACGACATCACTTTCCCTCGGCGATGCAGTACCGTCGTCTCGCCCACAGGGTGGCAGCACCGGCACAGACTCCGACGTGGCTCCATTTATAGTTTCATTTTAGATGATAACCTGCTCTTCTTATTCACTGTGACTCAACTCTGGGCAAGTGCACCGGCAGAAGAAGGTTAAATTCCTGTGTGGTCATTATTAAGGGTAGCTAATGTGGAATCATTGGAGCCGAGACCAGACTGCAAAGGGGGGGAAATGTGCCTATACTGCCTAATAAAGGAGAAGAGCAGGGCAGAAATAAAAGACAAAGCAGTTTTCACTTTGCATTTCCCTCTCACATCCGTCCGTCCTCTACTCTCCCTTCCCTCTCCTCCCCCCAGCATCCTCTGTGTCTCCTCCTCCTCCTCCCCCATTTCCCAGTTGACTCACACAACACCCGCAGAGACTGCTCGCTCCTCTTGTCCCCCGGCTCGAGAGAGCGATGGTCGACGGCGCAGGTGATGAGGGCGTTGTCGTCGTCGCGGCTCACCTCCAGGGTGAGCACGCTGCTCACGTTGTATGTGGGATAGTCTGGATTGGACTCCACCGCGTTTAGACGTCCTGAGGTGGAGAGGGACGAGAAGGGGAGGGGACGGTTAAGAGGAAGGCGTCTAGTAGCGCACAGATACAAAAAATAACAATCAAACATAAGCGGAGGCACAGAAAAAGGTTCTTTACTGTAATTAGGATGTGTTGGTTTCATGTTGCAGAACTGTACACAACTGCAATGACCCCCATTTGTTCCCATTAAATGAAAAATGACTTTTCACTGCAGTTACCTTGTGCCCCTGGGTGTTTTGTTCTGCTATCTATCACTATATGCCACATATACTGTTGCTCTAACAATGCCTTTTCCACAAATTTCTAAAGCAATATCACACATTTTCTCACTAAAAGGATCATGTTTTTCTGCTGACTCATTGGGTGATGTTCACAGATGTTTTATCAAATCAAATATGAAAACCTGCAGGGCGACAACAGAAACATGAGTCTCTGAGACGTGTGTTTCTCTAACTTCGCCGAACAATTGTTGAAGTGATGAACAAATTAGCGTGTTAATCAACAACATTTCTTATAATTGATTGTTTTAAGTCATTAATCAAGCTGAACTGCCAAACATTTGCCAGTTCCAGCTTTTGAAATTGGCCGATTTGCTGAATTTCTCGGTTTTATATCGTACATTGAATATCTTCTGGGGGGAAAAGTGATGTAATTTGGAGACATCATCTCTGGCTCTGGAAATTATGATGGGCATTCATCTCTATTTCCTGACATTTTAAACTATTAATCAAAAAGCTAATCTTCAGATGAATCAATGATGGGATGAAAAAAAAAAACATGAGCTGCGGCACTAAATTTGTTCCATATTCCAAAATGCTGCGACTGCGGCCGAATTCACTTGAAAAAGGTCTAATTAAAAACTCCAGACAGTCTCACAGCTGCCACAACATCCTTGTTCATGAGAAAACATGTGATGGAAGCGCACATTCCGCTTCCCTACAGCCCCTGTAATGTATCATCAGTGAGCTGAATGCAGCGTGCTCATGTTTACTAACCAGGTCTTTTCTGTGATGTTTCATGCTGGAGGACACCAAAGGGACGAGAGAGGCTAAAGATCTAATGGTGCTAAGTCCAGCTTTCTTTGGACTCCCTTGCTCGCTGTTGCTTAGGAGACAGCTTGCATTTTACATGATGTAATTCATCACTGAGGACGGAGAGGCAACTACACCCAAGAACAGAGCTTTATTTTGCAAATAAAGAGAATCTACAGCGTCTTAACGTCAAGCTGTTGCAGCCATATCCTGTTGTTTAGAGTGATAAAACACGTCCGCTTTTATGGTTTACGTTTTGAGTAATATTATGCACAGATTTTCATATAGACAGTTTTCCCTTTGCTGCTGTTTTCGCTTTATTTCCTTTATTTTTATTTTGGCCAATATCCGACAGCAGTCGGTGCCGAATAAATTGAGGAAGATGAAGAAGACCTGGGCAGGTGTGAGTGAGGCTGAGCAGCAGCTGCAGCCACTAGAGAAGGACAAAGTACGAAAAAGCATAAACACAGTGGAGACTGTCATCCGGAGATCGCTCTCTATTGTAAGAGAAAATATCAAACTGGGTGGTCAGACCGTGAAAGTGGTTGGTGAATCTTGGAAAGTGGACCGGAACCTTATCACTTTCTCTGGCATGAACTGAATCACACACACACACACACACACACACAGACACAAGCACACGGACGCACATGCACACACAAGCATGGGCACATGTAGGTCAAGCTCATGAATAACATATACACAGAGGAGACAGAGATAGTGGCAGGGGAGCAGATTGGAAAACACACTCGCAGACACACCGTCTCACTCTTTCTCCCTCTCAAACATACAGATATTACAGACCTCTCCTCCTCCTCCTCCTCCTCATCCTCCTCCGCCACCTCCTCCTCCTCCAGAGAACTCTTCAAATACCACAGAATCTAATGACATCTCTCTTTTTATTACCATAACCAGTCCTCTGACCCTCCGAGAAAATTAGTTTACTTTCCAGGTGCATTTCAATAATCCGCCGCCGCCACTCAGAGGAGTCTTTCTCATCACTATCCTCTCCCTCTCTAGGCACACACAAATATAGACAGTATATCGCCTTTATTAAAGACCATGGATCTCCAAAACCAGACCTGGGAGTGAAGAAATCCTTTTTGTTTACTCACTGACTCCGGTGTACAGTATTTTTGAAATCATACAGTTGAGTTTTAATAAGTTCTTCAGGCCCAAGGGGTCATGGAAGCCACTCAACACATTCATTAAGGAAAAGATGCATTCGGTTTAAGTGTTTTTTTCCCCAAGACAGCAGTGATGCACATTTACTCATGATTCACATTGCCTCAGTTCATTATTGGGTAATCAGGGTAGATTTGCGTGTCAGCTGCTGCAAGCGGAGCAACAAGTGAATCGGTCCACAGAGCAGAAACAGGTTGTGTTGCACTGGATTACAAACTAGCTACATACATTCTACCTCTTAAAGGGTCAGTTCACACAAATGATAAAACATGCAGATGTTTACCATTCAGATCATTTTTGTTTTTTTGGCCAGATTGTGATATATTTTCTCTTTTCTTTTTTCTTTTTATCAATCCTGTCTAAACCTACCGTATATATGTGATTTTTGGACATTTTTCTCTGTTATAAAGTAGTTCTTATAAAAACTGCTTCCTGTGTGCAAGCCTCCCAAGTATTATCTATAATAAATAATCCAAATGAATGTTAACAAAATGGCAATAGTATTGTGGTTCATCATGTTTTCCTTTGGGTAGATAACTGGATGGTTTGCTTTACAAAGACACAAGAAATCTGCCAGCTTGACCATTTCTGTTGTCATTTTTCTCCATAACTGTAACCTATAACGATATATGGCAAAACACAACAGTCCGAACTATCTGACGCTTCTGCTGTGCTACTGAGTTGCTTTGCTAGGATCTTTAATATCTACCCGACAACATGTCAGACTAACTTTGGGCAAACTCAAGCTGTTTTATTGACTTGTGTCTGTGGCCCAACAGGTTAGGTCTCCAACTGTTTCACCAATGTTTGTGAAAGCGTTGTGAAAGCATCACACATGCATTTTAGATGAATGAGATGGATACACGTTGGAATAATATCATGAAAAGAAGCAGTTAAATTGTAACCGGAAGCTACTTGGAAATTAAAATGTGATTGGTTCTATAAAATGTGAATTAAAGTGTTCCCCAGTGCACTAGAACGCAGAGCTACATCATACAATGCAACTACAAAACTATTTTCCAATTCTGCCCACTGCCTTGAAAATAAAGGGATAGCTCAAATTACAGAATAATACGTTTTTTCTAACTGCAACAAGCCTTGAAAGTGCCTACCCACACACACACACACACACACACACACACACACACACACAGAAAGATGAGGAGAGAGAGAAGAAGAAGAACGAGACGCACAATCCCATGCTATCAAAAAACCACACAGACGAACAAAAACATGAAGAGGTTTCTGTTACGATGAAAATACAGATTTGTAAAAACACTACAGCTCGTGTGTGTTTATAAGGTAAGTGTCGGTGGGTGGTAATGATGGAAACTCATATCTCCACTCAGCAGAATGAATAAAACGATGTCATATCAAGGATGTGCCGTGGCACTGGATGTGTTAGCAAAACTTTCAACTACAATTTATGAATATATTTTGATACACTGTCATTTTAATGTATTTAACCAGGCGTACTTATTGTAAACTACATCCTGTCCTCCTGCACAAGCCTATTTTACCCCACACAATGCAACCCAAAACTGGCAACATGGCCTGTGTGTTGTGTTGATTATCCAGAGTAACCAGGTTGTTGTCTCTGGAAACAGTGGTTGCAGTTGAATTTTTTTATCTCCGCCAAGGAGGTTATGTTTTCACCCTTTGTTTGCTTGTCGGTTGGTTGGTTTGCCAGCAGGATTACACAAAAAGTACTGAATGGATTTCCAGGATGGGTCTCGGCCCAGAATAGACCCCTGATCTGGATAAAGGGACAGATCAAAGACTTTTTTCTGACTTTCTTTAACATTGAGAGACTTTCAACATTTTCATTCATTTCATTCAGAGAATAGCGCAGGGATCTTAATGACGAATATCAGGCTTGTATGTAGTTTTCATTTTCTTTGTGAAAGCTTTGAGTTGTCTCTAAATTTCTACCTCTATCCAATACAACTGTGGTGAATATAGTCTAGTTTTTTTTGGTCCTGCGGCACTGAAAAAGTGTTTTTTTTAACTAGAATGGCCCTCAGTAGAGCCCATACTTCGGCCAAGGCCTAACAGTCCCCTTTTGTACTCACTCATGGCTACAGTAGGTACCACTAAACGTAAGTGGGATGTGATTTGGAGTAACCAACCCATTAACAGTAGTTAAAGCAATTACAATCATATTTACATTAACACGGTCTCACAGGAATTTGTAAAAAAGGACTATTTGTAGCGATGAAGCAACAGAGACCTGACTCCACACCGCCCATAGCTCTATGGAGGTTTTTAGTGTCTTTAAGCTCATTGTTTTTGGTTTCACTCTCACCACTCTGGCACTGTTTTCAGCTCTGAGAAAGCCACTGTCCACTCTCCAACACCAAACATCAGGCACACTGAAAAGCTGGTGATCATAATGAAGCATTTAGCAGCTCAAGAGCCAGATATTTACCTCAGGAGTTAATAAAGACTAAAACAGAGCATAAAGAGAGTAGATAGTGGACATAAATTCATCAGGAGAATAACTCACATATATATTTCTTCTTATTTCGTAAACTTTCATACTACCATTTTCTTTACTTGTGTTTGTTTTTGGTTGATGTGGTTTTGCTGATCTGTATCACCGGGTGGTTTATCACCAGCAGGTTCCTGGCAGCTGTTTATTAGGGGTCACAACCACAAATGTCTCAGTAACGCTGAGGAAAGCCTCAGGCTGAAACACGACTGTTTCCTTCTGCTGCTGTGCATTATTAAAAGTGTTACATACTTATCTGCAAATGCTGACAACTTAATTTGATATTTCACAAGCACGACAACAAATGAATGATAACGATGATGCCGCTCCGTATCTGCTGGATATGGAAATAAGCAAATGGCTGAAACTGTACCGCATTCAAAACCACTTCATAATGTGTCAGCGTTGGTTGCAGTTTGTTCCAGCTGCTCCCACATGGCCAAAAAAATCAATAAGTGGAGCTTTAATTTATGTGCATAATGTTGAAAGTTGTTCACCCACGAAGCTGAGTCTCGACGTATAAAATTAGACTGTAGAACAGAGCATGCGACAGAAGAAATGATGTAGAACTGATGTAAAGGTAAAAATAAGGTGTGAAAAATGATATTTAAGTAGGTGTTAATGTCAGGGAAATGCAGCTTAAATGAATATCCAGACATGTTTGCAGAAAAGTCATCCTGCGAGGTCAATTTAGCACATTAACTGATGATATTAGCGCATTATCACATGATTCAGTAACAGTTCAAAAGTTTACAATAATTCACAAAACACCGAATCATTATAAAAACGTACCGTATAATCAAAGTTATGTTTTAATGACCCATAAATCATTAAAAATAAATATCAATATTAAATTAGTGGAGGAATCTGAGGCATTCTCCCTCTTTAATATTTAAGCTTGCGTATACTCCAGCACCTGCTAAAAATTTAATGGGACGCCCGTACGTTTTTATTAAAACTCCTATTCCTCGAATAAAAAGGTGGGCAATTGGCACATCCTTGAGATTAACTTCCCCCAAGGTGGTGATGCGATGCAGATGAGGTGCCGGTTGCTGCTGATGCTTCAACCCTCAAGCGTACAATCCGCCATAAAATAATCATATTAAGAGAATCAAACAACTGGATGCAGCAATTACTGCGGCCAGCTTGTTTTGGGCCTCGAAGGCTGGAGAAGTGTGCTTGTGACCGAAGGTCCTGGATTAGAGCTGAAACAATTAGTAATTAATCGATTAGTGGATGGAACCAAAATCATTTATTCTGATAATAAGATGTAAAATGTTGTTTTTATAATCAAGGAAATGAATGTGCCAGCAGGAGGAGGAAATGGTTTTTGATGCAGATTCAACTGCGTGATATCTTGTGAGACTTTTTTTTTATATATAAAGCAGGTCTAGGTGCTGTATAAATACTGTCAAAGTATCAAAACACTCAATCCGTAGAGAAATGCACACAGTCTGTATTCAGCTACTGCGCCTTCAAACAAGCCGTCAGGACTGTCAGGTTGTCATGTCGCAACTATACAGTAACCACCCTCAGCCGCACACCCAACACGGCTGCGGTTGCAAAAAAAACTGTGAGAGCTGATGCAAAAACACGGTGGGCGGTGCCTGCTCAGGCCTGTGAGAACTGACCAGTCACAGCAGACTAGGAGGTGGAGGGGCTTAAAGAGACAGGCACTAAGACAGAGTGAAGAGAAGTGCTGCAGAAACAGACTAATAATGTGTTTTGTGAACAGGAAAGCATGTAAAAATATTCTAGTGGCCACCCAAAATAAAACTATGAACCTAGTAATAATAACTAATACAATAATAAAGCATAATGTGGGACTTCTTAAACTTTTTGAGCAGTGTTTGAAATCCATCCAAACTCTCATTTGCTAAATTTAGTAAATATTCTGATGTAGCAAAAAAAGCCCAGAGATTGATTACAGTAAAACTTTTTGCAGTCTTTGCTGTGCCCACGCCATTTGATCCGGTGTAATCAAGTTATTTTAAGACATTAATAAAGTAGAAGTCATTAACTGTGTTCTGCTCCTCACTAGTTAGTATTAGTAGCTCTTCTCTGATTCATATTATTCTTATCAGCAGTAGGCGATTAACCTGCCATTCCTCTCCATCCCCGCCAAGATCACTTAAAGGTGCAGCGCTGTCTGGGTTCAGACCCAGACGGCATCTTAAACCAGACCTGGATTGGTATGATTGACTTTATTGTAAAAAAGTCAGGAAACCGACTGCCTCAGAATCACCAAGTAAAGTAGACTTAGAATTATTATTCCACTTCTGTAGTTTTGAGGTAATCAGTTTGCTTGATTATTTTAGATAAGATCACTACAGTGCAGCGGCCCAGGAAGCTCACAGACCACTTGCATACATCGTTAATCACTCATGTGATGCTACTCAGACAATCACTTCTGTGTATTGTGTTGAGCATTGTAATTTGAGTCACATACACAGGCGAGAGACGAAACAACGGTCAGAGAAAATAGACTGAAATAAGGGCTTTTAATCAAGAATGGACTCTTTCCACAGGCAGTTCAGAATCAGTAGGACTTTTATCTGAGGCCGTGGCCGTTATTAAAAACAGCAATGTGAAGCACCACTACTAGACACCACAGAGCATGTTCTGAACAAACATGCCCACTCAAATCCAAAGTGAGGGCACAGGAAATAAAATATTTTACACAGCACTGAATCATAGAGATTATGATGTTCTGGACCTTTTCTCTACATGGACCTTGAGCCGACGGGTTGTCAGACAAAGTTGGTCGAATAAAACATGTTATTCAAAGTCGTCATTCTGGGCTCAGGTAAATTCTGATGAAGTCATCAGCTGCGGCGCTACACTGAATCAAAAATAACATTAAAAAAAGACCAGCTGGACCGCTGTGTGAAGGTAAAATGAATGAATGAGTAAAACATACTTAATATTCAACAACTTTGCCAACTGAACACGGCGCTTAACCCCCAGCTACTCCAGTGAATCTGCTTGCTCTGTCGCCAGGAGTAGAAGACTCTGGTTCTACTTGGCATCTCTGAGGTGTGAAAATGTGTAACTGTGAATAGACAGCAGCGCAAGGCTTAACACCGCCGTGCATGCTCAGCAAAAGCCCGGCTTCACTGGATAAAGGGGGGGTTTTAAAATTATCAAAACAGTCATCACTTTTAAGCTTCAATCGGATTACAGCCAGTGAAAGCACTCAAGTCTGATTTGAGCGCTCATATGAGGTCATCTAATTTGGAAAGAGGTTTATTTATTAGTCCTGTTACTGGATTAGCAGGTGAACGTGCCGGGATACAGTTTAGTTCTGTCTTCCTATGCCTGTCCTGATCTATCTGTTTACAGTACAGGTGACCGAATACATACAACATACTTAAGGGATGAGCTCAAGGCAAATATTGAGGTATACTGTCGCATTCTCTGCAAATATAATATATTTACTTTGCCACATTTATAATTGTCTTGTTGTTTTGGTTATGAAAATCCTCCCAACATTACATAAAGCTGCTCAAACTTTTTCACTTCGACCTGCGACGGAAAATTCTGCTGACGCGTTAATGCATCTGCAATCATAATTAGTGTTGAAATTATTAGTCAATTACTCTACCTACAAAAGCATAATTAGCAACGTAATTGACAACAACTGATTAAACGTTTAAGGCAATTAGAACAGCAAAAACATCAATCATTCAATCTCAACAAGCTCCTCAAATGTGATGTATTATTGTTTGTCTTTATTTTATATCACCTGAAAAATTTAATATGTTTGGGCTCTGGATGGTTGTTACGACAAAACAACCAATTTCAAGGCACAATTTTGAGCTTTGGGAAATTGAGGTGGTAATTTTTCACTATTTCCAGACATTTTATTGCAGCCAGTGGCATAAATATCGACGAAGCAACCAGTGTGTCACACCGGCCCAGGACCAAAGATAAATAGTGAAGCTTAAAGCTGCTGTAAGCATTATTTTCTTATCATAATGAGTGTAAAACAGCTCTACATCCCAACAGTAATCACTGTTACAGAGTGTTTGGTCAGTAATCCATGTCTCTCCTCCCACTGCTCATTCAGTAAAAAGCAAGATACATTTTGCTGGTATCCCTGCCCACTTTATCCAATCAGCACTAGGCGGTCCTGTCTGCTCAGGGAACACACAGAGAGCAGGATCCCCCTGTCCTGGTACTGTCAAGGGCAATGGAGGAACACCATTTCCAGCGCTCCCTGTGACGGCTTAGACTACCACTACTACTACCAAACACAGCAAGCGATGAAAAAAGATTAAGAAAAAGAAAGAGACAAAGAGAGCTGCCTTGAAATAAAGTTGTGCACGTGTGGTGACGTAGAGTGGAAGGAGGGGACTGCTAACGGACAGGATGTTAGCTAAAATAACGACCGCAGCTTTAACCATGAACATATCAAGAAACCTGGATACAGTGTTGGAGATGGCCCCCCGTTCATTCCTATGAAAGCTGCTCAGTGACACTAGAGACTTCTGCTGACTGAGGCGGCTAACATCCGTTTAGAGCCCAGCTAAGTTGAATAGGGGTGAAATTATTTAAAATTTTATTGGACCGAACGGATCAAATTCTGATAGTGAAACGAGTCATTTCACCGGGGCTGTGACGCTCAAAGAATGTATCCACCGTTCTTTCACAATGTCAGCTTATGGGAAAAAGTCTGGCGCTCTTCCTGGGGGCTTGGCTTTAACTCTGTTGTCTTTTTTCATTCATTCACCATGGTAGGCCTCATTACTGAAGATGATATATATTTATTATATATATTATTATATTTTATTATATTATTATATATTTTTGGCCACATGTGGAATTTTGGTGACACTGTTTGCCCCCTTTTTTGCCTCGGTCCATACCTTTGAATGTGTCAACCCCAGATTCAAAGGTATGGATATACATGAGTCAGGCTCATTTAGTCAAGAAGTAAATCAACACTTCTCATGACTTGAATTTATTTCTTTATAAAAGGTTATAAATGCCAAATCCAGACTGTGAGAGCCACTTCTTCTGTTAACACTTCATTTTCAAATCTCCTTTATCTCACATTCTGCCCCGTTTTAAACCTCAAAGCTATTTCATCTTCGAAGCTGCAAAAGGCAGGTGTTATATAATATATATAATTATAAAGCAATCTCAAAGGTGTCATTGTGCCAAAATGAGTCCGACTTCTACTTTCTTACTTTGAGCAGAATTTGCAGATTCTGTACTTTTACTTAAATACAAGTTTTAATGCGGGACTTTAACTTGTAAAGATGAATTTTGACATTACGTTGCTGCTATTTTAGGGATCTGAATACGTCTTCCACCACCTTCTCGCTCTCTGCTGTCTCGTCTCTTACATTACGTTGCTCCATACGGACACACGCCCATGTACGCTTCGCCATCCGCCCCACGTCCTGCATTATGACAATTTGGGCTGGTATTCAGCCGGTATGGCCTTAAGTGCCACCATAAATCCCCATTATCCCCAATCCAATACATCGATGTCACTAAATGATCCATAGCCCTTTCACACAGTACAACTAATACAGTCTTCAAAGCTCTTAGCCTTTCATTCTTCTCAATTACCACTCCCTTTCCCGCACTCTCTTGCTCTCCGTCTCCCCTCCTCCCCCCTCTCTCTCTATCTAAATCCTCTTTCCGGATTTCTCTCTACATTTCATCAGCCTTCCCTCCTTTTTCTCCCCTCTCTCCTGTTGCGCTCTCCAGTCCCCTCTTCTTTAAAACCGGTCCCCCTTCGCTTCATCCTCTGCCCCCAGTCTGCGCTCCCACTCAGCCGCAAAGCCGCCTCGCTTCTTCTTCTGTGGTTCTCTTAATTCCCCTCCTGCTCTATCTCTTTTTCCTTCAGTCTCTCTCCTCCATCGCCTCTTTGCAACTCCCATCACTCTTTCGCACACGCTCCCTCTCTGTTCTCTGTTTTCTCGGCAGCCCCTCGCTGTCACTTTCTTGCCGTCTTTCTCTCTCCCTCTTTTTCTCTCGCACACTTTCTGTATCTGTGTCACCCTCATTCCCTCCTCTCTCTCCCGCTCTCTCTCTCTACTTGCTTTTACTGTCAGTGAGGCTGTCAGGGAAGCGATGGTGAGCAGCAGTCTACGGGCTCATCTTTTCAACACACACACACACACACACACACACACACACACACGCACACACGTACTCACACACGTACGCAGACTACTACTGTATGAATGAGAAGCTGTAATAACAGCACGCTGACCCGTTGTGCTCTGCTGATATCTAGCCAGAGATGAGCACTGTGTGACAGTGTGTGTGTGATTATCATCAGTCCATTCCCAATCTTTGTGTATTAAACCGAAAATGGTGTGTTTGTGTGTGTGTGTGTGTGTGTGTGTGTGTGTGTGTGTGTGTGTGTGTGTGTGTGTGTGTGTGTGTGAGTGTGAGTGTGGTTTTCCAGCAATGACTGATTGGTGTTGTGTGGTGTCAGAGCGGCTGGGCGAGGCCTCGAACACACCATCATTCACATCCAGTTGATCTCCTTCAAATGTCTCTCTGTCTGGCTCTATTTGTCTCTGTTCTCCCGTTTTTTTTTTTTAAAGGGTCAGTTCACCCAAATTACTACACAGCTCCAATGTCCCTGTTACTGTGGATGCAACCCGAATGTTGGCAGACAAGACTGTTGATTCAGCAAAATCCTGGATAACATTCAACGACAGGGTTTTTTACTATTCAATGCCAACGTTTTTAAAATGATTTATTTATGCAATATATTTGCATGGCCATGGGGATGATAATGGCATATAAACTATGGTTAAAGGGCACTCTACTAATTTTAGACATGGTTCTCAGGGATAAGTACACCCAAAAATTTTAATTCAGTCATTATCTACTGTTTCGTAGTCCATTAAACATTTCTTGAGCTTCACAGCAAAACGGTGTAGCAGCATTCTCCTAAACAGTAGCTGGGGACTTGTTTTAAAATATAATTAAACAACCCCCCCAAAAAATACATACAATGGCTCCATTGCCATAATCCAAGTCTCCAGAAGTCCAGAGATCCCAAATTGATTTGAAGAATTGTTATTTACAGCCTTTTTTAAAGCCGAAAATCTTCACGGTTGCTGCTAAGCTAAGAACGTTAGCGAGCATCCCGTCTGAAGCTGAAGGTGCTCGAGCTCGACTGCACATCGAGGGTGTAAATAATGTCTTTTCAAATCAATTTGGGATCTTGGGGCTTCTACAGAATTGGATTAGGGTGCACAAGCTGTTTGAAACCATTTAACATTTTTATCAGTTTTTTTTTTTTTACCTTAATCCCCAGCTATTCAGTTGTTTAGGAGAATGCTGAAATGCTGTTTTGCTGTTAAGCTCCAAAAATATTTTGTGGACTATGAATCTTAACCCGATTTCCCATCGGCATGAGAATGAGTAGATTATGAGTGAATTTTCATTTTTGGGTGAATTTATCCTTTAAGTTTACTAGTTTACTTATGAAGAGCACTGCTCTGGAGGGCGCTTGACTGAAAAAATAACTGTGATGATGTCGTCACATTATCTGAGCTCGGACTTTTTAAGAGGAAGACTGCGTCTCAGAGACGATGAACTTTACCAGACAAGCAAACAACTTGTTTGTAATTGTCCATAATGAATCCAACAGTGTTATAGTTGTGCAATGATAGACCAGTGGACTGTTTTTCAAAATCTGGTGCCTACATCACCCACAATGCAACTTGACTGACATCACAGAAGGCAATTTATCAGATTACATGAAGCGTCCTCTTGAGCCAAAAAAAGGCTTTATACTACTTTTTTCACATCACCTGAAAACACACTTCGATGTGTATTTTTTAATTCTATATTATTATTACAACTAAATCACTTACGATGAGAGAAAATGAAAGCATAAAGCGGAAAAACTGTGAACAGGATATAAACTCTGGTCTCCTACATTACAATCAGATGTGCTCCAGCTTCTATACATCCACAGCTTTACTTTCCAACATGCCATATAAAAGGGCACACTACTCTCTGTACTCGCACTGGATGTAAATAATGTAAGTGCATCTCTGTCCAATATAAACACAACTCCTGAGGATAGGACTATTTCTTCAGTAGAAGTAGTTCCCATGAAAACTGTTCACAGAGTGTGGATTATTCAGAGCTATCAAAACACTGTTCCTGCAGAGACATTTTGGCAAATTTTTTTAATGTGTTGAGCACCGCGAACAAAATTGTATTCATCTCCATTATAGTGGATCTTTCGCAAATATCTCAAAACCAAGACAAATAAAAACAAAACTTTCCGCGTGGCTGGATACTATTACAGGTAAGTGGGAAAAAACATCTTTTTGTGTTTTGGCTGAGCTGACCCTTTAAACAGAAATCCAATCTCTTTAAAAAGCAACAATCTCCAGACTCCTCTCTCCCTCTGTCTCCTGTTTTTAGTTCAGCTGTAACAAAAAGACCAGATAATCTGTCCTCAGGCAGGCAGCTCTCCCATTCCTCCTTCTCTTTGTAGCTGCAGTCCATTCTTTCGATTCATTTCAATCCATAATTATAGCAAACACGAACACTGCCAAGGCACCAGGATACAAGCCGGGCATTTTTGCATTACAAAGCCTGAGAGTAGCATTTTCACATCAATAAATCATTATCATATTATATCATCATATTATATTAGTACAATTACTGTAGAAAGGGCCATTGCATAGAAGATCTACCAGTCTGAGCACTGCAGTGTACACACTGTAGATTTGGCGGGACATCTGCTGGACAGCTCTGCAAACAGACAGAGGGCGCTGTTCTTCTAGTGCAAACAGAGCTTAAAGCTTATAGAGTTTCTGGTAAAGGCAGATGGTGGAAGGAGCGACAGGGCGACAGAAACAACGCTTCCAACATGTTTGTTCTTCTGGGTAAAGCTAAACAGAAACCTTTGACTGATGAAGCAACAAGAAGCAGGGGGCTTTACGGGAAACATGGTAGTAATTTGGAGAAACGCAACCACTGCCAATACCAGTGATGTGAGTCACAGGCTGCCAATCGTCTCCTTGATTCTCAGTTTGTCTGTAAGGGGAAAGCCGGTTAATTCGTCTGCTTGTAGCATTGTCGCCGCGCTCTCGCTCTCTGCCTCTTTCTTTATCTTCCGCTCTCGTTTCTCCCGTTTATCTGTAACAAAAGACCAGCCGGTCTGACCTCATGCAAAGCCTCCTCTATCTCTGTTTCTCTGTTCGACCTCATCCCTTCATCCTCTCCTCCACCCTGCCTTTTATTGCCGGATTCTGTCGTTATCCCCGGCTAGATCCGACCCACGCTATCTCTCGCTCTCTGTTGTGTCACTCCCAGTTGCAGATGTGTTGCAGCTCAACGGATGATACACACGCACTTGCACAAATAAACTCGGCATCACGCAGAATACAACAAAAGCAAACACGTACACAGTTCCTGGATACATGCAAAGGCACCAATGTGCAGGATCAGGACATGAAGGAATGATGGGAAAAAAGGGCACAAACGCACTCGCAGCGTGTTTCCGCACTCACACATGCAGGCAGCATGCTCCTGCGCACGCACACGCACATATGCTCTCGCGCTTGCACACACACACACATATGCAGGCACAGGTTTAGGACACACAGAGAGACAGCAGGCAATGTGGCAAGGACACAATACGCACACAGCATGATCACACACACACGCACACAAGCTACCTTCTCGCACACAAATGCGCATACATGTGGGATAGGCACACAAATTCCCACAAGTGGGAGTACAAAGACGCACACTTGCAAATCCACACACAGACACACACACACACACACACACACACACACACACACACTGATTACTGCAGGATCACACAAACACATATTGTAAACCCGCAGAAAAACACATGTACACAAGCACAAACCACATCCTCGCATTCCTATGGAGTATCTTCGCAGCCACACGCACACACACACACACTGCCCTACACACATAACACATAACCACACCCTTGCGCTTCCTTACCACACACACAGCGTCCAGCGCGACTACAAGCCAGAGTACAACAACGGACACGTCCATCGCACTTTTTCTGACCCCACAACACACAAACACAGTCACAGACACACCCTCGAAGCGTCAACACACGCTCGCTGAGTCTCTCACCTTCCAACTCCTGGTCTCCTCGGTACCAGTGCAGCTTGGCGGGGGGTTTGCTGCCAGTACTGGTGCAGGTCAGGGTGACCTCGCCCCCCTCCGTCACTGGATTCTCAAAGCCTGAGATCTGAGGTTTACCGGGCACACCTGGGGGGGAAGGAGAGACGGAGAGAGTCACAGAGTTGGCAAGAGAGGAAGAAAACTTTCATGCTGCGGGGGGCTCACCTTGCAGCCGGAAAAAAGCAAAAGTTCAGGGCCGATGGCTGAGCTTCTAACAAGTACTGCAGCCTTTCTGCAAAGTTGTTGGGTATCGAATTGGGGTATTAATTTGGTCAATTCTGAAAGCTCTGGTGAAAACCAGCTCGGAGAAAAATAATGATGCAGGCCAGCAACGATTCGCCCCAGAAGTGGTTCAGAGTCATTGCACAGCAGCTCAAATATCTGTGAAGCTTCTGTATACCCTGACCTTCCAGAAGCATCGGAGCTACTGTCTCTCCATCAATGTCCATTAGGGAAGAGGCACAAGAACATTTTTATGTTTTGCTGAAAACTGATCACTTAAAGCTGTGCAAATAATGACTACAGTGTCTCAGAGGCAAAGATGGATGTAGCTTAATGGTGTTACAGCTCCAGAACATCTCTTAGGGAGGAGGTTTGGTTGTGAGTTTAACACTGGAGAATCCGTTTTTTCTCACCAAAAATCGGACACAATCTATTGTGATTATGACACCACCTTTTTCTAACTGCAACCAAGGAGCTGGTGTGCTTAAACCACACCTCATCCATTGGGGTGGCAGATCAGAAAACAGTCATCTGAACAATTTGTATTGGATTTTGAAGACAGTGTCTTCAAAACATCATGACGACAAGATAACCGTAGAAAAACCCTTATTTTGTCATTAAGGGAAAAGGACTTGTTAGACTGTGAGATATAGAGAACAACAGGTTGCTTTTGATGTTCATATAAAAGTAGGAAAAAAAGAATAATGCATATTAAATACAGAATAGTTAAATGGAAGTGCTGTGCTTGTCGTTCTTTTTTGATTATTCACTGCATTAAAGATTCAGCAGCAAGTATTTAGGCCAAAACATGAGTTGAGTGCACTGTGCCTTCCTTGTAAAAAATTAGGAAATCTCCATCCAGCAATTGTAATTATTTTCATGTACGGTAGCAATGACGACTGCCGCAGCACAGAAAGTTCAGCTGTGATTTATTGCAGAAACACTACGTTTTACAATAACACTGATGAACTATTGTGGCTCGGTTATTTCTTGCAGATACCAGATCTGCTTATTGTAATAAGGTCAGTATCAGATGCAATATCAACTGTTTTATAAATCTATCAATGTATGAGGTGCTCATCGTAATACATACTATTTCATGGGGAAATTCCATGATAGACACTTACTGTGTCTTCAATTCTTTGTGCATATCAGTATCAGGATGAGTAGGATAACTGAAAATGCTGACCACATTTGTAGTAAGACTTGAAAACATGACAGAAGTATTCAGAAGCTGAATATAGCAACAAAATTACCCCCAAAATAAATTGATGAAATCCTTCATTAAAGGCACATTATGTAATTTCTTCCGCTTGGAGTCCCTCAATTAAGACAATGAAGACAAAGGTCATAGTTTGAGGACGTTGTGAAGCAGTGTGGGATGATGGGAGATGTTCTCTTCGCTGTTAAACAACCACCATTAGTGATGAAAATCTATCTGACGTGACTCTGGCAGAAATGTTCCCAGATGAGGTAAGGTATTAAAGTTTTATCCAGCTGACATTTAGTCAGTTAGATTGTTGACTTGCTTCTTCCTCCTCTGACATATCATCTGATGTGAGCCTGGAAGTTATAGTGACAGGTGACTAAATGAAAGAAAGTAAAATTATGGATTTCTCTGGGTTTGGAAATTGTTGGAAACATTTGGGATGTGAGTACAGAACTCAACAAAATATATAAGAAAGGGTCTAGTTGCTTTTAATATGGAAATGTTACACATTAACGTACCATTCCATCTGTACTTATGCCACATATAAAGTATTCCAACATATGCAGTAAAGGCCAAGAAGGAAAGGTGATGATGAACATGGAAATGCAATTAATTCAATGTGGAGAAATTAATGCGTTATCACTTCAAAATCAGCAGCATGAGGTCGGCATTAAGTCTGACGGCTGTGGCATTTCCACAATTCAAATCAGTCTGGTAAATAATATTGTGTAACTGTTCATTATCAGTACTTCAGGTCAGTTCAAAATGTCAAGAAAATTAAATTTTACAGGGATTATTAAACACGACTCCCAGAATTCATTAGTCAAAAGCCAAGATGGGAGTTAGAATGACTCCCTCAGACTAAATGGCTTTTTGAGGGGACACTGGTGCCTTGTGTGATCGTCTGCAAGACAAACTGAGGGAGACAGAGGGAAGAAATGACCCAAAGGTCAGATTGGATGTGAGCCACCAGGATTCACCCTGGCCAAACCAAAATTTCATGATACATCTTCCTTTCCCACGTGTGTTCTTCCAGATTTCGGTCAAAATAAGAAAACATTCTTTCTTAATTACTATTCTAACTGTGAAGTGTAAACAACACAAGCAGGAGAAGGAATGTACACACCCACTCTGCCAAATATTTTAGATTCAACTCCACCATCATCATCAAAAGGCAAGAGTGGAGAGAATGAAACTTTCCTCTCCGTCCTCCATCTGGAACCATTGTGGGCGGCACTTTTCTCCAAGTCTTGGTGGAGATTACTGTCATTCCGCTTTTGAAAGTAATGAATGTTCAGTTTGCCGTCTACCGCATCCCTCCGCCACATACCAAGGGAGGAGAGAGAAAGTGATGGACAGAAAAGCCCCTTCTACAAAGAGAGCCCACAAACTGCTGTAAAGAAGATCCCTCATTACGCTGGCTTTGATTTTTTTATACTGAACCAAACATTGCTGGTGTTACACTAAATTCTGTGAATCATCAGATTTTGTGACTGAAATATTTGATGTCTATGGTAAGATAGATAGGCACAGTCTCCCTCCCTCCAGTGTCCCTCATGGGACCTTATTTTGGAAAACGTATGTATGGTGGTTAATGGCGATGGTTTGAATCGTGCCATCAAGCACAACTATGATGTTTCTCAATTCAAAAGATCATTTTGAGAAAGTTGCAGCTTGTTGTAAAGACGGGGTTAGTTTTGTTTGAAGCCACTCAGTGAACTCAGTGAACATCTTCTCGTTCAACATACGTCACCAACGCCCACATGGCCATCGCCTCAACACAGAACAAGTATTGAAGGAGACCTATTATAATTTTTCATTTTCTTACTTCCCTTCAGTGTTGTATAGATTCTTGTGCATGTACAAGATCGTAAAAGTTAAAAAGGTCAAAGTCCAGTAGTTCCTACAGAAAACACTGCTCCTGAAATGCATCATCAGCAGTCTCGCCTATAATTCTGCGACTTTGTGACGTCACTTGTCAAACATTTGCTTAAGTAATGCTCAGCGGCTAGTTTGGCACGTAACAATTGATTTAGCACAGCTGCTCTGTTGTTGTTAGCGGTGCTGGGTCAGGCGTGTGTGAGCTGACCAATCAGAGAGGACTGGGTATTCAGGAGGAGGGCAACACTGGACAGTGTGAGAAAACTCGTTTTTTTTAACAGTAAAGCATGTAAACCTATACTAGCAGTAACCAGAAATAAAATCATGAACCTGAAAAGTTGCAAAGGAGAGTAAGTGAGTTCTGAGTGTGTGACCTGCTTTACAAAGTTTCTGTTGAGGGTTTTGGTGAGCATTAAACAAGGCAGCGTTACTAACATGACTGTAGTCTTTGTAATGACGTACTTTCACAGTTTTATACTTGATTAGTTTTAAGACAAACTGTGACGTTCTCAAGTTGAAAAATTGTCTTTTTAATTGACAAACATTTGATATGTAATTAATGGCACAATTCAAACCTGACCAAAAAGTTATTTGTCTCTTGCCATTAACTACAGTGCATGTTTTTCTGAATTAAGGTCTCATGGTGGTCCACTGGAAGGGGAAGGACTGCTTATCTATAGCCCTAACCCTAACCTTAACCAAAAACCCTAATCAGGTCACAGACTCTGATGGGGCACAGAATACGGTGACACACTGGCATAATGTGCAATTTTCAGATAGCGAAATGAGGCGCGACATGTAACACAACAGCACATCTAACAGCGCGTGTCCCATCTTGCCGTCTCACCTTTGCGCACAGATGTCGATTCAGCTGTGTAACTACCTCTGCCACCGGTCTAAAGGGTTGTACAATTTCAACTGAAACTGCAAGGTGGAATAACATCCTGGCCTTGAACTGGTTGTGTATAAGGGGCCGAAGTGAAATGGAGAGGTAGAGCTGGAAGAGTAGGAGCTGAGCGAGAGTCAGAGCGAATGGCAGAGATGGTGACGGGAGGAGACGTCAGGAAAGTTTTTGAAATTGTTGACATTTCTCCAGCCAGAAAGTTTGTGAAATATAACAAGTAAGCAGGATAGATACTAGATAGACAAGATAGATTAGATGGATGGATGGATGGATGGATGGATGGATGGCTAGATAGATAGATAGATAGATAGATAGATAGATAGATAGATAGATAGATAGATTTGTCCACCGCCTGCTAATAGGCAAACAGTGGACACGGAGGTACCATTATGAAGTGCTCTGAACTATCCAAGGTATAGATCAAAAAAATAAAAATGTGGTCAATTTTTAATGTAGCAGTATTTGATGTAGTGCACTGTGTGCGGAAGCTCTCTGGCAGTAAAGTAGCATTGAATATTAATGAGGGTATAATACTGCACATATAGAATTGGTTAGAGAAGCCCTGTCGAGACCCTTCCCTCTACAAGGAGAAGAAAAGAGAATAAAGCCATTATAAATTATTCTCTGCTTAGCTCAGGGGAGAGCAGAGCCAGCGTGCCGCACATTTTACACCAAGAGGCACACAAGCATTTAGAACTGACCACACTCAGCAGTAATGCGCCGATGTGTGTTTGTGTGTGCATCTGTCAAATGGCTGCACATGTCTAAACAAGAATGAATCACACACACACACACACGAGCGCTGCGGTGCCAAAACTGGATATCTTTGGCCGATGTTCCCAGAGGGGTCTGTGCGTTTTAAACATTTTACCATACATTTTTAATGGTTTGGCTCCCTCTCAGGGGTCATGAAATATTTATTGAACGCAGAATACAGTGTCACAGCTGTCAATTACAGCGAAAAAAAGAATGCTTGAATCACAATTACTGCAAATTTGGAAGAAATATGGAGGTGTGGTTCTCGTGTTAATTTGAATTTAAAGAGCCAAACTAGACCCGCCTTCACCCTTGCTCTGACACACACAGTCCCCTCCCCCCACTTACACACATACACAAACATCACATTAACATTTCAGGCGCTCTGCTCGTTCTGCTGTCCAGAGCAGCTATATTGAATTCTTTGCTTTGCAGCTCTGCCAAAAGCATTTGGATAAATATCATCAAAATGTTTTATTCACAGACGCTCCCACAGATGTTGATCGACTATCCCCGAATTTGAGGGACAACCCCGTGGCCTTCCAGTCACACGGGACAGCCGTCGAAACATAAGCCACTCCTGCCCCGCCTTAAATTTCACAACTTCATCTTATCTTGTTTCCATTGAGTTCATTCTCCGAGGGAATTAGGCAGACATTTTCTGCGCTTGGTTTACATCCAGCATTTTTTTTATCGGTATTAAATTTGAAAAGCTGAGAGAAAACGGCAAATACTCAGAAATCCTCTATTCCAGTGAAAGCGTATTATTCGTCCACATCGGAAGGTGTGCCAAATTAAGGGATAGAAGCTCAGTTGTTGAATAAATGTAGATGCAGGTTTTTCATTATCAACTTGAAGAATAACTTTCATTACACAGCAATTGCAAAGAAAATAATAAAAGTGGACTTGGATGCCCTGAAATATTGGCCGTAAATCTGCCCGCCACAACCCTCCCAGGAATATCCAACCAGCTGTCTCTCCCATGCATACAGTAAGTCTCCATTGCGGTTGCATCGCCATTAGTTGGTGCATTACAGTATTGCCAAGCACTCTGCTTTGTTCTTGTCTTCAAGTGAAACCATGAAATATGTCCAGAATTAGCTGACACCGAAGAACAATAACAACTCGACTCATAAAAATCAATACTTGAAAGACTGTTTGTGGGGGGCCAAAGCCGATTAGGCCAATATCTAATCAATAAACAGGTCCAACCACTGCTGACAGGATGGCCGCAATTTATTGCCGGCAGCGAGGAAGCATCGCACATATAACATCGATCACAAGGATGATGAGTGGAGCTGGTTTATCTCCACACAAGAGTTATAGGAGGTCATAACCTCGTAAAAGGTTAGCGCTCTGAGGAAGGATCTGGATCAAACTGGATAAGGGCATCACAAGGAGCACTATGGAATCATGACATTTCCACAAGTGATTGTTGTGGCAGCTTTACCCACACTACAGACTAAATGTGGGAATATCTCCGCTTTGACACATTGATCGACAGGTGCTGTGCTGATCGACATTCTCTTTTAATCTGTCTTTCATACGTCCTCTAACTTCACGGAACTGCTATGTGACCAGTGCTTTGCCTCATGCCAACAGGCAGACTCTTTTAGCATGTCACACTTACAAGAGACATCCACAGGGTCAAACTTCATTGTGCTCTGAGAGAGGGTAAACTCTGCAGGGTAGGTCAGACCAACACAATGCCACAGCGGTGCATCAAGGTGAATTCGAGACACTTTCTTGGTGTCCTCTGAAACTGGCGAGCAGGCATTTGTTGTAAAATTGTTATTAACAGCGTGACAGCCGAGGAGAAAATAAGAAAAGATGCCAAAAGCTTGGAATCATCCATTCAAATTTGTCATAATCCTACAGGTTTCGGGAGAGAAATGAAGATAGACTGCAGTGGAACTGATTTGTACAGCCGTCAATCAGTCTCAAAGAAGACACGCCGGAGCACGAACACAAGGAGGGTAAGAATGTCACTCCGCACCATTTGGCCTCAGCAAGAACAAAGACGACATTTTGAGAAAAGCCTAAATAGGAAATTGATATGAGAAGAAACCTTAGGATTGGCCTCAAAGAGAGGGATCCATCTTGAAGGACAGAGCCCTCAGAAATCGAGAAACCCTATTTAACACAGCTGTTAGACATGCACATGACTCACTTTCATTTCCAGGGTTTATTTTAAGGTCTGGAAAAAGTTGCAACCTCCGTTTTTGGCAACATCGAGACAACAGATTTTCCCCCCCCGATATGCACATGGTGTGAATGTGTGCTGTGTGTGTGTGTGTGTGTGTGTGACCCACCTAGCACGGTGACTGTGGCTCGGGCGGTGCGGACTGGCATGGTGAAGATGGAGCAGGTGTACTCGCCCTCGTCGGACAGCTGCACTTCGGCGATGGTGATGGAAAGCTCGGTGGACGTCGAGCGGTGCAGCTGGATGCGGGTATCTCTCAGTGCTGAAGGTGAAAGAGGAACAGGACATCAGTAATCAGAAATGTGCATTTGTAATTATTCTGCTTTATGAAATATTAAGGAGAAAAAGCTGTACAAGGTCTGCCTTTTAAATTATTAATAGCTGATTCTAAGCATTATGTTATTTTTTGGCTTGTAAACCTTTATAACTTTAACACAGCAATTAATTGTGTGTTTTTCTCTCACTGCAAGGGCTGCGTAATAGTTCTCACATGTTTCTTGTTCTACTAAAGGAGAAGCGAAAGGAAGGAGGAGGTAGAGGAGGCAGAGAAGAGGAGAAGAGAATGAGGTAGAAGAGACAGAAATAATGTATTGATAGGGGGAAGAAAAAAGTAAAAAATGGGAGAAAAGTAGAGGAGTCTGAGGAGGTACAGTAGGAGAAGAAATGTGGCAGATTGGGGCAGATTGAGAAAAGGAAGTGAAGAGGGAAAACAAGAGGATGTAATGATGAAGAAAAGGGAAGTGAGGTGACAGAATTATGGGAAGTGAGAATGCCGAGGAGGGTGGTGAAAAAAGTGGGGTGAAGATGGGAGGAAGATGGGAGACAGGAAGGTCAAAAGAGGCAGGACAGTAGGGAGGATGGGATGGGGAGAGTCAATGTGGCAGAGGTGAAGGAGGAAGACGTAGAAAGGATGGCAAGAAGGAAGGATTGGAAGAGGGAGAAACAGGGAGTTAAAGAGGGAAAGGGTGAGAGTTAAGTAAAGTAAAAATGTGAGTATGAGGATGGAAAGAAAAGGGAAGAAGTAGATGGAAAGAGAGTGAAAGGGGTGAATTTGAAAGTAGGGACATAAACAATGAAAAGAAAAGGAGAAGGAGAGTTAGTGAGAAGAATAAGAGAGGCGGGAAGAGAGGAAGAAAACATGTAAAGGAGGGCGAGAAAGGATGGGAGAGCAGAGTAAGAGGCAAAGTAAGAAAGATGATGAGCAGAATTTAAATCATGGGAAAGAGAAAGGTAAAATGGAAAGGAGGAGGAGAGAGGGAGGGGGAGAGGTGTTTAGAGAGAAAATGATGTAAGAGGCAGCGTGAGGAGGAAGAGGAGGAGGAGGAGAAAGCGGAGTGAGGAAGATGAGGTGAGAGAGGAGCAAAAAATAGCAGAGACGTGAGTGCGAACAAGGCAAAGAAAGACAAAGAGGGGAGTAAAAGAGATGCAAAATGAGCACGAGAGACGAAAGAAAGTGCAAGAGCGAGGGAAAAAAACAGAGAAAATAAAACAGAGGAAGCATAAATAGCAAGAAGAAGAAGGGAGAGGCAGTGAGGGATGGGTGGGGGAGGAAGGAGGAGGACGAGGAGGAGGAGGAAGAGGAAGACGAGGGAGGCAGGAGGGAACATAAGAGAGACATAAATGGCTTTGTCATCAATGAGAAATCCAGCCATGAAAGAGGGAGAGAGAGCACAAGCGACCAAGATAGATGATGATGATGAAATGCTACGAAATAACCGCTCGTTTCTGTGATAGCATTGACCTCTACGGTGTTTGTGCTGTGTGATTGCTGTCTGTCTCCCCGCCTTTCTATCTGCCTGTCTATCTAGATGCCTATCCGTCTATCTCTCTGTCTCAATAAAGGGTTTTCAGCTTTGTTCTCTGGCGCCATCACGCAGAGTTGACTCCCCCACAAATAATGACTTAATATATAACAAGCAGAGTAACAGAAAGCTGATACCTGCAAAAACAACCGTGGGTTGAGAAAAGTGAAAAGTCCGACGGAAGTTGTTTTAAGTTGCCGTAGCACGATTTTTGTCTCATTCCTGGTCTCAACTGTGAAATACGAGGTGAAGTTTGAGAAAACTCCGTCAAACTATGTGAGTTGTGCTGGAAGGTGACGTAGGCACGGAGACGGTTTCTGAAGGGTCTGACATGGCACAAACGTATGAGGAATCGGTGCGGGTCAGCAGCTGTGAAACAGACAAAGCGGCCCTTTAAAACTCCCACAGGGACACATCCCCTTGATGTTTCACAGCAATTTTGAAGATGTTCAAAGCACAAACCGGCTCCGATGTCACCCATTGGTGTGTTGGGTTTTTCGGAGCCAGAAGTGGTGTTTGCTTGTCAATCACAGTGTAGCCACGCCCTAAAGCACACCCTGCTTTATTGTCTATTTTACTCTGAATGGAAACATCGTTTCGAAATAAACATCACTCTGTATTGAAGAAGACTTGACACTGATGATTGAAACCATAAACTCATTAGGAAACTGTTCACTGAAGCGATAAATCAAGTGAGAAGTAGGGTCCTTTTCTCATGAGCTTGAGCATGAACAATTCAACCAGTGGAGTATATTTTATACAGTCAAAGATTCTTACTTAGTGGCAATGGTTTTGGTCAAAGTTAAGTTTAAGTTGTAGTTTTGGTGTATATGGTTTTGTTTCCAACAATATAACCCTCGTCAGCACCTGTTTCCCTCATGAAATAAAAGAGACAATCAGAAAAACGACCATCCTGCTAAGAGGCAAGCTTACTCATCAGTTTCTTTTAAATTCAAGTTTTAATTTCCAACATTCAGCGACATTTTCAAAATAAAAGGTCTTGAGCATTCGGAAGTTTGTAGTTTTGTTTTGTCAAGTCTTTTCTCATTTCTTATTACGACTCTGAAATGTAGAAAACAGAGATTCGTTCCTCGTTTCCCAAACAGGGAACAAGATGACATTGATTTTTCTAGGTTGCCAAAGCAACACTTTTCTCATGACGTGGGCCAAACCACTTGAAAGCAAAGAGTGCATTTTGCGAAATATGAACACAGTGGTTTAATTTGAGGGAAGAAACAGTTGTTGTTCAGAAATGAAGCTGGCTGTCTACAGCCAAGTATCTCAGGTAGGGCTGCCATATATGTACCAACTGGGAAAAGAAGCGAACAGCTCCTGGTCGATGTTGAAGTGTGTCTGTTGCACCTGTAACCACGCACACCAGTGCACCGACCACACCCCATGTTCGGCTGCTTCACTGCGTCCTTTGGTGTTTAGTATAATTTCTCCCTGAGAACCTTAAGAAAAGTGTATTGCGTGGGCGAGTCCAATTATGTGAGTGTGAACAGTATGTGTGTTATGTCTTCCTTTCATATCTTATTGTTTATTTGCATTTGTCAGTACTGAGCCACATCTGAGTCTGTTTGTCTACTCATCTCTTTGTCTTTCTTTCAGTCTCACTATCATCTCCCTGTCTCTCCATTTCCCCATCTGTCTGCTCCCCTGTCTATCTCTATCGCACCCCCATGAGATCACACACACACGCACACACACGCACAAACTTGTGCGTTCACACACACACACACACTTCTGTTTCTCTTGATATTTTTCAGTTATTTCATCCAACACTACTTTATCTTCATGCCTTATCACTAAGCAAGGTCACTGCATTTGTCTTCATGAGCTACCCTCCCTGTGTGGGTGTGTGTGGGGGTGTGTGTGGCATGCGGTCACTCACACAAACACAGACACACACACACTTATCCATGCCCTCTGGACCCTGCGCTCAACTATCAGTCTCCCTAATTCCCTTCCCCTCATCTCTCCTCAATCTCCCCGCTTTCCCTCACTCTTGTTCCTCTTCGTCTTTCTCTCTTTCATCTCACCCGTTTCTAATCTTTTCTGACTCCAGGCCTCCCTATCTCTTTTTTTTTTGTTGTTATTTCTTTTTTTCATTATAAACAATGTATATTGTTTGCGAGTACAGGTGTGATGGATTTTCCGAAAACGCTATGATATCTAGTTATGGGGGCGTATCGATCCGGGAGGCCCCTGAAAATTGTACATGTGCGCTGTTTAGCCTGCGACGTGGGCAACATAAATAGTCTGCCAATAGGTCACACTCTGCCGTTTGGCCCTACGTTTCTTTGGCGAAGGGATGTAATGAATGTCTTAGTATGGAGATAAATTGGATTAATGGATGAAAGCTGTGTGTGTGTGTGTGTGGTAGGGTAGGGTAGGGTTAGTGCTTGTTATTTTCTCATAGAACATGTTAGGTGACTGACATTTGGAGCACGTCCAAGGCTTGGACGGACATGAAACTCGAAACATCGAAGCATTAGAGTTCGCAACTTCGGACATTTTTAGAACTTTCTAAACCAATTGAAGTTTTTATCGTAGTTCACATTTCCTACTTTTTAAAAGCAGAAAAAAACAACACCAGCCTGCCCTTTCTGAGCAGGCAAACAGGCTGCTTAAAATGAAACTCTCATGGTTGAATTATTGGTACAAAAGATGAGCAACTGCACAAGAAAATATGTGGATTTGAGATTAAATTCTGGCCATCAACCGTAACAATAGACCATTATTGAATCGCTCTCTCCCTTGTTACCTGACATCCCCACTGCCTTTCCCTGTAAAGGCATAAAAATACCGACAGTAATAAAAAAGGAAATCTCTGGTCCTTCAATAAAAAGTCAAAATCACAAGCCTGTGTAGTGTGTACATACAAACTTAAAGAAGATAAGCTATCTCCCAAGAAGCAATTTGGTGAAAAATAACCAGTCATCAAGCTGAAAATTCAGCTACATTCACCAGTATAGCAGTCGGTAGAAGCCTGATTAAACATACAGCGGTTTTCATCAGTTCGCTTTCAGATTCTGGGTCGATTTTTTGATTAATTCGGAATAATATAATGGTATGATGGCTTTTTAAATTTGCTAAAGTTTGCTGAAGTTGCTGTTTTGTGCCTCTGACTGTGGTGTGCTTCTCCATGGCAACATCAGCTGAGGGTGTCGCAGTGTTTGGAGCCATCTGCTAATCAGACAGAAAAAAGTTGCAATTATTTAAGTGCTTTCAGAAACAGTAGCTGTCTCTTGTTCAGCAGCCAAATTTCCAATGTCATTCAAAGTTGTTTAGCAGAGAACTGTGTCTTTTTAAAAGCACAGGTGCGAGTTATTTACGACTGATTAATGGTAACACATAACTTTGGAGCTGTTTTAATGCAACAAGCTGTCTTATCTTAATTTTGTTGCTGAATTCCCAAATGGTATCTGGGGAAAAATGTTCAAAATCATTCTTCTGCTTCCCAAACTTTTGGTGAGACACGAAATTATGAACTCAGGAAAGTCAATAACAAACTGGATGTATAATTAAATGTTATTTTTTTTACTTTTACAAGTAAATGTTCATGCTTCAGAGAGGCATGCCGCTGTGGAAAAAGGTAGAACTGGTGCATAAAGACAGTGGTGGAATGTAACTACGTTCATTTACTCAGGTTCTGTACTTTTGAGGTACTTGCACTTAAGTGCTTTCATTTTCTGCTACGTTTTACTTCCCCTCCACTACATTTTGAGGCAAATATTGTTCTTTGTCTCCACTACTTTATTTACTAGTTCTTCTTTATTTAGTAGTCTGTTCACCTTGCTGAACTCATCCTCAACACTCCACTTCCTTGGGTTGGTTAGTCGGGTCGACCACCGTCGGTATTCGATGAGTTAATATCAGAAACTTTAAGACTCCAGATCTATTCGTATGACTTTTTAGTACTTTTAATAATGCTGCATAAAGATAGCGGAGCAGAGAACACAGCAACACTTGAGGCTCAAGTAAGCCACCCGTCCCCATCAGAAAAAAGACAATATAGGTTGGCTTTGAAAGCAGCTTATGACGACACATATTTGCGTTTTGTGTTTGACTGCGACCTCTAGTGACTGAAGTAATTATTACATCTGCAAAGGAGGAAGTGAGGAGAAGTCGTTTAAAGAGCGAAAAGTCTGTATAGGGAGGAGGTCGGGGATGGACGGTGGAGTTTAACAAGCACAGCTGTGAGTTTAGAGTGACACCAACTGCGTTACAAAACCCTAACTCTAAGTAACAAAGTTTTTTTAAGACAATACACAATGTTTTCCCAAACCTAACCAAGTACTTTTGTTGCCTTAACCAAACCAAACTGTGAGCTCACAACGAAGGTCGAGTTTGTCCATTGCTGGTGCAGTGTTGTTTTGGGAACAGTGATACTGTAAATGTTGTTTTGGGACACACTGGGAATCGATCTACATGCTCCACTTGCAGACAAAAGTGCACTGGCTGGAATGGCAGTGGTTCATCCCCAGCAGGACTATGGTGTCGTTACATTATCAAGGACTCTGTTGTGTTTCCATGTTGTTGTCGCGGAGAATAAAATGTGAATTTTCAGTGAGAATAAAGACGTCTGCAAACAGCCTCTTCTTCGTCTTTGCAGCTCAATGTGTGAGCATATGTGCGAGTGTGAGGGGTTTCTAAGTGGTGTCAGGAGGGCTTTGAGCTGAGAAGATGGAGCATTTGTGCTTGTTGATTACATAGCAAGTACAGGGTCTGCTTATCGTTGTACAAAGCTTTTTGTACATCAGTGTTTGAAAGTGTGTTTGCACGTCTCCTTTGCTTGTGTGTGTGCGTGTTCGGTCAGACAGCGGTTTTTGTCTGCAGCTCAAACTCGAGACCCGATACTCCCCAAAGGTCCAACTGTTGATCTGGTCACAGCAGCTATTTTCGCCTACTCGTCTCCATCCTCCACCTCCTTCCCCCTACCCCTCCCTCAATCTTTCTCATGCTCTTTCAACTTCAAACATTCAGGTTGAGGGGAATTTCTCTCACAACACATACCGAGTGCACATACATATATTCCTTTTTCATCTGCCTCCTGCCTCCTCATGCCTTTCCAGCCAAGTTTCCACTCTGACGAAAACTCTCTCAAATTCAAATTCGCTTTATTGGAACGATAGGGGGAGAAACCTGTGTTGCCGAAGCAAAGTAAATCAGTTACAGACCAATATTTTCACATTTCTGTCTCCATCCACCTCCCAGCTTCTGTATCTCTTCATCTCCCTCTTCGCCTCAGCTTGAATCTGCATTCACCTCCCTCCTTCCTCCCTCTCAGTCCATTTTCCTTCCGATCCAACTGTCTTTCTCCTTTCCTGCCTTGTTCTTCTCTCTTTCGTCTTCTGTCTCCCCACCTTTCCTCCTCTCATCACTCAGCTTTCTCTCTCTCTCTCTCTCATTTTGTTTTACATTTTAGGCATTTAGCTGACACTCACATCCAAAGCGACTGCCTCTCTTCTCCCTTCTCTCCCTCTCTCTCTCCCACACATGTCGCCTCCATCCTCCCATCTGTTTTCTGAATATTCTCTCCAGCTCCCTAATTATCCGTCCTTTCCGACAGCTGATCTGGGTTCAGTGACCGCTGGCTTCCCTTGATCATACCGTTCCCACTGATCTGAGAGTGTCAATTGATCCTGGATCAGTGCGCCAACTATGAAACGCTTGATAAACACACACCTCTGTCGGCTTTATCCACCTTCCCCTCCGCCTCTTTCTCCCTCTCAATCCACTCGTCTCTCTTTCCCAACCTTCACACAGAATTAAAAAAGAATCATTTAGAGGCGGCAGCCCAAATTTATGCAAAATCAGCGGAAGAAGGCAAACAGAGTGATGATGAACCAAACTTTGCCCACGGTGGTGCAAATTGAAGCAAGGAGGCATTAGTTCCAGTTGAAACTTGAGAGAGAAATGTTCCCAACGGTGTATCAGCTTCAAGCAACATGCCAATGAAATCCTGCCATGTAGTATTTACAGCAGTGAAAAAATGTCCATTGGGGATTTCTGGCAAATAACACTGACCGATGACACATCCTAAGAGCTAGATTACCTAGAGAAGACACAGCTCATGCTGGCTGCTCAGTTTGCTGCAAAGGGATTAGAAAGGAAGCACAACAGAGTAAAATGTATAATGCCGAAGCATAGCTTATTTTCTCATCTTTTCCTCACCTTTATAGTGAAAAGAAGTCAAGGAAGCAATTATCATAATGGCTGTCACTATCAGCCCGCTGCTTTCAGCTGCTTCTGGGTGTCTGCGTGCCACCACATTAACTTTGCTGCTCATTTTTTAAGTCAAAGGATCAGACTAATGCAAAGTAAAGTGGGGAATATATTCACCCTTCTCTCTGATGTCTCTTGATGTCCTGTAGTGCTTTGATTTTGATTGCCTTTGTTTGCCGGTGTGGTATGTCAGGTTCATCCTCGCTTGTACAAATGGCTAGTATAAAGGAAAAGTTTGACATTTTGGGAAAATGCCCTTCTGTGCTTTGTTGTCGGGAGTTAGATAAGAAGATCGATAACACTCTCGTATCTGTCCATTAGATCTGAGGCTGGAGCCAGGAGAGGGCTAGCTTAGCTCAGAATAAAGACT
Organism: Pagrus pagrus; assembly: GCF_965226575.1. Taxonomy (NCBI): domain Eukaryota; kingdom Metazoa; phylum Chordata; class Actinopteri; order Spariformes; family Sparidae; genus Pagrus; species Pagrus pagrus. The sequence goes on from NC_140196.1 coordinate 18,424,444, forward strand.
GGAGACAAGAGGACACAGCTACCATGCTTCAGTCTATACAGTGAGTGAGAGAGCAGTGACTTTTAAGGTGCAATATGTGGGAATGGTCGAATCCACGTATACTGTAAGGGGGCAGCATAGAACCAGAGAAACTGCTAACTCCAGCTGCTGTTAGATAATTAGGTCAGTTAGCAGTGCAGCTAACGGTCCTGACTTGGATCTCAGAGCGGTTAAATGCGACAGGACAGGCCCAGGCTAGCTGGTTAGCATGCTAAGATATCTCAGCCACACAGTGCATTTTACTCTTTGACATAATGTCTTTTCTTCATATTCTGTTGATAATTTTAACACATTTTGAATGCTTTACATTTAAATTCTTACGTATTGCACCAAGCTGGGGTTACTACTGTTGGAGAATGAAGTCTAAAACACTGCAGTTTAGCTCTTTCCTGTCTTTATGCTAAGCTAAGCTAACCAACTGCTAGCTGAGGACTCATTTTTGCTGTATAGACAGAGTGGCGGCGATTTTCTCATCTAATTCTCAAAGAGAAAGCACGTAAGTGTGTTTCCTAGTGACAAACTATACTCTTCTAAGGATGGGACTTGGGACTCTGCTAAGAACGAAACACAATTAGAAGAAGAGACGGAAAAATTCACACCTGTTCTAGTGATGTGCTGGATGGCAGGTAAACATCAGATGAAAGAGAAGAGACAGACACGATCACAACTGTTTTGCCGTCTGCTACAAATCAACATTTCAGCATGAAGAATGCAATAATTCCTGAAATGTTGATTCATTGAAATAAAAATAAAAGATTGCATCAGGTATGGTTGTCTCCTCCTTCGTCTGAGGAAGAAAATGAGAGTGTGGAGCGATAACAATTAGACTAATATAGTATAACCATATGCGCGTCTGTACTGTTTTATGTCTGGTTTATTGATTTATCTTTTTGCGGGTGAGAAGCAAAAGGCCAATTTCTGAATCACACAGGGAATGTTTTTCTTATATTTACTTCATTAACCTCGAAAATAAATTGGATTTTTTAACTTTGAATTCTTTGTTTCCCTGTCCCTTTCATCTCCCCGCACTTGTCTTCTATTACATGTGATTATTTTAAGGACACATGGAAAAAAAATAGAGAGTTCAGATGATACAAAGCGAAAAAGTAGAAAAAGCTTTCTTTCATGTGCTAGATTTCAAAAGTCTCTCCCGCAGTCGCTCAGTCTTGTGATGGCTGTTGTTAATACATTCTCCAGAGAGCCTTCCCAGACACCAAGAAAACTTTGACTGATGCGATGTGGATCAATAGTTTTTCAGAAAATGTCAAAAAACATTTCACGCCCTGCATTTGGAGTACAGTCTCGCACTGTGTTTGGAGCCGTCATTGTCAGTTTGTGTCGCTCTCTGAGAGGCTGAGTGTGGATCTCACCATCAATTTCAATATCTTCTGTGCTCGTTTCACTTAAGTCTGCTTAACACTTATGTGCTCATGAAATGATTTACAAGATACAGTCATTTTCACCACATTTAAAGTCTGCCTACTCAATATCCTCCAACCAGACAAGCGCTTCCCCGTCCACCGTGGTTTGTAAATCACCGGAGATCCATCACCTTGTTAAATTGTTCAGAGGCAGATAGCCCATCTGATGTCTGCTGGTGTGCTTTTATGGAAAGGAAAGAAGCCGCACATGACAAATAAATAAAATTATAGGCAGGATGAAAGTAAATATACAGATTTTTTTCCCCTGGTGAGGAAATGTGTTTGCGAACCTCCAGTTGTGAGTATTTGCACTGCATGTCTACCTTCATTGTCTGCATACTATGTAGAATAAGCATATGAAGCGCACATTTCTCTGTGGGAGCCATGGGTGGATGAGCTCATGCATTTTTATTGATTGAACAGAACAAAAAAAATATATATACAACATGGTCCTTGAAGGAAGAGAAATAATGGATGTTATGTGGCAGGGACACAGCTGGAAATATAGTCTCACATTGCACTGCCATGATAACCTTGGCGCTAACCCTTCATGAATCATACAAACAGGTTTGTGAGTGTGTTTTCCCAAAAGATTTTATTTTTTAATCAAGAGCCGACCAACCAAAACAAATATCTTCATTCATCCTTATTTCTCCGGCTGAAAGTTAATCGTTAGCTTACAAGAGAATATAAAGCATCCAATTTGTGCTACTGTCTCATAATCTGTCACACTGGAGGAAAGTAATTTTTATATTATTGCATCTACGTCATGTAATATGCATTTCAGAGTTTGGGCTCACTTTACGAAATTGTTTTGGGATGACTTTGGTGTGAGAATGTGACCTCGCTTGCGGTGCACACCCCGCCTCTGTCCTGCTGTTGTGTAGATTACCAGGATGTAAGTCAATTGTGTGACATCAGGCCATTTTTCATTACAAATAAACACATAGATCTAAAGCACATAGAGTGATGTTGGCTCACATTTAAAGTTTGGGTGTAATATAGCTGGACCATGAGTTGTTTGCTAATGGGCTCGTAAATTAATTAGCAACATTTCTCAATTGCATAGAATGGAATAAATTACAACTTTATCGTCTGGAAAATTGTCTTTATATCAGCAAAACATATACCCAGACGGAGAGCGGGTAGATGAGCAGATTACTTCATTAGATCAACAGAAGATGAATCAGCAACTGTTTTAATAATTGCTTCGGTCTCGTTCGAGCTAAATGTGATTATTTTCCATCTTCGGACTAAGAAGACGCCGTGTTGTGACGGACATTTTTCAAACTGTTTTCTGATATCTCATGGACGAAACGACTAATCAAGAAAATAATCAGGTCGCCGAACGAACATCAGAGCGTCCCCCAGAGGTCAGAGTCTCAAAATGAAGAACAAAGCATGAGAATTGTCTGTCAGGCTTCATCTCTTTTGCTGACACTTACTCAGCCTCGTCTGTGGTTTCCTCATTATTTTGCTGTCCGTGCAAACTATTCTAGCGAGCTCGTGAGCTCGAGCAGAGTTTTGTAAACTCATTTCAAGACTTAGTGGCTCACTCTGACACTGTTGTGTCTCCTAAGAAGAAACTCAGACAGTCCGCATAGATGTTCTGCATTAATACCAGCTTTAGGCAAGTTGTTTTGGATGAGAGCACCGGCTAAAAGCCAGATATGTAAATGTGATGTCCTTATTTGTTCCCCTTTCTTTGTCTTGATTTCGGCGTTTGGGTTTCTCCGCCTGTCTTTATCTCCCTCGTGTCCATCTCTTTGTCTAGATGTCTCCCTGTCTTTGTCGCTGTCTCCCGGTAGTCTCACATTAACGTAGGAACCCATCTGTTTTCATGCTTTCCTCGTCGTCTAATCTCTTCTATTAGCAGCTTTTTTCTCCTCTCTTCTCATCCATCCACCCATCCACTCCCACACGTCCCCTCCAGGGTATCTTCGGTTCCTTAAAAGGGTCTTAAAATAAATTATCTAGAATTAAGGCCTTAAAATGTATTAAAATATCCTGTATTGGCTTCAGCTATCAGATCATTTGTTTTTCACCGTGGAATGACAGGTTCCTTTGCTCTAAATGTTCACGCTCAGATTAATACAGGACAGGATTAGCTGTACATGTATTTTGTCATTGTATCTGCTTTAATAAACACAACTGGGCTTTGTGTCCCTTAACAATTAATTTCCTGTTTTGCTTTATCTTTATCCGGGCAGTTATAGTTGCAGAACTCTCATTAGCTCTGCTCCACTGGAACCAGGCTGGTTACTTTTTATTTTTTATTTTTTTTAGTCTTTCTATTCACTTCCATGTAGCTTTAAAAAAGGTCTGTTAAATGTGTCCACACTATGTTCGCCCCTCTGTGTGTCTGTCTCTCCGTACAAAGCAGGGACCATTTAAACTGGTATCGTTGGCTTTCGGTGCCTGACTAATGATTTAAGTCAGTTTGAGCTTTCAGTCTACCACAGAGTTAAACTGATGCGACCCTGATTATGCAGCAACAACACTTCGTATATCACAGCTTTGATTTCTCTTTGTTTTTCACATTATTTGCGAGTCAGAACTTCTTCAAAATTAAACCCAAGGTCTCTTTCCTTGTATCCACTGCATCATTTTTACATTCTCACTTCTCTAGTCCTCATAATGTGATGTCTACCACTCTGTCTTTATACTCTCCGTCAATTTTCATCCTTGCGTCCCTCCCTGTCTCCCCCATTCTCTGATCTTCCACTCTGCAGTACAGCGACCATCACTGTGAGGAGTTGTCACTCATGATTTTCTTCTTCTTCTTCTATCTCTCATCACACTGTTCGTCCATCCCTCTCCCTCCCACCCATCCGTTTTTGTCGAGCCTAAACTCTCTACAGCCTGGTGCATGCTGTGCGGTGTTGGACTGTGATGGTGAGGAGTCCTGATTTTCTCTCTTCAATCAACTCTCTTATTTCTTTTCCCTTTTCTGTTCCTGTTCTAGTATATCCTGCTTTTTATCCTTATTCTCACCCTCCCCCCGGCATCTTGCTGTATCAGCTCTGAAGCACTCTGTCGGTGCTTTGGAGTTCGGGCCAACTGCATAGACGACTCGCTGCTCCGCCTCGATCTATCATTTCCAAAGTGGAGCGTTGAGGAATTTCTAGTCACTATTTTTCCTCCTTCCTGCTTCGTTTTTTCGATCCCACCTGTCTTTTATTTTTATTTTCTTCTCAATCTGCCTGCCATTCCTTCATCTTTCACTTCTTGGCTGGAAAATTACAGTAAACTACCAAATAAGTGTGTTTTTTGTGTCAACATGTGGGTGATAGCGAAGCTCCGTTTAAAGGAGCAGAACAACTTCAAAAACAACAAATCATATTAAAAAAAGCTTTGGAAACTGCTCCATTGAAATTACCATGAAATTTGTGTGACTTTGACACATGTTTGTTTGAATCATAACCATGATCTGTGCCTCCAATCAAAGCTTCTCTAATTAATATTCTTGTTTTGCCAATAGATCAAATGGTTTGTGATGTAAAAGGATTTGAATCCACAGAGATTTGCTCACATTAGAAAATTGTTTTGGTGAATGTGTTAACAAACAATTTCCTATTTGCTCAACCAGGAACGACATCAGCAATCATCTGGAGTCGGGTTTCTGTCCAACTGACAACATTTCCAAAATTCACTCTTCTTTAGCTCTATTAAGCTTCAGCTAACTGCTAGCTAGCTTTAACTCTGTCTTTGGTTTGGTGCTGGGCAGGTGTACATTGAAAATAGAACAGAGAACAGAAAGAGAAGAGAAAATACAGACACTGTAATGAGACTCATCAGCTTTCAGAAGACTCGCCTCCTGCATCTTTAAGTCATTTCCCTGCCTATAGGTAATCACAGTTAAAACAACATTATGCAGAAATTGGCATTTTGTGCGATTTGGCGCCCCCCACAGTTTCTGAGTGCAACACCACTATTGTAAATACAAATCCCAGGTCTGTAACAGTCTGTCAGATGTAATGTAGGCGCTAACTACAAACAGAACTCATTACATCATAACAATGTTATGTGTTGAAATCTTGTATGTTGAAGTAAACATGTATGTAACGCTGTGATCCTACCCTCTCACTGAAGTTACATAGTGCAGAAACAAGTGATGGGGGACAGAGACACCATTCACCCTGTTACAAGACACCGTGGCATCAACATGACTTTGAAGCTGCTATTTTAAGGTAAAATGTTGCATAATGTTGCTGGACTCTTGACACCGTATCATATGTTGATGTCTCGTTTGAGTCCAAAACATTGTCTTTTACGTCTTCTTCCTTCATTCTCTTCTATACTCCTTCCTCCCCCTTTCTCCCCCTCAGTCTCGTGTCATCAGTGCATACCTCCATCCCTCCTCTATCTTTCTATCTCTTCTCTCCCCTCGTCTTTCTCTTTCCATCTGCGGGGCTTTAAAGATAATACATAGATGAGGGGATACATTCTGAGCTCCCCTCGTCTTCCTCTCCCCTCCCTGTCTCTAGACTCTCTGCCTCCCAGAGTACAGCATCTGCTGTGCATGTTGGTCCACTGCAGTGGGGTGGTTTTCTGCTTCATCTCACTTCCCCCTCATCCTCCTCCTATTTTCTCCTTTTCCTCCTCCTGCTTCTCCAATACTCTTCTCAATTTCCACCAAAGTAGAGGTCAGCCTTTAAGTGTTCCATCACTGCAGAGAAGAGCCTCACTTTCTACCTCTCTCCTCTCCACTGTGGTTGAAGCTCCATCTGGAGTAAAGACTTGCTGATCTCTCCATTTGTCCTTCCCCACCTCACTCCGTCATTCTCTCTCACCGCTCTGTTTTTCCAAATTGTCAGTTGCAAAAATTTTGGCCCTCTGCAATGAAAACTTCTCGGCCTGTATCCGTCCATCCTCTCGCCATTCATAACTCCATCTCTCTGTCACTTCACTTCTGCTGTTAAGTGTTCGCTCTCTCTCTCTTTCTTTCTCTCTAATTCTCCAACTGTCCCAGTCCTCCTTCCATCTGCACCAGACTCTCTTCTTTTCACTCCCAAGTACCAAGTCTGTTGTGTGATGTTGGACCAATGAAAAGAGGCAGGCTACAAAAAGTTGGAGCCAGCATTTAAGCTTGTCAGGCTCTAAAGTTTTCTTGAAATCATTTGACTTTAACAACCATTTTGGGGCATTTATTTCATCATGTCAAATAAAAAGCGTACGACTTTCTTGTATTGCAATCACAGCCTGGTAATGTCCCCGGCTTTATGCTCAAACCGGCGGCTGTGCATGCTCCTTTTCACTCTTGACAATGTTTTGAACTATGGGTCTGTGCCAACGCAGTCACAAGTAATCATTAGTACCAAAACTCCATATTTATAGTGTCAGTCCTTATTTACAGTGTCATTTTATTTCTACCACTAGCCGTCCCTCTCAGATATTTTCTTTTTTCATTTCAAAATGCAGGGTCTGTTGTGTGATGCTGGACCAGTGCACGAAGGTGTATGAAGTCTCGCTTTTCAAAATATTATCAAACGCCATCCCGGCTTACCAGCCAGTGAGGCCATCGAGTTGCACCAAATGGATTATTAAAGAGCTGACAGTTTTTCTCTAAAAAAGTCAATGCATGAATTGGACACATTGATGCTTTTCACCCATCAGAGTGGGAGTTTACTCTCTTATTCCTTTGTTTTCATTTGTTGCACTTACAGAGCACTTTCAGCGCCATACAATACTACAATAACGTGCTGTTTGCCATCTCAGTTCCCTAATGTCTTTATTTGGGGGTTCTTCTCTTCAACAAAGCTTTTGACCCAGCATGTACAAAGTAATTATTAGTGCCCAAAGATGCAGTAGCAAACATCTCTATCTCCTGTATCAAATTAAGACCCTATTTACATCTATTTATCTCATACTTGAGCGGATTGGATAGTTTTCTGATCTCAAAAGAGTAGATGCATCCAAGAAGCATTCAAGACAGACTGAATTCCACTTCCTCAAGACACATTCATGTTGAAAAGGTGTAAATCTGTCTCTTCACGATGCATCAATAATCTTTACTCTGTCAGCAGTGTGTGGCTGTAGACTCTACACAGTCTATCCCTTGTGATAACTGCAGCTGAAGTGACACCGAAATAAGCCGTCGTGTCTGACGACGACAGAGAGAGAACACTGTTTCAGTGATTTCAACACATATGATGATACGGACGGCCCACCAAGCTGTTGCAGCATTAATCTGATCTCTGATTGGTTCTATGACTTAATGAACTGTGTAGGTGAGAAAGCATTGATATATGCAAACATGTGGGAGGGGTGTGAATGAAAGCCCTTGAAGGACATATCATTTTCATTTTGTTGTAAATTAATGTGATTCATTCACATGTTTGCGGGTAATCTTAGCCTATACGTTGATTTGCATGAAGCCTGGGAAACTAAAATGGATCGCAATCAGAGTTGTGATCTGGCCAACAGGGATGCACATGTAAGTCCATTAAGATAAGATTTACTCTATTGTCCTCGAGGGGAAATTTTGGCTTGGGCAATTAGTGCTGCATACAGCAACAATCAACTTGGAACAATACCCATCTGACGAGGCAGTACAATGTAGACAGCTCCCACATATGTTTAAAGTGCATCTAGTTCTATACAGATGTTACATTTGAAATGATACATGAATGGGCTCATAATGACCGTATTTTGATTTTAAGTATCTGCACACTGTTGAGTGCCGAGGTAAAATGTTCATAATGAATATCTCAGTCTAAAGGAAATGTACATTTTTCCGTTCCTAGCCTTTACAGAGTAGTACCCACAGTTATGTACTCTTTATCAAATATATCATGTAAATGGCATTTTAAAAAGGCAAATCAACATTATAACATATATAATGAAAGCAGTGGTCTCCTGGAGTCGTGTCATGGTGTTACTGTGTAACAAAAGACTATTATTTTGAAATAAAAATCCTCTCTGATGACATTCACTTACTATATTTTAAAGCAGTTTCCTGGTCTTGGTTAACTATTGTAAAAGTCAAAGCTGATTAGAGCTTACGAAGTGCTGACTTTTTAAATATTTACTCACAACTACAATCTGTTTTCAAACTATAACAAGTTTCCCTACTGTAAACCTAACAATGATGAGGTTGAAACCTGTAAATGGCTGGATGGTGTGTGGTTAATGTGCTCCTGAGGATGTACCCATTAATTTGGAAAGTGCAACAGCCAAACTGGCTGTAGATAAACTTCTACACTTAACTAACTGATGTTTGTAACTTCATCAATCAGTAAGCAAGGGGCAGACTTGGCTGGTTTTAGTGCAGGCCCCTGCTTTGCTGCAGTTGAGCCAGAAAACCCAGATACCCAACCCTACAACATCTCTATGGTAGAGCAATGTCCTACTTTCTGAACGGGCATAAACGTTACAAGTGAACACAACCTAGACATCATTTATATTCCCTCCAAAACATATTTGCAGAGACGTGGACTTCAGCCCACTCTTGCAAACTGACTTGACAGAAAACAACTTAAAGACTCCACTTGGACTTAGAAGTCAAAGACTAATGACTTGACTTTACTTGAGACATGGAAACTCGAATTACTTGTCTGTGTTCATTTTATGCTTTCAGTTTAGTTTCTTTTTTAAGTCTCCCTTTTGGTTTACACTGTTCAAAAGTGACGGGGAGGGAATATGTTTCTGATCCAGGGAAAATTAAGGAATAAATAAGCATTTGTAAAGTTACTTGTTTTTTGTTTGATTACATATGACCCACTGAATATCAATAATCACAGTACAAAATTGTTGAACAGATTGGATAAATCAGGCAATAATATCATTATATGACAGGCACTACCTCCTTGTCGTTTCTCTTTCTAAAGACTGGATACTGCAGGTAAGACTGGAGATTGATTTAGGACTTAGCTTGCCTTAAAGGTATAATTTGTAGAATATGGTCATTATTCGAAGGTAACTCCAAAATACAGGGGGCAGCATATCACCAGAGTAATGGACAGCTGCTGCTCTTTGGTAAGTATCCTTGGCTGTGGCAGGGGATACAGTAAGGAGGTGATTTACAGCATTTCTGGCCAAGAGTTTTACTTCAGGGACAAAGTAATGCTTAATGTTTTAAATTAAATTCTGGCCATATCTTAAAAACTGCTCCTTTGACTAAGCACTCAACTTGACACAACCTGTGACTTGACTTCATTTGCCAAAGAAAAATGACTTGGCTTGAGACTTGGACCAAATGGATTCAGTCACTACCTGCAAGCAACGTGTATTTGAATGTATTTTGTAGGAGATAAGGTTGCTTTATTGACACTTTCGTAGTTTTTCTTCCCGCTCCCCATGTCTCTCTGCACCCGTCCCTCCCTCTCACCTCTCTTCTCTCCGAAGTACAGGGTCTGCTGTGCAGTGTTGGACCATTGCAGTGAAGAGTTGTCGCTCTCGGCCACCCGGCAGGTCAGTGTCACTGTGCCCCCGACGGACACCATCTCATCTGAGGTCACTGGTTGCAAGGGGTCTTCGTCTAGGTAGCAGAAGAGAGGGGGAGAAAACTCATAAGACAGAGCGATAGAGAGGCAACAGGGAGTAGTCAGACAGACACTGCACTCATATGAAAATACAAGCAAAAATAGTCGCACACACCAACACACAAATCAGATAAACTCACAAAATGCATTACTTGCCTCGCTCTCTCTCTTTCTCTCTATCTCCCCCCGCCCATCTCTTTCTCTGCTTGTCAGATTATCTATATATCTCTATCTGTCTTTCTGAAAGCAAAGACACAATGCACGCACACACACGGACATGCTGTCAGTGGGACAAAAAAAGCAGACAAATGGCTATCTGCTTGTATGTCTGTGAGGCCAATGTAAGAGCGATGAGTCAGTAGCAGGCCTGGCATCCAGAGACTGCACGACCTGAGGGACCAGCCAAGATGAAGAGACCACGGCAGGCAGCGGCTCCCGACAGGTCAAAGCAACAACAAGAGCACTGTCTTATACCTCTAATGGCTCTGTAACCCTCTTTTGTCAATATCTGTGTCAGTTTTTAAACGCCATGCATATGTATCGGCTGGTACAGAACAAGCTCAAACGGGACAGGCATTATGGAAATGAGCAGGTCAGAGGGAAAGAGAAAGAGAATACAAATGACCCAGTATAATGAAGGGATTCTAAAGGCTCGAGCTGGAGCCGGCGCTGGAACACCACAAAAACCACTGAACAGTGAACTGTCTGGGTGTTTAACAGTATTCAAATTGGCCTAAATTATGGTATTTAACAGAAGCCCCTTGATAACGGGTGGTGGTGCAGGCTAATTCTGCTCTCTGCATTCAGTGAGGGTGGCTGACGGTTATGCGAATCAGAACACGAGATGTGTGCTAAAACACGCAGCCGCTCGTTACGGTAAGTTACTCCGAACATGGCCACCGCGCCACTTTCTGATGTGTTAAGTTATCGCGGCTTTGAGTGCCCAGCCGTGCCTCGTGCTCCACTCCCTTCGCGCTCGCTTCCGAACATGCCAGCACTCACTCAACCTAATCTCGAGCAAAACAAAAATGTGGCATAATTGACGACAAGACCAAGCGAATGGTGAGAACATCTCTTAAGAAGACATGCCTCAAAGCGGTCTCCTCAACCCTGAAAATATGGCATGTATAAATAGTTTAATTGGAACCAAATTGTCAAGCAGGAGACAGGTTTATATTCAGTGCGAAGCGTTATCGCATCCTTGCACCGGCGGTGGAATTGATTTTTTTTTTTTCCAACAGGAAGAACATCTGTTTAAGTGTGCTTCCGCGGAACTCCCATCAAGACATGAAGGGGGGGGGGACACGCGAAGAGAGGATGCAGAAGACGAGGCGAGCAAACTAACTGCACTTAGCATCAAAAACACACATTTGCAGTACATGAGCTGAGAGCAGCAGGCAGCAGCTATGGGAATCTCTTTTTGCAATTTTGAAGTTGGATGGCCAATTCAGCATCTCGGAAAACAGAAGTTATCAGAAAAGAGAGAAAAAGTCTTCTGTTTGCCTCTGGGCTGAGAGAATCCAGAGCCGTCACTGGTCTTAAAGGTACTGCCAGGATTCAAACGGCACTCAGAGACTTCCAGAGCCCTTTGTGTCAAAGTAAGTCGCTCCTTTGCTCTCTGCGGTGTTTTACTGCAGCCATGACCTTGTGGTTAGTTTATCTAAGCACCGTGATGGCTGAGGGCTAGATGTGTGGTCAAGTGCACCACGGATTAGTGTCTCCTTTAATAGCGTCTTGGGCTAATACTTGCAGCTGATCGCAAGAGCTCCTCTACTTGGCACGAACACTTTGGGTAAATTGGCTGTCCCAGTGCATCAGTCATCAAGCCAACCACAATGAGCTCCGACAAGTTAGCCAAACTTGTGTCTTATCTTTGGCCGCAGCAGAGATCTGGCATTTCTGACCAAGGACAACCTGTGTCAGAGGCTCACAGGGACATTTGTTCTGGTAAAACACTTTCAGCAGTCGATCCGTGGCTCTTCAGCAATGAATAGAATCTGGGAAATCTTGTACAGAGCGGTGCACATAATATAATATTTAGCCTTCCTCATGGCCATGTCTTACTACACTCGTTTAACCTGTTGAACTGTAATTTTTAAAATATCTTGAATAAAGAATGTAATAACAAAACTGAGTACATATTCAAACCCACAATGTCATATTTATTACAGCTTCAGCATTATATCAAATGTAGAAATACATCGATACTTTGGCTAAAACAATGATTTGATCACACATTTCTCTATCATGTTGAGTTAATGTGAATAAATTAAACAACCTATTCTTTATGAATCACTGCAGACTTGTACATTCAATTCAGTTCATTACATATAACGATAAGAGGAACTTCTGCATGAACATGATGTGTTTTTAAGTGTTTATTATTCAAGTATTGTTCATAAAAGTACTGCAATTCAAATTGGTAATTCTGTCTCCAGTAGTAAATCACACATCTTGATATTTTATTTATACACATTGACTCAAGATGATAGAACACTTCACATTAAATGTAACTCTTTACATTGACCTTTTGTAACACAGCTAGCTGGAATACATAATTAATGTACATAAAGTCACTGGTTTATAGAATGTAATCTTGGTAAATTAGACATCATCTGAAACACATTTCTTCTAAATGCAACCTAAACTATTAGAGAAACCATGGAAACCATGGATCAAAAATTGCAATCAAATTAAATAAAGTCTTGTCACAAATAATGACCCATCGATGGAGAGGAGCTGAAGAGGATCAATTCCATAAATGTAGCGGCAACAAATGTGACATTTCTAAACAACTGTTTGTCATTTTATTATTTAGTCATTTCAACGTCTTTTATTTTCATTTCAAAGTATTGATCTTCAGCACCTGTGGCCTGAAGATTAGCTAAATGAGAAGTTGCCTGGAAGGTCACAGTTTCGATCCGTGGACTGACAGGACCAATCTGTAGGTAAAAAGCAGCACTCGCAGCTTGTTTATTACCACCGCTGGAGTGCCTTCGAGCAGGGCACTAACCCAGTGGAGCTCACTGGCCCAACAGATCACAAAACTGTGCCTGTTTTATAAAAACACTTGTATATCAATTAATGCAAGCTAATAAATAAAGGTTAATCTCGCTCTTATTGAGTATAAACGTTTTAATGGTAATTAAACTGCACTCTGCATCTTAAATCTAAAGCTCCACCAATGCATACAAATCACTCGATGTTGTACAGTATGTGAGCATGGCAGCAACCTTGTTCATGAATATTGGTCTAATTTAGTTGCAGCACTTTGTGTGCAGAATTTAACTGCATCGGGATAATGTTTCAATCTTTTAGCAATAATTCAGATCGACGCGGTGGGTCATTAGATGGTGCGATGGGTGAGGTTAGCTGGGCATTAACATGGGCGCCAGAGAGATTAGACTATTTGAATTAAGAGGAAAGTTTCTGAGGTCAACAGATTTAATGACACATCCTAACTGCCCTGATGGCGCACCCAACTCATCCGCCGGTCCGAACTGGTTTAAACAAATGCAACAGAGTCATTTGCCAGTAGCATATGACCCCTGTAAGCCTCAGATACAGATACAGCTCTTCTTAGCTTTGAAGCTACTTAAGAGCAAAGTTAAAGGAGGGAAATTAAGTTCAGCCAGAGTTTAAACGGTTAAGTCAGGCTAAACACCCGGGCTGCAAAAAATGAAAGGAGAGACCTATCTATCCTTAGCAGACGCTAAGTTAAACACTGCGGCTTGCTCTTCTTTCTTCTCTCCTCACATCTACTCCTCCACTTCCCCCCGCCTCGAGCTGTAAGCCCGAGGAAGACACGGGTATTTAAAGCAACACAATTTACACTTTCCGTTGCTGGCAACAAGGTGAGAGAACGCAGAGGTAGAAGGCTGACTGGGATATCAAGCCGAGGGAGGGAGAGAGGAGGAGGAGAGGGAGAAAGATGGATGGATAAGGGTATGTAGAGGAGGGTGGGTGATAAAATGAGGCGGGAAACTGTGTCTGCGTGTGAAAAAGCGGGAAGGTGGGGGGAGAAGAAATGACAGAGGAGGTGTGAGGAGCTTGAGGGCCCTCTGTTAATGACAAAAAAAGAAAGGAGAAAGACTTTAGGGAGTAGTCTCAACATTTTTTTTTTTTTAAATAGACTTATTTTCTTTCTTTCTGAGACTCGGATGAGAAGATCAATATCCATCGTATGTCTACCCGTTACATAAAGCGCTGCAGTCAGGGTGTGCTTAACCTCACATAAAGATTGAACGCAGGTGTGAAACAACTAGGCCCCCCAAAGACCGTTCACCGAGTATTCATTATCCTCCACTATCAACAAGCAACAGCAAATTGTGTTCTCTTTGTTTATTCCATTCATGACCAGAAATGTAAAACTGACAATTGTGGTTTTAGGCGGAATAAACTAGAGGTCCTCCCAGGGACATTACGTTTCTAATACCTGAGGCTCCCAATTTTATTCATTTAAATTGGGTCGCAGAGGACATGTTTATTGTTTCAGATCTGTGTGCATGTTAATATGTGGACCACAGCTGTTTTTTAGCATCTTATTGCGACTATTTGATTCGGCACCGTGTTTTTCACCATGACTAATTATCTTCAGTTTTCTTTAAGATCCAATCTTCTTTCTTTTATTGTGAAAATTTATGTATGCATATTGGGTTTTGGTTAGTTTTTCCACCATGTGTTTAGGATCAAGTCCAAAGCTCTGGACCCATGAAATTGTCTAGTTGGAGCCTTTTCTTGGCAAACAACCGTATAAGAGCCAGATACTGGATTCCAAGATGGCGGCCATTAATACGAATGAAAAATTGCTCACCCAGTGTATGAGCCAAAACTTCCTGGAAGGGCTGCACCAATTAGTCGATAACCCTAGCCCTGATTAACAGAAAATTAATTGGCAACAGTATTGTGAAAATCAATTGATCTTTAAAGCCATTTTTCAAGCAAAAACTGCCAAAATCTTTGTTGCTATGTTATCCAAATCTTAGATTTTGTTGCTTTTTACGTTATATTAATTTGTGTCTTGGACAATTGTACAGTTTAGGGATATTGTAAAGAGCTTTTTCACTGTTTTGTAAAGTTAAATAGAGGAAACAATTACTCAACCAATCTAGAAAATTAACAGCAGGTTAATTGATCACTAAAGTAATTAGTCGGAGCCTGCAACTTGGTTTGCCTCCTCATTAGTGCTTTTCAGACTAATGAGGACTAAACAATAGGATGACGTCAGGCACATAAAAATAGCTGTTCTAAGCTCTGGGAAGGTTTGGCAAATATAAAACCTTAATGAGGTTTCGTCTCTGCTTTACAGACATCTCCTGTATAATGGTCATCTGTGGGGAAAGTCCTTTTCAGGCTTCAGGGTTTTTTTTTCTGACAGTATTGTGGATTCCCACCGGGGAAAATTGGCAGTATAGCTGTGGGCAGACTCGCTGTGCCACTGTCTCCCAATACACCCATCGAACAACCCAGAATTTTGTCATTACAGTGAGGTTGCCAGAATTGGTACCATTGTGCATGTACAGAGGCCAAAATCTGATGCTCACTAAACATACCTGGCAATTGCAATTCCAGCAGGAGCTTCACAGCAGTGCTAGAACAGGGGACTGTGACCTATAGTGTTCCTAGTAAACACACCAACCTCTTTGGCTGGTGCAATCCTTCCTCACCAACCAGTTTCTGCTCTTCTTGGGTAATACTCCACCTCTGGAACCGCTATTCGTTACTGGAGTGTTTCTGGGCTAGAGAGAGCAGACAGGACGAATGTTTAAAGGGCAAGCTGCCCCTACACAAGCAGCCCGGTCGCAAACGCTGCCTTGCCGAACCCAAGTCCTGCATTCAAGCTCGGTATGTATCGAGGGGCAGCCCTCCCTGTGGACACTCGATCTATCCACTCTGTCTAGTCCAGAGACACAGCTGCGAGCCAAAGAGGTTGGCATGTTCACCAGGGAAAGTACAGCTGCATCATTACCACCAGTAACGCAGACATACAAGCACACATGTATAACTGCGTAGGCCACTTGCGTAGGTTACGGCATAGGCTCTGCACAGTGTCTATGTACATTTATAAATGAGCCTTAAGGAAGAAATAAATAGGCATATTTCCAAAAAAACTTGTAAGCATTCCTTCAGCTTCCCCATGTTTCACTCCCTAAAAAGAACAAACAGCGAAAAATTCAAACCACCTTGGCCATCTCTATGTTCACCCCCTCTTTCCTTCCTCCTCCATCTGTCTCCCTCCATCTTCTCCCCCCTCCTCCTCTCCATCTGCCCCAATGTCCTCCTCGGTTTCCTCTCGTCCTCCCTCACCTCTTCGCCCTTCTGTCGAGCCTCCTCCCCCTCCTCCCCTATTCCCGATCAACTCGTTTGCTTCGCGCCATCCTTAATTCCTTCTTTCCCTCCTTTTTTTTGTTCTCCCAGGGAAGCTTTACTGTGTTGCTGCTAATTAGCGCGGGTTAATGAACTTTATTTACTGCAGTACAAGTGTGTGTGTGCGTGTGCATGTGTGTGTGTGTGTGTGAGTGTGTGTGAGTGATTGGGTTATAATCCGCATGTCTGTGCATATGTGGGGTGTGTGTGTTTGTAGGCATTTGCACGTCAGGGCGTAGGTGTAGTCGCTTTGCAATTAAGTAATTATCTGAATGTGTGTGTGACCACGTGCACGTCTCTTCATATGTGTGCGAGTGAGAGTCTCAAGAAGTTTACTATCTGTGTGTGTGAATGTGTTTGCATGCGAGCGTGTGCTTGCGCTCGAGTGCAGTTGTATTTGTTTTGCAGGGAGGAATTTATCTGTTTGTGCACAAGCGTGTGGGATGGAGTATCTGTGTGATTTATGAGATGGTTTTTTTATCTGCATGTGGTTGAGGCTGCGTCCACGTGCGTGTTGGCGTGTGCGCATGTGTGAATCCACATTCTACTGCAGCTGCACAGAGAGGATACTGTGCTATGGTGTGTGACAGACAGAGCCATGTGTCTTGGTGCTGCTGATGCTGTACACATTTGATGGGAAATTCAGCCAACAGTGTGCAGTTTGATATGGCATGGTATGATACAGGCCATTACACACACACAGAGGCATCCACTCACACACACTGAGAGCATGCCACGCCCCCCAAGTCGTACACAGGAGTGTCCACGCCACACACACACTCTCGTAAAGCATACAGACATGAAGACATATATGTTCGTCAAGCACAAACAGCACCCACGCTGACAGAAAGATGTAAAAAAAAGTGCTTAAAAAAACATTAGATACAGTTGGACACATAAAGCAAACATGCAAACTTATGCACGTAAAGCAAACAGAGGACACATTCGGAAAGACACACACACACACACACACACAGCACAACCTCCCCCACACCATCCATCTATGCCCAGCTGTCCCCGACCACTACCCATCCCCCTGGGTATGTGTGTGTGTGTATATCTTTGAGTATATGTGTGTGTGTGAGTGTGTGTATGTGTGTGTGTGCCCTTCTGCCCACCTCTAACCTCTTCCTCTTTCTTTATCCCTCCCTCCGTCCCTGATCCCCCTCGCACGGCTGCTGTGAGTCAATCAAGATTAAAATTCTAACCAGATATTTGAAAATTTGCCCACTGAATGAAAACCAAAAAAAAAAAAGAAAAACATCTGCAATGGGAAACCAGTGCAGCCCCCACCCCCTCCTCATCACTATGAGACAAACACTTCTCAGGCCTGTGAAGTGCAGAGCCGGGCGGGTGTGGCGAAAGGCTTTGTTTTCCGCCTGATTTTCGCGGCTGCAGAGCCTTTAATAGGGAACGGTTGTCGCGATCCTCATTCTGTTGTCCTGTCGCTGTCATCTGGGGGCGCCCAACAAATTACTTATAATCTTTGAGGGGTGTGGGTGGGTGGGGAAGTAAAGAGGGGTGGGTGGGATTTGGTTGTGTATTTGGGATTTAAGCACCCCCCTCTGCCGTCTTAGCACAAACAAACTCCTTAGTCCTTAGTTTGTCCTCAAGCCCGCCTTTTTTATCAGGGCTGATGGTTTGCGGGGGATTCTGGGGGACCAAAACAGCCCCCACCCGATCAAGTACCCCCTCCAACCACCTCCAGTAGCCCTGCTCCCCACCCTTCCCTCTGCCGCCTGTCAAACGTAGTTAGCTCAGAGCTCAGACGATCCCTCCCTCCACTTCTTGGTCCTCATCCTCCACCAGCTATACCCCCCCACGCACACATCACTCCCATCACAGCCCAGCAGTGTGTCTGCAGCAGCAGTGAGGCGCCAAGCCGGCCGCCCCACCCTGCCACTGGAACAGCGCTATGAGAAAGAAAAGAGAGCGCGGGTTGAGAGAGGGGGGAGAGGCGGGAGAGGGCTTGCAGAAAAGGGCAGCAGCATCACTGCTGACAAAAGAAAAAGAATAATGATTTGCCAGGAAGAGAAAGACAGAGAGAGTCGGGGCCGGCGAGAGAGAGCAAAAGAGAGAGAAAGAGAAAAGCACAGGGGGAAAAACAGAGCAAAGAGACTGAAGGAGAGAAAGAGAGTGAGAGGTGAGCGAAGGACGTGGCAGAAATAAGCATATATAGATAGATGAGACCAATGAGGAGAGATGACAGGGTGACTTAGAAAGGGGGCAAAAAAAGACTGAAAGAGCATAAAAACACAATGAGAGTAAGATGAAGGGAAGTAGAGCAGAGTGGAAAGACAGAAAGTCAAGAAAAGGAGACGGAGGGATGGAGAGAGAAAAAACAAGTGAAGGGATGCTGACAGCAGTGTCGGGGCGGGGAGAAAGAGTGACAGTGAGCAGCTAAAAGTTAAAGGACAGGTTTTTTCTTGAGTCTATCTTAATACAGTAAGCACGCCGAAAGAGTTTTCTGTCCCTGTAATCATTCATTCCTCCTCTCCATACAGGTCTGAAGTGATCTCTCTCTAAGGCGACTTCACTGTAACTGATGGGGGGTGAAATTTGCCCCCCTCCATCCGTCAGCAGTCTCAAGTTCAAGTGGGTATCTTCCGGAGTTAGAGTCTTTTTGGGTAGAAATCCCTTCCTCGTGTTTCCTGAGGTGGGAGGGAAACTACCTGCTAGTCGCACCTACAGGCCTGGAATACTAACCGGGCAAAATGGGCAACTGCTCGAGGGCTCCTGATCCCTAAAAGCCTCCGATTCATATCAATTGGTTTTTGGAAGAGCACATTTGTCACCAATTTCACAAATTCAAGGTATAATATGAAGGCAGGTTCTGCACAACCCAGTGTCCTAGGAATTACATCCATATTGGATGATTCAGCACCTAGCCATTATGTCCAATGCCAACATTCAGTGCCAATGCAAGAGAGTAGTGTTCCCTATTTGAAGTGAGGCAGACAGTGTGGGTGTGGAGGTCAGAGGGAATGGATGGGCATGTCATACATCTAACTTTCTTTCAGGAGACTGATGTGATGCCACCGGCCTGCAGATAGCCTTCCCCGTTTTATTTTCCCTTAACCAAGTTTTTTGGCTGCCTTGCCCTCACCGTACCTTCACCATCACAGGGGTCAGGATAGTTAATGATGCTCCACAATCAATTCTTCCAAAACAGCAGCGAAAACCACATTTGGTGCAAGTGGGTCAAGTACAGGACTCTCATTCAGGAGACTGGGGTTTGAATACCGCTTGGAACATTTTATTTTACTGTTCACTTGTTATTTTTATAGAAATTTGACTTAGTACTTTTTCAGTCTTGTCACTGGCAGCAAAAATACTTGGTTAGGTTTAGGGAAAATGCCTTGTGTTAAAATATAAACTTTCACAACTTTAAATGCACATTTGAAAGGATAACTCCTGCTATACGTGTATCATGTCTTTTTTACTTGCCAAGCCATGACATTATAAACCATGACTGGTCAGCTTCACTGATGGTCCTGGAGCAACATCAATCATGATCTTCTGGGAAGAATACCAACGCAGCGATATCAGAACGTGCTTCTGCAGTGAATATAATCATCATCCATCAGCGTTTTTGTCTGGCGATAGGGTTATTCTGCATTATCATCTGAATCCGTGGCTCTGCCTTTCAAATGGCTGTGCATGTGGACAAAACGCCACAAGTAAACATCCACGAAGCTGTCAGAATGAAGACCCCCCACTTGATTAGTCAAATTGGCCCCATTCAGAAGGTATTGCTTCACAGCTAGTATGGAAAAGGAGGGATGATTACAGTAACCAGAAACTCTTTCATCTGAAAATCTGAACCTATACTTTGTCGGATATGCCCTATTTAGCCACTCATCACACAGAAACCTATTAGTCAGCTGCTGTTATATCATAATTACCTCTATAATGATCTCTCTGTAGTGTTTTGATACCTTCCTTGTATTGTAATGCACTGTAAACCACTTTGGCAGTGGCTCATAATTTGACAGCTGTGCCAGCTGAGCTCCGTTAAAATGAACTGATTGGACACAGACAGACAGAGGGGTTTTTGCGAGAAGAGCCCTTTACTGCAACGGTGTGCACACAGTTTCAAGGAAGAGAGGAAATCATCATTTGATAAGAAAAAAAAGAAAACCGAGAACACCAACACACACACACACACACACACACACACACAGGAAGATAAAGAGACTGAAATCTTTAATGCCTTGGCAAATGCACTGACTGCCCCTGCCAATAGGCCACTTAAAGAAATGAGTAGTCAATTACCAGAAGTCTGCCCTTTTTACTAAGATCACTGGACCCGCTTTGGGAAGCGCCAGAACCTACACTCTCTCTCTCTCGCTCGCTCTTTATCTCTCCCTTTATCTTACCCTGTCCCTTCTCTCTCGCTCTCTGTACACCCATCTTTCACAACACCAATACCAAGAAGGCTGGTACTTGGTGGCTCTGGGAAAATGTGTCACAATTACACACGCACAAACTCTTACATAGAAATATTTTCATTTCGCATGTCAGTGTGCATATGCATATGATGCATGTGATATGTGTATTTTATCTCAATGCAGTGTGGTTCAAAGTTGTGACAACAGTTTAGGGAAAGCCTTTTGTTGTTTGAACACGACGACGACCCTGTGCAAAAGTTCTTCACTTCACTTTGTGCCCGACATCAGCGCTCGATCTCACTAATGCTCTTGCGGCTGAATGGGAGCAAATCCCTGCAGCCGGGTTATAAAGCCTTCCCAGAAGCCTGGAGGACGTTAATAGCAGTGGATTAATGCCAATGGTTTTAGAGTGGCATGTTCAGCAATTACATAATAGAGTCATGTTTTTTGTACTTTTGGCCAAGAGTCTAAATATTTATTGTAAAGTACTCAAATGAATACTGTGATTCAACCATAAAAGACATCTGCAAAGTGATGCAAACTACGATGTACATAAAAAGACACTCAGGTACGCACACTCCGCACCTCTGCAGCTCTATGGCATGCCCAAAAGTCAACCTGGTACCGCAGCAAAGCAAGTGATGTTGTAATAAAGCCTTGTCAGAGATGAGAAAGAAGCGAGATGTCTCACTCGTGACGCACAAAGAAAAGAAAAAAAAAACAGAAAGGCAAACTCGGCAATTTAAGTGTTAAAGTGGAATCAGTGCCGTGTTTTACTTCACCTAGGCGTTAAAAATGTAAACATTTTCATCCCACGCTCAATTTAGCAAGAATAAATACGCAACATCAAGTTAGACTTTCAAAATAGAGCTTGCTAGAAGCATTTCAGCTGACAGTCACGGTTTGGTAAGGTTCAGGCACCAGAACTACTTGGTGAGGTTTAGTAAAAGATCATGGTATGTGTATCCTGGGTGAAGGTCCTGTGTTTGACCTGACCTTCTCCTTACATGGACTTTCTCACTCTTCATAGTATGTTCAATACTGCACTCTCATACACATGTTATTTTCATGCCCAGGCGAGGCCAAACATGACACCAATCCTCCAGTGGATCAGCAGGTCTATTACACTCTTTGGCGTGAGACTGGACAGCCACATAAACATACACTGACACACAGAGGCAAGCAGAGTCACCACTTCCAAGCTGCACAAACACACATAGCCACTCACACACACACCTATCCACTCGTAAAACCTTCCGATAACAGCGGGGACTTATATACCAGGCAAAAGAAGGATAGGGCTCTCAATGCCCGGGGAAGGGCCAAGATTAGAAAAAGGGGAATAGCGCTAAAGCTTCAGCCGAAGAGAGAGGCTGAGGAGGATGAAGGAAGAGAGGGGGGGAGTGAGAGAAAGAGGGGTGAGCAAGCGAGCCGAGGGGTGACGAGAGAAGATATGCTTCAAATTAAATCATTTGGAACAAAAGAGGATTGTTGCCAAGCAACCCAGCCAGAACGGGGTTACCAGGGCAACCGAGGTGACCCGAAGCTTGACCCAAGAAATGGAGTCGCCCTTGTCGTCCATCGGCACACGCACGCACGTGAACACACGAACAAGCATCTCCACCTCTCTCTCTCTCTCTCTCTCTCTCTCTCTCTCTCTCTCTCTCTGTATTGCTTTCAAGGTCCATCCGACAAACACAAACAGACAGCAGGTTTCTCCTGGAAAATGCAGAACACAACGGAAATGTCACCCCGTGGCACAAACAAAACACAGGGCTTTCAATCAAAAGGGGTTTTTCAAATTGAGAGGGTATGGGGTTAGGCAGCTAATGGGTGAAGTTAGCCAAAATCAACAGCTAGTGAAGCACAACACATAAACTGTCCAAGATGAGCTCGCAGAATAAATAAACAGAGCTGTATTTTTTTTGGCAGCACTGTCTGTACACAAACACTGTTATGAAATGATGGATGGATCCCAGATTCTTCTTTAGTAAGGCAAAGGATGCACAATCCTCATTTTAGAAACTCAAAATGCTACGTAAGACCTGTCTTTACCAAGAGCACGAGACCTAAAGAGACAAAACATGATCTATTGTTTCTCTACAGTTGTCAGCCTTTTGTTTTGAAATAGTCCTGTTCCTCTCGGCCTGCCACTATCATCAACTGTACATTCTGTATCATGTTGATCCAGCTTTTCACTGAAGCTGTAACATGTGAAATATTAAAACCCAAGACTCCATGTTTTTTTATGGCTGTTCTTTCACCAGTGCATAATGTGACACACATTTATTTATTATTGAAGAACCTCTGACTTCATTGCATTTTTCAAAACCTCAAAGTGAACTGACTGCCACCATCATCGTCACTGACCAAACCAGTCACTTTTAGCAGTGGAGCTCCTCACTGGTGACTCAGTGTGCCGCTGTTAGCTTAGCGGTGAGTCAGAGTATGTCGTTTCCCCCCTTAGAAAGCATTTTAAAAGACTGTGGAAACTGTAGAAGTGCTGATAATGTGCTACTTACCACTTAACAGTCTGAATCAGTGCTGATTGTCCAGCTGGGGTGTGTTCACTTCCTGTTCTATTCACTTACTAAAGTGCATTCAAATGGTGGACCACTTAGCTGAGGAATGAAGTGAAAAAACTACATGTAAGACAAATTAACTTTGAATGGAACTACAGAAAATGAAGGCCGCCCCAATCTAATTTTTGGAACTTCAGCATTTCAGTGAGATTGTAGCAGTTCATATTATATGCTGATTAGCAAAACTGTGTGACATTTCTAGCTGGCAACAAAACTGGTGTTTTCTTCGAAGACCTGCAGACATTTCCAGACATTTTTCTGAGGGCTAAAACTGTCTTTTTAGTACAGGAAATTGGACCATCTCCGTCCGAAATCATTGCAAGAACTGGTATTTTAAGCAAACTCGTGATGATTTCCTAACCCCAACCAAGTGTTTTTTGTGCCTAAACCCAGGCAGAGCATAAGCACAAGAGAGAAACAGAAAAAACAGAAATATAGATGATTCAAGAAAATTCAACTTAAGAAAACGTAAAGTTGCAACATAAAGATACGTCCAGTTTTAACTTTTTGGAGGTATGGGCAAAACGTGCTCAGCTAACATTTATTCTGGCGATTAGGATGTTGGGCTGATAGGTTACCAACCAAAGACGTCAATTTTATCTAATAGCTCAAAATCACCATCACATTCCCTCAAAGGCATCCACAAACTGTCTTTTGCCTCTTTCCTTTTTCAGAAGAAAAAAAAAAGTGTTTCAAATCAGCAAATTCATTCGGCCCCACATCTTTCCGAAATTGGAGCTGAGAGAGGCTACATTCAACAACCTTGGTATCTTTCCAAAACTGACAATCTGCCAACCACAGTCCACTTCATGCAGGTGTGCTGAGGTGAGAAAGCATGCAGGATCTGAACTCTCCTCTAACGCTCTCTTCCTTTCACTCTACACACTTGCGTCACTTTCCCTGTGCAACACCATTAATGCCTTTGAAGAGTCACTGTACAAAAAGTGTGCAGCGCTCTCCCGATTTGTGTGATTCATCACCTCGCGACTACAAAGACAAGCATAAAGACTCAGAGCTCTCGAAGAAAGATCAAGTAGTCAGTATGACGCAACCAGAAGAGGTTTTAAAAACAGGCTTTTTGCCTCACCTCTGTGCTACCTTTAGATATGGTCAGACAGTTTAATTATTTTCGACTGAAAGCTTTTGAATACACTCAGTTAACAAGCAGCTTTTAGAGTTTCCATCACCCATCTTCAAGACTACTGTCATTGCAGATTTGATCACGAATCCATTTAAGCTATTTTAGCGACCAGCACTGTTTTTGTTGCCCCGCACGATTAGAGACCTGCCGTGGAAGTCGCACTACTAGCTGTGATACTTGCAGGTGCTACTGAAGTCAGTTCCTTTGGTATCATGTCAACTCTCCTGTCTGAATGCCTCCACTTGAAAATCACAAATAAACGCGTCCTCTCTTCTCATCGTGTAATTGTTGCCGAGTTACATGAGACTGGATGTTCTACTGGATGTTTTTTGTTTTGTTTTGTTTCAGGCAGACCTCGTTCCTTTCTTCTCATCTCTGTGTCTCTGACTGCTCAGCAACATGACATGAAAGGACGAAGAGTGTTCTTGGAAGTGTGTGTGTGTGTGTGTGTATGTGTGTGATGGCAGGGAGTGTTTGTGTGTCTCCCTGGAAATAGCACAGAAAGCAAGAGCAGGGTTGAGAGCAGCAGAAATGGTAATGTGGACCAAAGTTTGGAGTATGGTGTGTGTGCATCATCAGTGTGTGTGTGTGTGCGTGTGCGTGAGTGCAAAGTTTCTCTCTTTCCTTTAACTGGGAGTGTGTGTCAGTGTACTGGAATGCTGTCTTCGTGTATACAGGCATGTTTCTTTTCTCCAAGGACCACTTTGAGAACGTGTGTGTGTACAGTGAGTGTGTGTGTTTGTGTGTGTGTGTGTGTGGCCATGTAAAACCCCCCCTTCCCCCGCTACTCTTTCCCCCCCATCATGTCTGTAGGAATGTTTGTGTGTCTCGTAACGACGAATGCCCACTAACGATGGAAACCTTTCAGATGGCCCCGCAGTTTGTCACTCCCAATCAAGACAATGGAGATCAATGGAGGAGCAAAGCGAGGGAAAGGAGGATGAAGATGAGGAAGAGGGGGAGGGGGGGGGGGGCCTCCCTGCTTCCCAACAATGGCACCGCAGACAACAGACAGTAAGACAATAGAGGCTGGGCCGCGGCGTTCTTATGTGCGTGCATGCTGAGTGGCGTGGCGGCTCCAGACATCGTTAGGGCGCCCCTCGTGGGCTAATTGAATAATTAGGGTCACTCCACGTGGTCTTAACTGTCATGGCCGCCAACATGGGAGAACTGGCGCGGCCCTGTGACCATCTGGTGACCCACTTGACATTAGAGAGGAAATGTATAAGGGCAGGGCATCAGACACAGATGCACAAGTGGCTGAAATGTGGAGATTGTAGCGGCGTTTGCACAACATCCAAATTAAAATCAGAATATCCAGGCTGATTCATTCTGATAAATTAATTTCTATCAAATTAAATTATAGTGAAATGGAACCATTTATCATTTTGCAGGAGATCTGCGCGAAGCTCCATCAACAACCCTTGGTCTCTAATGATTTTAAAAATGAGAGCACAGTGCACTCATACACACACCTACACACACTATAAATACATATCAAGTGCAGGGTAATGCATGGTACTGATGTTACAGTAAAATATAGTGCATAAGTGAGCCAAGAATGAACTCAGGTCAGTGTCAATCGTGAGACGAGGCACCACTTATGTAACGTTTCATCTATTGTGCTTTCAGAGAGAGGCCCGCTTAATTCATTAAAGGGCTTAATGTGACTGACATCCATGTGATGCTACTCACTGTAATTTATTCATACAATGTATTCAAACTTAATTCATCGCGGCTGCTCGGTTTTCATATGTTCATTTTATTCTTGTCAAAGCCGCTGAAACACCACTTAGAGCGTTACAGAACACTCAGAGTCATTTCCTAATCGTAAAACAGCAGATCCCTCAGATCAGTTGACACATCACTCTGATTCCACTGCGGTCTGGGATATATGAGGCTCTTTATTTCTGAAAACACAAAACTGAATCATTAAAGGAATCAATACTCAAGAAATTAAATTTTGATGCAGGTATTCCAGTCTGTTTTTCCGCAGCTGTGGGCAGGGAGGGCCCATCAGTTAGGCAGCAGCATAACTATCTGATATGCGGTATAAAAAGGCAAATACCAGCCAGATATATCATCCAGTCCTTAATGTGTGCTATAAATTCACATCATAAACGTATATGTCAAGCTAAAAAGCCGGGTAAACACCATACACCCTTCACTATATCTCAGCACAGATGCATGACGGATGTACAGTAGACTGTGCAGATGTGTGTGCACTGTAGCGTCAATGTCATTTGACAAACCCATGTCACCCAATCTGAAACTGTCAGGATCTATGAAAAACAGCCTATTTTTTTAGATTTACCACCATTGAGTTCAAGTACTGTATATCTGATGGGTTTCTGAAAAGTTCTCTTGAATTGTTTTAACTTCTTTGACCCTTACCAGGTGTCCGTTTCACCAGTTTCCCTCTTTAAATTAATGATCAGCTCATTTAGATTGGTTGTATCTATGGATTTTTGTGCCTCAAAAACACCTTCAAAGCAGCTTCAGCGCTCCATGTGATAGATTTTCCGAACGCCATTCTTCTCACAGTTAATCCTTCATTTGGTGTTTTAATGATGGTGGTGGAGAGCGCTGTCTTTAATTTGGGTGAGATCTGCTGCAGAGGCCAGAGCATATGATTCACATCATTTCCATACTCATCAAATCAGCCTGTGAGCCCTGGTATGGAGGCAGCTGCATTCATTATGTTCCTGCTCTCATTTATTTGGGTTTTTACTTTAGTTTTAAATGACTGACAGAGGTTACTGCACCGAAATGTAGCAACAAGTTCTCTAAATTGAAACAACTTATAGAAGCATTTCCAAAGCAGTTACAAATTACTGTACTGGGAACATGCTCTGGTTAAGGCTTGGTGAGGTTTAGAGAAAGATCATGGTTTGGGTCAGGGAAACATTGTGGTTTGTGTTGAAATGACTACGTTGATAATGTTGTGGGACTTTTGTCATCATGGTTACAGTAATAAACACTTGGTTAAGGTGAGGGAATGATTAATAGGTCCCAACGCTGATTGTGGGTAGAAACAAGAAACAAACAGCAGTTAAAGTCTGTTTCTGGACCCAGTCCAACCACCCTGACATCTTTCCTCCACAGACTTGTGGTTTTGATCATGGTGTTGTATTTTCTCTCATTTTTACCTAGTCCCGCCTTACTTTGCTGTGATTGGCTGGTACTTGTTGCCTCTACCAAGCTTGAAAGGGTCCATTTTAACCCACAGCCCTACTCCACAGTTCTGTTAAACCCAAACCAAGATCTTTTTCTAAACTTAACCAAGTAGTTTTTTTGTTGCCTTAATCCTAACCAAACTATGACTGAAGACTAAAAATACATATTTTTAAAAATGCTACTAATAAGTCAACAACCAGTAAATCTAAAATTAATAAATCAGCATCTCATTTCTCGTGTTTCACCCATTCATCCACCTTAACCTGCTCCCCTACATGGATGTTTCTTGCTCTTTCATCACCTGACTCCCTGAAGGCTTTCTGTAAGAAAGCTTTCAATAAAAAAGGTACATCAAACTTCAATACATAAAAGCTGTAATGACTATCCATCTAAAATAAAAGTGTTGGAAATTGAATTTTCTTGTGTGGCCAATAAAAGGTGTGAAGTCAAGAACAAAAGCCTTCTGGCAGAATAAGTACTTGCCAATCATAGCACAGTGGGGAGGGACTAAGCAAAACTATCTTGGGAAACAAATAAGGCATAATAACATCACCCGACATACTGTGGCAACTGGAAGGCTTTATGAAATGAACATAAAAATATACAGTATGTAGTTTTGGGCACCCGAGTTGATACACTTGATTCACATTTGTACGTGTCATAGGATGAAGAACCATTTTGACATTTGCATAAAATGTGACTTGTCGTTCATAGGACATGCTTATGACCTGACATATCGAGTTATTCAATGCCAGTGACTGAATTCAACATTTCGTAAGTGTAAAAACAGTGGATATTTTTAAGGAGAACTTATAAGAGGACAATTTCCCCAAAACAGGTATTTTAAGCCAAAAAACATGATCTTTTCCTAACCCTAACCAAGTGGATTTTGTGCCTAAACCTAACGAGAGCAAAAGCAAAGTGTTGTCATGAGATAAAATTGACAATTTGACGTAAAGAAGTGTAAAGTTTCAACATATCTTGCGTTCAGGTCAGTTTTAGGGCACCTGCTGAAACAAATGACTGGCTTTTTTTTCTCTTGGGAGGACAATTTCATATGTAGCTACCCAATATATAGGCTTGAAGAGTTGATGGTGTGCAGGAGCTTATATCCGATTTTTCCTTATTGTCCGGCTCCAAGCCAGGCTTGCGAAAATTACTTTTCATTTTGTAAAAGTTTCAAAGGGAACTAAAAAACCTTCAACAGCGATCGAAATGTGAGATCTCAGAAAATGTAGGTGTTATTTGTGCAGTTTTTGAGATATCCATCATTGAGATTTCTGCTACCACCACAGTTCAATTGAAAACTGCTCACAGTGAGGTCTGTGGATTATAATGGAGGCACACTCCTGCAGATATTTTCTGAATATATTTTTTTAATACTGTTGGCACCAAATTTTAAATTTCATTCACCTCCATTCTACTAAGTCACAGCAGACATCTCAGAGACTGAACCAAAGCCAGTAAAACTCAAATTATCTGCATGGTTAGACACCACAGAGGTGAGTCAGTATTGTTTGGTAATTTTCTGTGAACTGGCCCTCTTCACACTCTTGTGACAATATACCACAAGCGCATACAGTGTAGGCATCCAGTGCACAGACACACTGTAAGTAGTTCTCTGGGCTGAGCTACAGTAAAGCAGCGCATTACTATGATATACTTATGCTCTCCATTCATACACTCAGTCATGACGCTGAATCTTATTTAATGTCACGAGCCACATTTGCCTGGAGTGGAGCCCTACAAGCTGAGCTCCGAGAGGAAAGCACTGAAGTCATCTTTCTTTCCCTGCTGTCTCCCTCTGTTTCTGCTCTCTTCTCCCTCTGTATCTCTCTATCTGCTTCTCTGCTGCGATCGAGCCCACCCCCCCTTCCCTTTCTCCCTCTTCCTCACACTGTCTTTCTCTATCTATGCCTCTCAGCCTCTCTCTCTTCCCCTCTGCAGTCAGTGAATTCCCTCGGGTTCGACAGCGGGAGACTATTACACTCACAGACGGATTCGCTCTCCTCCAATTTCTCTCTGTCCTCTTCCTCCCAGCTCTCCCCCTCTTTCATCATCCCCTTCTTCCACTCCTTCTCCTCCTCCTCCTGTGCTCTCAGGCCTATCCCCCCTCTTATTCATTACCTCCACCGTCCGTGAATGTGTGTGTTTGTGCGTTTTTGTGCACGCATGCACAGGTCTTCCAACCCTCGCCCCTCCTCCCCCCTCCTCCCGCCTTCCCTTTCTCTTTCTCCTTCTCCTTTTCTTCAGTCAATATAATTGGCATCGCAGGAGAGCTCCC
This sequence comes from Pagrus pagrus, assembly GCF_965226575.1. Lineage (NCBI taxonomy): Eukaryota > Metazoa > Chordata > Actinopteri > Spariformes > Sparidae > Pagrus > Pagrus pagrus. The sequence goes on from NC_140196.1 coordinate 18,454,328, forward strand.
TGCAGAGTATGCTAAAACAGCAAGCACAAAAACAGAGGGAGAGAGGAGAAGGAGGCAGGAAGGGAGAGAGAGATGTGGATGAAGGCTGAAAGACGAAGAGAAAAGCGAGAGGGGAGGACAGGAAAGCAGAGAGCTTGGAAGAGGGAAGAAGAGGATGAGAGGCGAACAGAGAAACGGACTTAAAAGTGATGAGAGGGGAGGAGATATAAATATAGAAAATAGAGGGAAGAAGGATGCATAAAAAGAGAGAAGGGCAGAGAGACAGAAAATGGTGAAAAAAGGTGACTGAGCAAAATAAGGAAGAAAGGAAGAGTTGAAAGGAAAGAGGGAAACGGGGAAGACGTGGGAATGGAAGGAGGGGAAGAAAGAATGAGGGATGACGAAGAAAAGAGGAGAAATAAAGCGAGGAAGGGAAGCAGGGATGAGCGCTTCAAAAAGACAAATAAGCTGTAAAAAGAAGAAACAAAGAGGCCTAAAATAAAAGAAATTGGAATGGCTCGGAGAAACAAAAACAAAAAGACAAAGAAAAAGAAAAGGAAGGGGAAGTTAAGAGACACGAGGAGAAAAGAGGACACAACCACAAGCAGATGCAATGAAGATGAGACAAAGAGAGCCAGAGAGAAGAAAATGAAGAAGAAAAATAGAAGAGAAAAGTCTTGACCATAGCAATCAGCAACCAGGGAAACCAGAGCGCATCCATTCAGAAACCAGCCAGCCACTCAAGGCAAATTCAGCCATATATCTCCTCCTGACTAGACACACAAGTGCCAAACCACATTAGACTGCAAGACAACCATCCTGAAATAACCCAGACCTCAGTCGCAGCAGCACTCTCTCTGTTTCTGCCTCCACAGGCTCTCTGCAGGTTTCAGAGGGAATAAATTAGGATTTCTTTTTTTTTTGAAGTTATAGCCAATATTTTACTGTAAAAAGTGCACGTCTTATCAGCTTGAATCACAGATTCTTCACGGTATATTCAGCAAAGAAGAATCCCCCACCATCGAGACCTTCTATTTGTCCTAATTAACCAACACGATGTCAGTGGCAGGAAATGTTCCTGGCATACTGCACATTAATCAAAACTTGAGAGCAAGAAACAAACACCAGCGAGATGCCGGTGAGTGTCCTCTCCAGAGAAAGTGGGCTGAGCCGACACCTGCTTGTCCACCGTCCACTCATTTGGAGGCAACAGGGGTTGGAAGAGTGCAAAGATTACTGACATTACAGTACTTACATTACCCAAGATTATGACATCACATGACTTCTGCCTAATGAGACTCTCACTAATGAGCTAATGAATCTCCTGCGGCAGCTCCGGGTTGCTGAAATGAAATGTAGCCTTGTGGAGTCTAAATGTGACACATGTAGGGCTGCAACTAACCTTTGTTTTCATTATTTTAATCCGTCAATTACTTGTTGATTAGTCGATCACTCATGTAGGAAATAAAATGAAGACAAATGATCATCGCAAACAACACGATGGGGCCTTGAAATTGCTTACTCGGTCTGAAAAAAACGTCAAAAAACTTAAATATCCTCTCACTCTATCTCCTTGACTATCCATTTCTCTCTCATTTGCCACGCGCTTATTTCCCGCCTTATGTTCACTCAACCTTGTGGCTCATGTGTCAGGTGGAACTGAGCGTTGTGGCACTTATTCTCAAAGGCTTCTCCTTGATCTAATGCAGCTTGGATTGTACCTCATTTAAATGTTGGCACCTGCCAAATGAATAAATGTAAATTTGCAGATTCGAAGCATAAAAAAGCAACAGCTGGGGCCGGCAAGGGTTAGGTTGATTTCACTAGGAAGAGCCACAAAAATGTCAATTTATTGCTCAATTTTGTCGCAGATTAATTAAAGCGGCAATGTGATAACGCTGTATAATTTAAGAGGGGTCGATCGTAGTGATTATCAGCTGACTCTGTGGCTTCCCTCAGATTTACGGAGCTTCAGAGTGAGTTTCAGCTCATTGTTCAGCTGTCTGGGCCCCAACTTTACTTTTTGGTTCACTCTCACTGCTCCCACAGCGTTGCAGCAGGAGGCAAAAAAGTTCTAAAAACCTGCCGTACGCTACCTGCTCAGCACCAAACAGCAGACAGACACAGTTAGCATCTAGTTGATAAACAGAGTCAAGCGTTGAGCAGCAAAAGACGGCAGCTATATTTCCCCCGGGAGTTGGTGGAGACCAAAAACAGAGCTAAAAGGAGAGCAAAGGGGGTTGCAAGACAGGGAGATGGGAATGCTGTTTTTAAAAAGAAGAGGAAACACAGAACATATGGGTCACACAGTGAGAAGAACATAGATAGATAGATAGATAGATAGATAGATAGATAGTCATTTATTTTGCTTCCTTAACAAGTATGTGTTTTAGCTCAGATTCATGTTCTGAACATTTATGCACATTAGCACATATTTAATTACAGGGCTCCAGGCTGCGATTATTTTGGTCGCACATGCATACGAAAATCTATCAAGTGCAGCTAAATATTTTCATTATTCGCACCGATGCACCTCAGCAGGTCAGACTACAAAAAATTTATAGACAACATTCTTGTTCCTGAAATTTCTTGTTGCGTGTGTCGTGATTTAAATGAAGAACAGCATTTATCTGTACCTTTATCCCATAATTTGTTCTGAAATTCAATTGAAGTGGGTGTACCCGTGCAACCAGGGTAAAAAGTTAGTCTAGAGCCCTGAATTAGATAGGCTTGTTCGCATATTAAGGCATTAATTATTGAACAACTTGTAATACTTGTGCTAAAACAAGAAGTTCCATGTTGATATATACAGTATATATACTTATCCTATTCACCTGTACCTCCTCTTAAATGAATGTGATGTATGAAAAAAACAATATTTCAATTAAATCAGTTCATCAAGTCTAAACAAATCAACTCGACACATAGTCTAGTGCTGACATATGTATCGCTTCCAAAGAAAATAGCACACCTGTTTTTATACCCTAGTGCACACTGTGTTGTTAGCAATCTAGAAGATCTCCTGCAAAATCTGACTTGATAGGAAACTGTGTAAATGCAGAACAGAGCCCCTTAGAGGCTGACAATCTTCTTGGTAATAGTGTCATTTGTTTATGGTAATTACTTTATTGTCAGAATGTGGCGAGGGTTTACAGATCTTGGAAAGCTACAAATAGAGGACTATACAACTGCCAAAAGCAACTTATTTGCGATTCAGTACAGCTAATAAAAATTCCGAAATTATGAATGGGCAGTGTAATAAAAAGGACAACATGAAATTATTTGTTAAGGAACATGAAGTCCAATTTTGTTTACTAAAGCAGAAATAATGAATAAAACATTACACAGTCTATTGTACTGCTAACCCTGGCCTCCTCTGAAATAATCTAAGAGGAGACAAGCAGGACAAAGAGACGTATCATACAGTGTTGGAAAAATAAGACCTTTAATACAGACATTTCATGCATTTCACACTTATCAAGGCCTTGAATTTAGATTTATTTTAAGGCTTTTGCAATTTTAAAGACCCAGGGATGCTCTCTTGCTCCGTATTTCTTATTTTCCCTCTGTCTCCTCTGACTCTGCTTTCACTCTCTCGCTTTGTGTGTCTCTTTCTCTCCCTACCTCTATCTAATCTTGTTTTCTGAAGCCACGGAGGCCAGAAAAAAAGAAGAGGACAGACTCTATTCTATTCAAATCCAAAGCCGAGCGAGCAGACTCAAATCCAACCCAATCGCATTTATAGCCGGGTTCCGCTCCAAATGGTAATTTGTAGACTGTCTATTGGCTCCGGCGCCGGGGCTCCTGTGATTGACACTACGACTACAACACAGCTGAGGGAAGAAGTGGAGGAGGAGGAGATGTTGACATCGTGTTGCTGTGATTATTTCACTTTCTGCAATTATTTTTCATTGTTTTATGATTGTGTTTTTCCAGTTATAGCTGATCCTCCACATTCACTGGCATTTTTTTCACTTTTATGCTTTTTTAGTCATGCGTTTTAGTCATGGTAATGCGGCTCTATAGTGGCACTGTTGGTCTACCACGCTGGTCCAGAAGAAACTGTTTTCAGACAGACATTCATGGAATGACTTTGGTCAGCCCTTGACTCGATCTCTCCTTTTGGTCAAATTTGGGGTCGTGTCCCAAGTTTGACCAAGAATTATGTCACTTACATCAATTCGTTGCTTATGTAAGTTAAGTTACGCCACTGAACGTAGTTATTTTAACCCAAAGTTTGATCTTTTCCAAAACCCAACCAAGTGGTTTTGTTGCCTAAATCTTACCAAACAGTAACGTTTTCACAAAGTTAACAACAGTCCAAAAGTCATCCGAAATAGCACTGTTTGTCAGCAAGGTTTATTTTTGAAAGTCTACCTGGACGTTGCATATTAAATATTCTTTATAACTTAAACACAGAGCCATTCACATGCAAAACTGATGCTGGACGGGCAGATTAAGCATCATAGTTTAAAGCTCGAGGCCACAGACCAGGCTGCCGTATTTGATGGTGAACATAGTAAACATTTTATCCATTAAACATTGGTATTGTTAGCATTTAAAGCACTGCTGTGCCCAAGTACAGCCAGTTACCAGCGAGTCCAGATGTCACACAAAGTTCGCCACCACACGAATATAGTGTATAATAATATATAGTGTAGGATCTTTAGGCCCGAAAAATAGCTGCAAGCATCAATTTTGAGATGTCACTGTTTGTCTAAGGTACTGTAAATGAAAGGCAACTCGACAAAAGCTCCTTTTATGCTTGATGGAAGTTTCAAACTCCATCCTTGAACTGAAGGCTTTTGAAAATGACGGTTACCTTGGACATGCTACTTTTATAAAAGAAAAAGGTTTCATAACTTGAGAAATTGTTGCGGATGTTCTCCATTGCATCCAGTGCTACGTGTAGTGAGTTTAAGATCATATAAATATTACTGACAGCAGTTATGGGCAATCACTGAGTGCCTATGACAAACCTGAACCATATAGATCAAAGTAAAGTAAACCAAAGGCAGCTAAACTCGCTGTTTTACCATAAAGATGTTTGAAACTGAGCTGACGGCAGCTGACGGCAGGTGAGACATTTCAAAGTCCAGTTACCTTGGTTATACTACTTACTGTCATTCTTGTGAGCACATGTCTGCTGTTCAAACATATCTGTCCAGTGGTTCCTGCTAATAAGCAAGAAGACTGCTTCCCAAAAGACTGACATCCTCTACTGGCCTTTCCAACTCAAATGTTGCATAAAATCTGCTGCATCGCTATATTTCTCTGTGGATAGATCTCTGCGCTAACGCTGTCATGGTCTGGGATTCCCCCTCGGGCCAGCGCTTAAAAGTGTATGCAGTCATGGCTGCGCTTTGGGAGAACTCATCCGACAAACGGCAGGTGTTGCATCACTGTTCTATTTCTTGTTTTTTAATGGATTTACTTCACTGACAGTGAACATGTTTGTCACTTTATTTTGAAACTGCTTTATAAATAGGTATTTTATCACACTGTCCACCACGTCTGACACTCTGAATCATTAATATTTATCTTGGTGCTATCCAAGTGGAGCTTTAAAGGCCCCATTTCAGTGTGAAAGAATATGCATGATGATGTTTGATGAATAAATGCATGTTTTTCATCAACTACAATAGAAAATAGAACATGAGTCCAGTTGTGTAGTCTAGTTTATTGGAACAGGAACACTGTGATGCCCTCCACCCACACACACGGACACACAATCTAAAAGACTGGGTATGTGTTATCTGGATGAAACCTACTGAAACTATTTACTGTATGCAACACTTAAACAGCCAAGGACATTTACAGCCGGGCAGATTGAGCTCTGAGCTGAATTTGTTCTGTTTCACAGTCCTCTACCAGTTCATACTGTTAATATACTGTATGATCTCATTGTATTGTTCTGATACTGTTTTGAGTTATGATTGGATTATTTCCAAAATATTGCATATGCCATGCACAGTATATAAACAATATAATAATGTGTCTCTTATGCTCGGATGGATGAAGTGTGTGTGATGACAGTCAAGTCAGCTGTGTCTTGAGACTGAGGTATCGTAAAATCACATTAAGTGTCAAAAAACTGACACAAATGTAATTATTCTTACAATATTGCTTTTAAGGAAAGCATGGTATGTCAGCTGTTGGCATGTCATATAATGGAAACAAATAAGGTATGCAAAAATTGCTGTGAAGTGATGCATTGGACAGCTAAGCATAAAACAACTTTTTAAGGAATCCACGATCCTTGACCAGTGACTGGCTCTGAACGGTTCATTTCTAAATTGAATTTATAGGACAATTACTGTATCATGATATATAGTGTTACTCTGATGTAAAATTACATACTGTATACCGATATAGAAGATTTGGGCCATAAGTGGAATGGTAAGTAGTCTGAGCTCGACACTGGCTTTGGTCACGGTGGCAGCAGGGTGGGATTTGGTGTGGGGCGAGGACAGATAACGAGTCTCTCCAGATGTTCAGCAATGTTAGTTCAATTTGCTGTCACATTGCTCTAAAAACAAACTGCTCTGCTATCACAAGACTATATTTTTGCCGGTATATGACCGTATACAATATGGACAGAGCTTCCTGGTCTGAAAAGTGAAGCCAATATGGAAGTTCCCTGAATCTGCAGTCTTTCTAATGAACAGCAGGGGGTGAGATTTATGACCTCAGTAAACAGTTCCCAAATGAGTTTATGGCCTCAATTGCTAGTTACAAGTCTTCTTCAGAACAGCATGATGTTCATTTTGTAAATTATGGCCCCATTTAGAGTAAAATAGGCCATAAAGCAGGGTATGTTTTAGGGCGTGGCTCCTTTGTGATTGACAAGTCGCAAATTCAATCAAGATATTCTCCCCACATCCAACCAACTTTTCGTCCACATGTGGTCACTTAAGGCAAAAATGATGCTGAATGATGCCGAACTCGAAGCATTAATACGGTAGCCTATAACATTTGTTGTGTTGTTGTTTGAGTGTCTGCATGTCTCAGACTGTGTTTCTATGTACAGATAGAAGCTATGAATATTGAATGTGGTATTTATGAGCAGTTAATTGGAGTATCTGTATCTTCCCACATGACCGTTCATACAATAAATTGCTCTTATAAATGATTGACGGTACCTCCATTATCAGGTATTTCTTGTCCGAAATTGAAAGATGTCAAGCTCGATTCTAGTGAGGCTTTCAGTTTCGATTCCAAATCGTGCAACATCAGCTGATTGAAGGGGGTTAAGATTCAACTCTGACAGGAAATTAGATCGCTGTAGTTTGTTGAGGATGAACCAAACTGAAAACTGACAATTAAGCAAGGGAGCAACATCGCCTCCTCCTGCCTCCTGCTGTCACTCCTTCACTATGGGAGCATGTCCCCTGTAACCATCGGTAGTTTTATCTACATATGCTGTGACAGACGTCTATTGTTTCTGGAATATGTGCCAGTCAATTTATGACGTGCTGGCTGGAGCTTGTCGACAAATGCCAGTAAAAATGATTGGATTTTTGAAGATGGAATTACTGCACGTCTTAACACGTTTGCCATTTAGCTGATGCTCTTAGTCGGAGCCACGCACAATGACTGAGCAGATACTGAGAGTCCGGCGTCTCTGTCAAGGACACATTTGCAGGAGACATTTCAGTCGCTGTGCCTTGACTTGACTGGGACTTCAGTATGATCTAAATACGACTTGACTCCCTGAATACTTAATTTGACTTGAGCATGTTTGAACTTATGAACTTGCTAAAAACATTCTCAAATCCAGACTGTTGACTTTGTGAAATGCCACAACAATAAAGAATTAATGAGGTCTGCAGCTAACAATTATAAACGCTCATTTTCTTGATTAACTGGCCCATCCAAGAGGCCGAGGTGATGTTCTAAAATTGCTTCTTTTTATCAACCAACAGTCCAAAACTATTCAGTGTACTATCATGCGTAACAAAGAAAAGCACAAGTGAGAGGCTGAAACCGAAGGGAATGTTTAAAAATTGCTTCAGTGATTACTCAATTATCAAGCCAATTAATTTTCTGTTGTTCAATCTATTGATAAACTGATTGTTTCAGCTCTGGAATTAGTAAGCCAGTGTCAAGTAGGCTGAGCATAGTAACACAGCTTGAATATCTACTTATTAAGGCCATGCACTGAATACTATTACACAACTCTATAAATGAAAAACTTTGAAGTGTTTTTCGTCAGCCTTCAGACCTAAGACTGTCCTCATTTCTAATTCGCTGTTGGACCACTTGACTTTGAAACATTCTCAAGTACTTGAACCTCGACTTGAGACTTAGTCTGACAATCTTTGACCCCAGTACTTGCCTGCCGGATGCAAATTCAATAAAATTCTTTGCCAAATGTCCTTGATTGCAAAGTTTACTGCATTACTTAATAAATATTCCAAAAACAACATAGTTTATATGAAACTTGACTTCCACTCAGAAAGTGGCAGCTAATTGCTTAGATTCTACTACGGATATATCTTGATTTCACAACTTATTCATAGATTTTTAAAATAAGATATCCTTTCACCCTTTTGTACATTAGGATGGTAGATCACACCAGGTTACAGTGGTTTCCATGTTTGGTCCATCAAGGTGTAACACAAAACGACATGAAGAAATGTCAGCATGTAGCAATCTCGCCACCAGCAACTGACCCTATGACGTAAATGACCCTTCCTTTCCTCTTTGTCCTTTCGAACAGAACCCCTGTAAACTGTACCGGGAGGTTGATGAAACCAGGCCAGCTCTGACTGCCTCTGCCCCTGAGGGGGAGAACCAGAAAATGTCACCGAACCCTTCAAACAACAACAAAAAGATACTCTCCCAGGCACGCCGTCACGCGCTGTCACAAAGTCAAGCACGACACCTCCTATGTACAAGTCTGTCTGCCTCCCCTCCCTCTTGCCTGTGAAGATATCAACCTGAAAATAGCTCCGTGGCGCTGAACACTGAGCCGCGATAAATAAATCACAATAATATTTAAATATTCATTTTAGAATAAGAGAACAAGAAGAAAAAAAACAGAAACGCGATGGATAAACTCCTTCTTTGCTTCACAAATCAAAACAGCTTGCCTTGAGGAAGTTTGACTGCATTATCAAATACTCCCTTCAAGGGACTCATCAAACATACAGTAGCCTGTGTAAGAGGCTGATAGTCGTCACGCCTCGGGCTGCCCATATGAATGAACAGCAGATAAGGGCGTGTAGCTCATTAACTCAATTATATCGTTCACTTGTGCCGTCTGCCTATGCATTTCACAAATGGGATCGAATTTGCCAGTAGATATGAAGTCATCCTCATCGACACATGGGCCAAGGGAGAAAGTCTCTATTGTACACATACAGAGAGAGGGTTCTCCATTCAGTAAGTAGACCACGTGGGCCAGTTGAGCCACTCAGCAGGAGCTCGGTCAATAAATCTGTCCTGTAAAACGCCGGTCCATTTGTTGAAAAGGAGCAGGGGGAAAAAAAGCCCGAACGATCAAAATAGCACTCGACATGCTGCGGCACTCTCAGCGTGGAAAACGGGAGGTCTGGCATGCACTCCTCAATCCAGCCCCGCTGTTTGCTTTTGATAGCAAAAGTCATAATGACATTCAAGTACTCACCAAGCTGAGAAATGAAGCAGCGACAGAAGGAGAGAAATGGAGATAGAGACAGAAAGAAAAGAAAAAAAAGAGAGCAGAGTGTGCATGTGAGTGTGTGAGTGCATGTGTAAGCTACTGTACACGCTAGTACAAATGTGCGCCGGGTCGGATGAGACATAAGTTGGTTTGGTGCCAAGTGGTGCAGCTAGCTGCGGTGGAGACAGCAGTGTTCCACCGAAACCTAAGTCTGTTAATAAAGTGTGTGATTAATTCGCGCTGTGTCATTTTCCCAGCACCCCCCGCCCCCATCTCCTTCAACAGAGAGGGCTTGAAGAGCCGTTTAATTACTCAGCACTTTGCTCGCTATGAAACGGAGCATCCCCGGTTGGACGCTACCTTATGGAAAAAAAAAATATCTGTAAGCAGTTTGGAAAGTACTGCATATCAAATACCTACACTATATATACAGAAGTGGTGGGCTGCGTGGGGAATATATATGCATTCATTGACTGGCCCGCTAAACACACACACTTATGCATACACACAGATAGCTCGGCAGGAACACGCAGTCTTTCGCCTGACAGTCAACAGCTTGGCTCACAGGGGTATTTCTGTTTAAGTAAAAGCTCGAAGGCCTTCAAAGCTTCATTTGAATACACATGTGTGAATGTGTGTGCATCTTCACGCATAAATATGTACATAAGCTTTTCTCTGGAATTGCCTCTGCGAGTGTGTCAGCATCTGTTTGCCTGTGCGAGCATCTCCAAGAATCTTTGTTCATGTGTGTCAACTGTGTCTGCGTTTGTCTGTGTGTGCGTCTGCCAACATACAGTCAAGGACTTGCGTGTTCACTGAACAAGGAGCATGTTTAAGTCTGCGTGAGAAGGAAGCCGGCTGAAAGACAGGAAGATAGACTGTGTGCGTGTGTGTGTGTGTGTGTGTGTGTGTGTGTGTGTGTGTGTTTGTAAGCGTACCTTGGATTCTTAATAGTCTGCCTAGCAGGCTGTGAGAAAGCGAAGTGAAGGAGAGTGAATCACAACAAGGTGCGTGTGTGTATGTGTGCATTTTTGTGCACTCTGACAAAGGTGTGTGTGTGTGTCAGTGTGTGTAGTAGATTCTCATGCGGGGATAAGCAGCTTAGGGAAGGAGCATATTCTTTTCTAAGTAAATCTCATTAATTTTAATTAGCTGTATATTTAGCCCATACACCTGGATTGGGTGTAATTCCGTTTGTATATATAGCGACTACCGAGCAGAGCAGGTGAAATGACTCAGGTAGCGATTATTGCCGTAGCGCCCTCACATTTGCATAATGTCCTGTTTTTGATTGTGTCGCGCGCCTAAGGAGGATATCACAGGCAAATATGCATTCCCTTCATTTTCCTATTGCATGCTCTATGTAGCGCGCCACGGCTCGTCCTTTTAAACGTTCACCTTTTTTTCTCTTGTGTGTTTTTTCTTCCTCCCTCGCTCCCTGCGCTGTTTCTTTTCATTTTCTCTCCGGTCTGTGCACCCCATCATTAGAGTGCGCTCGCCTTTTTTCTTAAAAAATTTCTCTCTACCCCTCCTCCTCCATTTCCCTGCCCCTGATGCTCCCTTACTGTATGGATTTCTCTTGTTCACGTGCATGCCTCTGTCTTTCTCCCTCTGTCTCCCTCGCCCTCCCTCCTTTCCTGGGTAATCAGCTTATCCTATGTGTGTCCAAGCCTCTATGTCTGCGTTCCTCCTCTCTTTGTTTCGGATTCATTCAGCAGGGAGATTAGAGATGCCTATTTGGCGCCTTTGTTTTCAACCAGCCGCGGCAGCGCTGAGTTACACTGCTCGGCGATGGCCTCTTCGTAAAAAGCCACATCCACTCATCATGTGCTCATCATACCCTGATCAGTGTCAAGGGCCAGATGCAGACTAAAAGCCAAGGCAGCACCTGTCCACTGGGCGATGTGTGAGTCTGAAGCTTCCGCTTGCATCCCTGTGATTGACTGTCGGATTGATCGGCTGACCTTACTGAATGCTTAAAGGAAAGTAGTATATTCCCTGCACCAATCATCAAAACATGGATGCATCTTTCAAACCTCAAGGATACCAGAATGAAGCCAACAAGCTCATTTTCATGTTCATCTATAGGCTGCTGTTTTTACATCTTTAAACACTACTGACTTCTTTTCAGCCTCTGAAGGAAAGCGCAGGTGGCTGCAACGGATCTCACGGAAGGGAAAAGATACCGACTGTAGGTCACAATCACTGTATTCACCTGGTACAATGAAAGCATTCAATCAATGAACACACTCATTGTGTTAGGTGAGCAGCTATTTAGGCTGTGGCTTTCATGGAGAAACCTAACACACAAGAGCGCTGGAAGAAGACTTATTTAAGGGTAGAGTGGAGGAAAGATAACGCACTATTTACTCCACACTCTGTTTTAAACGTTTGGCTGTCTGACCTTATTTAGACCTTGTATTAAAATGCAATGTCTGTGAGGATATCTCGGTTCAGAAAAAACTCAATAATACGGTGAGTAAATGCACATTACGACCTGAAAATTATCAGGTGCTTCAGACCACCTACAGAGGTGATCCAACCCTCAGCCAGGAGTAAATACAGTCCACGCAGTGCAGAGAAATTTTAACTCACTCCGAAAGTTTAACATCCACTCAGCTCATCCAAAGACACCTACGGCATCACACTCAATTCCCACGAGCTCTCACTACCTTTCCCTTCAATAGCATTATCAGTAGTTGAAAACTGCAGCGAAAAAAAACACACACGTCATCATTTCTGTTGCCTTCCAGGAACGACTCATAAAAGACGACCTTTTCCACTTCAACGAAAAGTAAATCCAGCCTCTATAGTATCAAGTCTAATGATCCTACAGCCGTCAATGCAAGCTCCCAAACTGCTTTCCCGCGTGCTTTGCATAGGGCGCCTGACAAATTTGATCCAATTACAATGCAGCTGTAAATGATGATGAAACACATGCACTAAATGCCAGGTACTGTATTAATGCAAAGGACATTCAAATGATGCAAACTGCATTTTAATAGCAGATGTACTCTTTATGGGAGCTATGAGCATTCAGGCAGTTTGGTACGATGTGATTGTGAGGCAGAAGGAGTGCCAGCAGTGCAGTGGCACCATAAATGAACTCCAGTGAGCAGTAGCTGTGTTACAATGCAGAAATTTTACTAATGATGCCAGCCAACAGTTTCAAATCCAAAACCATATCTCAGTACACAATGAGCACACAACTATATCAATAAAAATGTATAGGAAGCACGATGCAAAACAATGTACTTCCTTTCAGATAGACCCTGTTTAATCTCTCAGTCAGTCAAAACAAAAACTTTGCTGCGATGTGCCAAGACAGGTTGCAGCCTGGAGGACTCTTTCAGTCTGGCTGCTGATTCACTTTGACATTGGATCAGCTGGTAAACTACAAGCGCCAGACTCTGCTTCAGATTGTAGGCAATTCAGCGCTAAACTGGTGTTCTTATCACAAATTATTTCCATCAAACCGCCATTTATAGCTCTGTTATCAAGAGGGAACGTGAAATGACCTAGAATAAATGCAGCCAAACAGCATGTTCACAAGCAGTCCGAGTAAGATTGCAACAATATCTGAGTAAGTACATTTTACAAAAGCCAACACTGGTTCTATATGTGATAGTATGTTAGAGGCTCGATAAGACTCAGTGAATCCTCAGCAGCAACCAGACTAGAGAGAATTCCCAGGACATCGCAGAGGTGAATTAAAATGTCTTTATGGTTGTGGTATCAGCGATAAGATCCCCCCCCAAGACACACTCCCTTCCAGCAGCTGAAGTGATGGCATCATCAAAATGAGGCAATAAACGAGAGCAACCTCTGCTCTTTCATTGGAGGAGCTCCTGCGCTCAGGGGGAACCCTCAGCACTCAGACTCAATCAATACGAATGCTGCGCTTTACAGCCGCGCACCCGCATCTCCCGGCGCCCCGTCATAGCTGGAAGTTTCACACAGTGCAGTGATGGGCTTCAACAAACAGATACTACCTTTCCTGGAAGCCTTTGGTCTGACCAATCATGCGTCAATGACAGGATGGGTGATTTCCACCCCCGCAGCAATCAATTAAAACCTCAATCAGAGAACTCCGGCAGGTAACAGGAGAAACAGTGGGGTAGGGGCTGGGGGTGGCGAGAGTGAGGGACCTGATCAAAGGAAAAGCCAGTTGAGTGCGGAGCACAATAATAAGGGCTCTTGTTGTAGGAAACTAGGTGAATTAATTTATTCCAAGGCTGACGTTGTTCTTGTTGTTCGGTTTGTTTAATCTGCGGTGTCTTTGTGAAGGGATGCTTTAAAGCTGACAGCTCCACAAATGCTGGACCCCTAATTTTCTCGACCCTGAGTTGCTGCAGAGTGATGTGTCTTTTAAGAGCACCTGAGAGGAAGCCGAGTGCGCTACTGCTCTGCAGAATCTCAAGAGCACTTCTCCCTTTCAATATCTACATGCCATTTTTTGTTATGATGCTAGCAGGTGAGATTGATTCGTTCTGATGTAATCTCGCATTGCCTGAGTGGACCAGGGTGGATGAGATCTGCCTTAGATTGATGAGGTCTAATGGACTCCTGTTCGGGTGCTCCTGATACCTTTAAGATCCGATGATACTGGCGAGCCACCGCGTTCTAATTCAGCTCAATTTAGACACAAATTACTTATCAACACTTGTGCCTTGTTGAACTGTGAGCGCGTCTTCCTGTCGCTGATGCACGGGTAGTGTTTCAACATGTCTGAGGAGCTATATGAAGATAACATGAAGACACCCGAATGTGCATAATGTGTGATGCAAATCATCCCCAGGGCTCTCGTGCTCATGGTTTGAGCTTTGTTGGGAGTTTAATCAATCAGCCACAGCGCCTTAATTAATCGGCATGATGAACAGGAGAAATAATTGGTTTTCTGCCAGATGTGAATCTGTTGCAAACTAATGCCAGCCAATCAGGATCAAATTTCTAATCACAAAACTGATCTGGACGACAAAACACTTAAAGGATCAGAGAAAATTAAACACACAACACAATGGGAATAATATGGCTTTGGATTTAAAATTCTGATAGTAGGTATTTGCTTGGAGCTCTCCTGCATAATGTACTGAGTGTAATTAGATATATACAGTGACAGAGTCATCATCACGCTCAGTGATTGACATACAGGATGTGAATTTGCTTCTTTTTCCCGGAAACACACACATATTGCTAATTAATTGGCATGATCAGCAAGAAGAGAATTAATTGGGCTCCTCCCCAGATGTTTCTGAATGAATCGGCAGAAAACTAATGAGGGGTGCCTGGTTTTCCATTCAAGCAGCAGATGTCATTAACTGCAGCCCACATTGACAATACTGATCTGCCCCAATCCAATCAGACCAGGTAACCAGTGGCTGAAACAAATGGAAAAGCACTGGAGCCAGTAAATAGCCAGGGTCCAGATTGGAAACCACTGGTTTAGCCCGTTGCCAGCGGAGCCAAATGGAAAAATAGCTTAGGCCTCTTATTAATGTCACAGTGGCTAGGCGGTAATTCCCCCGGGCTCTGTGTACCTCGGCTTGTTAATGAGTCACTGCTTATCAGTCAGCCTTGTTAACAGGCAGAGGCCTCGCATCCAAACCGCCTACTGCTATTGTGTGCTAGCCGTACTGTGTATTAGCCAAATGTTCCCCATCTTGGCACACAGGAAGTCAACAGTAAACAACAGCAGCACACACAGGAAGTAGGCACCGAGCCAACGAGAAAGAGCTGGTCCAGGGGGGAAGGAGCCCATTTTGTGGCAGGATAAAGTGAACCGCTGGCAGAGGCACACACATGCGGAGCCCTCCCGCCTGTAAATCCTACCACACTAACGATTGGTCCACACTGTTCCCGTCCTTTAATCTTTATTCATTATCGGCCTCAGCTGGAAGCACCAGGGCTTCAGTCACTTGCCCCGACCAACAGGACTCATCGAGGTAAATAAACTATTAGGCATGTTTCTTGTCACGAATGCAAACATTCTCCTGGGGTCTGGGATCAGACTGCCGCGGAGGGCCAGGTGGCTGATGGGAGGCTGCGGCGCTCGGCTCTACACGCAGTCTGCTGAGCGTTCAAGAGAATGGACCCTCCATACTCCACAGCAGCCGCGAGGTAACTGGGTCAGCAGTACAGAACCAGGGCACAGTCGGCCAATTGCATGCCTAATCCGTGCCCTTCTGAGAGGCACTTTCCATCCACAGCGCATGGCTGCACATCCAGCTGTGGAAATGGATATGTCAAACGGCACGCAATTAGTGTCTCCCCGATTTGTTCACTTGCTCTAAGGAAGCCTGGTCACAGATAAATCCAGAGGAAACACAATAAGTGGTGTCCTCTCCCTGACTTTGACGTACATCAGATGAAGATGGGGCAGAGGAAGAATTGGGAGTCGTGGGTTGTAATATGCAGCCTGTTGGTTGCTGTGTGATAATCAACCCCGTAACTCACGAGGGAAGCTTTCATTCTACCTTTCCTTGATTTCATGATGAATAGGGACACTCTGCATGTTTTTAAATTACCTCATACTCTGAGTGTAGCCGTGATGGGCAGTCCTGCTCTCTGATGGCTCATCTGCTCTTGCATTGATTTGCTGAGCTGATCGTTTCCTCTCTGATACATAACATTGAATAATTTATGCTAAGTAGACCCTTCTGTTCCAGGGCCTCTTAGCATGGAAATCTCCATTATGACGGCATTATCTGACTGCCTGCCCCGCCCTACTCCATCTTCTGCTTAACAGCTCTGCTGCTGTGTCACAACAACAACAATCAGACAGATCGCTGGGAGCAGATGTGAGCGATGGACCAGTGCTTCTGCAGTTTACACACATTTCCCTCTGAAGCTAAAACACCATTGTTTGCCACATTGCTCAAATGCCTGGAAACTACAGAGGAGTGGACACAAGACTCATATGCTTAGATATAGTTTCCTGTCTGTTGAATTCCTGGCAGTGTTCCTCTGAGGCCTATAGAAGCTGATGTTCCTGTTTGCCAAGGATGAAACTATATTGTCAGTATGTTCTTACACCAATGCCACTAAGACAAATTCCTGTTCTCCGTTGATGAAAAAAAATCCATTCTTGTTCAGATAAATACCCGACAAAGTTGATTCTAATTGATTTCACTGGAGAGGTGTTACCTGCTTTGTTTCAGTGTAGTTAATATTAGTTTTTGATTACGCTTTGAATACAAGGAGGAATGAGAAAAAGTCCTTGAGCACAACTTGATGGTTTACAAGATGCACACTGAAACTCCATCCCTGCTTCCCTTCTCCTCTCAATTGCACTCCTTGACGTGTTTTCTCATCTCCTAAACACGTCCCAGGCTTAATTACTCTCCTTGACTGACATGATAATGTAAAACAGCGCTTAGGTGAAACCAAAGCAGGAATTGGTCATGCATGGTCAGCCCTCCCGCCAGGCACACCTTAATCAAATGTGACGTGCGTCTGAATTCGAGCCAAAATCGTTTTCGGACCCAAATAACGAACCGCTGCCTGGCTTTCAATGACGAACTACACGGTCGGGGTCAGCCCTCTGACGAGAGATTGATATTTCATCATCAGCGCCTCAATCTGGAGGTTGTTTGTGCATTTCTCATCTTCGGCAGCGTTCGGGGGCCTTGACAGACCTTCATTTGCATTTGTTTCGGCAGTGACCTCCTCATGGCTTCTTGGCACAGCCGGCGTGCTTCTCACTTTTAACTCCACTGACCACTGTGAGCTCACGCCGACAATCCTCCACTTAACCACATTTCATACACAAACTTGCGGAAACACAAGCATGCATAATTCAGGAGAGAGCGAAAAACAGCTGATGTGGACAACCGAAGTGGAAGTACAGTAAGTGTGGTGCGTGCAGCAGCATATCTGTGCACATACACATGGAGACCGTGCATGCAGCGTGCACTCACGGATGTATTCATATTTGTAAATATGCGTGGGTGTGCACGGCAAGCGCGAGGGGCCTCGGAGAAAATATATTGCAAATGCAAATCAGCGAAGATCTATTAGAAGTCTTCTTGCTGCGATATCGTCTTACACGTCTTTGCCAAACACTCGGTGCAATTAAATCCACACTGTAATGAGAAAATGCCAACTGGATTCTACCTGTGTCAATCAATTTTCTATGGATTGAGGGACAATCATGATGCACCATTTCGCCATCGGCACAGTTTGCCCTCCAAAGGTTGTATTACCGGCAGCCAGTCACTTGAGTGTTACGTAATTGGAAAAAGCGCACTGGACAGTGTATTCCTGTTCACTCTGTGCTCACAGCAGGGATGATATCATTACAAAGTGCTTCTCTCATCAAATCCTCTCTTACCACCAGCGTTCAGCCGCGCCCAGCTCATCGCAGGTTGAGCTCCAGCCATGACGAGTGCCATGTGTCTGCACTGAACGTGTGTGACGAGCGTGCACGCCCCCGTGTCGCCGTTTGTGAATGTACAAGATGATCACTGGTTATCTCCGGGCTGCATGAACCCCTGACACAGATATAGTCTGCTTAGATGCGAGACAGCCAGAGAGATGCTGAGCATGTAGGTGAACATGAAAGCAGGGATGTTGTGCGAGTGTGTGTCTGCTTTCATGTGAGTGTATGCAAGTGACTGGAGATGTCACGGAGAGAGAGAGAGGAGGGGAAAAGGAGAGGAAGCTGCGGGGCAAGTGAGCAACTCCATCAAGGACCTGTGTAAGTGTGTGTCTGTGTGTGTGTGTGTGTGTGGAGGCCGGCACCCACGTGCAAGTCACACACATTCCTCAAAAACAACGGCACGAATTCCACTGGGGTCCTGGGAGGTGGGAGCGTCCCATGTGCTTATTAACGGCTCTCTGATTCCCTTGTCATAATACAGGAAACGACAAAAAAGCCTCAAGTCAACAGATAAGGGGCACCACCAGAGACAGAAAGAGAGGGTCGGGGAGGTCAGGGGCCCCAGGGAGAGACAGCTAGATAGAGAGAATAGGAAGCGGGGAGATAAAGAAGGAGAGAGGTGCTTACCATAGACATTGTTGCTGTGAACCACAGCGGCGAACAGTACTGTCAATAAGCTGACACTCCATAATGCAGAGGGGGCTGATGGGAAGGCCATGGTCGGGCGCGCAGATCCGCCTGTCTCACTGAATCCTCAGGAGGGCAGAGGAGCTCTGGAGTGTCACCTGCAGGGAGAGCAGTGGAGAGATGAGGAAAACAAGCAGGGCAGGCCGCCTGGCCACTAATTGCGTCCCCTGCCATTGGTCCGGCCGCTGCTGAATAAACGCTTGGCCCACCCGCTACTCACGCGTTGCTCCATGGGTATTCATCGATCTGCTTGTGTCACACCATACTGGGAGGCGATTGAGACAGGCGGGGTGGGAGAGGAGGGGGGGGAGGGTGGTTTGGTGATCGAGCCAAACAGCAGAGAAGAGGGGTGATGGTGGTGAATGTGTGGTAATGAGAGGAGAGGAGGGAGGAGGAGGAGGGTGAATATATATTCATCCACTTTAACGAGGAGCTGCGCGCATGTGGGGTGAGGGAGTGTTTTTGGACGGGTCCAACTAACTCACGCTAATTAGAAATAACGCAAAGCAACATTCCCGCAGTTGGTCGTGGAAAAAAAAAAGGGGGGGGGGGGGGGACACACAACATCGGTGGAGAGATGCACCTGTCGCCCGCTGAGAGCACTCGGTGCGCTTTGCACAAGACTGGAGACGAACAGACGTGCATAACAGGCGCTCAGGCACTCGTTCCCTCTCTCTCTCTCTCTCTCTCTCTCTCTCTCTCTCTCTCTCTCTCTCTCTCTCTCTCTTTGTCACACACACACACACTTCTCTCCCTCAATTTCGCTCACATCCCTTAAAATAGCATCGAGGTGAGCCCTCGGTCCATCTGCGAAACGCTCCCTTCATTGTCAGCGCTGGGGAGAGAGAGGGGGGGAGCGCCGCGGCTGGATGCTGCCTGCGGGACGGGCGGGCGGTTGGGGCGGGGATTGAGGAGCGGGGTGGGGTTGTTTGTGGGGGTGGGGGTGGTGAAGGGGGGGGGAGGATTGGGAGGGCTGTGTTTATTGTTGCTCCAGCCCTTTCCTGTTGAGTGATGGCGAGAAATGAAAACAAAACTAGAACAAGTACCATCCGCGGGAAGAGGAAGGGAAGAAAATAACGTAATAATTATAATCCCGCACGCTCCGGGCGTGATTTGACACAAGTTCTCGCGCTCCGCTCTCAACGTGCAGCGATGATAACAGAGGTGATGAGAGCAAGAACAACAACAACACTAATGATGACAATGATAACAATAACAATAATAATAATAACAGTAGCAATAACAGCTTGTGGTGGCCTGCATCGCTGCGACGGACCGCGGGAGCAGCACCAGCGTGTCTCGGGTCGGAGCCTGTTTTCTCACACCTTCTCCCCGCACTTGCAGGAATATCTGCCGGGATGAGCTTTCGACTCTCTCTCTCTCTCACACACACACACACACACAGCGGCGAGTTGTGATGCTGTTTTGTGTGTGTGTGTGTGTGTGTAGACCGAGATGGAGATGAGACAACAAGACGCATATTCAGAGTAAGGGATTAAAGAGCTCTCTCCCTGTGCTGGCATGACGGATTACACACACACACACGCACGCACGCACGCACGCACAGCCACCTACCCAGAGTGCGCACACAGACACATTCCTGGAGACCGAAAAAGCGTCAGCACTGACAGGTGTCTCCTGTCCGCCCTGCGGGCTACATCCGAGCGCTGGACAACACAACAAACTGCGAAGCAATGCACAGTAACAACCACACACACACACACACACACACACCGTTATATTCCGCCTCCGGAGTCGGGTTTTGTTGCCGCTGGTCTCCAGTAAGGTCCTCAGTAAGGTCCCTCCTTTGATGCGCAGCAGCCGCTTGTCCGGAGCCTCCTCTCAATCTGCTTTTGTCGACTTTTTTTTTTTTGTATCTCCTTCTTCCTTCTTCTCCTGACTCTTTGTTTTTCTTGCCTTTTCCCTCCGTTCTCTCTCTCTCTCTCTCTTTCTCTCTCTCGCTCTCTTTCCTCTCTCTCTCTCTCTCTCTCTCTCTCTTACTCACTCTGTGTGTTTGTGTCTCTACCTCGCTCGCTCTCTCTCTCCACGGCTGCCGTTCACTGCAGCAAAAACAGTCTGTATGAAAGACGAGAGAGAGGGGAGGGGACAAGGCAGGGAGGGAGGGAGGGAGGGAGGCAGCAGGGAGGGAGGGAGGGAGGGGATTTTAATACGATTTGGCCCGTACCATCGGGATAACAGGGCCGGAGCAGGGGCCTACTGGCTGAGAGCAACGTGAAGGAGATGGAGCAGATAGAGAAGTGTGATCTCGCCATACCGAAAAATCGCCGTAATGTTCCTCTGACGGTCCACGCTGACCTTATCGGGGCTGCACGGTAGCCTGGTTTATTATCTCCCGTGGTGCCTCTGCTTTATCTGAAGGTTTGATATGGAGCAGGTATCCTTCTTGAATTCTATCAGGCCTACATCTCCTGGGATGAGGCAGCGGAGGTCATCTGGAGTTGATTGTCACGCCTCTCAGTAGCCTGCGATGAGTCTTATCATCGATATTACCCAGCCATTACCCCTATCTGGCAGATAGGCCCACTGCTAGTTCCCGTAGGCCTGGTAATTTGCATTATTGTAAAGATGTGATGAGTCTCGTTGAGTTGTGGGACTTTTTTTGCTGTGTCTGTCACAGATTCCTACAATGGTGCTGATAGCCTTATCGCCTCTAAATGCTCTCATAACCCTCAAACCATCAATTCTGCATTTACTGTGCTTGTAAACTTCCAAGTCTGACGGTTCGTGCGCCAGGCGCGTTTGGGAACCACCATCCATCCACGGGACGCAGGAGGGAGGAGGAGGTAGGGAGGGGCAGGGAGCGGTGGTGGTGGTGGAGGGGTTGTTCAACTTGCCAGAGAGGATTAAGGATTAGTTTTACTGGCGGATTAGGTCTGCGTGTGGGGTGGCATGATGGGGTTAAACACGGATGGCGGCAGACGCACGACAGCCCAATCAGAGGCGGTGGCGACCAAGTGACACCGGGGAGGTGGTTGGGTTTATTTTTTTGTTGTTGAGGGAAATACAAAATAATAAAAAGCAATGGGGGGAGCGGGTGAGAGAGGGAGATCTCCAAGCAAGAAAGCAGCTGCTCTGGGCTCCAATGATTTTTTTTCTTCCTTGAAAGGTCCCCTAAATTAAATAAATAAATAAACAAATAAAAAACACACACATAATGACTCCACTTGCACCACAACATTGTAAACAAGTTAAGGCTCCATAGTTCAAAACAAAACCTGCATACTAAAAAAAAAAATAATAATAAATTGGAGACGACACCA
The DNA here is from genome assembly GCF_965226575.1 of Pagrus pagrus. Lineage (NCBI taxonomy): Eukaryota > Metazoa > Chordata > Actinopteri > Spariformes > Sparidae > Pagrus > Pagrus pagrus. The sequence continues at coordinate 18,476,298 of NC_140196.1, forward strand.
TTTTCCTGGCTGTGAGTCATTTGTGAGTCTTTATCTCTGCCTGTGTCTAAACCTAACGGGAGTCTGGAAACGCAGCATCTGGCATCATTAAACACTTGTTATGAGGACTGAGAAGGCTTTAAATGTTTTGTTGTTGGCGCTGCTTTAGAAAAGCTTTTGCTCGGGCTTTAAATGAGTGGACAGCCCCAGGTGCCGGAGAGCGTGCGCGAGAGGGAGAGAGCGTGCGTGTCCACTGACTTTCACACGACGGAGGCTGCACGGTGCTGTGTTGTCCTGCGGTGCCGGTGGTGGTGGCTGGATGAGAGCGGAGCCTGAGCATGCAGCTTGGATGCTGAAAGCCCGGTCTGTGCTGTGCCGCTACAGCGACGCGCTGCTTTCAGGCTTTTTGCCCGTTTAAAATCTGCATATTAAAGCGATGACCTTTGCGCGCTGAATGTGAAATTTCTACAACAATTCGGTCCAGATGCATTTTTATATATTGGGCCTTTGCAAAATAAACACATCTCTGGTGATTCATCCATCCATCCATCTTTCTATCCATCTGTAGACAGAGCAGCTCTGTGAGACGCGTCTCAGCTGCAAAATCACAAAAGCTGCATCTCTGCCTTCCATCCCCTCTCATCCAAAAAGCCACAACCCATTGGTTCACATCTCTGCCGGGACTCGAACCCGGAGCCTCTGGATTAGAAGTCCAGCGCGCTATTCCATTGCGCCACAGAGACTGTGACACAATTTTTCGATCAAAAGCGGGTTTATGCTCCCCCTCCCAGCCCTGTGCAGCATCCTCACCATCCCTCAGCATCAGGACCGCAGCCATGTGGACAGTAATTTTCCGACCGGTAGGGGGTGCTGCCGCCGCGTAATCATTAGTCCCTATATGCCTCATAGAGACGGGGAGAGCCCCCTGCTCTCCATCCCCCATTGCTTTCACGCAGGTTATCTCGTCAACACATCATAATGGTGATATTATCAGCACAAAACCATAAGATGGAACATCTTGCATTGTAAATGCATCAGTAACTATGAGGCGGTGTGCTTCCTCCTCGCAGGGAAAAGCTCCAGTGAACAGCCCATGTTTTTATTACCTCAGTTTGTTTTTTCCCCTCTAGAAATGGGAAATGTTTCCACAGGGTTTGGTGTTAGCTGACAATAAGCAAATCCAGTGTTAAATCCTGCAGAGTTTGAGCAATTTTCCTGTCAATCACAACAGAAAATTGCAGTGCCATGGCTCTCTGTCTTCATGGATTTAGAATTGATGTAGAGAATCGTCTACATGACAAATTCACCGCAATCAGCCAAAAACTCACAGAGAGCCATTTTGCAAGTGTTGTTTTTAGAGGACTGTTAAATATAGATGTATGTCTAGTAATGTGGCTGATGTGGCTCTGAGAAGAATACTACACCATCAAAAGCATTAACTCTTGAGCGTTATAAACACTGACAGTTATTGCACAGGCTGTTTGCTGTGTCCTTTATAAGCAATATGTTTGATCACGTGCGGCGCACAAATAAACTCCATCAACGGCTGCGAAAAGAAACGCGAGTAGACAAGCATTTCCCCTTCGAGCCACCGGTAACAAATTGATAAACCAATTTTGTTGGAGGTAACTAAACTAAGTGGCCACGTTGTTCCTCAGTGCAATGTCAACTGATCCAAACAGACATTTCCAAACCAGCTCATTCAGAAAACAGTATGGGTGCAGCCCCCTCCCCGCATCGTTTAGTTTATTTTCCCCTTGTGCGCTTGTTACTGTACCCTACATAAATGGAGTTGGATCTGACATTACATCGCAGCTTGCTTTTATTCACACTGCAGGACAAAAGCTGTTCAGGTGCAGCGTGTGGCTCCTGTGCGGCTCAGTGGGAGGTAAGGCCTGAGGCAGGCTGCTGGTGAGGAGTCTGTTCACACACACAGCTTCCACCACTGGGCTGCCTCGCTGCATTTCAGCCCTTCTCCTTCCTGATGTGAAAAATGCATCTGAGCAGCTGCGGCCTGGAGAAGCTAAAACATGAATGACAGCCTCCAGTAAACAGCCCGAGCTACAGACACAAACACACATTCCTGTGCGCAGAGATGACCACCGGCAATGTGCTTGTTTGGCTGGCAGGGACAGAGCGCTTTGGGCACAGCAAAGTGATTAATAAATTTGACGTCACGGCACAAGAAGACAAATTACATAAGGATAGAACATGTAGGACACGTCTAATTTTGGCTGCCTGGTTGTTGTTCACACTGAGAACAAGTGTGAAACAAACTGGGTCACATTTGCATGCACTTTGCACCCTTGCTGCATTTGATGACCCCCAAAGCTTTCAAGAGTATAATTAATTCCAAGGGACAAAACATCACAACACCTTTCTGCATACAGCATAATATAATCTTTTATTTAATATTTTGATGACACGGGGCCTGCAGTAGGCCTGAACAGAACATATACACAAAACTCCCACAGTGAATCAAGTCCACAATCCCTTCAACTCGCTCCTCTGCCGTCATTTCTGCTCATCTCTTCTCGTCTCTGCGCTCAGAGAGCAGCCAGAGCTATGGAGGTGATGATGGACAGACCAATAACTGTGTAGCCGGTGCGGTAGACCTCTGGGATTTTGAAGCCTTTGCCAATGTCCCACCACTGATTTAAATAATAATAAGAGAAAAGAGAGAGAAGAACATTTAGCATAAGAACAGCATAATGCCATCAGCTTATAAATACTGGGCTGGCAAATGAAATACATGTCGTAGGAAATCAGTAATAGGAGGAAACATGACAAAAATAGAAAACATTAACAGATTGCATCTCCTTTAAAAAGCTTAAGCTGATGAGTCCAGACACTACACCACACATAGTGATGGCTGAATCATCTCAAATATTCTTTTGCCTGGAGAAAAAAACATTTGCTAGGTGTATGAATGTAATTATAAAAGGCTTACCAAGTGGCGGATGCCATTATAGGTGTGGTACGATACGGGAAAGGTGATTCCGAACTTGGCCAGCCCAATGAGAAAGGGCCCGATGGACAGCGAGTGGATCAAGTCCAAGTAGTACGGGTAATGTCCTGGTAATACCAGCGCTGCCAGGGCAAAGGCGGAGATAGCTAGACACAGACAGAAGTAATGAGACCAGATACTGGATGAGGTGTGTGTCGCAAAAATGTCGCATTTCAGAGATAAGACATTAAGCGAGAAATTAGCATATGTCAAAGACCAACATGCTACTACCATTTATCTTTGCTCGATTGGTTTCCATGACTCAACAAACCTCCAGGCCTTCATTGGCCAGTCATTTTCCTGAATATCTAAGTTATGTAAAGGCTTTTTCCCCTGCTGATTGCATAAAATGAAGGCCAAACAATGGCCTCTTTATATAAAAAAAAGAAAAAGCTGCCTGTAACAATGCACTGCACTCAATGGTTATGTCTGAGCTCCCCTTTCTGTGCTATCTGGACCATTAAGAGGCCAAATGGAAGAGAAACTTGATGTTATTTCCATTTGGAAACACATAGCAGGAGTGAATCAAAGCTAATTCCATATAAAAAATTGTATTGGCAGTAGAAGCAAGATGCCTAAACACAACAATAAAAATTGTATATAACTCAATAAGGGTTTGTCTTATTACTCTCAGCAGGTGATATTTTTTTGTTAACCAGCCTTTTGCAGAAAGCTGATTTTAGATACCGTGATTAAACACAGGCGATGTTTTGGGACAAAGTAAGTGACTGTTTTCTAAACTAGCAGTTGAGGGCGCTGACCTCGATTGAACCCATTAACATACAAACAGAACTGGACCCAGCTTTCACAACAACATGCTACATCGAGGTCAACAATGACTAAAAGCTGTTAGCAGTCCAGTGCTAGACTTGATTTTCACATACAAAGGCTTCAATTGTATCGAACAACATTGGTTTCGTAATGCCAGTAAATGCTCTTAGCAGAAATCAATAGCGCTGGACTAAAATGCCCTGTAGAGATGTTCAGGGTCAATCAAACACTGACAGTGGCAGCAGAATAAGCGTTCTATACAATAATAAATAAGCACAAGAACAAAATGGATGCGTTACCTCCACTGAGCCCGACTCCAGTTCCTCTGTGTGTGACTGACATCATCATGGGTACGGACCATCTGAAACATGAAGCATTGAGTCGTCACTGAATTTGTCTAGCTGTCTCTTTCTTTTTTTATTAAAAATGTTTTGTTTCAAGTTAGGCTCAGGATGTCATAGGCAAATTGCATCAGTGTAACTAGAAAAGAAAGGAAAAAAAATACTCTGTTCTATTTTTCAACTGCAGGCAGCAATGCTAACTTAAAACTAGTTTAGGCTCAAGGGCAAAACTGCCGGTCATGGGAGGTATTTAAAATTTAACGCAATGAGATTTCAGATAAATAAATGATCAGTAATGTGGATGTCACGTCTAAGTGGGTACAGGCAGTGATAGAAGAAGTAGAACAGTCTGATAAGATATATGTTCTGAAATCACAGCAAAAGTATGATGTGATCCAGGAGGGAAAAAAACAAGCTAGGAGGAAACCAAGTGTGGATTTAAAAGGCATACTGAATACAAATGTTCTCTCTACTACAGGTTTTAGAATTCTACTTGACACGCCATCACTGCACTAAATGCATCCAAAGACAATTGAATCTCTGGAAATGGTGACTTGTTCTGCTGTTTTATAAGCATAAAAAATAAAGACTGTATGATCTAAACATTGCCTCGACATTAATATTGCTCTGCGGTGGAGTTTCAGCATCTTTGAAAATGTTGTGCTGAAAATTGTAAAACGTAAATGGAATGTACATTTAAGACAACAGACTCATCTCCATTCTATACGTGAAATTATCATGTGAACGAAACACAGCATGTGTGATACTGTACATACTTGTAAATGGTGAGATGGGGAGACATGGGTCTGTTTAGTTTGGCATTTTTGGACCAAAACTTGTTCATCTCGTCCTTAGCTGTGGTTCCCATTGGAGCGGCACTGTAGTGGAGAGAGAAACATTACTTAGTATGTGTATGTGAACCAAAGTGCTCTTTCATTCTCTCTCTCTCACACACACACACACACACAACTCACTGTCTGTAGAGGACATTGTAGTGTGGTCGGGACACACAGCCACCCTGGCGGGCCAACGTCCTGAAGACAAAAATTAAGAGTAAGAATTACTTTTTTGGTGTGTGGTCAAATAAAGGAGAAGGACAACAAACATACAAGTTTTGTTTTGGATAATTTTTAACACTAGGATTGTTCTAATATCTTTCAGTGCTCACAACTACCAATGAGTCATGTTATATACTCTAAGTAATGGCAAATAATGCTGTTTACACCAACACAGCAAAGAAAATGCTACGTAATATTTCTGTCAGCATGATTTCTATAACACCCATTAAACTTATTGTTCTTGTGCTGCCCTACACAGGTATTTTTCACTTATTCGAGGAAAGTCTTCCGTAGGTTAAAAACATCGAGCTGTTCTGATTCAACTGATAAAGAATAAAATAAACAGATAAGGGAGGTAGCACCGCCAGCACCTAACTTCCAGGGACAGTGATTAACATTAGCTTGATTAGCCTGAGTGGCGCTGAGCTGACCTTCAAAGGCCATCTCAGGTCAAAGAAGTGAACAAAGTTCGACGAATACTGGACTTTATCTTGTTAGAGGCATGACTGATACGCTACGTGAACTGCCAGTTAGCTTCAAGCTAAATCAGAGAGACAAGGAAGCCTTGCTCAACTCCGGTAATTTATATCATCAGCTCTTGAAACGATGAAGGCAGCAAATTAAAGCTCTCGAGTCCGTTATTAATAATACTCAGAGCCAAAGTTCCCTCTCTGCTAGCTTTGACACACCGGGGAAATACTAGCGTTAGCCAGCTAGCTAACGTCAGCTAGCCCGGTGTCGCACCATATGTAGGATAAATAAGGATAATAAACGATGATGAAAGGTTACACTCGGGCGGATTGTCCTCAGCTGTAACGCTATTATGATGTAAATCCGTCAATGTGACATGATAACCCCGAGAAAAGACACATAAAGCGTTCTCCGAGCTCAAGTAATATGTAGCACATATGTACTGACCTTAGAAGCAGCGCCATGTTTGACGAGCACTGAGCGGAAGTGACGTAACCGGATGTTGTTGTTCTGCCTTGTTATTAAAACCTTGAGGGCTTGTTTGGAGAAGGTCAGGCTCGGTTGAAGTGAGGTGAAGACGTCTGTGAAGGTTGTGAGCTCACAATATATGAAGAAGAATATTTTCTAATACATTTTATTATAATTTTTATAATCATAAATCAAAATGTGTTTGGTCAAACCTCACCCCCAGGCTTTCAAGAAGGAAACTGAGCAATATAAAAAGGCAATAACCTCATCATTTTATTGTTTTTAAAGTTAATTTTATGTTTACACTGACCCCTGGCATGTTTCACTGTATTATTTATCTCTTTTATTTTCTTCTTTATTTTCTCATTGTTATTGTTAATATATTACTTTTTTAATTTATTTATTTATTTCACTATTTAATTGTTTGCTTGTATACTTGGTTATATTTCTCTTTAACTGTAATTTTCTGCTTCTATTTTTATCATCATTCTACTTTCTAAGAGAAGTTAGATGAAGTTGGGAAAAGAATATTGAGCTCTCACATCATATTACACATCACCAAATATTCTCATACCGGTGAGCCAAATAAGAAATGTGTCTTTTGCCTCTCCCCTTTCCAGCTCCAATAGATGTCAATAAATAGGCTGAATAAATAAGTATCTTACAAAAAAATGCAGATTGGCAATGTTTCAAAGGAATACTTGTCTGCTTAAATAAAAAGTAAAACTGCAATAGTAGAAGTTCTTTAAAGCTGAAACGATTAGTTGATCAGTAAACATAACTATTTCAATACTTATTAATTTAGGTAATTCTATATATTAACATTTCTTAATAATGAAAACAATTGGTAGCTGAAGTCTTAGTGAAGTTTGATCAAAACTGTTGACCCAAAACAACCTTACAATATTTTCCACAATGTTTATTGTCCTTTTCTTATGTTACAACATCCCCTCAAAGAAACATACAGTTACAAGACAATAGTATACACACCGACAGCCACAACTCTTTTCAAGTAAAACCTACATTTCCATCATTCATGATATTCATGTATGTTTCCCAGAGCTGAACAAAGTCTTTCTGCTTGCTCTGTAAAATACTCTTTCCAAACCGATACAGTCAGAAAGCTCCTTCATCCACATCCTCTAGCATCCAGACTCTTCTTCCAACACAGTGCAATAAATCTCCTGCTTTGACAAAGTCCAAAGTCAAGAAGTGCAGTCTGTTAAGGGACGTTGGTATTAAACATCTTTGACAAACATTTTATAACTTCCTTCCAGAGGATTTGGATGTAGCTGTTGGTGTATGTGTAGCTTTTCAGCTGCAAATATTTGAAGAACAACCCCATAAAAGGATGCAACACCAAATGATGCAGTAGAGGATGAGAAGCAGAGAAGATAAGAGAAAAATCACAAGAAAATCCAGATGAGGAAATAAAACTCAACCCAACTCAAAGATGGAGCCACGATTTTTATAATCCAGTGCACCCAGTAAAACGATCAATGTTGACATTGAGATGGGAAAACATGTAGCAGTTCTCAAATTAACTACTGGAAAAATAAATCCAAATAACATTCATGTAAAAGTATTGAAAAGAGCCATGCACACAATTAAACATCTATAGTACATACACACACATGCAGGCAGCAACCATGTGTAAGGTTAATGATGCACAGAAGCAGCCCTGGACTGGTTCCCAATGGCCTGTTCCTGTATAAATGTTGCATAAAGTATGAGAAGAGACCATGTCGGACTGAAAGTAGACAAGGTTTAGGTTAGTTATATCAGAATTCAAACCTGTTCTAACTTGTTTTTTACATCGTCTTTGACTTAATATTTAACGATTTCTAGACAAATAGCTTCCACAAAGATCTGGTTCCAAAGCTGAGAAACTCTGGAGGACACACTTTGCCGCCTGTCGAGTATTTCTTGACTATTTTGACAGTGAGGTAACGAGTGTCCAGTGAATAGTGGACATGAGGACATACATAATGGATGATGAGTTCAGGAAAATTCGAGTGTAGGCAGAGCCTGATTGGCACTGGGTTTTTTGAGGAAGAGACCAATATTGATAGTTTAGAGTTTAAATCTCATAATATATGGAATTATATTTAATTTAACATAAATTCACATGAAGATTTGTGGCCAACGTATGTATTGAGCAAGACATTTAATATTTAATGAAAAACTGTCAGTGCTCTTCAGTGAAGAAACCATGTATTGGCAACATGGTTTTGAAATCACCTCATCATGTGTTTTGCAATTTTTCCCTGCAATTACTTTATACTGTACTCATCAGTTGGTATATATGCTGCTACTGATATATACTGATTTATACACATGTACATTCACATCTTTTGTATGTGCATCAGCCCAGTCCCCAGGATATAATGTTAGCAGTTAATGGTTCTGCAAACCACAGATACATACAGATCGACATCATATTCACAATTACATGCTTCTTAGCTGACTCTCACACCAGGAGATGGAGGGGATGGTGGTGGCGTTATTACAGCCAACAAGGCTGCCAAATGGCCAACTGCAGTTTGAGTCACTCCAGTGGTTATTTTTATGGACACCTGGGTATATTTCTATCTGTTTTTGTGCGTCAAATGCGAGTGTTATTTTTAAGGAGACCTGCAGACATTTCCAGCTGTTTTTAATGGTGACCAAAACATACTATTTCTCATGGGAAGTCAGACCATCTCCATCCATTATCCTAGTGACCAAAAACAGGTATTTTCAGCCAAACCATGATGTTTTCCTAACCCTAACAAGTGGTTTCTGTGCGTTAACCTCAGCGGAGCATAAGCACAGCATTGTAACAAGAGAGAAATAGAAAATTCAATCTAAACAGACGTAATCTTGCAAGAAATGTTCCGTTTGAACTCATCTGTGGTTTTGCAGAAACGTATTTTACTAACATTTATTCTGGCGATCGGGTTGAGTTTGATACATTCAATTATAGTAAGCTGTGCATCACTGTAGTCAATGTACGTTCTTGACAATATCATTTACTTTGTCTTAATGGCATTCAGAATCAGTTTAAGACCTGCTAAAAGTCATTGGGTTGAGTTAAAACAAATTTCCTCTCAGAATGTTAGCTAACTGGCATATGTGCTTATGCATTTTTAAATATCTTAGAATGGCAGGAGATATTAATGTTGCCTCCATGTGGCATTACAATCATTGGTGTATGTGGTGCCCTACATACTAAATTTGACAGGGTAAGGTCTAATCATCAGTTCACTCAAAAGGATTATTGTGCAATAACACCGATAAGGAATACGGACCACAAGAACAATAAAAAAACAATTCAAACATGGCTGGGAATATGTTGGAATATATTTTATATGGCACATTTCACATGATAAATGACATTTGGTATTCCTCTACAGCCACACAGGCCAAGCTACATCACTTTGGTAACAGTTTATGTAAGGCACATAGGTATGCATTACCATTGTTCTTCTGGAAATGCTTTCTGAGAAAACAAAGAGGAAAAAGCTCAAAACACAATCAAAAGCCTATTTTCAGCAGTATTTTTATGATAATCAGATTTGTGAACTGATCCATGCAATATTACAGCTGACAGACAAACACACACCCTCAGTTCCACCCTCGCAGGCGCACACAAACACACACATCCGCACCCACACACACTCAGAGACGCACAATTCAAAACTGACATTTTCTGAATGTTAATAATATGTCTCCAGCTCCACCCAACCTGGAAGAGAGACAGAGGGAGAAAGGGGGAGAGTGTCAGAGACCAAAATGACAGGCGAGCACTTTTCATAATATCCCTTTTGTATCACTCTATTTGTATTCATCTCATCGCCTTTGTCTCTGTACATTTCCAAATGAATCCCCTTATAACTCTAAGACTCTGATCAGCAGCCCGTGACACACAGATTAACAGAAATGATTAACTGTCACGATAAATTGTATTTGTCTCCCCGTGTCTTGCCCCTCTCAGCTGAAACGCTGTAGCTGTGAAGAGATTTTGAGCTATTGTAGTGTGTCTGTATCGTGTGTGATCTTTGGGGCATATCTCCAGAGTCTTCATCAGCCTGTTTTAATTTCCTTTCTCATCATTCGCTACCTTTGCACTTGGTGTTGGGCAGGTATAACCCTTCCTGGTACATGGTTTACATATGTTCACAGAGTCTGTATAGACTGCTGCCTTTATGTTGCACATTTCTTTTGCTGCACGCCGATAAACATTTTTTGCTTCAGGCCGAAGATAACTCACTAAATATTTTTGCAGTAATACATGATCATATTTTTTCACTGCTTCCATAAACAAATCAGAAGTGGCTCATGTTTCCCCCCCTGTCTGTTTGGTAACAAGAACATATCTAAAGGTGCAATATGTAAGAATTTTAGTTTGAAACATTAAGAAATTCACAAAACTTATCAAAAGAATGTAAATGAATAAGAGTTTGACATTATGTCAAAGCCGTCTATGTAATATACTGCAAAGATATCCATCAAAATTAACATGCTAACCAGCTAGCCTCAGTCCATCCTGTCCAAATGTAAGGAATCTGACCATTTATGATCTTTTCACCGCTTCCTGATTGATCAGCAACTGAAAAGACAATGGTGAGTTAAGCTCTGAAGGGACAGTTTTTCAAGGTCGAACAGCATATTTGGTAACCCGTTATCTTCCCTTTGACAACAGCTAGCGTTAGCATTTAAGTGCTTCCTAGTTAGCATTTCCGCGATAGTGTTACACAGTATAGCAGGAAAGAGACAAATTCATTCTTAAATAACAACGCACATCTTGGACACATTTATTTAAGCCTGTAAGTGAAACACACTGGATCTAATCCAATTCGCACATTAGCTCGGAAGTGGTTAAGTGCTAAGGTTAGCTAATGGGTTATCAACTAAGGTGTTTTATCCTGAAATATGGCACAAAGTCCCTCCAGATTTTCACTTTCATCATCTTTTCATTTGCTGATCAATCTGGAAGCTGTGAAATGGAAAACGAATTGTTAAACTCTCTACATTTATAGCACAGCAGCATTACATTATCTCATTCTACCTTCCCACCCTGAGTATGACATCAGAAGGAAATGGCCACGGCGTGAATACGGTTTATAGTATCTCAGGCCTTGTACAGTTCCAGATGAGCGATGTGTGCAAGTGGTGCTACGCTCCACAAGCTCTCTTAGCGTTTTAAGTCTAATCAATAAACAAATGAAACTAAAAAAAATGTCCAGAAAATAAACTCATATACCTGTTTGTCTTTTTAAACAGAAATATACAAGTTTCTCTCTTTAACAGAATGAAGACGAGCTCAGTTGCCTTTTTAAGTCATCGTAAAACACACTATCCTCAAACCCGACAAAGACAAGGCCATTTCTTACATATTGCACCTTCAATAACATTGATTGAAATCTATTGCAGATGCAGCCCTTGGCTCCAGAATCAGATCAGATTAGACTTCAGTGGTGATGTGGATGTCAAATTGTCACTATTTTATGCTCCATTTATCAAATGGAAACCTGTGCAAACTGCCAGACAGCAGTGCATTTACATGCTACTTTGTCAGAAGTCAAACCTGGAAGACAAACAGTAATCAGTCAAGTGTTACGGAGGCTGCAGCGTTGAAAGGTGGAGAATGGTTCTGCATTAAGTGGCTTGCTGGGTGCCTGATTGTCTTCAGCTGCATTGTTTAGGGTTAGGCCTGAAGTCTCCTTTGTGGTTAAAGCTAGGGTTAATAATAACCTTTAAATGAAAATGATTACAGTTTTGGCTTTATAACACATGTAAAAATGACAAGGACGCATCATGTTCTTTATCCCAAAAACAACATGACAGCTGACACCTGTGTTGAAAACCTCTGTTTTTAAAGCCACGTTTTCAAAAATCATACAAACTCAACCTTACATCGTTCGTCATCAGTAATCATCTGTAATTGCTCGCAACATTGTTTTGTAAAATTGCTACCTGTAGTTTCCTTTCTGATCTCAGTTCAAAACAGTTCAAAGTTGTTTTTATGTAATCAGGGGTTTTTTTGGTGCTTGTTTGGAATTACATATAACTCGATCTTCTCCTGCTTGTCACCATCTGTCAAATGCTTGCTGGGAACTTTCAGGTCACATCAGCAGAGCAGAGCTGTGGTGACTTTGTCAATCAGCGTGTCCTTAAAGGAGTAGACAGTCTACTCTTCTAGGATGTATATATTTTTTTTTACAAGGACAGCAGGAAGGCTGAGGGAGGTACAGAGGACAGGGGAGAAAAAAGTCTTGATGGAGAATGGCACATGTGGCTCCTGAGATAGGGGTGTCAATCACTATACCATCACTTGCCAACTTTTTTTACTTTCAGCTTATTAACAAGACAAAGAAGGTTGAAACCTTTTAATCTTGGTTTCTCTTAATAACTGCTTACCTCCAGGGCTCCTCCTCAGAATGAATTTACGGACCTCATCATAAATGAAGATGAGAAGACTGTATGGGAAGGCACAGAACCACCACAGGGTCCTAAGAGGAAGAGAAAAGGAGTAGAACAGGGCAGGGGGGATGGAGAGCGTAGCTGTGAGTCACAGGCAAAGTGCAAATTGTTAAATTCATTGCAGCCATTTTTGAATATTAAGGATAACAACGTGGTGTTTAAGAAGATCACAGACTTCATTTAAAGTCGAGAGTGACAGGCTAATGGCAGCCTATTAGGTCTTTAAGAGGTTATTTTTCGGTTCGGTGGAGATATGCATATGCAGAGCGTACTTCAGGGGGTACATGCGCAAGGCAACGTCCATTCCAGGGCAGTAGGAGAGGAAGGCAGCCAGAGCGGTCTCAACAAACAGACCGAAGATCAGGATTCGGTTCCTGTTGAACAGAGAACAAGAGAAAGGAAAGCGTTTAGACAATTAAGGTTTAACTTAATTAGAAACACTCAGATGACAAGAAAGGCATCTTTAAAAATGTTGCAGTCTTTAAGGTGGACCTGCCTACTCTCTTTCTTCTCTCGCTAACTTACTTCATGCCCTGCTGAAAGAGGGAGTTCCTCCTGGTCTTGCAGATGATAAGATCGGCCCACTGGACGACCACAATGCTGGCAAAGAAGCTGGTGTGGCAGGTGAATTCAATGATCTTCCTCTGCTCGTAGGTCTGCCAGGTTGAAACACACATTACATTTATTAGAGTGTCCCATGCATATGGGAGTATTTTTTAAAGGGTGTGCTGGTTTGTCTTTGTCCCGCGCTCCTTACCCACTGCTGCCCATAGCTGTCTTCCAGGTCGTTGAGTTCTCGGTCGTCCCAGTCGATGCGGATGCCCACCAGGAACCATGGGGGGAAGCCGTTCTCAGCCAAAATCACAAAGTAGGTGAAGAAACCACCAAGAGCCTGAATCATCCCTGGAGACAAAAAAAAATCAAATTATACTCACTCACAGATACCAGCCATCTAAATATGCCTGATTTTTTTTCGTTAAGATCCATGGATTATTCCCTGAGCAACTAAGGAAAATGCTGAAAAATGTCTCGCAATGTTAAAGAAAGTAAGAAAAAAAGTCATGGATCTGCCCCTTTATCCAGATCCGCACCACAAGTTAATGGATGGGGTTTATTCTGGGCCAAGACCCATCCTCCATCCAAGTTTGGTGGAAATCTGCTCTGTCGTTTTTGTGCAATCCTGCTGACAAACCAACCAACCACGGGTGTAAATATAATGTCATTGGTGGAGGTAATTAATGTAAGTCTCTAATTAAAATGTTGGTGACTATAAAGGAGTTACATCTGACTAGAATATAACATTCGTTCTGTTGCTTTTAGCCCTGCAGGAATGATTTCTTAGGGCATATTCCTGGCCCAAAGGACGCCAACACTCCCCGGGTTCTCCAAGCTCCCAGTCAGTACTGCTAGCTGCACGGCTAACTGAGCGATATGCTGCCCTCTTGTTTTGATTTCGACAGATGGTCAATATTTACATATTGTACTGAGGTATCTGTGCAACAACACAACGGTGACATGTTGCTCCTGTTTTGGGGGGCTTAAGGAAGGCAGCTGATGTTGAGAAGATCTGTGAGAAGACACAGAGTCGTTAACCAGCTCTGTTTGTGCGCAAAAGGTTAGCTGAAGGGTAAGGTACTAAACCAGAGTTAATTCTTATTCCAGATGTGTGGAGCTGGCTCAGCGTAAACATGTCCATACAGAGAGACACAGTCAGGTCAGCTTTAGGTTGTAAGGTCAAGAAGGGACATCAGCAGAGTTATGTAACTTATAGAAGATGAGACAGTCCAAAGGGCCCGGAGGCAGATCAACTCCTCTTTCGCCTATTGGATAGATGGACCCTTAATAAATCAAAGTGACCAATTAGAAGAAGTAGGTAGGTGCAGGCGAAAGGGATCTAAAAAGGCCCGCGCGTACAGAGAAAGTTAGGTGGGTACTTGTAGATTTCCTAGGTTGGAGAGGATTTCTGGTAGAGCAGAGGGCAAAGCTTTAGGCAGAACTTTGTCAGATATTGGGAACACCTGGTGTGGCCACACTGGTTCGGACACAGGCTTGAAATCTGTTTCAATAAAGATTGCTCTACCCATCTCACCCAGCCTCGCCTCCACAGATTCTTTTCTCATCAAACTACACGCCGACACCTTCGATGGAGACAGCCCAGAAACAACAGCACCTTTAATTAAGCTTTTGTTGCTTTATTGAGATTAATAAAGACTTTATTATAAATGTATTGGACGTTAACTATCCACTTAATAACAGCTAGTTATGCTTTTCGCAGCTACCAGATCTAAAGAGAGAACAATGCTTTGTTAGGGTCAAAGGATACTTTGTTATGCACCAAAGCGAGAACACAGACTTATTAAGATTAATAAAGTCTTCATTATGCACTTAACCGTTCTTGTCTTGTTAATGTTAATAAGCGTCTTATAAGGACTTAGAAGAGCCTTATAACCTGTTTACTAACGACTATTACAAGAACCTAAATATAAAGTGTTGCCGAGCGGGGTGTAAATTGTGTGCAGTTGGATGAAATTTAAACTTATCTGTTGTATTACAGCGCAGTGTAGCAATAGGTCCAATGTTTTTATAGAATAATTAGGAAAATAGCAGGAGTTATATAGATAATGGGTGTCTTTAGGTTAAATCTTTTTTGACAAACAACAGCACTTACCAATGGCCCAGTATTCACTTACTTACAAGAAGTATACCAAAATATGACAAATAAATTGAGTTGCATTC
Organism: Pagrus pagrus; assembly: GCF_965226575.1. Taxonomy (NCBI): domain Eukaryota; kingdom Metazoa; phylum Chordata; class Actinopteri; order Spariformes; family Sparidae; genus Pagrus; species Pagrus pagrus. The sequence continues at coordinate 18,491,594 of NC_140196.1, forward strand.
AGCCTCAGTACACCTGGTGTTTTTCTCTTAATACTGACTCAAAAACGGGACCGGTGATTATATCTCCCCCCCTCTGTCCACTACAATAACAAAGCAATTTTGTAAGTAAATGGCTCCAGACAGCTGAGGACTCTTCTAATAGCCGATGGTGAGTTTTAATTCCACGTTGGAAAATTTGTTTTGTCAGAGTGGGCGTAACGTTGTTCATCATGATGGACATCTTACTTTAGAGCTTAAATCTTCACATATACCAAACTGCCTTATGCTTATCAATCATCTGAGTACTGTGCTGATAAATTAAAACCTTGCACCAGGTCAGTGTGTCTGTTGATTGCTGTCAACATCATTTTCTCGGTGGTAAGAAAATTGGTTTCATCTGTTTTCCGAATGCCGTTGTTGTTACTTCTCACTGGTGTTTTATTTATGATGTTGACATTTTTACTCTATTGTTGCAGTCATTGTTTGTCACTCTTGATCAGATCATCAGTGAAATGTTCAGTGTGCATGTTTCGGGACTTCAAGCTGGAATGCCAGAACGGTGGTTCATAATCTGATTTGACGTGACCTGCAAAACTTTTGGTCCACTGGTGCTCATCTTGGAAGAATTGTGGGAGTCGATGTGAGTCGCCGGCTGTTTTGAGCTTGTTCAGCTTTAAATTGTCATCCAATGAAGCCCTGTCATATTTTGACCTATTTAGCAGCCTATGAAATTGGGCCAGCCTTTGATTTTCACTATTCCCAAACCATAACACCAGAGATAAAAAGCATGCATTCAAGTGAGGTTCCAACCAGTGAAACATGACCAAGATTAAGTAGAAAATAGTTGCACTCTGCACTCGCAATTTGCTGTAAATGTCACGACAATTAGAAGAATATTAGGGGACTCCTTCCTGACTATCTCCTCACCTCTGGACCTATTTTCCTTGACTGTGCGTACCTAAACATTTACAAAGGCAATAAGAAATGCCAGAATTTCTGATAAATGTCAATATTTAATGTTTTTATGCCTGTGATGTTTATTAGAACCATAACTTCTCTACAGGAGGCCTGTCACAGTGATTCAGGTTTAAGAGCCGTGCTCCAAAGAGGTTGTGAGCCACGAGACCACAAACCTATCTGTCCGTAGGCCATGCTGATGAGGCGTTCATTGACCAGCTTGTCTGTTTTGGGGTTCCTTGGTTGGCGTTTCATGATGTCACTCTCAGCAGCCTCATAAGCCAATGAGATGGCTGGAACCTGGAGGGAATGGGAGGATAGCACAGAATTGGCTCACTTTATTCACTCTGTAAAACAAATGTTCAGGAATTCGTCATTGTGGCAACAGTACAAAGACACGATGAAAGTGTCAGACACGGGGTACCCTAGACATATCACTATTCATGTGATTCAGCATTCAATCAAGGCGTGGAAGGAGAAAAGACAGAAAAGGGGCAAGGAGAGGGAAAAAAGAGGCAGTGACAGTGATAGAAAGAGAGGCGGGGAGAGCAGACATGAGGAGAGAGACCGATTTTCAAGAGTCTCATAAAATAGGAAGGTGGAGAGGTCCCTGTAATAAAGATCTTATATTGGCTGGTTTTTACCAGGTAAGCAACAGAGCAATATGTGTGACTTAGGGCAGGATATCTCTGCGACTTAGGTGGGATTTGAAGTGGGGACTTAGCACTGTGTGAAACTGAACACGAGCTCTGCGGTCGACAAATCCAGTTTGTTTTGGTGTTACACTCCCCTGACCCACGGTGGTTGATAGACAAGGAGAGGGAAGAAGGATGTGACTATGTCTGCCATTGATTTTTTTATTTCTTTTTTTACATCTCTCAAAGTCTCTCTTTTGTGTGTGTGTGTGTGTATGATTGTGTGCAACTTCCAGATTTCAGTCTTGAAGCATCCTTAAGTGTGCCACATCTCGCTTTGATAAACATCTTCTGCAGCCATCCTTTTCCACATGGCAGTGCTGGCTAAAAATAATCATAGCAGACTCCAAGTGCTGCTTGTCACTGCTAAATCTCAGCAGAGCCCTCAAGCCTGTTGCCTGGAGTTGAACTAAGCTGTTAACAAGCTGTTAACAACCTCACCAGCAGACATGGGAAATTTGTCGTTCTACACTTGCACTGTACTATAAACAATTTTCAGGTACGTTACTGAACAGTTAATATTTTCATTTTGGTGTCCCACTCTTCAAAGCAGACATCCAGCTGCTCACTCCACCAGCGGTTATTAAACACACACAGACGTGTTACTTTGAAGAGAAGGGTTTTTATATGCAAAGCAGGTGCGCAAATTAGATGCTTTTAAACTTCAATCATCACATCTTTAAAGAAAAATCCAGCCAATAAAGAATGCACCATCGCTGTGATCTAGACAGTTAAATAAATATTTGTCAACATGAACAAATCTGTCCTGCTGCTAGAAAACCAAAGAAGTTCATCTTTGATGTCAGTGTAATAAGTGGAACTGCTTTATTATCAGTGCTAGCAAGCTGCTCCTCTTTATCTTTAACCTGTGGAGACTTAAAATGCGTCTTGGCAGCCGAACATAGAGCGCACACCTCATTTCTTGTAACATGTTTGCTTTTGTCTCACTGGGATGTATAAGAACCGGTTTCAGCTGCATGCTACTGTCTGGTGGCTGAGAGCAGGAAAAATTAAAGTTAAAGTAATGAACACAAGTGAACACGTCCTTTTGAATATATTCATCCTGTGCTTCTTTTCTTTCGCAATGATGGATTACGCCCCTCAGGCAAGCAGCGTGCCAGCAACTCTTTTTGTTGCTGCTGGAAACACAATGGAGAGACTGGCATCTGGAAATGGCAGAGCTGTGAAATGTAAATCTGTATGTGAGCGTCACCCGGTCTTTGTTCTGCTTGAACAAATGGACGTCGGCAGTGAGCCAAAAGCGAAATTCTCCCACCGACGGAAAGAACAAATTAAACCAGACGTTTTGTTCTCTTTTACCTCCAGGCACTCATATTTGACACCAGTAATAACGCTGGTTTCCTTCATGTCACCTTTAGCTTGCCTGTAGCTATGCAACATGCTAAAAATTAGAATCCCTTCGTTAGGGAGAATCCGTTAAACTTGTGCTTTGCTGCCAACCCCCTGTGAAACTGTAAAATGAATCAGTGAGGATGAAAGTTGCAGAATAAACTGTCATTTTCAAACTACAAACACTGGAAAACCAGCATCCGATGTGTTCAACAGCTAGTACATCACCCACCTAAAACACAATGCAGCCTCGGCAGGAGTCTATACATCTATTAAGTGCTCGTTTCTCAGAAGCTTAGTCAAAACTATTGACTCAGACAATGAGATAATGAGAGAGACTATGTTGGCGTATCTACAAAGGGCTTGATGGACTGAACAAAGAGAGCTCACTTTCCCAACTACTCACCATGTCAGTGCCCAGGTCGATGCAGAGGATGGTGACAGTCCCCAGCGGAAGAGGAACACTGGCGATGATGAAGAGGAGGAAGGGTGAGATCTCAGGGATGTTACTGGTCAGCGTGTACGCAATGGACTTCTTCAAGTTGTCAAAGATGAGACGACCTGCAGCGATCAGAAACACACGAGAGAAGACGGTTCTTTGTAGACGTGCAAGATTTGTGTGTATAGACATATTATTCCTATACTATAACGATAACAACGTGAGCATCCATACTGGTCAAAGATAACGTTAGAGGAGTTTTATTCATACTTTCTTATGAGATAACATCAACTAACCTGGCGATCATCAAAGAGGACATCAATAAAGAAGAAACACTGGACTATAGACTTATGGGTGAGTAGATGACTGAATTTTCATTTTTGTGCTAACCTTTAAAGTAAAACAACCCTTGAACATTTTCCTTTTGAAGATGTTAATAGGGTTTTTTGACATGTGTAAAATATGTCCAAAAAATAAAAAGCAAGCCCTGCTGTGTGCCGTCTTTAAACTTGGTCTTTATTGTCCTGGATTTGACGACCTGATGTTTGTGACTGAAGTCCGACTCCAGTCCAAGTCACTGGTCCCAACTCTACAGCTCTTTTGAAAGCTGTGTGAAATCAGACTCAATAATACACATATCACATTTCAGACACATTCAAATGTTCAGGTATTTATTTAAAAATATTCAGTCTCTTTTGCCACATTACAGAGGAGCTTGCTGGCAAAGTTTTTAAATCTCCTGTTTCTCTGACTCACTTTATGTCCTTTCTCTGTCTTTCTCTCTCCGTCACTTCCTCCTTTTATTCTTTCAGTCTGTCACCCTGTCTCTCCTTCTGTCATTCCCCCCACACTCACCCTCTTCTACTCCGGTGACGATGGAGGCGAAGTTGTCGTCCAGAAGGATCATGTCAGCTGCCTGCTTGGACACATCAGAGCCAGCGATCCCCATGGCAACGCCGATGTCAGCTTTCTTCAGCGCTGGAGAATCGTTCACACCGTCGCCCGTCACCGCCACGATCGCCCCCTGCACCCGCAAGGACCGGAGAACAAAAAGTGTCAAGAAGAGAAAGATAAGTACCATGATTTAAGCTTTTCTCTCTCCACTTCTCTCGCTTTCCCCCTCCCCTTCTGTCTTAATAATGTCTTTTCAAAGCAGCTCTGGGGAGATTAAATGAAAAATGGAATTGAGTTGCAATCATTCAGTCACACGGAGTGAAAGCGAGTGAGTCAGGGTGAATTGTAGCATGACCTCAATATATGGGGATGTGTGCAAGTGGATACACACACCTATATTTGAAATTTCACATATAATAGCTGAGCACATACATATAGGCATATACGCAAGGACTAATATATGCGTTTAATAGACAGTTGATCCCATACTTTACAGACGGAAACAAATGGACCACGACGCATGCACACATACACACGAACGCACACGCATACGCACAAAAGCCTGTATTCATCCATTCAACCACCTGCACTTACAAATGGCAGTCACACAGTCACACAAACAGTTACACACACGTAGTAAACTGTATTCAGCCTTAAATGGCAAGGACACACACACACGCACACACACATGCACACACACACACACCTGTATTCAACCGTACTTCTACACTTAGACATAAACAGACACATTCAAGCATTCATCCACACTTTATCACAAACACACTCATGCCTACATTTAACCTTATACACACATCGTTATTCAAGTGTGCACTCTCAAAAATGCCACAAAACACACATTCACACACTCTCACACACACACACACTCCCATCCATTGACCTGTCTCTGGCAGCCTTCCACTATGATGAGCTTCTGCTGTGGAGAGGTGCGAGCGAACACTATCTCAGTGTGGTTCCTCAGCAGGTCGTCCAGGTACTCGGCACTCATGTCCTTCAGGTCCGAGCCGTGCACCACACATGCCTTGGCATCCCTGGGAAACACATACATAAACACACACACACACGTATACACACAAACACAGTGAGGAGTCGGTGATACTGGAGGCAATTATGCAAAGGGGAGCATTGACATTTTCTTGCTTTCTCCTCAAGTTTGTCTTTCTGTCTCTTTCTCAGACAAAAACAAGCACTCTCCACAGGCAGAAAACATACACTTTTTATGCTTTCTGTCTTAAAGGAGCAGTTTGACATTTGGGGAAAAATGCTTGTTTGCAGAGTTGGAAGAGAAGATCAATACCACTCGCGTATCTCTCGCTGTTCAAAATAAAACTGGAGCCTGCTTAGCTTAGCATAAAGATGAGAAATGAGTTAAACAGCCTGCCTGGCACACCAAAGGTAACAACATTCACCTCTCAGACCCTCTAAAGCTTTAATTAAAGGCATAATATGCAGGATCTGTCAGTTGCTGTTTGTAAACACACCATTCAAATTTTGAGCAGAGGGAGCAGAGGGAGCAGTGTGAGCCAGAACCAAGCAGTGAAAGCACAAATAAACACGACCACACCTCCACACAACCCTAAAGATTTCGTATAAATTCTGCCAAAGAGCAGTTCGCCTCTGTACTCTGTGTGTGTGCCTGTATCTCTGCCTCGGCCTCAGTCAAACAGACTCTCAGACCTGCCGCTCATGACACAGGTAGAGCAGAAGAGTGAGATGGAGACAGTGACGTAACCTGGTTGCTACATTTTTAGAAGAATTTTTATTATATTTGAACTTTTACTAGCTGGGGGCTACATACCAGCAAATTACTAAATAATATAATACAGGCAGAGGGAAATATTGTGAATTAACTGTTTTTTATCAAGTTTTTCTGTCAAGGTGAAGGTTAACGTTATGTCAATGATGTATTCTGTTGTAGAGATCTACTGAAGTTAGCATGCTAACAATCGAGCCCTAGGCCTAAAAACCTCTTTCTCCCAGCAGTCCAAAGCTTCTGTGCTAGCGTTGTAAACACATCCCCAGTTGTCTGGCTAGCTGCACGGCTAACTGAGATAACAGGGTAACAGTAGCTACAATCATGGATGCAACAGAATACAGTTAGCAGCCGTTAGCAGTTACTCTGGATACATGCTCCCTGTTGCTTTGAGTATTAATTAAACAGGTGGCCAATATTTACATATTGCACCTTTAAACAAATGAGATGTAACATGTTCATTTCTGAACTTTAGAGGATTTTGTAGGCAGATTGTGTTCCCTCCAGATAGAGCAAGGCTAGCTGTTACTGGCTCCAGCTTCATATTCAATGACAGATTTGTGTGCGGTTTTGATCTCCTCATCTTACTCTCCAATAAACACATTTCCCAAAATGTCGACTTTTATTTTTTTAAACACACACACGACCTTCCGTGCACACACATCCTGAGGACACATCACTGCCCACATACTCAAACACAGACACACTCAGAAAAAGTTACTCTCAGACGCTTGAGCACACAGCCTAAACCTCCACACGCACACACACACTTACACACCTGGGGTTAACTTGGCTCAGAGGGATGTTCAGTCTCTCAGCGATGTCCTCAACCGTCTCATTGCCCTCTGAGATGATGCCCACACCTTTCGCGATGGCCTTGGCTGTGATTGGGTGGTCCCCTGTTACCATGATCACCTGACCGAAGAGAGAGGGTCCCATAAATCGCAGGGCATTATCACATCCAGCTGCATTGTATCTCATCTGTATGTCATGTGTCACAGCATGCTTGGGCTACAGTGCAGTATGGGTCTTTAGGGACTATAAGTCATTGAAATGTGTTGTGTAGTTACACAGGGAACGGTTGGCGCTATTAGGGGTTAAGGGTTCAAATCTGGTAGGATACCCCGGCAAACATTTTGTTTGGAGAGTGGGACTGTGACAAAATCCATCAAAATGAGGAGGTGGCAGTTGTCTTTGGTCGCTGTACTTGTAAAATTATATATTTTCATTTCCTTTCCACAGTAATAGCTACTAGTTTCACTGTTTCATGCTTAGTTATAGTGTAATTTACGAGCTGCTTCTTGTCTCGAAGGAGCTTTTCTGACACATATTGCCTACTTTTTTGTAATCATCCGAATAAAAGAGTGATAAAGGTGAAAAGAAAAGATTTGACTGAAAAGCTCTCGTCTTATTTTATCATGCAACTGAACTCTCCAAAATCTCAAGTAAGATTATTTTTCTGTCTAAAGGGGAGGTAATAAACATCCAACTGAAGGTGAAAGAAAGATCTTTGGTTTTTGTGTAGGGTTTGTGAAACAAGAACATATTTCTCAGCCACATGAGGAAAATGTGCAGATAGTTTAGGGTCCTACCATAGCTGTATCCTTTCAATAACTGGTATATCACATCTGAACCTCATGTGAGAAGTTCAGTGAGAAGTCATAAGGAGTGCATTCTTGAAATTCCAGACACCATCATAATCTACAGCGCGACGCAGGCTGAGTGAAGGAGCAATAACAATTGAGCTCAATATATTGCACTAAAGCCTTTGGTCTGATGCCGTGGACCGTGGATGATCATTGCACTGAAACGTTAGTACTACATCCGTTAAAAAGTAATTAAAGCAACAGAGCAATGTGCTCCAGTTTCCTCTTGGGATCAGCTACGAGGAAAAACACCAGATTTGAACGGGTGTGGATGAGTGTATGTTGAAAATTGTGCTTCCAGCTCAATCGGACAATGTACCTACAGCTCCTGACTGTACGTTCGACATTATTAAGTCATTACATGAAGCACGTTACATAGCTCATCATAGGTAGTAAAATTACGCCATAAGTGATCATCAACCACTTTAAATCCTAGTATAGTATATTTTTTTAAATAATGATGGAAGAGATACGTCTTTTTACCCACTCAAAAGCTTTCTAAACCAAGTAGTAGATGACTTAGGCTTACAGAAGGAGTGTAATTATAAAAAAAAACCCATCACATGTAAGTGCAAAGTTCCCAATGAAAACAGTATCGCCTGCCCACATTCATAACTGCAAATTCATTAAAATGTTTCAATAACAGTCATATCTTCAGGTCAGAAAAACATGGCACGATTTAGAGATAATACAATAATGCCTCAGTCAAAACAAAGCTAATATATTGACAACTAATGCTCACTCTTATGAAAAATCAGTTAGTAGCCTTTTTTAAGCATAAACTCCTCAAAAATTAACATCTTCACTCCATTCTGCCTCCAGTTCGTTCGAATGTCTTTCAAAAATTCATTACCAGTGGAAGCTTCATTACTACTGTACCTGAAATTAAATGTGCTAAATCCTTTTCCCATATTTGTAATATTTCCCCCCAAATGAGAGCTGCTCATTATCCATCTAATCACTGGTGGAAGTTGTTTAACCTTCCTGTGGCCCAGCTTATTACTTTCCTGGCAAACATCTGCTCAGTGTGTGTGTATTTGCAGTTGATTAATGTTTAATGAAAATGTGTAATAAATGTACCAAATCTGCATTTTATAAAAAAAAAAGAACATTTTCTAAATTGGGAATGAACTTAGTTCAGCCTTTATCGCCTGTTGAAGCTTTTTCAATTTCACATGAAAAATTTTAATCTTTTTATTTTGAAGTTATTTTTGAAAAACAGTCAAACCTAGGAGAGATGAATATATCACCTTTGACCAAACTTGTTCTCTGTACTTTTGTTACTTTAGCTGGCCAAAATATCTTATCAGTAGCAGACCTTCATTTATCTATCGATTATCGTCTATTAGAGCTCCTTGGAGTGATCAGGTAATCGTTTGGACTCCATTTTTGTGATTTGAATAAGCGATTTGACTTGCAAATCCCCAATAAATGAAGCCCCAGAAACAGCTTTCCAGGAACTACAACGAAGGTTGAATCTGTAGAACCAATTACCTTGATACCGGCAGAGCGGCATTTACCCACTGCGTCAGGCACAGCGGCACGCGGCGGATCAATCATGGAGATGAGACCCAGGAAGCAGAGCTTCTCGGTGGGGAAGTTGGTTTCGTCACAGTCGAAGGTGAATCCCCGAGGGAACTGGGATGAAGACATATTCAAGTGGCAGAAGCCTGCAAGAGAAGAGGGATCAGAAGGGTGATCGTTCATAACTGACTGAAATGGCATCTAAAAGTATACTGCAGCTCCTGAAAAATAACTTGTTGTTTTGTTGCTTTGACACCAACTGGCACTTTAAAAAGCAGACAATTTTTCACGACCCTAAGGATGTTTTGAGTCCAAAACATCTCATAAACAATAAGCATGTGCTGGTGCATTCTGCCGTCGCTACCTGCAGTAAAACACTACAAAGAAATGTTAATATGAAAGAGGTCTGTAGGCCCTCACACACACCCCCACAGAAACTGTAAGGTCCTCTGGCTGCAATGATCCTTTACCTTACAGTATGCATACAAATCATTTTTAATTTTAGATGTAGATTTGGAGTTTGTAGGACTGAAACTCAAATTGAAAGAGACACTTTTTATTAATTAATGATCCACAGGCCTTGAAATATGTATCTCCTGAATCCCTGCAGAGCAAAGCATAACAGAAATGATGAAAAACCAGGCTCAGTGTAAAAATGGAGAAACCTCTCTTTGTCACGAAAACACCCGACCCATCATCGTCATCACCCGAGGCATAAGTGATATTTAATAATTTACATGATTCCAGGAGTTTCACTCCAAAAATGGCACTATTCCACATTTCACTGTTTGAAAAGAAGTGACACCCACTCTTACAAAATGATGATAGCACATAATTATTACCTATGGCACTTTTTCAAAGATGCCAGGTAACTTTTTCTTCGGTTGTCAAAATGATGACATTTACAGAGTCTGGATGCTAAATACTTCAGAGATATTCAAAGTTGAACCCAAGGGTAATGATTTTTTATTTAAACCAAAACGTTTCCATGGCATTTTACAAGGAAACATGTTCATGTACAAATTATATTACAGTTTAGTCCCAAGTAAGACCTGAATTAAATTACCGGCCCATTACCAGCTCATAATCCATACAACATTACATACTAATTCCTAACCTAGAAAACCCATATCACTTACATTTTGTGTAACGATGGTAATTTCATCTTTGAAACCACGTCAGTCTATCGCAATTACATTTAAAACCTTCTTATTTGTATATAGTGTGGCGATAAAAGGATCCTCCACTTTAATGGGGACATGTGGCTGAACTACCCTGTCTACCAAGGAGACTATAAAAGGTGAGTGCCGTCTCCAACTGCTTCTTTCTGCTACCTATTCCCCCACAGACTGACAGTAAGCCGGTGCCATGAAACATACCGAGCACTCTCTCTCCCAGTCCTCCCAGCTCCATGTAGGCACTCTGGAAAGCTTCTCTCCAGTTTTCATCAAGTGGATGCTCCTGGCCATGGATCATAATGGAACTGCACCTGTAAAACATTTATTAATAATACTGTTACAGCTACCACTGCCAGAAACATCACCTCTGTATTAATGATGTAGAGGTAAAAACAGGAGAGACACCAGATTTACCACACTCAATATTTATCTCAGCCCAGTCGCTAACCACACCACATATACAATTTGGCCGTGTCATAAGTACCATATTGACATTTCTACTTTACGTGACACATCATGTTCATGTTATTTGTATACGAGTTGACTTTCATTTCGGGAGGTGGAGGTGATGGTGGTGGCGTTACAGCTGTGCCAGAAGGCTGCTAAGCCACTGACTACTGTTCGAGACTGTGTTTCAACATTTGTAAGTTTGAGACTACCGGATATTTGTAGTTAGACCTCAGGACATTTTCCAGCTGTATTCATGGCAGAAAAACTGGGTGTTTTTAACAAGAAATCGGGACGTCGTCAGCCATGTTTGTGGCAACAGAATCAGGTATTTTAAGCCAAAATGTGATCATTTCCTAACACTAACCAATGGGTTTTTGTGCCTGAACTTACCTAGACCATGAGCCCACTGCTGTCAGAGTGTAAAATAGAAAACTGACCGAACAGAAATGATGTAAAATTGCAACATATATGCTCATATTTACTGTATACTGTATATTTTTATCTGTGGTTTGCATTGGTAACATTTATTCCATCAGTCAGGTTGATATTCTCATTCTCAACAAATAATTTGAAAGAACCAAAACCAAAATGTTCATGTGTCTCCCAATACTTCCTGTTTTATCTGCCCTCTATGTGGCTCACAGCCCCCAGCACATTAGTTCCTAATTAGATGGGTCAAGAATATATAGTTTAATTGTTTTTTAAAAGGGCAAGTCATTTTTTAAACAGCCAGGCACTGCAGTTTCGACAAATATTACTCCAACAGGAGTAACTGTGAATTTGCTGGAGACCATTTACACCAGCACACCACACATCTGGTGCTGTAGTGAGTAATTATGGCAGCAGGACGGTGCATGTGTTATTGACTCAAAATAAATGAGTGTTTGTGTGTTCATGATGATGAAGGAACAGTGCAGCAGTGCAGCTCATTGATGTGTTTTTGATTGTTTTTTGTGTGCATTGTAGATGGTTTGTAACAGTTTTGCTTGATAATGGAGGTACCTGGCACAAATGAATAAGCAATCAGGTTTCAGATACACAAACACAATCAATTCAAAGTTGTTCTGTTTTTTCTATTGTTAACAATAAAAAGAAATCAAACATATAGAATAAAGCCACCATTAAAGGAGAGTGTGTGTGTATTTTCACTACATCCCGAAGGAAGGAATAGGTAAATGAAAAATAAGGGGAAAAAAACTGTGAGACACATAATCGATCCATTATTGATTAACCAACCTGTCCAAGATTCTTTCTGGCGCTCCCTTCATGACCAGAATATGACCGGAGGGATTGTCCTCCACTTCATGGACAGAGAGCTTGACGAAAGGGAAGGAAGAGTGGGAGGGAAGGATGGTGAGAACATAACATTGCAGGATTTATTTTTGAAACAAGATGCAACACGTAGTTTATTGCTAGTTGTTTCTCGCTGGCGTAAAACGTGTCTGTTTTAGTAAGAAAAAGGCTGGAGACAGACATGCTCAACAATGAATGTCACGTCTGTGCCAGCAATCATTTTTTGGGCGATGGTGTCATATTTTTCCAAGTGGTTTGAAATAAAAGTCTTATCGAGGCAGAGTTGACTGAGTGCACATTGTAAGTCATATGTATTCCCTATGTTGAAGGAGCATTCATTCACACTCTCAAAATGCATTCCTGTGGTGTTACACTTTGCATTACCCATTCTCCCACACAAACACACACACACACACACACACACACACACACACACACACCAACACACATATAAGCATGCACACACTACCCCAGGTAATTTGTATCTGAGTCGCAGCATATCTAATCTCAGAAAACCAGAGCAAAATTGCTTTTTTTTTTTTTTCCTTCAACACAGACGTTCCTATTTTAAGTCAGGGAACAGGTGCACAAAATACATGCAGGAAGTCCTTTGTTTGCTTCAGCATCACTGTTGTGTTATTCATATGCTGGGTCAAATCTCCAGGCAGGATGGGAAACACTGGGTGTGGAAAACAGAAACACTGACCCTGCCTTAATTGCTGCCCGCCCTTGAGCAAGGTGTTGAAGCTTGATACGATATAGATTATAGGTTAATTAGGGTTGGGCAATATATCAATATTAGATCTTTAATGTGTAATGAGACTATATATCCTTTTAGATTTTGAATCTTTATATCGTGATAAGTGTTGTCTTTTCCTGGCTTTACAGACTGTTCTACTTGCTCTAATACTGTCTTTACCCAATAAGTCATTATTATTATTATTTTTCAAAAATCTCAGAATAATATTTTGTGAACATACCAATAGTCACAACTTTGCTATTGTGGCAATATCAATATTGAGGCATTTGGACAAAAATATTGTCATATTTGATTTTTCTGTCCAGTCCTAGCATTCATGAAGTGCTTTTGAGGAGATTTCAAAATATGGAGATATATAAATATATTAATCACTATGACATCGTGCCAACAATGTCACTTCCAGGTAGAAAACTGGCATCGGATTTGCATTGTGGAGGTATGTGAAATCAGCAAACTTGTTTATTTCTATGTCATTGTCACTATGTCATTTTTTGAGACAAAAAAAGTCATGTGGATTAGTAAAGTCTTATTAAACATGATCGACCGACCTATCTGACAACTCTGCTTGTACGTACCGAGTTGCTTTGCCAGCGTCTTTGAGATCTACCCAACAGCCACATCTCAGACTAATAAGGGTCATTTTCTTTAGTCTGTGTTTTGCTCCGAACGTGCATTTTAGATGCATTAGATGCACACTTTGAAATAACATCCTGTGTATTGCAGGGGTTTTCTACCAGGAATTTATTGTTAACAAACATTGTGATTGGTATAATTTGTATTTGAATAATATCCAAAGTTTAAAGGGGCTCCGTGTAATAATTTGTTACAATTAACATTTATTAATCTTCCTAATAAAACAACTTTATTGGCCATATGTTAGCTGATTGTACTGTGACATGAAAAATGAGACCTTCCCCGTCTCTCTCTCGGTTGCCCATACAAGCCTGTGGATGACTTGTTTAAGATGTTAAATGCTGCAGGACTGTGGATTTCTTTGTTGAAGCACTCGGGCTGGATTTTCCGCGACAGTCCAAAGGATGTGACTTTACGCTCTTCTCGAGTGCCTCGTCTCAGTGTCGCCGCCAGACAACAAACAGCCTGTTGTGATCTGTCGCGTACAGTAAAACAGCACAACATCGGAGCAACACCCAGAAAATGATGCTTTGTTGTTGTTGTTGTTGTTAGCACTTACTATGATGTAAGTAATCACATAGAGCTTCTTATGTTTTGCCAATTTCATTTAAGGTCTTTCAAAGTATTCATATAGTGATCGTCAAACGCTAGGTCCTCTCACCTGACCCCACCCAAACCCCGCTGAGCTCCTCACCAGAGCAAGCTCATTCTGTGCACTGAAAGGCAGCAACACAGAGTACCTTGTGTTCAACCAGTTTGTAATCCACATTTATCCCACTATCACAAATAACACACATCGCAGCACTGCAACAGCTTCTCTGTGGATAACAGTGTCGTGTTTGTTGGGCAGCTTCCAGGTATAAATGTGTGACAGTGTGAATGTAAAGCAGGATGTCGTTGTAAAAGAGCAGGCGTGTTCGGGCCACCTTCCCCGAGTGGAAAAAAGGTTAAAAATGAATATGGATGATTCACTCAAAGCACGTAAACAAAATGTTTTCCAAGTCTTGGTCTTCCAAATGCATCTAAAAACATCACAAAGTTGTCAGTTTAAGGAGTACTAACAGAATTGTAAAAAAAAGAGGCCACATTTATTACAAATTTAAGTTAATATATAAATTAGGATTGATTACGAATGGTGTCTAAAGGGACAGTTCAACACAATCTTGGGGGAGTTGTCCCTTTAAAACTACACACTAATTACGATAAGTATTTAAAAATAGTAAAAACTGTATTTGTTATTGTAAAAGAAAATACAAAATGCTCGGCCACCATGAACTTTGCTATGAACGGTCTGTAAATGCGTCTGAGGATTTCATTGTAGACTTGCATCAGCAGCGCTTCCAGCTGAGAAAGCCATGATGCAACATTAATCCCGTACCTGGTACTTGTTGGTGGAGTTGAAGGGGATCTCTGCCACTTTGGGGTTTCTGGCTCTCATGTCACGAACATTCCCGCAGCACAGCTCGATGCATTTCAACAGAGCTGACTCTGATGCGTCTCCCGCTGTCTCCCTCTGGGGAAAGACACACAGCCGCACATTAGCACAGTCACTCACATATGCATATTGAGAAATGAGTGTTGTCTGTCTCGCTGCCTGGGTTTATCACACTGTGGTGGAAGTGGGCTTAAACTGATTAAAGCCGTACCTGAGAGGACTTTCTTTGCTTCCATTATGGTTCTCATTGATCATGCAGGTAACCAAGTATCATCTGCATCACCAATACTAATAATCTGGCTGTGGTGTTTTTGAAGTTATGTAACAATTTAATGTAAAAGTGTTGAAAGTGCAACATCTGGCTTTCTTTGTTAGTTTAAGGGAAGAAAAATAATTTGATTAAAACAGCTTCTTAGTTTGCCGTTTTGCGGTTCCTTAAGGGCATTTTGTTTTCATAGATGTGGATGTAATGTGAAAAGTTCACATCATATTGGAAACGTATTTTGTTGGAGGAACACGTCAGAACATTGCCTAATGGCAATAATCAAAAGCAAAATGGCTGCTAAGGTTGCAGCTCATAAATGCATGCTTAAAATTTGAGGAACGGCTCATGAATTTAAGCCTCAAAAGCATGTTAGTCACCATAGACAACCATGTTAAAATGCCCAACGTTACAGCTGAAATAACAGCCCAGTCGATGAGATGAAATGTTGGCAGTTATTGTTTCTACAAACCACTGATATGCTCACAACAGTACGTGTCATAATACCATATTTATAATTATACAAAATGTGTCATATCACATTACATGTTAATAAACTGACTTTCATATCAGGATTGAGAGGGGATGGTGGTGAGTTTCATCATTTGTAAATGTTGGCATAGATCTGACATGCTCTCCTCTGAGTCTGATTGGCTCACCCTTATACTCTTACCCTAACCCTAACCAGTCTCACTCCTCAAGCCTAAACCTAACCAACCCAACCAACAAAGGCTACGATCACTAGCCAATCAGAGGCGTAGGTCACAGAGAGTAGGGGCAGGTCATGACTTCGACACCCTAAGAAAAAAAAAAACAACGTTTAACTGTCAGGAGCCAGGCTTCCTTTGGTCTGCCTCTGCTCTGCCTTACACTCCACCTCTTTGCCCATTTTTGCATTAGCTGGGAGTCAGGCACTGCCAAGAGGCGATGGCTGGAGCCACCACACTGAGCTTCATAAGGGCTCTCCAGTAACCTATGGGTGACTACATCCATATTTTGTACCGACTATGATGTGTTCACACAAACTAATACAGATGGTAAGGTGGCCCATTTTACAAGGCTCAGAATTGAATTAGCCCCTGTGTGGGTGTACATTGTTTATTATTTGTTTTTGCGTTTTTGTTATTTTGCTGGTTTATCTGCTTCAGCTTGTGTGACAGAGTTGCTTGTGCGGTGCTTGAGGAGAAAATTCCCCTCTGATAACCTGTAAAATCCCCCTTGATAAAAATTCATGCAATGCAATTCATCCCGCTCTTGGAGCCAATTTATTAAAATCCATGCTGAACTGATTGACCTGACGCCCAATACACCAACGGGGGCCGAGCCAATACAAGAGATTTCTCTTTGTTCCTGTTTATTCATTCATGAACAGCCACAAAACAAGGACACGCACTCCGCAAGATTTGTCCTTGTTTGTGCCTTTTCATGAATGAATAAATAGACCAAGGAAATTCCATTTCTCTGTTTTCCCGGGTGCAGATGGGGACTTGTTCTCGTAATGGTAGTAGTGCCTGGGCCTTGACTGCTGTGTTTGAGTGCTGTCAGGAGATATGGCTGTTAGTTAATGCAGGGAGGAAGCCAGGGCACCTCGAGGAGCAGAGAGGCTGCAGCGGCAGGCTCTGCTCCCACCGGAGTCAAGAAGCTGTAATCCCAGTCGCCGAGAGCCACACAGAGAATTCCTTCGGGTCAGTGTAGCACAGGTTGGAGGATGGCGGTTGGGAGAACACAGGGATATTATCACTCACCAACCCAGCAGTGTGTGTTTGTGTGTCAGCGTGGGGGAGTTATTTCCAGGGGTGCATCGGATTATCCTCTGTGAGGGTGTGTTTATGTGTGAGAGGGAGGTAAGCGTGTAAGTCAGTGCATGTAGTGCACCTGTGTCAAGTGGTATTGACAAATTATTTTCTTGGGTTGTTTTTTTCACTGTGGGTGCCACGTGGGTGAGGAGCAGCTGGCCAGACAGGAGAATACGAGGTACATTTTCTCAAGTACTGTGCTTGTGTACAATTTTGAAGTACTTGGACTGTAGATGAGAATAAATATTGTACTTTTTGCTTCACTACAATCATTTGACATTTTGCTTTAGTTGCTAGCTACTTTGATTAACAGGAAAACTCCTTTATTCTAGTGCTGTACCGTATTTTCATACATTCTCTATTCTATTTCCATTTTATACCCGTAGTCAACTAAATTCAGAGGGAAATATTGCAAGAACTGTTAGAATTAGCTCCACCTCCACCAGCTGCAACATTAAAACGATATGTAGATTATATGTTATGATAATATAACACTGATCAGTACTTTGAAGTCTTTGAAGAGTTAATTGTAGTTCACTGTCAAAGCTTTGTTAAGTTTTGCCACTGATGCTGCTGAAATCACTTGTATTCGCTGAGGGATAAGGATGACGTTATTTTATCCATTTAACCATAAAGAGACAAAACCAACAATGGGTTTAACTTTCGAGAAGACATGCTGCTCAAAGGCAGTAAAGGCATATGCCACCCGAGTGTAGAAGTATGGCTGTTTTGTGTATTTAATTGGTTTTCGACAGTCATGTAGTTCTGTGCCATTGAGGGATAAACTGAATCAGGCTGCTGCCACAAAGACAATATGTGTTGAATGTGTAGAGTAAATAATTGTTTTCAGCCCCATCATGGGACAGACAGGATTGGGAGAGCCACTCTTTTTAAGTGCATTTTGCTTAGAACTTTTAATTATCATGGAGTAATTTTCTTTGTAATGCAGCTACTTAATGTTACCTAAAGCACAAATAGACAACTTTCCAATGTTCTTCTCTCTCAGCATTTCCCCTGTGGTATTACTGCCGCAAAGACAGCGTTAGCAACATGGCTACGAGCTAAAAACAACTGTAAGAATCCAAATTTGACCTAGAAATCCCGATTTCAGTGGTTTGAAAAGTAAAACGCTAGGTTGTATTAATAAGGGGGCAGGTTTTGTTACTTATCTGATCTAGTCAAAAGACTGCTGTTTTGTTTTAGATTATTTTTTGACCCTTTAGCCTTTATTCTGATAGTAGAATGCCAGTTTTGAACTGTCTTCAGTCCCACTGGTAAGGTGAACCACACAACAACAGGGGAACAGACTTTAACACAACACCGGCGCTCTCAAGCTAGTGCCTGCCATTCAGTCATCCTTTACCTCCCTCCCACTGCACCTTCTTTGCCTTCTCCATCAGTTCTTTTTCTTTTGCAGTGCAGAGTTTCCACAGAATACGTCTTCCTGTTTTGGTTGCGCAATGATAGACACGCTTCCTTTGTGCGGTAATTCAACCTTCATTTTTTGGGGGGAAAACTGAGCCCGGTGGCAGAGCAGAGAGCAAGGTGAATGTGAGGCTTATAGGGAAACTATATGTGAAAACGTTGTCTGTTGCCAGTTCAAGTGAATGATCTAAATATTTCTTCCAATACTGCTTATTCTTGAGCGGCCGCTTACCTGACACAGTCCTGATGTTGTTAACTTCACCCTACCAGCCAACCATGTAGGGAAAATCATGTCTTATGAATAATGTGCATCCATTTTTTTTATCCTAATCTAAAGAGGCTCGCTCATTACGTCCTTGGATTAAACTAAACCTGTCATACCCCACTGCTTTATAAAGTAGAGATAATTCATGAGAGGGAGGCATCAATGCAAAGCTGCTGTTGTAGTGTCTGTGTGTGGTGGAGTTTTTTACCATCACGATGGGAAGGCGCTCCTGTCCGGCTTTGAAATCAGCTCTGTTGCACAGGCCGGCCACGCGAGACAGAGAAGCCCAGGTAGCAGAGCTCTTGTCAAAACCCAAACCTGAGAGAATAGCAGAGGGAGCTGTGTTAGATTTATTTCAAAGTAGACCTCATGCAGTATTTATGCTACCGACTTAACTTTCGGTTCACAGAGTACCACTGGATATTGTTGCTAAATAACAGAGGTCACTTAAGTTGAGCGCTCATATTTTTTCATCGACAAAAGCAATTTTTTTTTTAAGTCCCCAGTCTGAAAAATGACATTCATTTTTAAAAAGAATGTCTCAAAATATAAAAGTTGTTTGGAAATTTCTGGTATCAAAATTTCATCCCTCCCACCCAATCGAACTATAAATGACCCTCACTCTGCCGCCGGCGCCTACATCCATTTTTCATTTAAGCCTTGGCTCTCTAGAGTGGTCACTGTCACGGTTATTGTGAAAACACACTGTGATAGCATCGCGCAACAGACGGTACACGGTGGCGAACTGTGGCTGGAGCTGTTGAACTTGACAAAGTGAGGTGCAAAAGGCTCTGAAACCTGCAACAGCTGCAAAAATAGTCTGTACTCCTGAAAAATGAATACACCGTGTTTTTCCTCAGCACTTGCTCTGTTTTAGCAGCACAGCCTTTGTCTGCACTGCTGGCTATTCATTGTATGACTGCACAATCATCTGACTCAATACTCATTGGTATGCAAAGAACACCTGTTTTTTTTTCCTCTTTCAAACCTTTTGGTTATTACTAAAAGCTTCTTTGAAATTTGGCTCGATTTGTCCCTGTTTGGTGGGAGACAGGAATCCGATTGGTTCCGCAGCAGCAGCCTTGCTGTGGAACTCTGGGAAAAGATGTGTTTGTAGCTGAGGGTTGTGCCGCCCACTGCATGCCGCTGCTCAATTAATCCAAGCGGTAGCGCGAACAGAAATGTTGGTTGGCAGCGGGAACATTGGACAGATGAATTTCGGCAGGTGGTCACACTCCCTCTCTGCATTCCCACACACTCTCCATCTCCCCTTTCTATCTCTCAGTCTCTCCCCTCTTTCCTCCAAGCTCTCTCCCTCTACTCTTTTCCTTTTACTCCTCCTCCCTTTCTTTTTTCCCCTTTCTCTTTGTATTACCAGTCTGGTCCTCGGTGGTGTCAGCCTCATGGATCTGGTTGTCGAACCACATGTGGGCCACAGTCATGCGGTTCTGGGTCAGCGTGCCCGTCTTGTCAGAGCAGATGGTGGAGGTGGAGCCGAGAGTCTCTACGGCCTCCAGGTTCTTCACCAGACAGTTCTTCTTGGCCATTCGCTTGGCAGTGAGAGTCAGACACACCTGGGAGGACAGTGGGAGGCGAGCGGGGAAAAGGAGGAGGGGGAGGCGAGGGAGGGAGAGAGGAAGATGAGGGAGGGAAGGCGAGACGAGGATGGATGATTGTTAGTCGACGAGGGGCGAGAGCATGTGTACGCACCGGTGCGTTCAAGTGTTTGTGCATGTGAAACCATGCGTGGTCCAGGTGCCTTGCAGCATATGAGTATGAGTGTGAGTGTGAGTGTTTGTGCATGTGTGTGTGTACGTGCCTATTTGGTTGGCTGGTTAACAGCAGGTGCACAGGAACATAAAAATACGATGAATAGACACATTCCATATGTTGTAAGCGGCATATCAACCCACATTTATTCAAGCTGACCACATTTATCACAGAGCAACAAATGCAGCACGGGGACACACAAGCGTTTCCACACACAACTGGTGGTGTGTTTAAAGCACAAGCAGCTAAAGAAACCAGTCACTGGAAGTTAATTTATTTTCTGGGACCAGTGAAATGTCGACTGATGGCATTTCAAATGCCAGCTGGCATCCACCTCGGCTCACACTTTGTTTATTGTTGCAGAAAAACTTAGATGCACTTCAGCATTCGAGCTTTTCCAACAGTCAGTAATAAATCACCTGCTTTGTTGCGTTCTGCAGCATCGTTAGAGCTACAGCTAACATTTACAGAGGCTAAATTAGAGTGAGGAAACGCACAGGTGTAACTAATAACACTGATGATGGCTGCGTTCCATTTAGGTGTGCCAGTAAACGATTACAGTGAGCCAGCAGGCACAATATCAGGGCTCCAGAACTGGCATGCTTAAAGCTGCACTAATCAATATTTTTGTGTTAACAATGGATCAAATGACTGCATGTAATGAAGAAACAGATGCTCAAGACAACAACGCTATGAAGTTTTAATATCCAACTCTGCATTTTCCCTTTAGTCTCTCTGAGCTCATTATTTTCAGGCCCAGAAACTCCAGTCTCAGCAACAACCGACAAACAGCAGACCAACATAGGGACTAGCTGGTGAAGAATAAGTTATTTTATGTAAAGGATTGTTGGAGACTGAAACAGAGATATGAAGAGTGAATATTAGATGTACAGTATTTGCAGTATTTGTTGGGTGGCCACAAACAGGACTCCAAATGAACACTATTGCTGCTACGTGACTGTTGAATGTGTTAATAGGCAACTGCGTGCCAACATCTTCTTACCTACAGTGACGTCACAATCTACCCACAATTCTACACGATGCTGTCCAGCTTACTGTTGGAGTATTTTTTGCTGTACATATGTCAACATGTCATCCGATCACATCTCTGTGCTCCAGGCACAAGCTGAAACTGGACCAAAGTATTGTCCCTACAGAATGCTATGTTGCAAGTTGCCAAAGTGTTCTTCTCTCAGGCTCTTCTTCATGGCTTGGGAATTTAAAACATGCATA
This sequence comes from Pagrus pagrus, assembly GCF_965226575.1. NCBI lineage: Eukaryota > Metazoa > Chordata > Actinopteri > Spariformes > Sparidae > Pagrus > Pagrus pagrus. Next base: position 18,513,349 of record NC_140196.1, read on the forward strand.
TCTCGAGCGCCCGTCATCATTATTTCATCACATGATAGTTCTTGCAGGTCCCTGCACTACACCACTTCATCATGGTAATGCACCGGCACCGATAACGTGACCAACAGTGCAGCCTTGACTCTACTCATTATTGTGGCTCAGTTGAGTTTATTTCGAAAAATTAAATAAATAAATAAATAATTTTTAAAAAGTATTAAAATTACCATTTGCAGCACAAGCGCTCTTTAACCTCTTTGTTTGTTGTTTGCAGTGCAGCAATTTTTATCCCCATGGTTCTGTTCACTATTCCCAGAAGCATATTATGACCTGTCCTTGCTTCAAAGGTACCTTGTTCATTGTAAACTGAAATGCACTTTGTCTTCTTGCAGCAAAAACAAGATGAGCTTAAGCAGGGACATGAAATTCTGTACAACAATTAAAAAGCAATTAAAGCAGCTGCAAGGAACTCATGTTTTGCTGATTATGGTGCCCCCTGTGGACAAAAGAAGTATGAGCACCACCGCATGTTGTCTCAAGAGCCTGATCTGACTTGTGCATGCGCTTGGTTTTGAAGCGATGAAAGAATGAAGCGACATATTTTACATACAGCAACATACAGCTGTTTGCAGGATGCACAGATGGAGGTAATGTTTCTATTTGTGGCTTTGTAAGATGAGTAACTGTAATATGACAAAGTTAACTTTGTTTTAGTGTCGTACCACCAGACTACAGAGCAGCTTCTTTCCTCGAGCTTACAGGCTCTTTAATTCATCATCAGCACTCCGCTATAAAATATTGTTTTCATATTTCTGACAGTCTGACCCGGACACATTCGAATCCTACCTGGCGACAACAGTTAAGACTAACTCTAAAGTGAAAAATTCTTTCTCGCTGATGGTCATATAGAGGCATTAGTAGTCACACCCAAACACACACACCAAACACTACTCACAGTGACAGTAGCCAGCAGTCCCTCAGGCACGTTCGCCACGATGATGCCAATGAGGAAGATGACGGCCTCCAGCCAGGTGTAGCCCAGGATGAGCGACAGGATGAAGAAGCTCACGCCCAGGAAGACGGCCACGCCTGTGATGATGTGGATGAAATGTTCGATCTCGATGTTGATGGGCGTACGGCGAACTTGGAGCTCTGATGCCAGCGTGGCGATGCGACCCATCACTGTTCGGTCACCAGTGGCTATCACGATGCCATGGGCCGTACCTGAGAGGGAGGAGGTGATTCAGATAACCAGGTACACCGTGTTTTTCATATTTTACCAAGTAGTCAAGTCGATGCCAGCTTTTTTCTTACTGCTTAGTAAAATGTGCATGTGTTTCTCAGGGCAAAAAAAAAGAGACAGATGACTGTTAACACTGTGTGAGACACTGTAGGAGTTGAGCGCTGTAATTTGTAAACAGGAAGGACGGTTGATCGGGAGGTGATGGCTGGATTTAGAGTGTTGATTGATAGAGGTGAATTACAGGTGTTGGCCAGCGATTGATTGTTAGTTGGACTGAGCAGATGCTGGACTGAGTGAGAAAAGACCCAGAATCACTTAAAATACAAGACACTTAATCCTCAAAGCTGGTTATAGAAGCAGTGGGGACTTTACAGGGACTATTTTCTCAGGAGAAAGTAGCGTCAAGTAAAACTGTTCAGACATGAGGTGTGGATTATCAGGATAATAACTCGAGGAAATTGTTTCCGGAAAGAAAATGTTGCTAAACTGAATAAGTGTCGCTTTTGATTCTGCGAGCATCCCAAACAAAATATCATTTACCTCAATTGTATTAGGATGGAAGCAACCGAGGGACAGATGTTTACAAAAGCTAGACGCATGAAATACAAACAGTCTGCGTCACTGTACATCACAAAGAGAGTTATATGAGAAAATATGATTGTTTTAAATGATTTTTTGTCATTTTTAACATAACCAACGCAGACGGAGCAAACAGCCTAGAAGGCAGACAAAGCTCGACATGTTGTGTTCATTTTACCTTCTGAGGCAGCTGGATTTGCGAGATCACGTGTGTAATCTTGCCGATACATCTTGCCAGGCTTCAAGCTATACGCTTGTAGTCGGTCCAAAAATGATCTAACCAATCAGCCTGCTTTGAAGAAGTTGAGGCGGGTGCGGTTCAGATGTGATGACAGCAAGAAGCGACTGCTAGCTTGTAAACAATGGTGGCCCCTGGAGAGGTTAGCATGGATGCTGCCATAGCAGCAGGTTTATCAGAACTGGACGACATTTGTTCATTAAAAGAAGAGCAAAGAACGGCAATGATGGAAAATCTGTTTTCACTTTTCTCTCAACGGGCTTCGTTAAGAGTTTGATTTAGTTCATGGCACAGCTGGCAGAGCTCTACTGCTAAGTTAGCCTGTGATAGACGATTACAGACAGATGGTTCGTCCAATCACCTTCCAAGTTTCTTTGAAAGCGCCTGCCCTTTTCCAAACAGTTTCTCGCGGCTCCTTCCCAGATGGATTTGTCAAACAAACCCTTTTGTGAATCAAACCATCTGGCATGTCAGGTTAGCATTTATTACTGAATTGAATTTCTGAAAAAAGCAGGCGTGTACATGAAAGTTATTATATCAGAGTTGGATGCGATTAAATCCTGAATCTCAGTTTCTAAGTGAACAAAAAGGGAACATTTTAACTACTGTAATTAGCGAACTCCATCTACTGATGCAAATTATGTGGTGAGATTGAAAGCTCATGAACAGCTATTAATTAGATCTGGTGGTGAGACTGTATCCCTCAACTGTTTCCAAGGTCAGGAATAAACTTTGAACCTCAGCTGATGCCATTTAGAAGCTGGATCCTCAACGAATGATACATTTTATTAAACTAAAAACACAAATCTTTTTTTTTCCAAGTGAATGAATTGTACCTCGGAAACCAACTGTTCACTTTATATACGTACATTCAAAATGCCATCCTTAAGACAGAGGATTTCAAAACAAATGTAGCGCGTTCTCACCCAAACAAAAAAAAACAGGAGTTTTAGAGACGTTTAACAAATGGCAGTAACAAAAATACTAACAATAGGTATACTGCAACAGTACTTTAATGTTAGTACTTTTAATTCTCAGGAAAGAATGCCCCTCCAGTGTAAACTTGCCTCAAACTCTGGTATATTTATAAGTTTTCATTCATTCATATGTATTTTGCCTTTGCCCCAGAGAGTCTGTGTACAACACTGCCATATGCTTTTCAGCCTCTAGATGGTGATTAACATCGGCGCAACCAGCGTGATTGATTTTTCTGTCACCAAAAGCATAACCCTTTCCTTCAAATCTGTCCGTATGAAACAGCAATGCTTCTTTCCACAACATCTGAAATTTGCTTGTGTATTTCTTTCTCTTCTCCATTTCTCTCCCGTTCGACTTACTAACTCAGAAAGACGAGACGCAACATACAGTACTGGACACTGCCAGAGACAGGCTGTGATAACTAACAGGAGGAAAAAGTGGGAAAATTGTCATAAATCGGGAGGAATACTGGAGAATTGTGATCCCGGGAGAATGTCAGGAGAGGGCAATGAAAAACAAGAGATTCATGAGAAAGTCGGTCGGATTAGCAAGTATGTATACATGACCTACATTTGAATTTAGAGGTGGATATTGAAGTGGCAGATTCTAACATGAAAATCCCCATTCAAATACTCCCTGCATCACCCTCAGATGATTGATAGCAACTGCAACCATCTAAAATCCCCATTGGTTTGACAATCATTAATAATCTGTACGTGCATTCAAAAGTCAATAATTGCACACTGTACTGTAAGATTGAGGGACAGCTGCTCTGATAATTCGTAACATACTCTAGTTGGGTGGCAGTGCAAAACCATGTTGATCTCCAGATGGCTAAAAAAGAGGACATTTAGAGGCGATAAGAGACAATCTTGGGCCAGATGTGGCCTACTGACCCTCGACACAGTTGGTGGAAAAGAAACAGATGTTGCGTGTCTCCAGTGGATTCTCGTGTGTGAACTCTGGGGACCGAGTCTGAGGCTCAGATTCTCCCGTCAGAGAGGAGTTGTCCACCTGCACAGGGAGAAGGGAGAAGAGAGAGCAGTGTTACCCAGAGAGACCGAGGGATAGACACAGGAGAGAGTGACGGGGTGAGACTGACAGGGTGGAAAAGAAAGGAGCGGCACTTATCAGCAACAAGTGCAGTGATGTAACACTTGTCATGTCAAAACCATCTTCTGCTTCCGTCTGATTTTTATCACAGCGGTCAAACTGAAAGGGTGACATTTTGAGAAATGGCATGTAAACAGAAGAAAGGACAGATTGAGCTGAATATTGAATTCTCAGAGGAAAACAAGTAAAACCGGGTGTAACAAAATGTTTGGTCACTAACTACGACATCCCAGGATATGCTCTGCAAATAATACCACTGCAATGGATGCACTGTGTACATCTGTTATCTGAAAAAGCTGCATCAAGGACTTGGTATAACAAACGGATGGGCAATCAATTTTAGATTGTGATCGATCCTGAGGGCGTCCACACTCTACTTTTCAGGCGAACCGTATAGATTGCAGTATTTAACTTCACAGACCAGCAGATCTGTGCTACGAGAACAAACCAAAAGATTAATGTTGATAACTACAGTAGATGGCTCTGCTGATTGGACATTTACTTCACGTGGCTCTTTCTACTGTGACACATTGTAAATAATGAAAGTTAGTTATAGCTAGGGACATGGAGGATGAAGAGCTTGTGTCAAAAATAAAACTATCTGTGCTGCAATTTTAAAAGCACAAATGGAAAATTTTCATAGGCTATTTCAAGTCGGGCAATAGTCTGAACTGTTAGTAGAACAATTTGAGCAATTTGAAGAAATCTTTTTGGGCTCTGGGCAAATGTGATGATCATTTTCCTCAATTGTTGCCATTTTATGGTTTAAACGATCAAGTCAGTAATTGTGAAAATAATCTTCAGCCATAGTGGCATGGCTGTCGTTTACTCCACCACTTTGGTCCAGGCTGAAATATCTGATCAACTAATGGATTGTTGTGGAATTTTGACATTTTCTCTTTCATGTTCCCAAGAGGACGAAGACCACTGAGTTTGGTGAGCCCCCGACTAAAGCTTGAGGTTGACATTTTCGGGTTGGCGAGAAATATAACAACAGCTGGTGGACGGATTTTCATGAAATTTGGCAAAAGCATGCAAGGTCTCCAGAGAAATAACCCTAATAAATGTGTTGATTCACTGAATTTCCATCAAGCACAGTCAATAAGGTGAAGATTTAACTAATTCAGTGAAATATCTCCAAATCTACAGGATGGATTGGCACAACATCTTGCACAGAAATTCATGGTTCCCAGAGGATGTGTTTTTTAATGACTTCACAGTGACCCCCTGACCTTTCCTGTAATGCCGGTTGTACCTGAAACTAGAATTACTAGTAGTGGATGCCTCTACACACTAGTCAAGTTGCTGCTCCTGAGCTATGTCAATGAATGAGGGCGCAAATTCTTTATGCAGATGTCACAGTAAAAGTTGACCTTTGACCTTTTGGATATAAATGTCATCACATACAGTGCGCAAGAGTCCAAGTGGATGGTTGCACCAAATTTGAGCAAGAATGGGACAGTCTGACAGAGAGCCCAAAAACAAAACAAAAAGTTAGCTCGCCACTTTTGGGTTTTTTTGATTCTGTATTTTTTCTATAGATATCACAATAACATCATTATAATGAATTCTATTGGTCATAATTGTGTTGTAAAAAATCTGATATCTCTAAGGGCCTTGTTCCAAGTGAAATGTCTCAATAACTACTGGGTGGATTACCAGGACATTTGCAACAGACACTGATGTGATGTGAAAATAACTGTGGTGATTGTCTGACTTTTCATCAAGCTAAAAATTTCAACCAATACTTTTGTTTATGACCAAATACCTGCAGAACCAAGGACAATCCCATCAGCATCAGCTGTACTGAGCATGCTAATACACTAACCTCTAATGATAAACATTTGATGAGAAGAAAGCGTTGAAAGGAGGAGAGTGAAAGATAGAAAAAAAAAGTAAACAGCAAGTCAGCTGAGATACAGTAATCCCATAGAGACCTCAAGGCTCCCCAGGGCTGAGCAGGGCACCCCTCCCCTACCTTGCATCCGCTAGAGGAGATCACTCGAAGGTCAGCTGGGATGCGGTCTCCCCCTTTGATCTCCACCAGATCTCCCTGCACCACAAGCTCAGCATTGATATGCATCTTCTCCCCCTCCCGGATCACCAACGCTTGCTGGCATGGGCAAAAAGGAAGAGAGAGACGAGAAGGGAGAGGGAGCATGAGAAAGAGAGAGGGAGTTTGGGAACAGAGGGAGGATTTAGTCAGAGGAAGAGAGAGAGAAGAGCGATAAAAAAAAAAATGCCAGAGGGTGTGGAGGTATGTGAAAGGGAGAGATAGAGGGAGGAAAAAAGAGAGAAAAGACAGGTAGAGGAAAAGGAGACAAGGGGGGAGTGAAAGCAGCCTAAATAGATTAAAGAATTAGGCAATCGAAGTGCTAGAGGTGGATAACGCGAGGGGAGTTTTTATGCAAACACACTCACAATCCGAAGTTGGCTCAAACATTTATTCTTCCTTTGTGCAAGCCTATTAGGTTTCCACTCAAGTGAGTGTGTAAGCCCTACTTGAGGGACAGCTTATTGATTCAGAAAGCTCTGAGACTACACCAAACACCATCAACATACCTGTGGCACCATTTTCTTGAAGGAGTCCATGATTCTGGAGCTCTTGGCCTCTTGGAAGTAGGAGAAACAGCCGGTGATGATGACCACAGCCGACAGCACCACGCCCAGATACAACTGAAAAGAGGGCAAACCCGAGCCACAGGGGGTGAGGTTGGTTTCATTATCGACTTAGTTTGGTTCATCTAAAGGCACGTATAAGCGTAGGAAAAGGGATTTACAAACCTTACAACAGTTTTAACACAGCAAACCACTTAAATGCAGAGTGCAAGAGAAGAGTTAGGAGGGAGAAAACCTGGGAAAAGCTCTCAGCCTTAGTGGAAGATTTAGAAGGAAAAAAAGTCGTCCTGGAGCTGAATTCTCCTGTACTATCCCTGTCATCTTGGACGGTTCATGCAGTGAAAATCTGTCTCCCAATCCCAGAAAACCAAGAACTGACAGTGTGATCTGAGAGGCCACCAAGAGACACTTTCTGACCTTAAGCCTGTTAAAGCGAGGACCATTTGTTCTGGTGTATTTTATTTTATTTTCAGTGTAAGACTGTCATGGGTTTAGCTCTTACTGATGCAAACAAGACAGCCAGGCACTCTGGATGAAAGCATCTGCCAGCTGGTGTACTGTATGTCTTGGACTTTTGGAAAACAAAATTCCTAAACCCTGAAAAGTTTCCCTTTCGGTAGGTTCTGCTTTCATTTGACAGCAACAACAGAATGTTTTGCTTTTTCATGCTTGGATGCCTCTTTTTTTACCGTGGCAGTGCAAACTCTTCTGAACCAGGAAATACATCTGTATACTCTGAAAATCACTTGTCAGTGTTTACAACATTTGCCTCCAATTCAGTGTTCAGTGTGCAGCTCCTGGTTCTGTCTACACTGGGTTTTTTTTTTAGCAGATGTAAAGCTCAGCTCTTTCTCCTCTTCCCGCTACGGGAGACATTTGTTCTTGTTCACCAACTGTACAGAATTGTAGGAGAAACATCTGTCCAAGAAGCTGACACACTTGAATCTAAGAAAGTTTCAAGGATCAAATGCTTAATTTCCGGATTGCAAACATGAATTTTAAAATATTGCTGCAATAATGTGTAAGTTCACAGCACTCTCAGAAGCCACAGGATGTAAAAAAAAAAGTTGCTCAAATAAAGAATCTTTCAGCTCGAATACATAAAAAATAATCAAAATTAAGTTTCTAATCCGACAACAGCAACGTGTAAAGTTCAGAAAGGGTGGATTTTCATCTTAAATGACTGCTTGTACATTATGCAAAGGCTCAAAGTGCCAAAGCCGCAGGCAGTCGGGGCTTTGAAGTAGCTCACCAGAGCATCCAGCTGTACATACTCGGTACTGAATATAGAGATTAAATCGAGGGGAGAGATTAAAGTTATCACGTGTGTGTATGTGCGTGCGTCTATCTACTGTATTTTACTGTATGTTATGCAACGGCTTAATGCTGTCTGGGGTTTGGGAAGCGCTGAACGATGATTGCATAATGACTCAGAGCCATAAAGTGCAGTATGGATGGCTGCTTGGCTCCATCTGATCAGCGGTTGGTCCGGGTATTTATCCGTGGTAGTGCCAGGAATGATGCCAGTGTCAGCAGTTGCTTTTACGTCACACTCTCTGATGGGGGGAGGGGGGGACTCAGTGTGAGCTAGCAGTTCTACGCTAATGAGAACAAAAGCCTGATGTGTTTTTATGGGCTTTGAATGCTTTTTATTTCTTGCCTGCCTATTTTAGTTTCCCTCATTTTCCCTCGTCTTCCTTTACACCGTTCCCCTTAGTGGACGTTGGCTCAGTGTTTGTTCATGTGACCTAATTGTGTTGCCAGTTTGGCCAGGACTCTTGGACAGAAGATTTAGATCTCAAGAGGCCCCCGTGGTTCAGTAAAGGTCATATTAAAAAAAAAAAAGGTTAGGGAAATCCACTAAAATGAAATGGGGACATTTTCTGGTCTCTGGTGTAAGGTTGAGCTTAATCAGATTAAGGATTTAGTTTTAATTAGAATAAAGTATGCATTTATATGGCAAGTGCATGTGCAGTGTGTGTATCTGTATATGTGTAGGGCTTCGAAACAATTAGATATCATCTCCACTTCTTGGTGTTCAGTGGAATTATATCGCCTCACTGACAGATGGTATGATCACTTAACAAAATTCAGTTGTCCAAGTTAATGACTCCATATAAATTATAATTAATAACAAATGAGTCATTTAAGATTTGTTTTACTTCATAGATTTATCTTTCTTAGAAGAAATTCTGGCACAGCCCAGCACATAATAAACAGGCTGCTTACTGCTTACAATTTTCATTTATTTAATTTTAAATATATTTCGGTTTTATTGGATAGGACAGCTTGAAGTGTGACAAGAAGCAGAGGTGAGAGAGAAGGGGTATGACATGTAGCAAAGGGCCACAGATTGGATTCGAGACTTTGGCTGCTGCAGCAAGGACACAGCCTCTGTACACCGGGCGCACACTCTACCAACTGAGCAAAGATCATTTTATATGTGATTTTTTTAAAATATATTTGCCATCAGGGCCGCTCATAAGAGGGGAAAGGGGAAAACCCTCTGGGGCCCAGCTGCTAGTGGAGGTCATGACGACCAGCGACAATCTTATTCATCCTAAATATAAGCAATGGCAACCACATTTTATTATGAACCAAATACTCACCATTACTTTTCAAAACAACAAAAATAACTATTTTATTTATTTTTGCTTAAGTGGAATGCAGCCTGTTTAATCATGAAAACCCCCTCTCTGGAAAATGGTATGAATCACTTTTTTGTACGCAACATCAAAACGGGCAGACAGCCAGACACATGACCTGAAAAATTTACTGATCCAAACTTATTAGCAGCTAACACTGGAGTGAATTCCCTTGTTATGCCAGGACCGGCACATAAATCAGAATGCCAGAAAATAAAAGAAAAGGAAAGAGCTGGAAGGAGCTGGCAAGAGCTTCAGACCCAAGTAATAAAGTAATGTCCAACTTTATTCAGTCAGCTCAGAGAGCTGCTCCCAGCCAGTCTGGAGACGTCAACCCTAACTTTATAGCTAATGTTACTATTGGCCAACACCCTCTGTGAAAAAGAGGATGATGCTGATAACTGCAAAGATGTTCTGCCTGCGTTCCTGTTGGAAAGAGAGAGCCCGATCATGTGTTGATATGAGCACAGGTTATGAATGGTCGGGTTAAATAAGTACAAGCGTTTATTCAGGAGAGTGCTGTTATTTAGTTACTTAGGTAATGTAGGGCCTGTTTAACCATCATAATGTGTATTTTGACATTGAAAATAATAATAAATACAGTATATCATTATTATTTTGTGATATTGGACCCAACTGTAAGGTTGAAAGTTGAACAAAATGCGTATATTTTATCTGCCTGTGCATGTATCTATAAATATAAACCCCTATCCTGAAAATACAGCTGAATTCATGTGTGCCTAAAGGTGTAATTATGTGTTTGTGTGCATATGCCTCAGTGTACATCTTGTACCTGTGTTCTAACAGTAGCCTGTGTTTGCATACCTGCATCTCTCCCTGTGTGTGATTAATATGTATGGTCTGCGCTCGCACATATGCATTCATGTTGTACAAGCAGTTTCTCACATTGTCATTGGGTGCCTCGTCCTCTGTGGCCACCTGGATGCTGTAGGCCAGGAAGCAGAGGATGGCACCGATCCAGAGCAGGATGGAGAAGCCACCGAAGAGCTGACGGCAGAACTTGACCCACTCGGGGGTGGTGGGGGGAGGGGTCAGGGCATTTGGACCGTCTCTGGCCAGAATCTCCACAGCTCTGGCGTTGGTCAGGCCCTGAGGGAGAGCAATTTTTAGGAATGAATGTCTTTTTGCATGCGCTGGGAATCTTATTACAACACAATGGCCCCATTTTCACCGCGGCTTAAAAAGCAATTTTACTGTTACAGTTGCAGAACATCAAGTATTCTTGCCTGGCCTATTTAACACCATGAGTATAATAAACCGGGCGACTCTTCTCTTCCAAGGTTTTATGCCGTAGAACTGTTGGATTTAACTTTATTGAACATTTTTTACTGATTTTATGCCATAAAGTGTCAAGGTATAATTCACAGAAAATCCATGGGGTACTATTATTTAATTAAATTGGGGGGAAAAAGACACACGAACGGTGTCTCTTTCAAGCTTTACAGGTTTTGGCATTTTTATAGCTTGTGATCTTTTTTGGAGCGCCCCAGCTTCTGTTTTTTTCACAACACTAATCTTAAAAAGATAAAAATCAGTTTCACTACACCTGCAGTGTCAAACTTAAGGTAAGCGGCAAATGTGGTTACAGTGTGGAGACTATTTTTAAAAAATGTGTTTGTATCTGCCTGTTTATGGGATTGTAGGAGTTGTCGCATCAAAGTGTGTGAGTCTGTGTGAGGGATTAGAGATGAATGAGGCTAAAGGTGAGCCGGGGACGCTGTGGTGGATCCAACCTGACCAAAGTTACGCTTGGTCTCAGTTTGGATGTTCCTTTCTCGAACAGGCAAGCAGAGATTACATCTCTCTGGGAGATATTACAGCAACCCTTTGTTGTGTGTCTGTGTGCCAGTGTGCAGGTGTAAATGAGAGCGCTCGTGTTTGTGTGTCGTTACCTGTGTGAGGTCCACTCCGTAGCGTTTGCCCAGATCATCTAGAGCTATTTTGTGGTCGTCCTGCGGGGATAAAATGATGCTTTTATTATTTGTGCTTCAGTGGAACAGAAACAGGGAACTGAATTAAAGTCATTTTAATTGGCCAGTAAAATTACTTTAAAGAAATTTTGTCTGATGTATCATGGCTGGGAAACTATTATTTTACAGGGATACATTTAACATCCTACTTCCCAAGCAGTGAGGCTGCAACTGTGAGGGAAGGTTTAATAACTCACCAGGGTAACACTCAAATAGATCATGAGGGTGAATCTCTGATGCATTGCACACCTCCATCTTACTGAAAAAAATACTTGACTCTCTCTATCTGACATGGATTCAGGGGCTTTATATATATGATTCATTCCTCATGACAGATCAAACAGGTCAAAGAGTGATGTCCACTCCTCCTGCATCTCCAAGCAGAGCTGAACAAACGGTCGGTTCTCCAGAAGGAAAAATGTGACCCATTAAGAGAGAAATTGGAAAAATCCAGCCTGAAAAACTTTTAACACTGTTAGAATGCGTCTGGGTATGCTGTGACTGGGTTCAGGCATGTTTGCATTGTTATTCCTTTGCAACTGTCCAAATGCCACCACAAGATATTTCCACTCTAGCTTAAATGGAGCTTGGTGCTGGAGCAACGAAAAATTCAGCTCGCAGCTGTCAGGATGGTGTCAAGCCCCGCAGAACGAAGGGCTCCTTGCCTCACTCAACGATAAGACAGAGAGAAATCCTCCAATATCTTCAGCTTTAGCAGAGGGGCACAATGAAACGTAGCTGCAAGTGATTTGGCCGCAATCACCGACATGCCCCAGTGTTCAGAAAACAGTTTGCCAGTTAGGCTTTATTTATATAACCCTACACTCTTTATTGATCAGCCGTTGTCTGGTGGTTGTTTATAGGATTGCTGGGACAAAACGTAGGAAGGTAACAGAAGAAGCACATGAGGCAGAAGTAAAATACAACACTTAATAACAAAACTGCCCCTAAGTGTCGACAGCATCCAAGGAATTCTTCTCTTTAATCAGCCACAGGCCAGCTTGATAATTGACAAGAGCAGCTTTATCAGAGATACTGCGTGCAGCAAAACTTAGCCCAGTTTTCATGGGCATCGCTTGGCTGCGTTTTGACAGCACCTCAAAGAGCTACAGCTCTGCACAAGACAAAAACTCTGCACTACACTGCTGGTGGCCCACAAATTATTCAGTATCTTTCCGAGTACAAAGAAGAGCAGCCAGAGGGTGGTAGAACAGATAGAAGAGGACAGGCTGCCTTAGAAGTCATCTACAGCTGACTACACTAAGCAGGTTGGATTGCCATTTTGTTTACGGGCCACTGTTTTCATTTATGGCCCTGTTAAATAACCCGGTGTCTTCGGTGTAACGTTGTTTGGGGATCGTTTGGGAGCAGCGGCGATGGAATCAATCACCGGGCAGAGTGAGCGTGAGTTGGAGCTGTGACAGCTTGTTTTTCTTACCAAGGCCACCTCCTTCTTCAACTCATCCAAGTCCCTGTCCTTCTTCTTCTTCCCTCCATTCTCAGCGCCACACTGGAGGGAAAAAAAGAGAGAGAGATTACCACACATCAGGCCCGTAGGCTATCATCCCAAACCTCCACAGGAACTAAGTGGGAAAAGTCACATGCTTGTAGACACATTGTGCCTCGCCATTTACATTCACAGCCACGTATTACAACATCAGGGAGAGCACAATGGACTTTGTGTACACTGGTTCATTTCAATCTCCCGGTACTATTGGCAAAACCATTTACTGAATATGGAGGAGAATTTTTTTTTTTCTCAGAGCGAGTTCCTCATTTGTGTGAGCGGCAGAGTGTGTGTGTCAAGAACAGTTGGGAGAATGGTGCATCATGGAAATCATCTGCTGCTGTCAGTCTCCTCTTAGCAGCACGTGTGCATGTCAGTGAAGGAGGGGAAACGCGGCGAGAGCGAGGGGAGAGTGTGAGCAAGTGACACAGTGAAAAAGTAATCAGAAAGAGCCAAAGAGGGAGCACAGAGCCGGTGGAGTGCCTGAAATGTGTCTGGCATAGCAATTTCCCCCCACTGTGTGTGAGGAAGATTACCAGCCTGTCCTCCCATAAAGCTAAATGGAATGGGCCTGATGGAGAATAAAAACAAAATTACGTAATTACCCAAGTAAACAGCAAGCCGGGAACAAAACTTATTGAGGAGAAAAGCAATCATCCTGAGATGTCCCCTCTTTACAAAAAGAAGCATTCTGACACACAGATATCAAGCCCTACAGACGAGTTTAGGGATCTCAGTGTTTTTCCATGATGCATGTCCACCCCATGTGCTGTTACTGTACATGAGCTGAACAGTTAAGTTCATTAAATGTATCGATGTAAGGACGGGCTTCAGTTTAATGAATAAAAAAGACAGAAATAAGATAAACAGTTATTGTAAGTTTAAAAAAAAATGTAGAGAACTTACCCCTTTCCCCATGGTGGATGTCCAGACGTCGGTAGGTTATAATGTGAAGGACATTGCTCAGGGGCCTTGACACAGCTGAGACCTCCCGCCCCCATTCATGGAGCACACTGGTGGCTTTTTTTGGGCCTGGCACCCCCCACACCAAACATCCCGTTCCCTCTTCTTCTTGCTCCCTCCTGTCAGGGTAACCTGAGACACTCACACCCCCACCACCACATTGCACCCCGCTACTCCATTCCTATCCCAGTCCTTCTCTGCTCACACAAAGGGGGTTTCTGTGTGTGCGTACCTGCACCTGCTCAATATGTCCAACACCCCCGTACACACAACAGTCACATGGTCCTGCAGAGAACAACAGCACATCAATCACTGCTGTCAGCACAACAAATGGAATCTCGCTGTGTACATAACACGCAGCTTTTATAACAAATGTGATAATGAGGGACTGATATCAGCGCTTTGAGATGTATCATAGGAGTAATCGGTGGTTTGGATTCTCAGCACAGATTGTATCCTCAGGATTGTTCTGCCCAAAAAAAAGTGATAAACTACTAAATCACATGTGAATTGTAATCGCAGGTGAATTGTTTGAAATCTTTTTTTTTTGCTTGGATTCAAATTGAGCCAATAAAATGCTTAAAAAAGAAAAAAAATGTCCAACATATGTACAACATACGGTGGTTTATCACTCCGGTGCCCACTCAGCAGATGCAGCCGATGATCCTGTGTCAGATAAGCACCAAATGTCTTCTCCCTAGTCGATGATGCGTTTTGAGTTGATTTTACGTTTGGACTCTTCCCGTATTGCAATCCTTCCAGTTATGTATGAGCTGTAAACTTTGAAGTGTGTATGAGCACATGCAGTGTGCTGCTTTTCAAGGCTCCTTCAAAATGTTCTCCCGCTGAAGGGCTTTTGAAAGGTATGTTTACTTGCTTGTTTGTCCTTTTCACTAAAGTTCAGCATTTGTACTTGGTGAAGATAAACCAGTTTTTTTTTATCTAATTTTATTAGAAAGAGTAAAATATTAAATTTTTAGCTGTAAGATAAGTGTAAGAAGTCAGCAAACAGACCGAATTGAACCTGAATAGGTCAAGCACTCCGAAAATGAGAACGCTAACATCATGTTTAGCTAGTATTTTAGTTTCTAACCTTAAGGGAGACTAGTTACTTTTAAAAGAAGAAGAAAAACATAATCTTTACTTACAATTTAAGTCGATTTCACAATCGACCAAACACAGCTCATCTCAGTTCAATACATTCAGGGGTTTTGCTCCTACAGCCGCTAATGTTAGCTTCATTTAGCTAATGTTGGATATGGTTCTGTGTATTTTAACATATCACAGATACACATTTAAATGGTTTTATTATAAAAGTCAAACAAACAACTTACTCAAGACCTATTCTGGAAAATTCAGTGTCAGTGTCCATTACCTATCATCTTGTCAGTTACTGATCAATGGGAAAGCGGTGAGATTATAACAATTTGTCAGATTCCCCGTATTTCTGCGACTTGCAACCTGGAAAACAACAGCATAACATTTTCCTGGCATTCAAGCTTCCCACCCTGAGCCTGACGTCAGAGGAAAATGGCCACCGAGTGAATACTGTCTGTACCTTGCACATTAACATGAAATGAAATATGTATACGTCCCAAAATGTGCAAGTATTTCTTTAAGAAAGTTGTTTAATCAGATACATTCTCGTAACTTCATGTGTAGGATTCTTCTTGGTAGCATCAAAACGGACGCTGCGGCAGACAGCATGCCATCACCGCCTCAGCCAGACATTCAGGTGCTGTAGCTGATCAGGTCAGTGGGCATCAGTTGAACACTGTGGTTGTACTGTGTGTAACTGTGTGAATATGAAGCAGAGCATTTCTGAAAAGGTCATATATGCTCACTGAACCCAGCCAGCATGTTAAGTCAAAAAAAATTAAGCCTCTCGGTAAATTATACCTCACTTTGTCACCCTGTAAAATGTGAAAAGGTTGTGAATGGTCACTGAGCGTTTATTTTCAGTTCATCATCATTACTTTTAGCTAGTCCGCTAACAAAGGGCAGCATGGGGTGAAACCATTCCGGCTCACACCTGCTGCCACAAAGCACAAGTTTAATTCTGAACCCAATTCCCTTTATGTTTAAAAGAAAAACACCTGGTGGTCCAAATTACATCGTCTGCAATAATCTTATTGTGTATGCAAATGTCTTTAGATAGCTAATAAGGCTGGTGCTATTCCATCACGAGTTTTACTTTCAAGCCAGCCATCAGAGTATTGAAATATTTCAAATGGTGGATAATTCATTTTGGAAGGACTTCCTCCTTTTGAAAAGTTCATGAAAGCATATCTTGGCAGAGACATTCGTGACAGACTTACACAATGCATGGGGAATTGGAACTAAAAGAAAAGGACTGCAGACATTTTCAGCTGGGTTTACTTTGTCCTCTGTTGACGACAGCTGCGCTTGGGGCTTTTATTTTATTTACGTTCTCTTTACAACATATTATACAGAGTCATCAAAAGTTGTTAGTGCTCTGGAATTATCATCAAGCATTAAAATAAATGTAAAAAAATGTAAGAAGCTCCAGTCATATCAAATAAAGGAATGTTACTGTGCAACTATGACTAATTCAGTTCATAATACATACAAAACACTTTTTAAAAGGCATTTTAATGCTGTGTCTTATGTCAGGTGTCTGTGTGGCTTTGCGGAAACAAAAAGAAAACATTCTAACTAATCCATGTGACTGGATAGTTAAACAGCGACTAGTGAAACAGATCTCCAGTTATAAAGATGTGGATTTTAGCACCTCCATTCCCGTTATGAATTTTAAAGGAACATTCAAGTCTACTATCCACCCTGCATATCAAGCACGCAGATCACAATCCATCTTTGGCTCAGGGTTGGGGAAGGAGCACCTTTAAAAGAAAGCTCTGGGGGAAGAGCAGGCTCTATCTGTAGTGATACATATGGATTTTTGGCTTGGCTTAACACGCCAGATAAGTCTCTTCGTCCCAAAGCTTTCTCCCACAGCAAGCACCTTCCTCCCCCTTTTTTCTCCCCAGCCACATCTCGCCGAATCTCAGGCTAACCGAACCCTTATCCACCCACTCATCTCCTCTCTGACACCGCCTCAATTTCCCTTCGTCTCGGAATAAAAACGTGCACCGAAGGGACAGCCACACAGTACCATCAATAACACAAAAGGTCAGAAATATAATGACATATTCCATTGGATGCAATTACATTTCTTCCCTGCCTCAATAAACATTTTTGTACATGTGTACACATGTACAAAAATGTCTCAGAAAAACATTATTTGCTTTACTTAGGGTGATATACAGTTGTTTTTTTTTTCCTTTATATCAAATCTAATTTTTAACAAGACACACATATACATAAAACACGCGTCGTATTTGCGACCGGAAGAGAGCTAGCTGGATTATAAGTTTCTGTTTTTGGCGTCTTCAGTGAGAACTAAAGGCGGATTTCTGCCCATGTGTTTGCTTCCTTTGCCAGTGAGGGGCAGAGGAGAGCATTTTGGCATTCGAACCAGCAGAAAAAAAGACAGTAAAGGGTTGGAGGATGGAGGGCTGGCAGGGGACATGCCTCTGGGGGAGGTGGCGTTTTGAAGGGCAAGCGAGAGGGCGTTCGTCGATCAGTGGGCAAGACCGAGGGAGGGGAGAGTGATGTCCGTCACCGAGTTTGAAAAAGAGAAGAAGAAGGACGAGGAGGAGAATGAGGGAGGACAGAAGAGAGAGGAAAGAAGAGCAGAGCATTACGCTGTAGGCCTGGCAGTCAGATAAGGAGAGGCTTAAAGAGGGGAGTGGATTGTGTATAGGCCTTTTCTGTGGGGGAATAATGCAGTGCCGAGTCACCAGACGACAGGAAGGAGGAAGAGATAAAGGATAAGGAAAGACTTAAGGACAGAGAGAACGAAACAGTGCTTTGGAGAGGGAAGATGAATCCCAAGATGGGAGCAGAGATGAAGAGTGAATAACAGAGGAGAGAAGACAGCAGAGGAGGGACAGAGGGAGATGTAGAGAGAGATATCTGGTCGCCAGCACGTGCTAAAATAATTAGCCCTGGGTTGGTGAGGAGAAACGTGCGGGCGGATTAACTGGACCTAAAATAACTCTGAGAGCACAGAAGCTGCACCTCTTCCTGGTAAACCCTTCTGTCGGACTCCTGAGAGCGTCCGCCAGCCCTCGGGGGCCGTGACGTCATTCCAGGTTGTCGGTCGCCGGCCGCCGAGTCGACAGCGGACAGCCTCGTGGCACAAACAGAACAGCAGGCGCCCCACACCCGCCTCTTTCTCGTTCTCGCCTCCCCTTCCCCTCCCCTGTAGGCTGAAAAATGTGCAGCTGTTACAGTAAGCCTGTACGCTCTTATAGGGCCAGAAATAGCCCCCTTTAGCCAGGGCAGGGACACGGCGACAACCTCCATTAGCTCAAATGTGAGAGGATTGAATCACCCCGAGCTCGAGGGCTTGAACCTCTATCTATGCCGGCTGAGAGCAGGAATCATATTTCTCTCCCACTATCACTCTCCTCTCCTTCTCTGTCTCTCTTTTTCTCCATCTGAAGTCCAGAGTGCACTCGCAGCTCCGCTCAGTGTGTGTGATTGAGTCGTAAACATTAAGGGGGAAGATTCAGGGGAGGCTAAACACAGAGGGATGTCTTTCGGGTTCCTCTTAAGGATGTTATGTGCGTAGTTAGGCCTTAAACAGTTTTACAGTTTGCCCAATGAGTGCATACGGGGTCTCCGGTGAGACGTTGTAAAAATTATTCGACGCTGTTGCCACTGATATAGTAGGACTATTCTTACAGCCAGTGCTGTCTTGAAAGAGTAGAGATAATGGGAAATAATGGGGGTTGCATCAGGCTGGGCAGTAAAGGAGGGAGCAGACTAGAGGAGTGGAGGCAGTCATGGAGAAGTCAGACCTTTATCTATAGGAGAAAGAAAAGGAAGAGAACAGGGAAGGGAAGTGAGAGAAGGAGAGGATAGAGCAGTTAGCATATAAATCACTTCTGTAATCTGAATTAACAAGAAAGTCAGGAAATTCACAGTGAAAGAGGAAGAAATGGGACAGGAGAGGAAAAAGAATGAAGATCAGTGTGAAGGGAGAAAGTTAGAGTTTGACATGGCGCCTCCGAAAAAAAAGCAAATTGGCTTGTCCCCGTAGCTTGGGATTCGTGGAGCGTATCGGACGCACTTGGAGAAAGCTTTTTTGGGTGGATAGGATCACAATGAAAGGAACCAGAAAGGCAAAACCCGGGGAGCAGCTTTTTAGATTTTGTTATCAAACCCAGCCGTCTTAGGGTCTCGCTTCAAATGGCATATCTTATGACCTGACAAAAGTGCTCAGGGTGCCGGCTGGTGTAAGAGATTATCACGACATCTTAGATCTCGGCCCATATAGCTGTGTCTACAGTATTCAGCCTGTGACAAGAACAGATATGATTTGACTCATTTATTCAGGGACTCAGGTTGGCGTTGTGGTGGGCGTAAAGTTGGTTTGTGGTTTAACTCTCCTGCTGTCTCCTCTGTGGACTTCCCACGCTTTTATCCTCGACGGCTCCCTCCCCCCCTCCCTACTGGTCTGTTATTTGAAGGTGAGCCGGTCGGCGAGCCGGGAGAGGAAGCCAAGCGGTTTGGACCTCCTTATCCCTCCCTCACCGCCGGGCTTCTCCTCCCCATTCGTGCGGGTCAGCTCCAGCTCGATGGTCATCAGCACACGCCCTGAGCCGTCCTCCCCTCCTCCCCCCTCCTTCTCTGTCTTTCTGACTACGGTTCGCTGCTGCTGCTTCTTGGGCTGGGCCTTCGCCATCGCCTGGCGAACGGGCTGGAGCAGCCGGCCGGCGAGCCCGCCCCAGCCCCTCCCCGTATCCTATTTCTTATCCTTGCGTGACTCCTGCTTCTTCTTTTCCGAGGCGGCCGCCTTCACCTTGGAGGGGTCGGCGGGAGGCACGGGGCCCTGTGGCGGAGGAGGGAGAGGGGGTCGGGGGGAGAACAGGGGAGGAGAGTCACTTCAGGAGGAAAGGAGCGTGAGGGAGGTAGAGAGAGAGGAGGAGGAAGGTAGATGAGATGAGATGGGCGCGTTAGAGATGAGAGGATGAGAGATGGGGTTAAACAGGACGGTTGGAGCTGTGTGAAGAGGAGAGAAAACAACATTTAGGAGGAGGAGGTGGAGGTGAGAGTCAGACATTCAGAAAGAGAGAGAGGGGTGAGGAGGTAGAGAGACAGTCCTTTTAGGGGAGGGGGTAGCAAGTGAGAGGGGGCGGTGTCCAGAGCTGTAAGGGGGTGACAAAACAGGTAACCATGCGTTAGGATGGGACACAGTGGCAGGCAGGATCCATACACCTGTGACAACTGAGTGACAATTGATCAACACACACACACACACACACACACACACACACACACACACACACACACACACACACAGTACCACCTATCAAATCCATACTCAAACAAAAAAGGGGGGGAGAAAATCACCAAAGCAATTACTAAAAGCTGCTAACTGTTGCAGCTGTTGCCTAATTAGCTCAGTTAGCTGTGCAGCTAGTGGTCCAGACTGTGAGCGTGGAACACCAGAGCAGCAAGCTGGTTAGACTACTAACTTCAGCAGATATCTCTTTAACATAATATATTGAAGTTATAGCATCAAAGCGGTTATGTCTTCACATTCTGTTCAACTAAATTCTTACATGTTGCACTTTCAAATTTGATCAACTTGTAGACAAAATAGTTCTTGCTGTCATTCTCATCACTATCCTAAGTCTCCAGTAAGGATTAATTTAGCTACATGTAGATAAAACTATTAAAACCGGTGATACATTTGACCAAAAAGTGACCGTGTCTGTGGTCGCCTCTGTCGTGTTCTCAGCTTCCAGTTGGCTTCACTTCTACCGTGAATAAAGGCATAGATTATGCACATATGTGACATGGTGACATGGTGTGATGTCACAAAATCATGGAATTAAAGGTGGGACTACTGAGACGTTTTCTGTGGGAGAGAGGTGTTTCTGTTGGAGCGGACTTTGGGCTTTTTAACTTTCAAGACCTCTAAAGGCTAATTTATGCACCCTTTAATGAAAATACGTCTGTGTCAAACGATATAACCGTCACTGCCCGCATACTGCCCTCCTTCCTTTCCACGCGTCCTTCACGTCAGTATGGATGTCAAATAAAACAACCATTAGAAGGCACTGCCGCGCCGCTCAGAGGTCTCACTCAGGCCTATACTTTCTCTTCGCCACCGTCCAATCTCCTCCCTGTTCTGTAGTAACTGTTTGTCTCTGTGCCCGGGCGAAGTAAGCTCATACAGATGTTTAAAACGTCTCACCAACTATTACCCTCGCCTCAGAAAGCTCTGCCATTTTTTAAACGTCTTGCTCTTGTCCTGTGGTCGTGTCTCACTTGAAAAATTGTCTACACTGCTACACTGACCCCCCACTACCAGAGTTATGTCTCTGTTGGTCCGTATCCGTAAGCTTTCAGGAAATGTGCAGAAATACGGATGAAAGAGAGTAAAGCACAGAAGAAGGCTCTGTCTGTATCCATATGCGCATGTAAGGTAGAGAATGAATGAGCCTTTACATGCACGAAAACCTATACAACACACTGATATTACACACTGAAGTCAAAAAACGGCAAAGCATAATACATGTAGGTCTCCTGCAGCTAAATCATCTCA
This sequence comes from Pagrus pagrus, assembly GCF_965226575.1. Classification (NCBI taxonomy): domain Eukaryota; kingdom Metazoa; phylum Chordata; class Actinopteri; order Spariformes; family Sparidae; genus Pagrus; species Pagrus pagrus. The sequence goes on from NC_140196.1 coordinate 18,534,843, forward strand.
ATGACTGTACTTCAGTACGTACTTCAGAGTGGAATAAAGTCATTAAAAAGGCTGCTAAAACAAGGGTTCTAAGTAACCAAGATAATTTAACACCACACAAAAAATTCATAACCTCGTTTGAATTATTTAAAGCTTCTCTTGCTTTTAGGTTTACTTTTCAACCCTCAGATGTAGTGTCACACTAACGGTTATGTTGTTGTTATTCACAGTCTGCCCAGTTTTTTCTTTTGTTTCTTTTCTTCTCCTGTTTTTGAGGACAACTTTCCTAAATGCATAAAACTCTAAATGCAATGTCTTGTCAGGACTTGTCAGGAACAAGATGATGCGTCTCGAGGGGCTTATCCTGCTGACAGTAAAAAATCTGTTCCAAACTTTTGCCTTTCAACCAAATCTAGTTAGACACCTACTGTAAGTGCTGACTGTCCTGCAAATCGAATCATGAACGCATACTGGGTATCTAACACATTTAGACATCGAGGGTTACACTAAAAACTAAATGAAAATGAATAAAACTGAATTATTTAAGGGCTAGCTGCACTTCAAGGCATGCAGTGAGAAGGATATTTATTTTAAAATCATATAACGGGGCAATTAAATGAATAATTAAACTTTACAGAGAAATAGGAAACAAGTTGTAGATCTTCTCGAGCATGTTGCTGTAGTCGTGTGGTCAGGGGTGGGATCCGCTCGACTGCCTATGCGCTATTTTTAAGCAAAGGCCAAATATCAGCCGCAAATATTCTTCTAACTAGTTTATATAATTCAGCCATTCACTCCCACGCATTCTGTATATTGTCTGTGCGGTGTCTAAAAACATCTCCGAGGAAGAAAAATCTATAAAAGGAAGAGGAGGGAGGAGGAAGAAGGAAGTAAAGTGAGGCTTCACTTGAGTATAACAAATCCATCAGGAAGGACTGGACAGAGTGGAGATAAGGTCAAGGTAACACTTAACTTTACAATTGCTGTATTCCAGTGCATTAACCTGTGTGTTAACCTATTGAAAAGCATCACAAGTGCACGATAATGCTCTGATGGAGCTTAATGAAAGTTCAGCTATACATTATGTAATGGTTTTCTCAACACTGTGTACTTTTCTTCCACAGGTTGAACCACGGGCCAGCACACTGTTGTAAAGTGTAACCGAGGACAGGCAGAGTGAATGACTGAGCACGCTGGATCCGAGTTTTGAAGACTGGAATACTTCCTCTAATACATCAAGGTAGTCAACAGCGGAAAGCACACTAGGGGCTGCTTCTACCCACTGAAGCTTCGACTAATAATACCCCACTGATTGCATTAGAAAATTTATCATCTTTAATTATGCTCGGTGCAAAAGCAGCACGCACTCTGATGAGACAGCAATCGAGGCGTACACTGCGACTACCATCCGGCTCAACGGGGCAGCTGCGCAGCCCATCCGGTGTCATTACCTTCGATCATACTTACATTGTCTCATACATCATTGCATTGTTTACCACTATGCATCCCACGGTAGGCTCGGTTTTTTGGTGCACTGTATTGCAGAGCTCCCACGCTAATGACAGGGCTGCCTCATAAACACACTCGAGCCTGCTTAGGCAGAATGCAGAACCACCCTCGTTACAGGGGCTGCACACACTTCAAAGGAAATGTGGGTACAGTGGCAAAATAGGAGGGACGGGTGGGGAGGCAGATAGGTGGGTAAAGTGGCTGCGTCCCCTGCTGCATACTAAAAAGAGAGAGAGACGGTGACAGTTGGGGAGGGGAGATTGAGAGGTAGATGAGGAGTGAGAGGTAGTGATTTCCTGTCCAGAACCGAAGCTGATCAGAACCCAGAAGACCTGAGGAGGAAGAGGAGAGAGACTGGGAAGGGAGGGTGGGGAGTGAGTGAAGAAGATGAGGGAGGATCGACAGAGCGAGAGAGGGAGTAAAAAGGGGTAGAGGAAAGAGGGGAATTACAGACAGATAGATGCTTCTCATGGTCAGCGAAGAAGTCAAAGGAGCGGAGAGGTGGGGAAGGAGAGGAGGAGGAGGAGGAGGAGGAGGAGGTTGAGCAACTGAGGAGAGGGAGACAGGGGACCGGATAAAAGGAATGTGAATGAGAGAGAGAGAGGGACGGAGTGAAGTGAAGTAAAGTGAAGTGAGGGAGGGAGGGAGGGAGGGTGGGGCGGGAGGCAATTGGGGGATGGAAAGAAGAAGAATCGGTGGGTTGTGTATGTGTGTGTGTGTGTGTGTGTGTGTGTGGATCGATACCGAGTGCACTCAATTATCATTCCAGTACAGTATGTGTGTTCGTTCCTGTGAGCTTTCTTGTGTGTGTGTGTGTGTGTGTGTGTGTGTGTGTGTGTGTGTGTGTGTGTGGCTGCTCCCACAACTCCACCTAATGGGGAGTAGCACACACCACAGGGTTCCTTTGTCTCTCTGTCTCACTCACTCCCCCGTTCGCTCCCTCACCCGCAGCCTTTTGGAGATTTGTAGTGCAAGCCCAGCAAACAGAAAGTAAGGAAGATGGTGAGGCTGATACAAAATTGTGTTGTGTCAGCAGAGCCGCCTAATAAGGGCTATTTGATCAAACAACCACTTATGAGCGCACTATAAAATCCCACGAGTCCTCTGTGTGTGGCGTAGCTTCAAGAGATGAATCAGCTCTGAGGAAAAATAATAAATACAAATAAAAAAAAAAGAGGGGAATGTGAGCTCAGATGGAAGAGCTGTTTTTTGTTGTATATTTCTCTTCCCAGCCAAGTCTTGCAGGGGAGTAACTGTAAATGACAACATTGTCAAATATTTCAGTGTCCTTTTGGCGGCGAGTTATTTATTCATATATGCACTGTCACCCGCCGCAGGCACTTGAGAGCAACTGACTGCAGCTCAAGAGCAACCTGACAATCATACGACAGCAGAAAGGAAAGGAGAAGACAGAAGGAGGAAGAGGGGCTCCGGGGAGATCAGAATGAGCGCACTCGTTTGAGGTAGGAGGAAGTGTCGGCCCTCGCTGCCGTCACCCCGTAGGGTTTGAGCCACGGGGGCAAGATGGCGCACTCCTAACCAGAGGCGGACGCCCGCAGTCGTCGCCTCTGCCTCGTCCTTACATTAGCTGACACCTGCGGCGAAATGACTCGCTGTCACAATAGCACCTTTGATCTTCCACCTCTGATATCTCTGCAAGTCTCTCACTCAAACGCTGATGTTTGATTCGGGAAAACGCCTTGAACTCAAGTCCCTTGACTTCCCTTTTTTCCCATTATCAGCATGCAAGGCGTACAGTCAATTACAATACACCCCCGCAACCATCCAGCCCCCACATTACCATGGAGTAATCAAACAGAACTTGCCCTGGTGGCTTGTATTCACAAAAGAATACAAGCCACCAAAATGTCTGATTAATCCACCACTTGAGGCTATCACACTCCCATGAGGGAAGGAGGGGGAAAAAAATACCCCAAATCCTTGGCGTGCAGCAGTGTAAAACCACTGATAACAGCCCAGACCATAATAGCCCAAGTGATTATCATTTGACTCCCAGTGAGCGAAATCAGCAGCTCCTGTCCATTTTCCAACCGTGAGCAAATCACAGTCTCCATTCAATACAGCAATAGCATTAGGGCCGTGACATGGCCATGGCCATTTCACAGTCGCTGGTTTGATTTTTGCCCTGTGGCTGTTTACTTGCACTGTGCTGTTTGGCCCCCCTGTGGCTGCTGAAGGAGGGGTGAGGACCAGAAGAAAGAGAGGAGGAACGGCAGGGGCTTTAAAGCACCTCAAACGCTGAGATGGCACTAGAATTTCAACAGCATGAACACTGTTATTAGTGTTTGCCGGGCTCAGTTTGAATGACATGTTATTTTGTTGTTGATATGTTGCTGCGAGGAGGAGCCGGCTAAGTGTGCGGCCGTATTGGAGCTGTTTGGACTGGCATTGGGGGAATGCGATTATGAAACTGTGCCGTTATGCACTGTCATGTTGGATGTGTGCTATTGTGCTGCTGCACTGCCACAGAATGGATGAATATTCCTTCTGACAACACGTTGCTTGAGCCTAACAAACGCTCAAACACTGAATGCCATTATAATCTCTCCAAAAGGATGTCATCTTACTATTTAGCGCCTGACTATGGCAGCAAATTGAGCTGTTGCATTCGGTGTTGTCAACTGGATGTGTACATGTGACGCAAAGTGTGAGAAAAAGAGGAAGGGGATGAGGTTGAAGAAGAGGGGATGTGGAGGAAGGAGAGGAGGGAACTTGCCTGTCTCTGCTGTGATCCCTCTTTCTTTTTCTTGCCATGTTTGCTGGAGGGGACAAAAGAAAGACAATGTCAGGATGTCGAATCTATCTCTCCCTCCAGTGGTCACAGGGCAGCATTGCCTGGCAGCCATCATAAAGAGAACATCAACTTAATCTACTGGCCCTGTCTCAAACACAGCCCCCAGGTGCTAGATGTGTAAAGATCTCATAAGATTGGATAGGTATAAGCAAGACGATAGATCCATCATCTTCATGATCTAGTGGATTATCCACTCAGGAACTTTCACTCCACCACTTTTAATCATCTTGCTTTGGACCTATGCAGTACTGTTAGATTTAATCAAAATGAGAGATCATTAATCGGACTCTTTCCAGAAGACTAATTTAAAATCTAAACCTTGAACACCTAACTAAATCAGATCATGGCATGGCAGCTATGCCAGCTTGGCCACACAGGTGTCGATGCCAGGGATGGGCTCCGGCTTCTGCTCCAATCCCTGGCACAGACCTGACTGGCAGAGCGCCGCTGGCCACAGGCCGGTCACTGACCTGACACTGAGGCTGAAGACGCGGCGCGCCACCAGGAACCTCATCAGGTAGTAGATGACCACAATGAGCACCAGCAGGCCTAGCACCACCCCGATGATGGCTCCTGTGATCACACCAGCCTGGATGGGCACTGTTGGTGAAGAGAAGGAAAAGGAAAAGAGGAGTGTTGAGTACAGTGAGAGGAAAACGGTGCAGAGAATGTGAAGATAAAAGGAAGGAAGAATAGAAAGGAAGTGACAGAGAGAGGTTTGGAGTGTTCAGAAGAAAAAGAAACCAATAAAGCGTTGAGTGGGAGAGGGAAAGATGTTGTCATAGCAGAGAGGAAACTGAGGGGAGAAGAAAGCAAAGAAACAAAGCTGGAAGGAAAGGGAATGAGAGATGAAAGTAGAGTAGAAAAGGTAAAATAAAGGTTGAATGAAAGATGAAGAATACAGGTGCAGTAGAGGTAGAGGAGGAGAGATAAGGTAGAATAAAGGTGAGAGCAGGGTAGAGTCATGGAGGGAGGTGGGGGAAGGGACAGCACGGAGGAAGACGATGGAGAAGGGGAAAGAGCAGAGAGATGGGAGGAGAAGTAGAGGAGGCGGAGGAGAAAAGGAGCGAAAGGGAGGCGGTGATAGCAATCTCAAATAGAGAGAGAGATAAAATTGTAATTGATTTCATTTAACGGGAGGTGCGAGGAATTCTAAACGAGGCAGCACAACGACTGGTCTGAACACAGAACTCGCTTTAGTCTGATGCACAGCGCAAATTGAGATTAATTTCAGAGTTTGGAATGATTAGAACAACAATTGAGAACAGTTGGCTTCTGACGGGAAAAAAACCACCAAAATATGCCATATGGGCTCAGTGGAAAGCTAATGAGCAGACACAGATGTAAGACAATGCAGGCATTAGACTTTACATACTGGGGAATTTGATTTAGCTGAGAAACCCCCACAGGACTCCCTGTTCTCACCCTTCTCGAAGACCAGCAGGCGGACGTTGGAGGGCCGGCCCACTATGTCAGGGGGGTTCTTGGCGTCGCAGGTGAAGGTGCCGTTGTCGGTGAACTCCAGGTTCTTGAGCAAGATGGAGCCGTCACGGCGGCCAGGGTTCCCCACAAACTCCAGCCGGTCCCTGAATGGCCCCTTGTTGTCGACATAGGCAGCACCACCAGTGTAGTGGAAGATCTGTAAAGAAGACAGAGGACATTGTACTGCTTGTTTTATGGTTCTTCTACAGTACTTGCATTTGTATTGCTTTTTTGTGAAAGCCTCTTGCTTGTTGCACCCTGAGGTGGTTAAAGTGTATATTTTTTCGTCATGTACAGGATCATTACAAAAGTCTAGTCTACACAAAAAAGTAGGGCTGGGTATAAAACTACAGTTCCTTTTATAGTACTGAATGAGATCTCTCTGCAGCACTGATTATTAAAACCTGTCAATTACAAAAGGTTGAAGTCAAAGCTGGTTTTATTTGTACTCTTGCTACTTGTTTTTTGACATAGTTCTTGATTTAAACCTGAGCTTTGGTGGGTTTTGGGGTCTTTGAAGTAAACTCCTTACAAAGTTGACATGGCAAAGTTGTGGGCAAACAGTTGCTTATTTAGACGTGGTTCAAGGCAACTCAGTCCACAAGTCCACAATTCGCCCTTTAAGATCTGTGTTGGGCTCTGAAAACTCCTGAGGAAAAATGTCTGATGTTTTAGCTGTTAAATGCTCCACCATGTTCACATGATATAGTAGCTACTAACTATCTTTCTGCCTTTTGATCTTGGGCATACGGTGTACAGTATTTAGTTTTTCTCATTGAAACAGACGCCTTTTGATCCTGAAACAACGCTCTTAGATAGACCAAAAGTGAACCAAAACAATGAGCTGAAAGGCCCTAAAGCACTTCCTGCAAAACTAACAATTCACATCAAAAAGTGAACGTCAAATGAGTTAATTTTCCTGAGAAGTTAGGTCTAAATTAGTTATTTGATACTGTGGTGGGTGTATTGTTGGTACTCAAGCAAGATGGCAGCACTTGCATCTGGGATATTTTGGCTTCAGTTTTGTACAGTGGGAGGAAGTGAAGACGTGTCATCCATCCTCAAATAGATCAGTGATAACACTCCATTGATCCAGTGTTGATATATAACACTGTTTAGTACTTTTGAATCAAAATTTTGCCAATCATAGACTTTTTTTTTATTCAAAGTTGCTGTGTGGCTGCTTGTGTTCTAAGACACCATTTATTTCCCTTTCAGATGTTATGTCTGTTTGTTAGCAGGATTACATAAAAAATACTGAATGGATTTCCACAAAACTTGGATGGAGGTTTGGTCTCAGCCCAGAATAGGCCTCATTAACTTTTGGTGTGGATCTGGATACAGGGACAGATCCAGGAATTTTCCTCACTTTATTTAACATTGCGTTTTTCGACATTTTCGTTAATTTCTCGGAGAATAATGCATGGATCCTCATGAAAACAATCAGACACATTTCGGTTGCTGGTATCTATGAGTGAGTAGAATTTGATGCGGATCCTGGAGGTGGTTAAGCAGTTATGGGTGGCTTTAAATTCAGAGTGACACAGGGTTATCGAGTTTGATATTGGATTAGGCTTGACAGAATTAAAGGGGAAATTTTGAACGATATCCAGCCCTACAAAAGTCCTCTAAAACGGCAGACGACAGCCAAACTAAAAGCTAATTGATTTTGGGGCGAGCCTTAATGGGCACAGGGGCACAATTGGGCTAAGCAGGGGTGAGCACTAATGCTTTCACAAGGTCAAGGTCAAATTTGGTTGAAATCGTGGTAAACAATTAATTTACATTATCAGCACTCGTCTAATTGAAGTTTTGAGGCCTGCAGAACTCAAATGAAGCCATCCACGACTTTTACACAGCCCTCTGCATGACACGATCACGCAAGGAACCAAATACAACGTCTTAAAAGGACGAATGCACCATGAAAACAGACAGACGTATGAAACTGTAAATCTGTCCAGGCGTGTGAAGAAATGAGCGACAGAAGATAAGTAGAAAAAAAGAGAAGAGAAATCTAGTTTCAAAGTGAGGGCACCACAGGAGACGGATGAGAGCGAAGGAGGTGAGGGGAGGAGATAATGAGAGAGGAGGGGAGGGACAAAGGAGGCAGGGCCAGGGAGGAGGAGATTAAGGGAGGTGGACAGAGGGAGGCGCAGTCAGGACGGGGAGATAGAGAGATTAGAGAGATGGCAGAACGATAAGGGCAGGGAGAGTGAAATTAAAGAGCAGCAGGCAGTGAGGCAGCAAGAGGAGTGGGGAGATTAGGGGAGAAAGTTTCTGTGCGCTTGTTGTTTCCGTTTTTAAAGTTAATACATGAATACTGCACTTAAGTGTGTGATGACATTTTAGATATTCACAGTCATGTATTCGTCAGATTAGACAAGGATTCCTTTTTTCGATGATTTGAAGTGAGACAAAAGCTGATTATAAAACTCGTGAATTTCTCGATCCAGTCCGAAAAAGATCAGCCATGTTTAAATCCCAAGATCCTGATATTACAGCTGCACGAACCAAATTCACAAGTGTCCTCACACTGATCAGATAACTTTCTGTAAAATAGTTTCAAGGACTCTCTCTTGCCACAAATCATGCCATGTGACATCAGTTCGTCACCCCTCCTCTGAGTTAGTTTTTGTCCCTGCTCGTGCCTGGTAGGGGCGGAGACGGCGAAAACAAAAAAGTCTTTTGGCAGAAGAGGTACCCATTGTTGGCGAGTGTACGGCCCAATTCCAAACAGATCCCTACACACTCCCGCTCCGGACAGAGTCGGACTCTGTGTGGAGTCACACTCGCCACTGTGGAGGGACTAAAGGGTGGAGGGTATAAATACTCTGGCAAGCTTTGGGTCAGCCTCACATTCTGTGATGAAAAATGGAACTTTAACATTTAATGTATATATATTTTACACATTTCTATTTCATATTCTCTCTATATATGGTTATTTATTAATCTGATTAGGTCCTTGGTCCCTCCACACAAACTCACAAACGGAAAGTGACAGTGTGTATGGGGAGTGTGTAGGGGCCAGTTTGGAACTGGGAGTACATTTCTGTTGCTACAAAACACATTTTGGGTATTTCCTTCTTAAAGCCGTTACAAGGAACATTCATTTTGTGTTGATTCTGGTGGCCGCCGTGGACAAAAGTGGTATAAGCACCACAAGCTTGTAACTGGCTGGCATGCGTTTGTTTCAGAAGCTAGTAAAAGAAGAATGCAACTTATTTGTATTACTTTTGATGGTGACACAAAGTCAATTTTGTTTTAGTGCAGTACAACCAGACTACAGAGCAGCTGCTTTCCTCAGCCTGTGAGACTCTTTAACTCCAAAGAGACAAAGGGGATTTATGTTAATTATTTGGCACTTTAGCTGCTAAAATCAAAACACCATCTTCACCAACTAATCACTAAGTTTGCGGTTTGGTGCTGGACAGCTCGTGTACAGTGGGTTTATCGGAGCCTATTTACCATAAACAGCTGCCTGCTGCAGCTGAAAATGATGCAGATGAGGGCATGAGAGTTTTGGGTTAGAAAAAAACCAAAACAATGAGCTTAAAGATTAACTTTTTTAAGAGCTGACATTAAATTTGCACCATGACAATCTCATCAAGTGCAGCTTTAATGTGGGTGTGACTAATGTTAATGTTTTATAGAGATTTACTGATTACTTTGTGACAGGAAATTTGACAGAAAGGCACATTTTCTTCACAGGATGATGACATGACGAGATGTTAGTTCACTCGTCTGTGTGTGTGTGAATGTGTGTGCATTACAGAGATGGCGTCCCGGGAGCCATCGGGCCTGTAAGTCCAGGAGAAGGTGACGTCCTCAGAGGTCCAGCGCCAGGAGAAGAAAGAACAGGACAGCCGGATGTCGGAGCCAACTAGGGCGTGGCGTTCCCAGCCGGTGTAAATCACTATGGCCTGCGACTGCTCAGGCACTGGGAGACACAAAGCACGGGATGGTTAATTTAAAAACACCACCATTAAGCTATTACAAGAGTTCAGCCTGCTTCTGGTTTAAATACTGTATTTACTACGCAGTCTGATAACTAGCTGTGCAGAAGGTTGTCAAAATTGCAACCTCCAAAAGCAAAACCAAAGAAAATTTACAACATGATTTGACAGAAAAATATGCTTGTCTGCAAAATACTGATAATCATATATCCTTGTTTTCTTATACTTGATGTAAACACACTTTACTGAATGAGTCGCCGCATTCCTTAACATTTTTCAACCCCTATACTAGACTCCCAAGTTACACAAAGCATCACTCACATGACCCTTTTTTAGTCTCCTTTTTGAAATTAGTAAAATATACATCCAAACACTTTGGTATGCACCCCAGACCCACCAATAAACTGCACATTTAGTGCTGTCAGAGCCCCCATTGACTCAAACATGCACTCAGTAAATATTTGGATTATTACTGGAATATTGGTGCTTGTCTCTAAAAGTCAAAGGGGGACATCATTTTCTCCATTAATATGGATTATGCCGGCTAAATCATGTGCACTGTTTATGCTTGAATAATATTTAATGATCGATGTTAATTTGGTTTCGGCTGCAAAATCAATATTTTACTTCCCTCGAAAATTCACTCAGCATCTCAAACAACCAGCAGAGCGCCTGGGAGCCGCACACCCCTGCCACTCTAACATTAGCCTGAACAACATCGTTTCTGTATTGTTCGCCTTCACTTACAACGTGTGCATGTGCCACCAAGAGTCAGGGTACTCTCACAGCTTCGCTCGCACTAATGCCCCTAAGTGATCTGGAGTTGTGTGCCTCTTTTAACACCCAGAGAGTAAAGTTCACAGTTTTCACTGCGAGCGTCCTTGAGTGAACGCCGTTAGAGCAGCCAGCCTCCGCAAAAGCCTGTCAATGAAATCACGCCTGACATTTTTAATTAAAAGTCTGACAAAAACTGCAAATATCTTGACAGGAGGGGAGCAGAGAAAGCAGTCTGCCCGAGTGAGAAAACTCCTGTCAAGCCTCAGTTTAAAAGTCACAACATTAGTGCTCTTTAGCTTTGCAAGCGTCGGGACACTTGCTTTACAAGATGAGCACAGCTTTGGCCATTTATCAAGATGCGCCTCCGTTGAACAATATCCTCTACAGGTCTCCTCAAGGCTTTAAATCAAATCAATATGTCAACATTTAGGTATTATTTAAAATGCTTTAGTTTAGTGTTAAGCCAGTGTAGAGGGAGGCATTACGTTTCAGTGAAAGATCAATTAACTCTCCACTCAGCCTATTGACCCTTTTTATTATCATCAAGTCAATCAGTTTTCAGCTGAGCACTGCAGAAGAAAACACAGGAAAAGCTCTCCTCTTCATATCCTCATTTAACCTTTAACCCCCCATCAGAGGAAAGATAATTTCTACATCTTCACTATCAATAGATGGAATTCGCTGTGGTGTTCTTTGAGAGAATAAAACTGAGCAAAAGTTCAAAGAAGATTCCTTCTATAGTTTTTACCTATTCCCAGGAGGACAACCGACGCCAGCGCCAAAAACGTCAGCATGGTTTCTGGCTTCTACGGAGCTCCCAAAAGACTGATGCCGCCGACAGGACCTGACAGGAGTCAGTCGAGGAAGAGTCCCACTCTGGAAGGGAGTGTGAGTGGAAGGAGGAGAGAGAAATAAAGGAGAGTGGAGGGGTGCAGGATGCCAGGACAGAGGGCTTCAAAACAGGACAACAACAGAAAACCCACTGTCCCTTGGTTTATACCCAACCACACCCCTCGTCCAGGCCCGGCCCGGCCCATTCCTCCTCTCGACACCCCCCCATGCCGTCCACCTCCACCCCCACCCCCACCCCTCCTGTCATTTCTCTCCATTTCATCCCTCGTCAACACAAATCACACACATTATCGTTTCAAGCGGAAGACACACCAATGCGACACCTGTAGCCGGTGAATTAATTCAGTAAATGGGCAACTTGGGGAGGATTTGCAAACTCTGTGCAGTATTACACCATGATGAATGTAATGTGTTACATTACACCCTCACTGTGATGTGATTGAGTTGAGAGGGAATGCTAATCAACGCTTGGCATGAAGGCGTAAGCGAGGGTGTGTGTGACAGGGAATCATGACCATCTGCAGTCGCTCTGTATGTGGTAACTGCTCATATGTAAATACTACATGGGGAATGGTGGGAGGCTGTCTCGGCCCATTTCTGTCTGTTTACAGTGAAGGACGGAGGGGATCCTGCGGCGAGGTCATTCCAGTGCTCTCGCCTCCGTCCCCATCCCTCGCCCGTCCTTCTCCTCTCCATGCACTTTCACCGGGTCCAGCGGCCACAAACAAAGCCGCGACTCTTTGCTCTCCGTCCTCCCTCTCTCCAGATTCCTGTCGTTTGCTGACGTCTAGCACTTGGAGACAATGGAGAGAGGGGGGGACAGGGGCTGACTGGTGTTTGCCTGTCTGTCAATGGCGCTTTCTTCCTCTCCGGCCTCTCCCTTTCTTTCTTTCTCTCCTCCTTCGTAGACAAAGCTGTGTATTCAAAGTTGCAGCGCCCACTCCTCGCTTTTCCAGTAACACGCAGACAAGAGTGTGGGGACAGACCTGCTATATATAGTTGGGTTGATATGAGGACAAGATGCACAAGCATGAGAGAAAGACGGCAGCAGATATGGGGGAGAAAATGAGAAAAGAGCCCGCGGTGTGTCTGTGCGGACACGCTGGAGTGGGATTTCTGCAAAAGCCTCAATTCTGAAGGCCTCATTCCATCATTTTGTCACATGTCATAAATATGCATTCATTTAGCCGCTGGCATAGTAATAGTGAATACATGCACAAATTAATGGTCTGCGGTACTCCTCGAGCTTCAGCAAACACACAAGCTGCATTCACTTATTCTCAACGTGGAGTGTAAACCATATCAGTCATGGTTTGACTCGTCCCCCCCTCCCCCCCTCGGGAAGGTATATGCGATGAGAGCGTAAGAAGAGGAGGCACTCGACAGGGACGTCCACTTCATCCTCTCCACGTTGTTATTTCATTGAGACTACTTAACCAGCTTTCCTGTGCTAAAATCTCCTGCGCGAGGAGCTCTTGGCCGAGATCGCAGCAAAGCGTTTAGCGACAGATCGACTTTTGCTTACATTTGAGACCAAGGCATAAATTCTTGCCACTTGTGATAAATCGCAACCACTCATTCTTCTTAACACCTCAAATACCCCGCTGACGGATCAGCCCAACAAAATGGACCATCTGCCAACTTGTTGGCGCCATCAACTGCCTAAGCTTTGGCTTGAACGTCTAAATCGCGACATCCTTAACAATTATGGCATATCCTGCCTTCAGGCCCCAGAGAAACAGGGGGATTCTTTATGAGCCTGGCAGGTGCAGAATGTGGCAAGCGCCCAAACTCGTCAGCACAGAGTGACGGTAGTGGCGGCGGTGGCTGAGCTTGGCAAGGAGAAACTGTATCACATATAGAGCGAAGGCCTCCCATTCCTTCAGCTGGCAGTGGTATAGCACGCTAATGTTGGAGAGGGAGAGCTTATCTGGAGCTAAATTATACAGAGAGAAGAGGTAGAAGAGGGGAGAGGTACCAGTGAAAAACAGAGAAAACTCTATCTGTAGAGCCATTTAGACATTTTTGCTAAATTATACATGAGTCCTCCGCTGCACTTCAGTGATATTGAGGTGGACAAGGCTTCATATCAATTGGTGTTATTAGGGAGGACTGAATACGCAAAGTACCTCAGGCTTCAGCCGGTGTGTGAATGAAACCTTCTCAGCTGTCTGCCTGCATAACTCATCAAGCTTGTTTTCATGGGTTGAGACAGTGGCCTCAGTTGCATTTGTTGAGGGCATGTCATTAGACACCCGTAGAAATTTACAGAGCATATTTTTCTTCTGATGTCGTAATTTTCTTTGACGCAGAATTATTTCCAATTCGACCGGAAAAAAACATACCAAGCGCACATTCAGAAGACGAGGGATAATCACAGTCTGGGAAAGCATTCTGTGCTGGTGATGTTAGGCGCTCTTGTCAACTCCATCCATGTCTAATTTTTCTGCAGTGTTGAGTATGTTTGTCACAGCGCTGAGTGCAGCCGTGTTCACAAGGCTGTCTGGCAGATGTGCAGAAGGGGGGGGGGGCTTCTTTTTCAAAATGTGGAGGGGCCTCTGAATGGAGAGATGGCATTGCTCGAGGGGTTCTTGCCGGCCAAGACGGGGAAAAAACGAAGAGACAGAGGAGATACACACCACAGAGGCTGGTTCACACCAAGGTCATAAGACTAATGACTGTCAACAATGAACCAATGGAGTGCACTGCAGTCTTACCCCCTTAAGCACAAGCCTCTCAGTGTGGGCCAAAGTGAAGCACTGACAAGTGGGGAACAACAACAGCCAGCACCATCATAAACCAATCATAAAGTGGCCTCGTAAACGACTAGATCGGCTCAGAGTTTTGCTGCAGGGGTTGGATAATCAAGCGAAGCATTTCCATAACCAAATAAGGCAAATGAGCCATGGCGAGCAATTGGCCAGAAAACTGTCAAAAGTTAAGGCTAGAAGGCAAGATTAAATATAAATACAGCAGTGTTATGCCATCTAGGTTTTCTAATAAGACTCAGGTTAAAAGCCCGCCGACTAAAAAAAGATCAAGAGCCGGAAACACACAAAAGACATGACTAGAAAGCGCCCGTATACATTTGCTATCTTAAGCATTTAGAGCAGTGATTCTCAGCCAGGGGTACTTGTTTCCCAGGAGGTACCCCTGCAGTTACTTGGGGGTTTGTGGGAAGATTGTAGAGAAGCTTCAGCATTAAAATACTAGAAATTACAATTCAAAACGTAAAACTATGCCACCTGAACCTCACGTGCAAAGGGTGTGAAAACTAGGAGATGAAACAGGTAAAACTAAGGGATTAACAGTTCAATGAGCTGCCCAAAGGTGATGGATAAATGGTTGGAATAAATGTCAGTGTCACTGAAGCTTTACTTGAGTTCACCTGTCAGGGCTGTGGGAGTTAAAAGGATTGGAACCAACAATTTAGAGAACAATCATCTGCACTAGCTTACAGAGGTTAAGCAGCTCGTTGCAGCTGTTTATGAACACGGTAACATTCAATTTACGTGCGTTTTTTGTCACACACACATGTACTCAGTTGAGACCTCTTACAACAATCAATCAGTCATTTCAGTAAAAGCTCAAAAACGACATGCATCAATCAGCCCCGATATTAACAGGACAAGCAGGTGAAGTTAATTATGTTAATCAACTTTAATTTACAATGGGATGTTCTGCTGGGAAACCTTGGGTCGCAGCATTCATGTGGATGCCATTTGACACTCATCACCGACCCAAACACTGTTGCAGACCCAGTAAGAAGAAGAATCTTTATTTGATATACATAATGTACAATTGTTACTCTGCATTTAACCCATCCCGAGGGAGCAGTGGGCAACATGGGGACTAACTCCAGATCTTAGCCAGCCCCTTGGTCAAGTGCATTGACTTGAGGCCTCCCCAGCAGCGCCCTGCACAGCCCAAAAACCGCCCGAGGAATGTCACAAAGACCTTAAGGTGTCCATCTGCCCTCAAAATTCTCAAGATCCTAATCCAAACAAGCATCTATGGGACAAGGGAGCAAGTCCATGGATTGGACTTGGCTCTGACCCATTGAGGCATGGAAACAGGACCTCTGGGGGTGTCACAACTCCTGTGTCTGGCACCAGGGAGTTGGCGGAGAGTCTTTCAAGTCCTGTGTGTCACAAGATCCAGCAGCATTGCATTGTAACAAGATAATCAATTGTATTTGCGTCACATGTTTGTGCTCTTAATGTTGTAGCTGATCCATGCATTTTTATGCTCAATCGACAAAGACCGGCGATGTTATAGAGCAAATTTAGCAGAAGAAGAGGTCAACAAAACATTGGAATTTGACATTGTAATGGACCGAAGTGCTGCCTCCCATTTATGGTTCCAAGAGGATGAATCCCGACGCTTCAGTGATCCTCGGACTTTTTTATCCAGCGCTTTTCCGATGTTTACCTGCAAAACTAATGACATTCCCATCAGCCTTAGCTGTATTTTGTTTCAAGCTAATTAGCCATTCTCAGCATGTGTATGTTTTTTTTGTGTATGTCAGTTTTTTAGGTTTGCATTTATTCCCTTTTCATTAATTTCTATATTGGACATTTTGTATTTTGTGTGTGTAGTGAATACTTATTCATAACTTTTGAGTAAATGTGTAACCCCCGCAGGTCTGACTGCCCTTAGGGGAAAGGATTTGCAGAGAGGCTGACTGGAATATAATGCAGTTTTTTTCGACCTTTCACAGCCTGCATGACCTAAATCTTGCTTAAGCAAATAAACAGAATTCCTTGTCCTCGCGTCTCATCATTCCCTTTCTCTCAAGCAGCATCAGTCAGCCTAAGAATGATTTGCACGAATGGATTTTATGAAATGGATACTGCGGTCACGAGACATTTGCATATACCTCAAAGCACTGCTGTGTCCCAGTTCAACCTCACAGAGCAGCCAGCACAGCTTTAGACTACTTTGCGGTTTCATTTTTAAAAAAGTTGAGTTTTTTTTCTAAGGCACAGACAAGTGAAGACCTCCCAATAGGAATGTGCTCGAAAGGGCATTTGAAAACGCTGTATTTTCTGATTTAACTTGGAGGTCTATTTGGCTCAGTAACACAACTTGTACTGGTTGAGCTGAGCTGATGAAGTGCCCCGATGAGTCACACAGCGCATACAATTCTGCACTGTCTCTTATGTTGAGGACCTAAGACCTTGTTAGAGTGGAGACCAGAGCACGAGCGAAAAAACTCATATAAAGGGCCCAAAAAAAGAGGGGGGCCTGACATCATCAAATCCGAAAGGTTACTGGCCAACGCTCGGCGCTCCTGCTCAAGAAAAACACTATTGATATTCCGTGGGTTCTGCAGGGGACAATGGCAGGGCCTGTCTCACCCTCTCTCCCTCGTAGCCTGGCATGGCAGAGATGTCACAGAGAGCACCAAACAAATGGATGGAGGGAAAGAAAGGGATGAAGGGATGGGGAGGAGGAGGTTGAGGAGGAGAACAAACGCATTGTTCTCGGGGTGGAGAAAGGGGTATTGTGAACAAGACAGATAGCTTATGTGGGAGAATGGGGTGGGGGAAGAGCGAGGGGCACGAAAGGACAGAGAAAGGTGAAACCTGGCATTTTTTTCCTTTTTGGTCACAGTTGGAGGTGATCCATAACCCTGCTTTCAGGGGACACTTCCTAAAACTTTAACGAGGAACACAACAGGGACAGTTCAACATGAAGCAGCCATCATCAGCTTGCCTTTCATCTGTTACAAGAGATCATTTCTGGGGCAATCCTTTTAAATCACGCTCCACACCCGAAGCCCCCGGCCACTTCTTAACATGTAGCAAAGCACGGTTCAACTGAGTCGCTGAGCAGGTAGGTTGGCAACTGCAACCGCCCCTGCGGGACCCGGTGTGAGCGGGTGACTTGATGTGAACTAACAGCACAGCTGTTTGAACACGGGCTAGGACCTCGGTGGAGACGGAGGCCGCTGTGCTGCAATGCCCTGCAGGCATGTGATGCGCGCCAGCTGCCCCCCTCGGTAGACACCAGTGACACGTACATACATACACACACAAACACGGGCAGTTAAGCAGGCACACACACATATTCCCATACAGAGATGATAAAAACAAACAAAAAAAACAAGCACATTCTCACATGCACAGAAGAGGACACGAAAACAGAAATGTTTCAGCGTGCAGACAGCACAAAGATTCACAGAGGCTTTCAAGCTCCCGCTCCACTTACACAATCGCACGTACACAAATTAGGCAGAGGCATGTTTGCCGCAGTGAATCTTCAGAGTAATTCACAACAAAGGCAGGGATCATACAGCGCACACAATATGGAATTCAATTCATTACGTATTTGCATTTTCAATATTTCATGCTCTGTAGCCTGTTTGATTTCCATTAGGGCCTTCTCCATCCCTCACACTCGCTGTTTCAAGCCCACTTCTAAAGCAACAGTACAGCTGACAACGGCTATTTGAAATTCAGATTTTAGTAACACCAGCAATTCCCTTGTTTCGACTCAAAAAACAGACCCGATGCGATGATGATATTCAAGATGAGTGTCAGATGTACCCAAAGTAGTGAGGAGAAAAACATATTTAAAGAGCAAACAGGAGGAAAAAACGCATTAAAATCTTCACATGAGTGGGATAGGAGTGAATGAAAACTGATGAAAAAATAAGCATGGTGCAGATGAACAACAGAGGCAGACGAAAAGGGCAATTTCAGGGCAATTTCCATGATTATTCTACCACAATGCTGTCCTTCTCAAACTCCCCTTCAGCAGACACAGGACACAGCCCACACACCCAAATAATAGGCAAACCACCAGTCGTGCAGTATGCATACTTGCATAGAGACAGCATAACAAATAGCCGTCTCAAAAGCTCTCCAGTATACGAAACACAAACCACTCGGCATGTGAAGACGGTGACAGCAGTATGCCACATGCAGCGTATGTCGCCGCAGACCTGTCAAAATTTTTACACACAAACAAGCGCTGTAAAATTGCACACTTGATGCCTCCTGGCAGCTACAAGAATGCCGGCTTACCGACGCTCGTAATTTATTTCCTGCATCTCAATGTGTTTAGAACAACTTCCTGCTGCTGCACTGGGGCGATGCGTTACTGCTCACCTAGTGCACATATAGATCAGAACAAGGCCACATGCCAGTGTCCACCCTCTGGACTTGCAGGCTCCTCTCTGACTGCAGTCATATGTACTGCGATGCGTCATCGCATCAAGTCTGCGAGGGTGTGAGACTGCATGGCTAGTAAAAGTCGCAATGACAACAGTATTAGAGCGCATTTGATTACTTCTACAGCATTTGAGGAGCTTTCTGGTGTGTCTGCGAGGGTTTGGGGCTGTCCCACTGTGAAATCATCAAGCGAATAAGGGCTCCCTCAGACATTTTGAGCCCTTTATGGCCACTTTACATAAGTTCACATTTCTGCAGGCTTAATCCACAGTTAATAGCGGTCTAACATCAAACACTGGGTTCTCATGGGTTACCAGGGGAAGCCCAGACTTTTACAGTCCCTGCGTCTGACCTGTGACGCTTGTAATTTAAATGTGTTTTAAAAAAAGTTTTTTTTTCTGCTTTTTGTTTATTAGTTTTCACATTTACAAAATAAATATATATACAAACGTAAAGGGAAAAAAACACATTTTCAATCTTAGAAGTAAGGTTTTTTCCGACATATTTAGAGTACAACTGAGGTCAACGGGTTACGTCATTAGGTTTGCAGGTGCTGGATATTCGTCCATTTTGATCCAATGGTCGCACTAGATGAGAAGTCAGGGGCCCGGGAAAGTTAACAGATGAAATCACTGCGACATCAGCAAACTTGTTTATTTCTGTTGTCATTTTCAGTAATATCTGTAGCATTTAAAGATAAACAATTAAACTGGTCCGACCTATGTGACTTTCTGCTGCGCTTATTTTATCAATATTTATCTTATCCGACACGTCCCAAGAAGGCACTGCCCGAGCGACAGCCTGTTGAAGCAGCTCTTGCTCACTGTTGAGCTTTTTCCCTTATCATTTTGTTTTTTCAATCTTTTATCGGGCGTAATATCACTAAAATGTGCAATTGGAAATTTTCAACTGTTGAGTTTGTTTCTTGTTTATATTGTTTGTATTCTTAGTGTTTTATTTTCCTCTTGTTCATATCTTGCTTTTTTATTTATGTATTGATTTTTTCATTATCTCTGTTTTTCTACCCCCTTTGCGGCTGTAACAATGCAACTTTCCCAGTTGTGGGACTAATAAAGGATTATCTTATCTTATGTACTTTGTTGCTTTGCTAGCGTCTTTGATATCTATCCAACAGCGACAGCCCGGACTGATAGTTTTGGGTAAACTCAAGCTGTCGTTTTATTTAGTCTGTGGCCCAATAGAAAAACTAGGTCTCCACGCTATCATTCATTAAAATGTTATGAATGAGATATGAAGGCATCAAACATGCTTTTTAGATGAAAGAGATGTATACACTTTGAAATGAAATCATAAAAAATTACAATTAAAGTGTATGTGAGCTAGTGCGTGATGCAGGGGCTTTCTACCCGGAAGTTATTGTGAACATTGTTATTGTGTCATCGTCACAAATCCTTCCAATAGTTGTTGAGATCATCAGTCTGGACTAAACTGTCAAACTGAGCGACAAACACTGTCATCCTGAGAGCTGACAGTGTGGCTTCACATCAGTTAGAACCACTGCCAAGATGCTCAAAGCTAGAAGAGTTTATTTAAAGTGATATGAGCAGTTTGCCGCCCAACGCTTCCTTGTTGTGTTAATGCAGCTCTGTCGCCCTTGCAATAATGTCAACCTCAAATTCTCCAGCAGTCACTCCCTCTGTTTGTCAATGTCAACCAAACATTTCCTGCACACTCACTCCACTTTGCATTTAATGCGATTCCGAGTTGCTTACGGCTCACACAGACGAAAGCACAAACACATCGCTAACCCCTAAGTGGTTCAATCTCCATTGCGGGCACACTCACATCCTCTCACATGGCATCACTACGCAGGAAACTCTCAAAATCCTCTTTGCTTCTTCGTGTAATAACTGCTCGTCCTTGGCTCTCAAACTGACCCCCCTCCACACATCTCCAACAGTCCCTGATTGATTCAGGCTGGACAGTTAGTGGATTTCCATCATCTAATGCAAGCTGTGAGTGCTTCTCTTTTGTCCTGCTGTTTGAGCAACTGTCAGCTCCCGCGTCTTTTTCTACTTCTAATAACGTTTCAGGCAGCCGGCGATCTCCTTGGCTTGTCCTCTTATTAAGACACGCGCTGAATGCACTTCGCTGCCACCTTTTTTTTTTTTTTTTGAGTGCTCGAGCAGAAATCAGGCCAGCTCAAAGTATTGGTATGCCGCCGTAGATTTCATGTTTTGCTGGGCAGTTTTGCAGAGTGAATTCTTGATGGGGATCTATTACCAGCAGGTACGCTGTAACTGCTGAGTCGATATTGTGTGTTTGGAATTGCGAGATGTTTACGCAATTTTGCCTCTGAAAAGGAAATCGGAGTCTGTATGGGAGCGGCGTCGATAAATCAATAACATAAACGACAGGATGCTTAAAACTGGCAGGAGCCTTTATTTTCATTGAACATTACAAAAAGAAAGAAGCTATTTACAATTATTTTTGAAATTGCATTTATTTATTTATTTATTTATTTATTGTTCCCAGCTGATGACCACAGACGATCAGTAGTAGTCCTCCGGGTCAACTTTCTCTCCCTGATTCTGGATCTGCTGCTGCTTCTTGTACAAATCAGCGATCTGCAGGGAGCAGAAGAGATGGACAGAGATCGAGAGGCAGCGAGATATTGAAAGAGAGAGAGAAGGAGGGGAGAGGGTTGGCATGAGAGAGCAAGCATGAAAGAGAGAAGGAGAGGGGAGGGGGAGAAGATCATGAAGTCAGGTCAGTAACATGAAGAGGAAAAGCTAAAAATAACAGTTTGATTATTCATATCCCGGGCTTTGAAGTCGGTGACTCCCAGCTGCTGACTGGGAGACAGAGGTTGTGTTCACTTGAGCTCATCAGGGTTTGGGAGCGAGGGGGCGGGAGGCGGGACAATGAATAATGTGCGAACAGCGGGCCCACCCAGAATCAGCAGTATCAGTACCAGAGCAGCAGGGTGGCACAGAGAGGAGGAAAACAATGAAACATCACATTATTTCTCCAAAACAGGATCAAGGTAATGCTTTGATGCTCAGCCTAAAACCAAATGGGTCCAACTGGTTCAGCTCCCAGCTTTTCCTCATTCCCTCCGACTTAAGTGGCCATGTTTACACGCTGCTGCAACTAACAATTATTTTCTCCTTTAATCGATTATTTGTTTGGTCTAAAATGTCGATCAGTGTTTCCCAAAGCCCAAGATGACGTCCTCAAATGTCTCGTCTTAACAACAACCCAAAAATATTCAGTTTACAGTCATAGAGGAAGAAAGAAACCAGAAAATATTCACATTTAAGAAGCTGGAATCAGAGAATGTTTACTTTTTTCCCTTGAAAGATTACTCAAAACGACTGATCAATTACCAAAACAGTTGCAGATCAGTTTAATAGTTGATTTAATAATCAATTTGTTGATGCCGCACGTATCACAGCAATATTCCACTATTACTCAGAACATGACTTATTCTTCACCTTCCACTGAAAGTCAGAATAGTCAGCATAAAAACATGTTAGGTAACCTCATCCAAGAAACAAGAAGCCTCTTGGATGAGAGTTGAGAGTTAGGGTATGTTTTTTCAGTGCGGCTGCAAGTTAACAGGAATATTAGTGGAATGCTAATTTTCATTAGCCATGTAAACAGCTCATGAGACATAGGGGGGAACAAAACAATATTTTATGCATGTTAAAATGGTCACTGATGTCAGGTCTCATTTTAATTATCTGCTAAATAACAGAATATGACTCAATGTGCGGTGTTAGCACAGTGCGTGTGCATCCTCGGACAATAAGTGGCAGAAGTATCATTTAAATGCAGCTAATGTACCAACCTGACTCCCAGCTGAGCACAAATTTAGACTCTACAGTTGACAGATGGCTCTTAATTCAAGTCAGTGAAAATTCACATAATAGGTGTTTCTGACCTGAACAAAGTTATGCCGTATGGTTGAAAAGCAACAGTCCAGCCTTAGCTAGAAGTCAAAATCTTGCGTCATACCTGGCTGGAGTCTGGTTGCCAGTCAGCGTTTGTACATTCAGGAAAACTCTTCATGCTGCCGAGCACGTCTTAAATGTTTCAGTAGAGAATCAAAGTTCGATAAGGAAGCCTGTGGTGCACTGTGAGCACTTTCACAAACCAAATATAACCTTCCTGTCTGGACGGTGGTGGGTTTTTTTCTTTCAGTGTCAGTGAGGTTTGAGTATACAGCTATTTCCTGAGCTCCTTACAGTTAACAAAGTGTTACTAGTTCCCATGAATTATCGACTACACCCACAGCATCAAGAGTATACTTTCTTTAAGAGGTTAAAAAGAATCATCTAGCAGCTGGTTAATGTGAGGAGCTTTTTTTTTTTTTTTTTTTTTTTTTTTAATAAACATAAAAAAAAAAAAATACATAAATGTGATTAATACACATCTTTGACTTTATGGCTGTTAGTCAAACAAAACAAGAATTGCAAAGATGTCATATTGTGACTTTTTTCACATTTTTTTGTCATTTTATAGCTCAAACGATTGAGGATTAATCTTGAAATGCAATCGATAAAGAGAAGAATTGCTTGTTGTAGGCCAAATTACCTTTTTTTGTTGTCACTTAACTAATTGTTTCAGCACTCTTAATAAGGGCTGCAACTAACAATTACGTTCATCATATATAAGTTCTTTACTCTTAAGTCTATAAAAAGGCAAAAAACAGGAAAATGCTCAATTCAATTCCCGGAGCCTGAAGTCTTTAAACTGCTTTTGTCCAACCAACAGTCCAAAACCCAGAAACCCTTCAGTTACTGTCATCAGTGACAAAGGAAAGCAGCAAATCCTCACATATAAGAAGCTGAAACCAGGAAATGTTTCCTTGAAAAAAGTTGATTTGCCAATTATCCAAATATTTTCATTCAGTTAATATGAACAAAGACTAGGGACTGCAGTCGGTCAGCTAGTTTCTAGTTGCTATTGTGGAAAAATACCTATCACAACTTCACAGAACTCAAGGTGATGTCGGCTTTGAAGAAAAGTTAAAAACTCAATATTCAATTACGACGACTGAGGAGCTTTTATTGTGGTGATTGTAGTTTATTTCTACTTTATAAATCAATCAATCATCATTTTCAGAGATGAAATGTTCGGACATGTAATTTTGATATTATTGGATCAATATAAAATATAAAATTCGTCAGAGACTAATCTGAGAGTCTTAATCATTAAAGCAATTCTTCAAGCAAAACAGCCAAACATTTGCTGCTTTCAGCTGCTCTGATGTGAGGATTCATTGTTTTTTCTTCTATTACATAATAGAAGAATAAAAATGTTTGGCTTGTCTGCTGTTGATCAGGAAGGAACAAGCATTACAAAGATACTGGGCTTTAAAAAAATGTGAGACAGCTTATAGATCAAGTTATTTTTGATTCATTTTGAATTGACTTATCAATAATGAGAACAATCGTTTGTTTTGTTTGTTGTAGGCCAAATTATTTTGTTGTTGCTTAACTAATTGTTTCAGCACTCAGAGCCTGAAGTGACATCTTCAAGTTGCTTCTTTTGTTCAACCAACAGTCCAAAACCTAAAGATTCTGCATTTATTAACGAATATTTGTTGATTATCAAAATAATTTCGGACAGCTCTAGAGTTAATACGTACATAGAGTTTAGACAAAAGTTGTTCCGGTCTTTATGCTACAAGACAAATCTGAAGAGTTGAGTTTATATAAGGTATTCCATATTGAAACAGAGGGGTGTGTGCATTGACTTGTAATTCAGGTTGGGTTTACTCATAAATAAATGATGTGCTGCTGGGTCGGCAGGCAGGTCACACAGAAGCAAGTAAAGATCATTTTAGAATAAATAAAACATCTTAAATCATTGAAACTTAATTTATGTCTTTGGCAAAGCTCATTGTAGCTGTGTTGACGCGGCTTCCTTTCACATACAGCGCTAAAACAAGAGACAGCCAATGATTAAGAAATAAAAGACTTATGTAAAGTACAGTTACTGGTTGGTGTGTATTCTAGTCAAGGTATAGCTGACCCACACGTTGCTAGAGAACTATTTAATTCACTGTTTGCTGCCACGCAATATATTCTCCACCACAGATCTCCATAGGTGCTGCTCTACCTCACTGTTATACAGAGTTGTTCATGCTGGAGGCCACTGCATGAACCCATGCTGGTATAAAAGAAGACTGTCCTTGTGATGCTGTTCACCCTTGAAATTTTGCAGGACAGCTCTTGTGAGAGGACCATGATGATGATGATGATGATGATGAAGCATTTCTACACGGTACTTCAAGTAACATGGCCAAACAAACACTTGATTGAATTCTTACTGGTTTACAGAACAAGTCTGACCTTGTTTCACCTCCAGAGCCTCCACACACGCTCTGCAGATAGTATTTGATGTATTTCATCTGTACTACACAACCCTGGTTTTTTTTCTTTGTTTTTACCCCTCAGTACAGGTGATGTGATGTACCTGAGCTGCGCTCGTGGCGTCTTCGGGCTTCTTGTCATCTCTGATCCGAAGGAAGCGGGGGAACCTCAGAGAAATGCCCTTTTCTGGATCCACCTGAGGGCAGACACAATCACAGTCAGTTAACAGCAGACAGCCATTGATGCATGTGAGGATTTGTCCTTTTTTTACACGTACTGTACTGACCTCCGACATGTGTTGAATAAATGTTTTAAGCTATTAGAATCCCCTTTTGTTCAACGCTTTAAAACATCAAAGACTGAATGATTTTTTTTAAAAAAGGGATGGGTTTTAAAACCTTTTCAGTTCCAGGACAAAAACTGCGCTTTTGTCCTACTTCCATTTATCTGCCTCTAAGATTCTCTCATTACCCTAAAATATGGATGCATTGCATTTTACTTTTAAGAATAACCAGGGCAATTTGAGAATAAAAAAAAAAAGTTGGCTGTGAATAATTGCACTCATGGTTTTTGATGGATCATAAGTAGGTAGACAAATTCTGTTACAAAATGCATTTTATTGAAATTCTGAGGGTGTCAAATCTGATGGCTCGCTACAGAGCGATAGTCACACCAATGAGTGAATATTATGAGATTGTGGGTGAAACTGGCAGCAACTGTGGGCTAAGAACAGCCTGATGATTAGGCATAGACTGATTATTCACTATCAGATTACCAGATCCACATTCAGCATATTCATGATTATCAGCAGTATTAGTATTAAGTTTTTTGTTACATTTCAGATTAAACCGATGCATCACTTTGGATCTGATGCCAAATAATAATGAGGTATTCATAATCTGAATCTGCAAAGTAACTAGTAACTAAAGTAATCAAATACATGTAGCAGAGTAGAAAAGTAAAATATTTGCCTCAAAGTTTTAGTGGAGTGGAAGTATAAAGTAACAGAATATAGAAACACTGAAGTACAAGTACTTCAGTAACATCTAAATTATGACTTTCAATTATGATTTTCATTTGTACTGCAAATGTATATTGGTTCCAAATATCAGTTATCTGCTCCTTCACTACTAATAATCTGAAAAAAAAACTGAAAGACCATATCAGTCAAACACTTCTAATAATAAAAAAATGTAATTAAGTGCAACAAAAAACATCAACAAGTAACTTCTATTCAAGTCAAACCATGTCATTAACAGGGGTGGGAACCACAGAGAAACTCTCGATATGCTCAGACGATAAAGATGATATCACAAAACAATGATTCTGTGATAATCAATACATTGTGAGACAACCTTCAAACGATACATCACGATATCCGTCTAATTGAAGAACACAAAATACCCCTAAAAAGGCAAAGTGCAGAAATTGTGTATTCATTCACTTTATTGTGATCAGTTTCACAGAATTTGACATGAGCTGTGATGAAACTGTATAAGAAAAGTGCAGAGTCTTAGCTGCGTGCCCCTTTACCTCAAACACACTGACTGCAACTTGCCCTCGTCCATGTGTGTCATGTAGAAGAGCCAAAAACTGGAAAAACGCTGAACTGCCAGAAAGTTAAAAGGATACAACTATGGCTCATTAAACTCTTTTCAATCTGTGTAAATTAAGTTTAGAGACGTTTAAACCGCAAGGACTCATGAAGTAGTGACTCTGGCAAGTCAAACTTTCAGGAACATTTATAGCTCATGCATGTTTTAATGAAAATCTTGATATCTGGCGACTGACATGATGACTGAGAGAGATGTACACCGATCGGTTTAAGCCGATTAGTTAGTTTTGCTAAAGTTATGGTTATATCCTGAGACAATGTTGGTGATGGCATTGGCAGCCAATGTGTGTGTACACAAGTGCTACTAGTAGTGTTAAAATTGCCCATTAGATATGAGAGCTCTAACATAATTTCTTCCCATTGTTTCTACCAGCTTTTGAAAGAAAGAAAAAGCTGCAGCTAAAGATGTTTAAAGCCACACAGTAATCTGACAAATTACCAGGTGGTTGATGATATGTCTAGTGTAGATAAAACTAATCCTCTTAGCGAGGGTCTTGTTTGTTTACAACAACTCGTTCAGCTGTCTCAAATACGTGTCTGAAAGTGACGCTGTAAATGGAAGGTTTATTGTGAATGAATGAAACCTCTTTTAACCTTTACATTCAGATTTTGAGAACTAAATACAATAAAAACATGCTTAAATATGTCTTTCTTCCTGTAAATGTTTTCAGATAGATATAATGAGTTTATCACGGTGTCATTTTACATCAGCTTTGGTTAAAATGTGAGCTGTATGCTGTTAATGTTCCTGTTAATGCGCACTGTGGGACTGATTCCAGCATGCAGCCAGACAGCGGGTAATAACAAGTATCTGTTCCATTAAATCCAGCATCTTTTACAGCAGTTTTAATAACTCAATTAAGAGGCGCTAATTGTGACTTTTCATTGCAGGCAACAGACCATAACAGGCAGAATTTATCAGTGGAAACACATAAGGGGGGGCGGGAGGGATTAACATAATGAACTGACCAGTCCCATGGCAGCCTTGTAGACGGGCGACAGCGACAGGTCGGCGCACTTCACCTCCCAAACCTGCACGGCGTCCAGCCACACGTCGGGCTCTGCCGACTGGTCGAAGCGGTAGTAGGCGCGGGGCTTCTGGAGAATGTGCTCCTGAAAGGAAATAGAATAGATAATGACCATTTTCATTAAAATCATATCACACGTTAATTTAAAAGAAATAAATACATTAAGAAGCAATCACAGGAGCGTAAAGGGACGAGACAAAGCAACAAATGTTCGATTCATGATTTATTCACATTCTAAAATCTAAACACAGACGAGCAAAATGTAGAAAAAATAGGTCAATGCATTCACAGAGAACCTGATAAAGAGACAGTGACAGAGTGGCTGCCCCTGCTGAATCCTGCTGCTGCCTCACAATCACCTTCCAAGAGACTGCACACCGTTTGAACACTCTCATTCAAATGATGCCTTCTTACCTGAGGGGCAACATATGAGAGTGTGATTTTCCAAAAAAACCCACATCATCACATGCCGACATGACAGATTTCGATCACTAACACCTTGATATGCGCAGATTTGTTACCCGATATTCACCTCTTAAGATAAAACAGCCATAAACCTCGCAGCTGAGCTCCACCACTCTGTTCCTGTGCTGTAAGCAAACCGTCAACTTCTAAAATATTTAATAGCGCCTTTTTTAAAATTTGACACAAGTAATCATTCTGTCAGCGTTTACAAAAATGACACCCCTCCTGTTTCAGTGTATTTCAGCTAGTGAGACTCTGGATCAGTGTAATGTTAACTAGACTGCCGCAGTGTCCACAGAACTGGGTCATAGTTAAGTAATGCTGGGAGAAGAAGGCTCCAGCAGGAGTGGTGCTGGTTTTCTCACACACATTATTTATACTGTAGGCATTCAAGTGACACTCTTATACGGAGTGAATTACAATGAGCGAGCCGGTAGGCGTGTAGAGTCTCCTCAAACACCGCTGCCGATAGACGAGTTAGAGATGCACCTTTATACTTTATATGACAGGTCAGGCATCAGCTGAACGAGGCTGAAATATTTCATCTAGACTGATAGGAATACAACAGTGCAATTTAACAAATTACGATCTTTTCAAATCAGTTTGGGATCTCAGGGCTTCTGAAGACCTGGATTAGGCTGGACGAGCTGTATGGAGCCAGTCTTTGTGCTCATTGGTTGTTTTTTTTTACATTTTAAAACAAGTCACCATCTACTCTAGTTGTTTGCTGCAACACTGTTTAGCTGTAAAGCTCCAGAAATGTTTTTTGGACTACAAAACTTGAATTTGCATGGAGGCTAAATGTAAACAGCAGCAACAAGATGGTGATGATGGGTTCTTCACATTAAAAGTTCGACATCTGGGGAACACTGTCCAACTGTATCAGTGGGAGCACCAAAAATTGACGATGCAAACAGAGGCCACCTCTTCTCGTCCAGCTGTAGTCCTACACTCTGTTGGCCTGGAAAGCTGTCTGTTCTTTAAGTGCAACAGCTTGATCCTCGATGTTGTGGTGGAGACAAGTCTCCGAAAAAATGTGAGCACAACAGTCTCTGGTTTCTAGTTGCTTGGCCATCCTGAGTCCCATTTGTCAATTTCCTTTGCCTGTGACCAGACATTAGCCAGGAGCAGCCTTAAAACCATGCTGGATTAGTACGGCTCTTATTCCAACTCTCTTCCTCCCTGGGGCAGTCCGGCTGGTCCGACTGGATGGTCGAAAGATGCCGTTGGCAGTGATCATCTCAAAGTTTGCTGCTCTTAATCCATAACACTGTTTTTTTTTTTTTTTCTCCAATGCTAATGAAAGTATTTCGCCATAGGCAGTACGTGTTTCAACTATACTGTAAAGCCGAAAAAATAAGCCATTGCCCCAGCCGTTAAGACACTTATTAAGGAGAGAAATTATCTATTAAGTACAGGTGTTGTTGCTGGAGGAAGCGACACAGTTATTTCAGACCATTCACCAATAATGGTAAACTAAAAAAAAAGTTTGACTTCTTCTTAAGTAGAAAGGAGATTTTATAACATCAAAGGGAAAATACATCAGAAGGAGCCACTCAGTGGGTGCTCAAGTAAAGCAAATGGTCACTACAGGATGTCACCTGATACTTAAATATAAAGTAAGGTAAAGGTAAGGCGAATTCCAGTTAAATACACATGAGTCTTTGCATATATTCTCTTGTAAAAGCCTTTGGCCATCAGCTCAAATGAGTGTGACTTCTCTTGTTCCTGTTTTAAGTTTAAATGTGAAAAATCTGTGCAGGAAGTGCTGAGTTTGCACTCAACAGAACATGATTAGTGAATGAGAAGTGCATTTCTGCTGGGAGAGAAAAACTCAAGAGCAGCAGAGTGTTGAGTCTGGCATAACTGTTATTGTACTGATGGAAGTGGTGGATGAACACAAGGACACTGTTTGAGAATTTATAGTATTTTCATAGTTTTGGCCGTCATTTCTATCAGTCATTACAACTTTGCACACAACAAGTTAATATACGAGGTATTTCTTGGAAATAGTAACACTAAAAAGATGTGCAAAACAAACCCCAAGGTTAGCTAAATATATCTGAAAACAAAGGCGAAAAATAAAAGTTACATCCCAGACTGTGTTGTTCAGACCCATAATAGGTAACGGACCAGCTTCCATGTTTAACTTCGATCTACTTCAGTTGTCCTCTTGGATCTACACTCTTCACATATATTTTATAACCTACTTGTATCAGATATTTTGTCATTGTAATCTGTATACTCTTATTTTGCAGGGCATCTATTGGCTGTCTGTCCTGAGAGAGAGGGATCCCTCCTCAGTGCCTTTTCCTGAAGTTTCTTCCTTTGTTAAAAGAGTTGTTCTTGTGGGGAGATTTTCCTTATTCAAATCCAAGGGTCTACTGAAAAGCCCAGAGAGATAATGCGATTTGTGATTTCAGGCTATATAAATAAAACTAACTGGACTAGACTTGCTGTAGTTGTGTAGTGTCGATATCTTGGGCACTCCGTCTTTCAGTATTATCTCCAAATTAAGAGATTCTTGCTGTCTGACTGTGTCATAGCAATGCTGCCACATTCTTGATCTCAGCCATTTACTTAGTGAGTACAACCAAAGGAAGAAAAGAAAAAATTCTTGCCTGTTTGGTTGGTCTTCATATTGTCAAACAGTTTCCCGTTTTCTTGTAAGAATTCTTGAGTGACAGCCAAAAAATGTGTTGTGACTCTGATCCCTGACCACCAAATTACAATCAGTTCATCCTTGAGTTATTGTGGATATTTGTACAAAACTTGAAGAAATTTCTTCAAGGCGTTTTTGAGATATTGCTTCACAAGCAAGGGACGGATGTACGGACAACCTGAAAACAATGCCTCCAGCCATGGCTCTCGCCGGCGTGGAGGCATAAAAAAAACCAAAAACATATTCAGGTTGAATACACAGAAGACTAAAATATTTGCATGTTTATTTACGAAATAATAGCCAATTCATTTTCTCCTTTTTTAACTAATTAGTTAATTATCTAATTGTTTCAGCTTTAGTGCAGTTAACAGCCTCATGTTCAACACATAAAGAATACTCAGTTACTCACACTGAGCTGAAAGAAAAAAGCAGCTCTGGTTTGTGTGAATATAACAAAAAAAACATGGATACAGAAAAAAAGAAGGGGGGTGTGTACATCAGTGTTTCGCACGTTACAGCACAGCACCTCGCCACCCAGAGGAGTGTGTACAGAGCCAATTGTCTCCGTGTCTGGAATTCCATCGGCCTGCAGCACTGCAACCAAAGCAACACGGCCGCACCAGCAGCTTGCCTTAATTCACCATCCATCACTTTCAGATGGAGGGCTTCATTACAAAGCACTACAGTACAAGCTGTATTGGTCTGGGGCAGAAAAAAAAAAAAGGTTACACCGCCTTCTCAATCACTGTTTCACTCCGATTCTGCACCGTGCAGCAGTTTGTACCACTGAGTCTAAACCATTAACCTTCAAAATATTACTTAAAGGTTATTTGATCCCGAAACACTACAGTGTGTAGCAGGTTTGATCAGTGAGTATGATCTCACAGTTAGGTGCTTTCATAAACAGATGACTGCATTTATAAAAAGTCTCTCTGCTCTTATTTCCTTAAAAGCAGGTCTAAATTTAGCCGATGAAGTTAACAGAGTACCCAAATGAATTGTGACTCTCACAACAGCTATCATTTCCAGAGAGCGGTTGTCAATTTCTTCAAATGTTGCTGCTCTGCCGCTCTGGAACGAACCTCTTCAAATGTAAATTGAAAAGGCAATTCATTTCCCAACGTCAGAGCATGCCTGCACAGTTACTCCAAATGCAGATTTGTTTTGAAGTAGTTTATGATCTCTGTCCAATGTTTTCCAAGAAGGCACTAAACTCACACATTTGCAAGCAATTGTTACTTCAAAGCCAAATTATTTGTATTTCGGTGATTTCTTTTGGGAGATACATGAGAAGTTTAGGATACTAGACACGATGTGTACAAGCCTGAAGGAGAAAAAAAATGATTTCCTGTAATACCTCAGCTTATTTCTGTGACTTCTCTCATTTTGACAACTTAAAGGTACCTGGAGGCGCCAGTTAGAAAATGATTGCAGTATCCGAGTTGCATTTTAGGTGTATATTTGCACACTGGCCATCTCATTTTGGTCGGAAAATCTCAATATATTTCAGAGAATAAAGAATTAAAATGAGGGAATGATTATTTGTAGAACGAAGGGGCTCCGAAGACCTCGCCACCCTCATTACAGCTCTTTTAACCTCAAAAATGACCCTGAGTCGGTTTTTAAAGTGAAGAACCTGTGGCTGCAGAATGTTAAGAGCCCAGGTTAGGATTTTAAAAAATGAAGGCATCAATGTGAGAAAACAGGTGTTGAAGTTGTGAATTTTAACCAAGCTTGTACGTGTGACACACTCTTTGCCTCTTTACCTTTAAGAACTTGTAATGCTGCTCCAGATCTTCATCCTTGAAGCCTGTCCCGATCTGCAAGAGAAGAAAGGAGATAAGAAAGACACACACGCTCAGATATACACATACACATATTCCCTCATGGTGAGACAGCAGATATTTGGCAGCGAGCGGCAGAACACATAACAGCAAGCAAATCCGCCCCCCTTATACCACGGGCGCCTTGTCTGCCTGCCTCGCCTGAAGCGTCATGTCACCTCTCAGAAGACCTGAGCCCCGCTGGGACACGAAAATCACCGAGCGGGCTGACATGCACAGAAAGGCAAAGAAAAAAGGCACTGTATCATGCAAATATAGCATTTTGCAGCTCACAGACAGATTCTAAAAAGGTGAATTCTGCAGGTGTCCACCAACGGCTTTGTGTTTATTAAGCCTGCAGTCGCCACAAACGGGTTTAGAGGTGTTTCATTCAACTGTGACACCTTTATGGGTTAAGTTTTATCCATCTGACAAGGCCAAGAAGTCCTCTGTCAGGCCAACTGTTAGAAGACCCTGATATGAAACGGCTACTTCACAGCAAATAACCCTGCAGGTGCTCTTTCTTTGAAAGAAGTACAAGGAAGTGTTTGTTTTGTTAAATGGCATAATGAGACCCCTACAGCAACTCGATTCGATCAATACAGGATTGTTGTTGTGTGAGTGCGCTTTTGTTAACTATTAAA
The DNA here is from genome assembly GCF_965226575.1 of Pagrus pagrus. NCBI lineage: Eukaryota > Metazoa > Chordata > Actinopteri > Spariformes > Sparidae > Pagrus > Pagrus pagrus. The sequence goes on from NC_140196.1 coordinate 18,567,969, forward strand.
GATCTTTTCCAGTACAAACACTGACCCTGTCGGGACCAGCAGTCCTCATGTGGACCAAAGCCTGGTCTAAATGCGGGAAATGGGTCATGGTTAGGGTTAAGTTTGGGCATAAAGTTGTTTTGGTTAAGGGTTTGGGTTAGGGTTAGGTTGTCCACAATGAACGGAAGCCAATTTAAAGCCTAACAAGGATAGCTGTGCAGGATGTGTGGTCTATTTTTACTATATGTGTGGGGCCAAACAGCTTCGTGGGGACTCAAGCACTGGACTCCACAACATAAATCATTAAATTCTAGGTTGAATAGGACAAATGTGCATGTATGTGTATGAGAGCTTATGTTAGTAACAGGCAGAGCTGGATAACAGTAAACAATTGAGTAATGGCTTAACTTAAGGAATTTTAACATGTTTCTTCTAGAAACCTTTTCATCTCTGTTACTAAATAGTTTCCAGCATTGAGAACGCACTCACAAGGAGTTGCAGATCAGATTGGCTTCAATGCAAATCCATTAAAATTAAACATGTCTCAGATCACAGCTTTTGATTTAGTTCGGTGAAGAATATCGAGACATTTTGGTTGTAGTCTTTTCTCCTTTTAATATGTATGGTCATTTATTATTCTCTTGTACATTTATGAAAAAATGAATCTAAAAAGAGGATCGAGTTTTGGATCCCTTGTGATGTTTAAGTCACATGTCTGATCAAAGAACTGCCTATGAGGAAACCAGAATCAGCCGCAGACACGACCCTGATGTAGTAAACAGCGTTTTGTGAATAAAGCGTGGGGTACCTGACAAGAGTTACGGTGCGTTTCAATTTTGACGATGCACATGAACTTTGTCTCAAAAATAAAAAAGCTGACTCAAAGCAGAATGTAAATTTGATCAAAACAGAAGACAAAACATATTTTGGGTGGTACTCAAAGTATTGACATTCAATACTTAGCCCTACAGTCAAAACAGAGAGAAGACATTTCAAATGCTGTATGCAATTTCATTTCTTGTTGTCCTGGCTGATATTTCTGTTGTGTTTGAAGGGATGATATATCTAACTTTGCTTTTTGAAGGCGTGTGATTTTTCTTCATTGAATCTAACATTCACACAAACCTGGTGCTCAGTCACCCTGCCTCAAACTACAGACAAGCATAAGACAGAAAACAGTCAAGGAAAAAAGACTAAATAAGACCATAAATAACCTAGAATGGCACTCAGAGCTCATACCTCCACCAAGGCTGAACAGTCCCCCTTAATCTAATCAAGCTTAATCCAATATCAAACTCAATAGCCCTGAATAACTCTAAATCTTAACCACTCATAACTGATGATTAACCATAATTTAAGCTCAATAGATCTAGGACCTGCATCAAATTGTACTCAATCATAGATACCATCCACTTAAATATGCCTGATTTTTTTCATCAGGATCCATGCATTATTCCCTGAGAACTTAACGAAAATGTCGAAAAAACGCCCTCTCTTGCAATGTTAACGAAAGTGAGAAAGTATGCTTGGATCCGTCCCTTTTATCAGGATCTGCACCAAAAGTTCACTGGGTCTATTCTGGGCTGAGACCCATCCTCCATCCAAGTTTTGTGGAAATCAATTCAGTCGTTTGTGTGTAATGCTGCTAAAGGACACTGGTGAAAACAACCTCCTTGCCAGAGGTAATGAATTCTGTTTAGCTAGAATTTAAACTGATGTTTCCACTGCCTTTAACATAAAAGTATGTCAGTACCAATAATCACTAAATATACAATGTATCAGCCTTTTGTGAGTTCATGTGATAGTTCTGAATGTAAAGTTATGTTTGCAGTACAAACAACAAGCTGTCCTGTCTTTTTGTTCTCTGTTCGGGGAGTCTTTGTGAACTGTGTCTGAGTGGCCTGCTCCTGCATCTGCTGAGGACTCGTGTCTCGCTCAAGGACATTTCAGCCGGATGTATAGTTGAGATTACATTTGGGAAATGGAAATGTGGGTTGAAGTCTGCTTTCAGCTACTGAAATTGAGGGTTCCTGAAGTTACTATGTCAAGGACAACAAGATCACTTTTTAAGGGGCTATGCCTTTGTTTTATGGCTGACATTGAAGAGTGAAAGAGAAAAAGACAGATGACAAGCAGCACACAGGAACTGCTGCCGTTGCAGTCACATGATACACATCCTAAACCACCAGACAGCTGGGACGTGCCACAGACGCCATTTATTATAGAGACTGATTTTATATCATCTATATGGAGAGATTTCTTTGTTCTTTAAAATCAACATTTTCCTGCAGTGGACACAGACCTTTTGGAAGATAAAACGTGTCTGAATGATGCACACCAGCACCATTTTCATCCAAAAGAGACAAAATAGGACAAAAAAAGCACATACTCTGTCAAGTCTTTCACTGTTGTGACAGTGATGGCAACACTCACTCATCACTGCAGAGTGTCAGGCAGCATTAAGTATTTCAAAGTAACTAGTAACTTTAGATATCAGATAAACGTAGTGTAGTAAAATGTATAATATTTCACTGGGCACGTCTTTCTAACCTCACATGTCTGACGGTGTTTTGTTCCGCCCTCTTCTACCACGGGTGAGTAGTCTATATAGTTAAATCGTTTTTTCGTTGTCTGTTTAAATGGTCTCGATAGATGATACTTCCGACTTTGTTGTGCTGTAGATCCCGAGTCTGCCCAGGATGTTTTAGTCTGAAAATTGTCTGACTTCCTGTCTCGCTCGATCTGCTCTCTGCAGCTTGACATGGCTGCTGTCCTCTGTCAAAAATGGACTATGTGCATGTTTTCTGCAGAGCTGAGCTGAGAGCAGCTCCTAGGACGATGCTGGAAGTCACTGTGGCACAGCTGGTGGAAAAGCAGACATTGTCTAGAACGCTTATCGCGGCTCTAACACTACACAGATGTGCCTGATGAAATCTGGGCGTATGGTGGCTGGCTAGCAAAGCTTTGTCCCGCTAAAAGCTGAAGATTGATTGATGGGTGAATGTCATGATATTATTGGTAGCACACGTAATATTAAGAGGAAGAAAATGATTGGATTTTGATAGAAGAATTACAAGAAATATGCACAATATGACTGGGGATGTTATCTTAAAGGCATTTTTCATTTCATCTTGACTTTAAGTACAAAACTTGAGTAAACATTTTTAACATGTCAGCAACATCAACTTTTTTGCCACGTATTTGTGAGAAGGCAAAGTAAACAAATGATATTACCTGTAATTTCCACATCGTCGCAGTTTCTTTTCCACTCGTATAAAAGAAGTAAATGGAGGCGCATCACAACATGCCAGTCCACCACTTCATTTAGAAATAAACTGATTTTGGCTTGCTTATGAAGACTGCAGTCCTCTGTGTACTTTCTGAATATTACTTAAGTTGCTGTGCATGGGGGAGGTGATGCACCAACACAACTTTAAGAACAAGGTGTAACTGCCAAGTTATCCACACATTTCTGAGATCAGACAGGAATGCCAGCCAGGACAGCTCAGAATGGAAATTTGTGGATTTCATTGAAATTGAGCTGCAAGTATGAGTTCATAAAACCTGGTGTGACTGGATGCACCAGGTCAAATAGGCTGACAGGTGTGACTGGAAGCTCAGTCAGAATCTGTTTAGCCTCGACAGTTTAAAAAATGATGACTATGTAAAAACAAAAAGCTCTTATTTTGAAAAATGTCTGAAAAATTGAAGGTTTCCAAAACACTGGAGCCAGCAGCTATCCAAGCAAAGAAGACTAATGTGAAAATCAATACCAGACAACAGGCAAGAGCTCTTCATCTGACATTTTTCACATTTTACACAGCAAGTGGTGTCTTTTGTTGTGCAATTCAAACACAACATCCATCCTCACCCCACTTATCCAGGATAGCCATCTCAAGTGTGAAAACATTCTCCAAAGAGAATTTATTTATGGCAGAAGCAGTGAGAACATGGAGAAACCACCCGCACTGCATTAAAGAGTTAACACGGCAATCTAACCACGCTTTAACCTCAGTCGGCTCAGTGGAGCTGCTCAGTGGAGCTGCTCAGTGGCCGACAGCACAGCGCTGCGGTTATACCAACGGGCTCCCAGGTGTGACTGTGAAAGTGATGCGGGTGGTGCTGGAATGTGTGTGTGTGCTCGCCGCTCACTAAAGCCATTTTCCGTGGTTAAAGACATAAAAGTTACACAGAGAAAAGTGGAGATGGGAGGTTTTTGTAGGACAGCGAAGAGACAGAATTTATGCTCTCTGGTGAAGTCGTACTCCAACTTGTTCACGCTTTCATTATCTCAAACACACACACATAAATGCACAAAAGTGGTCACGCTTGCTCCAATATGTGCTTACCACTTATCCTAAGATGCACCCAGTCACGCCTCCACACACACTTTTTTCCTCCAACTCAGGTTTGAGGGGAAAAGTGACAGTTCAAAAAGCACACACACAACTGCACACTAGATACAACAAACACATCCAAAACACACTCAGCGGGAACGCAAAAACACCCCCGCAGCGCACACACGCACAAACACACACACTATCGAGAGACGTGAGCAGAAAACACTCAACAGTTTATGGCTCCTTACCACAAAGATTGGAGACACATTTAGCAAAAAAGAGAAAACAAGACAAACAAAACACTCTGTTGTGATATGTGATCATGATTCATAATGCACATTTTTGTCAGGGTTGCCTCCCAAAGGTTACATATTAAAATACATGAACTGCCGGAGGGGAAATTAAATAGATTAACAGTTTGAACTTCAAGATTCAACTGCTGCCTCAAAATGTTGACAAATATGTCATGGCCAGAAATATAAAATCGGTTTCTCTGGAGGTGTTTAATGTGGGTGCCTCGGCTGTTTAAAATATATGTATGTGCTCTATGCCCCTGCGGTCATACAGCAGGGCAATAAAAGAAACAGTGAACAGCAGCACGTTAAAGAGGGCGAACCTTTATAAATTTATAAAAACAATTCAGCCAAATCAAACACCTACACCTTTGTCCGAAAACCAAAGTCGACAGAAAAAGTTCGAAGACATCAAAACTCGACCCTGATGAAGTTCTTAGGGCTGCAACTACATGTGACGATAGAAGGCAGGCGGGAATTTACTGTCATTGTCAATTAATAGAAGTCCTCGATAGAGCGCGGTGTGGCATATTAAACCATGTGTTGGCTGTATCGTAAAACAAGCACCGTACAGACACACACCTTGCAGACAGACTGGAACTCCTCGTTTTCCTCGTCGTAGCAGGCCAGCAGGAAGCCACCGTATGTGCCCGTCCTCTTGCCTTTTCCGAGGTAGGCACCGATCACACACAGGTCCACTGTGTCGCCAACTCCTTCCAGATAGTCCTTTTTCAGCTGAGGGGAGGACAACAGCATGAGAGAGATATTGCGTGATGTAAGATACTGGATAAGACAACAGACAAATGTGGGTAAAAATGCATCTCAATATTAATAAAATAAACAAAAAGGTATTAATGTTCTTTACATTAATTGGATGCCAAAGGGAACAAATGAATGCTATTTATTAGCAATGTGAACTGTCAGAGGTCCAAACCCAAAAGCTTTAAAATGCTGACAAGACAATGGTCTTAAAATATTCTTGTAAAATGATGATTGTTATCTAATAGGATGTTTGTAAAATGTTGCTGTCACAATGTCAGACATTTACTGTTCATCCATACGAGGATCTTTTTTAGAGATTCTATTTATTTGTATTTTGCATTAATAAAATGTTACCAGGACAGGGAACTAAATTAAGACCTTACAGGTTTTGTTCAGACTGCAGGCAAATCAGATCAGTTTCTCAATTCAGATCTATGCAACAATGTTATTTCCAAGTATGTATGCTGGTGATGCGGCTTTCCAACACAGACGCATGAGCTTTCAACTTTGCCTGTACAGGAGCCTGCCTCAAAGTATGAGCAGACAGTTTATTTCTGCATCCGTCCACAGACTGTTGTCCGCTGTTATGTTTTCCTTCACACCAAGGCGCACTGATGCGCTTCAGTCACTCTGGATTTGATGTCATCGTATGTGTCACCCTCACCAATCTGACTGGAATCACATTGCAGATCACGCATTTCATGTGGCTTGTTGCTGTCCAGACTTTTATACAAATCAATCTGGATATGGCAAAAAATCGATCTGGTTTGGCAGTCTGAACAAGATCTTAGAGTCAGAGTCGCACACCTCATTTGTATGCATTTCTGTGATAAGACAACAAAGAGAACAATGTGGCGCACGTGTTTTCGAGTCAGTGTGTACCCACATTGTGTTGCATGTAAATGTGTATAGGAGTTACTGTACTACTGTGTCACACAAACCTTGAGCCAGTTATGAGAGCGCTTGGCAATTTCATAGGTGGCATCCTTCTCCAGAGTCTTCACCATTAGGCCTTCGCAGGAGTCTGAACACACACACACACACTCATATTAATACACCAAAACACGATTCTAGTCGTGCAGAAAGGAAATGAACAGATTATCTTTCAGATAAATGTAAGGTCTTTGTTTCCTTCTGAGAGACACACACTCACACAAACACAAAAGAGTTCCGGACACAAAGAGCCAGTAGACAAGGACACAGGTACATAACTCACACACACACGCACAAGAAAACTCAATTACACAAGTCACTGTTCTGTCGCTGTGGCCGCGCGCACAAAAACACACACATATTAATACAACTAACAAACAGGCCAAACAATGAGACAGCAGGCAGGGAAACAAGGACACAACTACTACACACACCCGTCATGCAATTTACACATGAAGGTACGGACACTAATGAAATGAAACACACAGGCAACTCACCCACACACAAAGAGATTCAAGACACACAGGGACATCAGACAGGAAAACAAGTACACAGTTAGCACAAACACACACACAAAGAGAAAAAGTTCAAGACAAAAAAAGTATGAAAATCTGTCTTGTCTCACAAACATACAAACAAACACAAACACACACACCTCGGACAGACTGCTCCAGGAACTCTGCAATGGTGTCGGTGTTGTCGGAGTCGATGGATCGGGCGAACACAAACTCCCCCTCCACCTCTGAGAAGCTTTCTTTCAGCAGAGCCCGACGCCGACACAACGGCTGTCGCACCAGGGACTACACACAAACAAAAAACACACACACACAAACACCATTACAAATGGCAAAACTGTGTATCATTACAACCATTTCCTCTTCATAGCTTGGAGCCTTGCGATGACAAGGATGAAATGCCATCTCCACTAGCTACCCACACACACACAAACACACGTCTCAGAGTATACTCACAGATACACAGTCACGACAGCTTTGAACGCACATGCAAACACCCACACACACACACACACATACTGTACAGTCTCAAACCGCGAGAACACACACAGTCTCGGTTGCACACAATAACTAGGAGCAGATTTCAAAACACCTACTGTATTTTTCGGGGCATTTTGAATTTGTTTATTGAAAAATTTGAATGAAATGAGCTCAAATTCTTCTAAATATCACGAAACAGCTTTGTAGAAACGGAAAAGGACTTACATCTTTACAAAAGGAAACGCTAGAAGTTAACAGATGCAGGATTTTCTGATTAATGATGTTTACAGGGTCTGCAGCTTCCTCATATTTATATTTATATATACACTCTTTCTTAAAGGGGTACTATGTATTTTTTGAAGAAGAATGCTAAGGAGGTAATATTACAAATTCAATAACTATAACCCCATAACACTGTTTGAAGCTAGAAAGGTGGCAGGGTCCGCCATATATAAACAAAGTAAACAGTATGACATTTGTGTTGTCCTTTGTGGCTTTGTGGTTTGTTTTTTCAGTTAATTCAGTCATGAAATAGAAAGTTTGTTTATTTAGTTTGTTTAGGCATAAAAAAAGTCAGTCAATAAAGATCTTTCCCTTCTAGTAAAAAAAAAAATCCCCAAAACTACATAATGCACCTTTAATTTGCAACAATACAGATGGAGTCTCAGCCTTAAAACAAGATGTGTAATATGTGTTTAACTATGCATTATTAGCTCCTCCTGTGGTCTTTAAACCTGCAAAATTACCCAAAATAGCATCAAGGACATGACCTTGCTGTCCTCAGCTGTAGCTATAGTCCTGCTAGCAGCCACTAATGGTTGGCTGAAAGTTGGAAGGGAGGGTTCTGTAGGGGGGGGAAGCATGAACAGCCCTCTCCCGTCCGACAATAGAGTTAGCAGTGACGAGGACTGCAGCGCACAGGGAATTACACAGTAACAATTTGTAGAAAAGGGGAAAGAATTAATTAAAAATATAAAAAAAATGAATTTTAAAAAGCGCAACAGCCGAAAATAAGACAGAAAGGATGAGTGTACAGAGACAAATTAATTCATAACATTTACATAAATGTCATATTAGGTGGGAAGCAGCAATGAAATGGCACAACTAAAGAGTCACTGGTACTTGTTTAATTCTGTAATTGTGTTCCGGTCCACTTGGGAAAACTCACACAGCATTGGCTGATGGAAACTTTACTGATTTGCATTTTCTTTGGCTGACTTTTAGGAAATTAGCTTTAAAAAGTGTGTATTATTTAGAGGGAATCATACACACTCTCAATCCCACACAGTCACAATTACCACCCACAACACATACACACATATATACACACACACACACACACTCTCAGACAGTCTCAAAAAGGCACCGACTCTCCCTCTCATACACACAGACTCAGAGACAGTCTCAGACAGACACACACACTCAGACACACTCCGCTGGAATTACAATGAGCGTTACAATCATTATCTAGTTACGGCCTCCAGTAGCACCATCATTGGCATTCAGGGACGCTGTTGGCATCTCAGCGGGTCGACGAGCACGCGGGCGCGCTCGCAAACAATAAACACGCACGCACACGCCGGTTTTAAATGACAACGGCAGCGCTGAGAGAGATCTTAGGGTTATAGCTGCCTCACCAGCACCGGATCTTACCTCGCCATTGAGATAGAGGAGGTCAAAGGCGTACACACACACTTGGACTTTGATCTCTGAGGCATCCACATCCTGCAGGGAGGCATCAAAACACACACACAAAAATACATTTAAATATTTTTTTCCTTGACAAAAATATGCAAATAGACGCATCTTATTCACAAATCGCTACATACAACCTTGGGACTTGTTACAAAGAGCTCTTTGATTTCCTCCCATTCATCTTAAAGTTAACCAAGCTGCCTTCCTGTCTCCCCACCTAACTTTTAACAGCATCGCACCTCCTCGTTGTCTGCCTCCCTCTCTTCCTGCTTCTCAACTTATTTCACTCACCTCTCCTGCCTTTCCATCTCCTACTCTCACCTCTCTTGCACTTCATCCTGTTTATTCTACTCTTGTTTCATCCCGTCAGCCTCTTGAGTCTCGGCTCAGCCTTATTACAAAGTTTCCACCGCGGCCTTGATATAAAATTCCAGGATTTTTCCATAAAAAGCTACATTGAATTCCAAGATTGTGTTGCATCAGTCATCATTAATCCATTACTGGGTTTGTGTATAAAGTCCCTCTTGTCAACAAGTGATTTATTAAATCAGGTTGTAAAATTAAAACTTAAAAGTATTGTGTTGACTTTTGCACTACCGAGATGATCCACACAGCAATATCTGCTTTAAGAAAACAATTCTCCAATATTTGATGACATTAGAAAAAACTTCTATGATCAGTAGTGAAGGGACGTAGTCAAGTAAGCATGAAATACATCTGCAGTCTCAGACCTGAAAGATTTCCCTCCTGATGTATCCCTCTTCTCCTTCATTCTCCTTTAACTCCCTTATTACTTTCCCCCCGCCGCCCATTAATGATGTTTAATTAGTCCGTATCTGGTTTCATCTCCTCATCTGAAATATTTCATTTCAGCAAGAACGTGCATGGTAGTAAAACAGTGGAGATGTTGTTACAAAATGCCAGAAGCGCAGTACAATCAATTTGTGCATCAAACCATCATTACAAATAATCATGATTTCATTGTGGCGGTAACGGTATCCAGCAAAAAATCATCAGGATAATCATTTTCAGCCGTTTTCATCATCTCGTTCTCCATATTTGCACTCTCATTTCTCTTTTTCCTAATTTACAAAGAGGTCATCATGCATACAAAAAGACAAGGTAAAAGGAACGGTTTCACGCTAATGTGATTGGTGTAGTGGAAAGAGGCCGTTATTCTGATCAAAACTGAAAAAACACCACGCTGACATTTGCAATCTCACACACACCCCCCCCCTCTCCTCGATCCATTTGATTCTTCTGTCTCGTACTTATCAACCCCCCCCTTTCTGTCTGCTCTTTCTCCGTCCATCTCCCTCCGTCTGCCGGATCATTTCACTCTATTATCTACCTCTCCTCTACCTTCTGGTCTTTATCTCTGTCTTGTTTTCTCTCTTCAACCTTTTCACTTCCTTTTTCTGTCTCTCATCATCTCCAACTTTCTACCCTTTTAACATCCCGAGCACTTCACATACTCTTCTCCTACTTTAATATACTCTCTCTCCATTCCATACCTTTCTCTTACGGGTGGTGAGGACCTGGAAGGGTTGGATCTGTTTCTTCTCACGATCCCAGGCTACTGCCTCCGAGTCCAGGACGCAGGATACCACCGATTCCTTCTTCACCTTTTAGAAAAATAATGAAGACACAGCAAAATAGAATTATAAAACAAGAGATTATTATTCAGTGGAGAGATGAGGAAGGCTATTCAAAATAAAATAAAAAAGAAGAGGTTATTTGCCAATCTGCATATGAGAAACATCTGCTGCAGCAATCAGAGGATTGTCTAAAAGCTTCATTAAAATAAAACAAACTTGAGAGATGGAGATTTAAACTGAGTACAAGACTTAACGTGGAGTTTTTTAAAGGCCTGGATCCAAGCAATCAAATTGAAGACACGTTCAGGCAGTTTCAGGACCTACAGCTGCCCTCAATTTGTTGCCAAATGCTTTAGGAGTCAACACATTAACATTTTTTCTCCCCACTACTCTTAAGTAGGCATGTCTATTGCTACCATCTCTTCTACTCAACCAGTTACCCAAGTGTTAAACACACCCACTCTTTTGGTCGGATGCCCACGTTGTGCCAAAAGCAAAATTCTACACCAGGGACATTTTGCAGTTTGCTTCTCGGTTTGTTTGTTTTTCATTTCTGCATTAACTAAAAGGCTTTGGCAGCGGCGATTTCCTCGTGCAGGAGAAACACTGACAGGGTTTAGGCTGTGGATAAACCATCTACGGGCAGATTATATTGACTATTGCAGCTGATTTCCAAGAGGAGACAGAGTGGCTGCTAATTATCTGAGCCACCAAATCCTGTGTGTGAAGCTAAGGAATGTTAATCTCTTGCGTCCTGGTCGATTTGGGGCCACGAGGATGCTTTAAATGTACACCTTGAACCAGATTGAGAGCAGATCAGTGAGATAAATCTGAAAGGTGATCTGAGAGAGCCAATCAGAGTTAAAAGCAAGAGACACCTTGGAGGTAACAGGTTGTTTGGAAACAGCTAAATACATCAAAGATAACCAGTTATACTCATAAGGTCATTAGGCTAAGTAATACATTAATTACCAATTAATGTATTTGTATTAACATTAATGTTAATGTATTAATATTAATTCATAATTAGAAGCATTAAGGCACCATGGTAGCTTCAGGAAAATTAGTTTCCCCTCATTAATATGCAAAATAATGCAGCAAGGTGCTGCAAAATCTAATCAGACCATCTCCTCTATGCAGTGTTGGTGTGAAGTTTCACTCTGGCATTGTTCATGAAAATGAGCCAACACACAGCCATGACAACATAATGTGACGACTAAAGATGCAAATTTCAATTTAAGCAATTTCTTTCATCAATTGTCTGCCACGTTAATGGTCAGCAATCGATTTCCTTGATGAAAGCTTCGATTAAACGACTGACAGGGGCTATTTTTATAGCACAATCACAGGAAATTAAATGGCATAAATTAAAAGTCACACATTAAACAAATGCAAGAAAATTTGTTTCCAGCTCAAATTAAATACAATGAAATGATGCCATCACTTAAAACGGGTGCATCATTCACACGGCATGCAAATGAAGCACAAGCAGCCAAACTTTCTACTCTGCCGAACTGTTTCTTCACCTTAAACTCAAAAGGATGAGGTAATGGTGAGAGGCAGCAAAGGAGAGAGGTAAAAAAAAAAAAAAAAAAATAGACGAGAAGTCTACGGGTTAAGGGTGTAGAGCGAATGAGAAGATGGAAGATGAGTATGAGAGGAAAACAAGAGAAATGTGAAAGAAATAGTTTTAAAAAGGGAGGGAGATGTGTGGAAAAACAGTGCGAAAGATAAATGGTGAGAAGGTAGACAGGAATAAAGAGGAAGCAAAAACAAAAAAGGTGAGAAGACGGCAGTCAGGTGCATCGACAGGCAACGAAGAAAAAGAGCGAGTGTGAGTATGGAAGGAGTGTAGAGGGAGAGAGAGGAGTGGTGAGAGGAGGAGAAGGGTACAAGAGGTAGACCTAAAAGGTAAAATTGCAAGACAGGCTGTATCAAAGTGCTGAAAAAAGATGAGAGGAAGAGGAGAGACAAGAATGAATGAGACAAGAGTGAGAAGAGAGGAGAGAAGACGGAGACGGAGAGGTGAGAGGAGATCAGCGAGTAGTGAGGGACCCAACAGGTATCATCAAGAAGTAATGAAGAAGAAAGAAGAGAGAAATGATCAGATGGAGAGAAAGAAGAAAGCGACAGGTGGACAGAGAGAGCAATAAGGTGAGAGCGAGAGACAAAGAGCTGTGTAGCTTTAAAAGTTCTGAAAAGAAAAATGAAAATCAGTGTGAGAGCAAAGCGAGAGGGCAGATGTGAAATGATGAGATACAGGGTGCGAGAGAGAAGACCGAGGGAGGGGGTGGCATGCGCTGAGAAGTAAACTTTTCGGATGCTGTCATGACCTAATGCTGTATGTCAATAGGCGAGGAGGCGGTGGGTGGATGGGGAGGTTTACTTGTACTGCACAGCCATGAGCAACCAAAGCCAGTCAAGTCATGCTGGCACAAAGTTATTGGTTTACCACAGGAGAGCACGGCGAGAGAAAAGAAGAGTTTTTTACCTTGATGTTTTGGAGGTGAGCTGGTTCACACAGAGTACAGAATGAGCACTTCTAAAATCCATGGCTGTTTTCATATTTTACCAATGCGCCCTGTGATATTTTAAAATTCACTCACTGACCAATGTGGCTCTCCCATGCACATGTGCCAACTAGGCTGGATTCGGCACGTCAGGCCAAAGCAGCACGGATTTTAATTTCTACTACAACAAGGCTACTGCATGAAGGTGTGCCTTTAAATGATAATTTTCTTGTCTAGAGTAGTGGTTAAAAGGAGAGGCTTTGATTACACCTCATCCACAAAATACTATTGAAAAATAGCCGCTAACAAAGTTCTGCTAATTCAAAAATTTAATTTTCATAAATTCTTCACAATAAAAGTCCCCTGTTATTTAGTTATTAAAAAGCTTTTATCATAAAGCTGCAAAATCAGGAATGTTGGGCTTTTCCACCAGCAGTAACTTAACACGACTTCTGAATCAGCCGAAAGCAAACACGATAAAACAGTAAAAAACAGTAGATGTGGGACTCATCAATTCATCACTCCCCATCCCAATTCACTCCACAAAATACTTAATTTTTGTTTTGTATTGTTTTTCTCTTGCGCAGCACAAAGGAACTTGTGCTTTGCAAACAGTTTCGTAAAAAGGCAAACAAATTAACCGTGTAACCTTGTGTTTAAAAGCACAAACAGGGATGCTGGAGAGAAAAGACAAAATTCAATCCACAGAGATTCAGTTAGAAACTGCAAACATGACTGTGAGAACACAGAGACTTTTAAAAACACCTTTCTCTTTGGTTCGGGTGCGCTTTGTCCCGCTTCAGAGAGTCCAATTCAGGCCTGGCACAGCTCAATGTCATTAATTAATCACATGATTGTCCATAGTTAACTCGCAAATAATCACACATTATTTTATCTGGTCTAAATGTACCTTAAAATATATTTTTCAAGTTTTAAATACTCTTATCAATGTGAGAGTGGACTAATATGCTTGCTTTATGCAAATGTGTGTTTATTATTGCAACAATCGGGGAAAAAAATGACAAATACTGTCCAGAATATTATCCAGAATAACCTCAAGCCCAACAAGCAACAACAGATGGGCATATTGACCTGAATGTAACATTCCTCAGTAATACTAACACAATGTAGTGTCCAACTTTACACTTACAAGGTTAACTAAACAATGATAATCGACCTGCAAGCTGCAGCCACCCATTTAGCTATCGCATGTAGAGTTGTCCAGGCATCTCTGTGGCAAACTACACAGTGTGGTCTGCCTCTGGAGAGGGGGAGGAGGGCTTTCTGCATCAGCTGTGCGCTTGACCAGCAAGTTGTATTTGAGACTCGACGCACTCCGGTGGTAAATCAGTTCACATTGACAGTAAATGCAAATAACTTTGTTCTTGTCGAGAGAACCATCTGGCAGGGCTTTGAAGCTGAACTTTCAAAAGACCCTTTTCTTTATCCATTTCTGCTCAAGGAGGTTTGTTTCTGCTGCCATCCACAACGTTACTGCTCTATCGCTTCCTGATTTCCCAAACTACGGGGCGGGCCAAGGGTCATAACGTGCGTGCGTTAATTGTACATCAAAAAAATTAATGCTGTTAAGTGGAAGTAGCGTTAACACATAATCATTGCAATAACTTTGACAGCCCTACACAGCGTCACAATTTAAGAGTCAGGTTTTTTGTGGTGAATAAATAAATACCCAGCTCTTAGTTGGTTAGTTTTCCTAAATTGTTTGTTTTTCAGCTCAGGAGAGTTCTTATAGTAGGTAGTTAGAGGTGTGAACTGTCCAGTAAGGATGTGTTTGGCCTGAAAAACGACATGCATAGTAGAAAAATGGAGAGAAAAAAACACCCTCAAATAATTGTGTGAAACAGGTCGCTGAACTTGTTTGGAGAAACAAACACATTGTATTTTTGGAAGCAGAATACAGAGTCTAGGAGAGGTGAACCCATTTCCTATTATAAATTGGAGTTCTACAGTATGCCTTAATAAATTCGAGCAAAGGGACCCATTAGCAAAATGCTCCGACTATACTGCGATTCATCAGATTCATTAGCTCGCCTTGATAGAGCGGATGGGAATAGCTTTTAATATTATTGACATTTCAATAACGGCTGTGTACTCGACATAGTCTTGAAAACAACAACGGTGAATGAGATAGGAAGAGAGTGGAGACTTTATTGCGGTTCCTTAGTGAAGCAGAAAAACACACTCAGCAGGTGTCGAGGTAGTGCGCGCTCAGATAACCCCCAGGCCAACTGCCAAAATCCTCAGGTACTGGTGATCTCTTTCTCTCTCCCCACGCAAGCAGAAGCCCGCTAATTCAGCAAGCCTGCCCACAACTGCACTGTGAATTAAACAGACGTTGTTTTTACCATGTTTTAGGGAGATGTAGTTTCATGACAAGTGGTCTAAATTCCATCCTTTCTGAGTACAAAAGAAATTGAATGGCCAGTGGTGGCTTTTGGCGACTGAAGGGAACCAAGAGGATAAGGAAGGGTAAGGACGAACAAAGGAGTAAATAAACTTTGAAGAGGAGTTTCACACAGAGGCAGACTGGAGGGGTGGGCAGAAGAAAAGCAGACAGATGAGTGAGTCGATGAGAAAAAGAGGCAAAATGAACGACAGAGAGAGCAAGTTAAATGAGTGCAGTTGTTATCCACACTGCTGCAGAAGACCTCATTTGACAATCACGGCTCAGACCGACTCTCCTGCCTCTCCCAGGGGCTGAGCTGCAGCGCTCTGTGTGTTCAAGAGTTTTACCTTGGGAATGCGAGAGATGATGTCGGGGTATTTGCTGGTGTTGTCTTCCTGGTTGCGGCTGAATATTCGAACCTCGCCGCTCTCCAGAATATGAATCTGTCGGGAAAAATATAAAAACAAACTCGATGAATAAAATAGAGACAAAATCTAACGCCGGGAGCTCAGATTTGATGATCAAGTCTGACAGATGGATGAGTGAATAATGCATGTAGTAAAGGAGGAACAAGCGCCAATACAAACAGTGGACACATGAAATTAAAATCACGACCAGAGCATACAACAAACTAGATCACAGTCAGACTACACAATAGTTTTGTCTTTTGAGCCGGTCACTGTGTCAGACTGGGTGATCATAAGGTAATAAAATGCTGCGACTTGGCTGAGGGCCATGGCAGACTACCAGCTGGCCCCCGACCAATCAAAGCTGGCCTTCTTTCACGACTTGCATAAGGTACATGGCCTGGGTCATCTGCACAGACTTCACTGTCCCATCTGACAGCAACAACAACGATTGTTTCTGTACATAAATATGGTTTTCTGACATGGGTTTTGTCTAACCAACAGTTCAAATCCCAATGATTGTCTTATAATATAATGTACATGATGTTTTATAGCCCCTTTTGACCAAAGCGAACAACGTGCTGGTTCAGAGTTGAGTGACATCATTCAGTCACTGTGTACATCTCCAATTTCCCGGCATAGGTAGAATTAACTATGGCAGACTACACTGACTCTTTAAGTGTTGCTCCTGGCTTTGCATGCCTACATTGGCATCAAAACATAACTGATCCTCAGACCACTGTTGCTTCAATTTGGCATCAATGGTGAAAATTTTTTGTTTATTCTCCCGTGGATAAGTCAGAACACACTAGCTTTGGTTTTTAGAAATGGTGGTCATAAGCGGTTTTGGTTGGTCCTTGGTCACGATAAACGCGGCCCCTGGCGTAAGCGGTTCTTTGTTCTCGACCAGCAAAGTGTTTGTGCCACTGTGGAACCAGTTTTTCTGGTCCAGAGCAAGTTCTCGGACTTTCAAAACGCAAAGAACTGGTTCCAGAGTAGGCACTGGCGCCAAACCAGCACCTTCACCGCCTTGGCTGGAAACAGGTACTAGTCAGGTGTTGGGCCACCACATGCTGCCAGAAGAGCTTCAATACACCTTGGCAGTGATACTACAAGTTGCTGGAACTGTACTGGAGGGGTGGAACAATCATTCTGAGAGCTTTGTCTAACAGGCTGGCTCATAATCTCCCATATGTGTTCAATTGGTTTTAAAACTGGTGACTGGAGGCTGTAACTTATGATTCACATCATTTGTACACTGTGGTTGGGGGCATTGTCATCCTGGAAGAGACCAGGATATAAATGATTCAACATCGAGTAGGATTGAGGTGATCACTCACAACAACTTTGTATTGATTTGCAGTGACCCTTCCCCTCTGAGGGCACAAGCAGACCCAAACAATGCAAGTAAAATGTCACTGCCACAATGTTTCTCCACTCATTTATTCAGGTGTATCTTAAACATTTCACCTGCCTGTATCTCTCTCGACCTCAACTCTGTATGACTGGCATCCTTGAGTTCGAGTCTGTCCTCTTTCTAGGTTTAAGGTTGGCCCAGATATATATTCCTCAAATATGTTGCCAATTCATTCAACAGTGTCATTCAGTTTCTTGTTCAGTTTGTCATTCAGCGTAACTCTACTATTGGGCCCTGGATGATGGATCCCTTCTCTGTTGCTCTTCCTGTCTCTCTCATTGTTACACTCTTACTGTCTTGGAAGTTTTTCCCTTATCCGAACCGAGGGTGTAAGGTTTAAAGGGTGTCAGCTAGAAAAGCCTAAATTCTCCATTCAAGAACTTATGGTCCATTCTGGCCAGTTGAAGCTTTGGCTCACTAATTAGGTGAACCAAAAGACGCAAGCTGTCGTGTTGTCTGTCCTGTTATCTTTGCTATTCCTTTATGTTATGTCTCCTTTAATCATTAGTTCTTTGTTAATGTGGATTGTAGCCAACTACCATGTGAAGTGCAGTGGGCTTATTAATTGCTCATGTCATTCATGCTATAATGTTCCTAATTGATATACATTGACTTTACAAAATACGTCCTTTCATTCCATTTTAAACACTTGGCCAGGGACAACAAGTAACTTTTGCCCATTAACATTTTTGCTTTTAGTTTCTTTTGATCGATGAGCATCACCTCAGATAAATAATTGTATAAAATGGAAATAATCAAACATATACAATCCCTTACTTGGCTGATTAGATGAAACACATGCTCCCATGAATACATACAGTTATTTTGAATCATTAAATGCCACACAGGCAGCAACAGACTTTATCATGGTTATTAAAAAAAATCTACACACACACACACACACACACACACACACACACACACACACACACACACACACACACACACACACACACACACACACACACACACACACACACACACACACACACACACACACACACACACGAGTGTTTGACTGAGTTGGTGTATCATGAGTCCCTCTGCTGGCTGTTCGAGGTAATGTCCACTGCAGTGAGACCAGAGGGACAGGGGGAAGGGAGGGAGGAAGAGGAGGAGGACGTCATGTGGATCGCTCGCTTCGTCTTCATCCTCTCTCTCTGTTTCTGTTTCTGTCTCGGCTCATCTCTCTTCTTCTTGATTCAACTCAGTTCAAAGGCACTTTATTGGCATGACTGACCAAAATTAACAATACAGCTGGAGGGGTTTACATTACAATCTCTCTCGTGCTGCGTCTCTTCATGTCTCTCTCTCTGGAAAATTTCCTCAGCCCCATTGCCGTCTCCCCTTAATTCTTCCTACATTCGTCTCTCTCTCCTCTTCACTGTCTCTATCTTCCTTTCGTCACCTCTCTCCATCTCCCACCTTCGCTCCTTGTTCTACTCTCTGGTCGACGGTGGCAGAAGTAGCTTGCTCTGCCTACAGGCCCGAGTGTTTATCTTAAAAGAAAAAGGCAGCACAAGCATGCAAGCAGTGTACCAAAACACCAAGCTGGTGAGCACACAGTCAAGAGTCACAGAGCAGCAATACCTCACACTCAAATAACACAGCCAAAAGGTATATGCATACTTAATTCAGCAGGCATATGTTCACCGCCTTACGCAAGACAAACAAACACTTGTACTCTGTCACTTCACTACCTACATGCACACAAACACACACACCTGTGCACGCTCTCCATCGTATTTGTACTCGCAGGTGAACGCCGCCTCGTCAAACCTCTTCATCACCTCGCCAACACCTTTGGTGGGGTGAGCCAACATGGGTCTCAGCGGTACGCCTGGGAGAAGAAAGGTGGTCAGAGGTCTGGAGAATGTAAACAGCTAAAAACAGCAGGACACCAAAGCAAACAAAACAGAAAAAATGCATTTTTCATGAATCATGAACAGTTCAGAAAATAATTGCCCAGGAGAAGTTTGCAACTTTTTCGGTGCGTGTGCAGACGAGATGGGGGAGGGGGGAGGGGGGCGTCGCTAATGCCTCCAGGTTATGAGTGCAAGTCAGATCTCAGCTCCATTTGGGAGAGAAAAAACCAAAAACATAGAAGCTGTGAAATTAGCTTCAATGACACATTCCCACATGACACATGAGCATCACACCCACAACTGTGTCGGTGACAAAACCACAGTCGAAATTAGTTTATTTGTACTCTCATTTGGCCATAATATGAAAGTTGTCTGACTCACATCCCTTTTGGGCTTCGCTGCTAAGTTAATCTTTAAAAGAAGCAGAGGAGTGATATAATGAAATACACCGAACAAATTCCTTTAATTGCAGCTCACAGAGCCAGATATGACAGGACAGTAACGTTTTGTCCAAACTGGCTGATCCAAAAATTCAGCAGCTCCTTTAACTGTCTCGCTTTTTAGAACAGAGCAGTCATCTGAATAACGATTGTTTACCTGCCAAAATAGCTGCAAGATTTTTCTAACTGACCAATAAGGGCCAATTTAGTTTCCCAATTTAGTAGCGTTCAGATGGTGGCTGGTATTAATTTGCTACCTTGGTGCCAAGGCTCCTTATCACAAATAGCTTGACAACATGTAATTGGGAGCTAATCCTTAGTTTAGTGGTATCTTTTATCTTCCTGTGATAAATGACTCAACTAAAATAACTGTCTTACCTCCACTAAACGGATCAATAAACACACACCAGGCGCTGTTTTGGATTTTTTTTTAGCCTTTCTGCCTCCTGATTGGCTGCTTACCTGGAGTTAACTTGCAGTGATTGGGCAGCTGGTCTATGCCCTCTTTTAGCAGAACTGGGAGAAGGACGTCGTAATTGGGCATCTCGCTGGACAGCAGAGCGCGGGGAGCGAGTGAGAGATCAGGCAAGGTGTTTGGGTAGAAAAACAGAAAAAGAGAGAGGAAAAAAAAATCAATATCATCCAAAATGAAAGTGAGCAGAATGAGTGAGGCAGAATGAGGGACAGGGCTTAAGGGGGATGAGGCATTGTAGTGGTGCCGAGGAGAGACTGCAAAGCGAAATGAGAGAGGGGTTTGTTTAGGCTTCACTTACCAGTAAGTTTGTTTGAGAATGAGACTCTTCTCTTCGATCCACGCCCGCTTGCTCTCAGCGCTCATCACTTTCCCTGCGTCGATCACAGCGGGTGGGAAAACTATAAGGAAGGAGGGAAAAACTGCATTTCAAACAGATCTGTGTAAGTGTTTGAACATTTGTACAACTGAACATTTGTTGGATGAAAGTTCAGCAGCACTTCAAAGGCCAGGAGATATGCAGGACTTACCGCAGCGCAGAGACTTGTGTACAGAAGCACTGAAGTGTTTTTTATGATAAACCCAAGCTGAGATGAAGTTTCAGTGCCACTGTGGTTAAAATGGTTATGAAAACATAAGCTTTAAGGTAATACAAATGATTTTGCTTCCCAGCTCCACGTTAATAATTACGATATATTTAAAATATGACTGAATACAAATTTTTCACACTAAATTATTCATTTCAATGGTCCACTTCAGCCCTAGAAAGAATTTGCTCTAAGTTGACCTGCCTGATTAAATAATGGCAAAATAAATAAATAAAAATGTTAAGAAAAACATTTCCAGAGCAGACCACAGATCAATGCAAATTTCCCCACTGAGCCTCTGGTCTAATTGACTCTTATTAAAGCATACCTCCAGTCCTGAGTAAGCCACGAATACTAATAAGTCATGAATTAATTTATTTAATTTGGTGTAGGTGGTGTTGGTGCAAGCAGGTCAGATCTCTGCTGAAAGCAGGTGGAGGAGAGATCTGTGCGAACTTCCTTTAGAAAGTGATGAATTCAGCGACACGTTGGTGAGAAGATGTGTCAACTTCATGCACCCAATTTTATACCTCAAGATTGCCTTTTCCGTTCCTTTTCTTTAATTCAACGTGTTTTGCGAGGTTATATTCATGTGTTGTGTTCGGCTGGCACACCAACTGTTTCAGTTGACATCTACAAGTGTTCTAATGACTGCAAAGAATATTCTAACACTGTTTCAATAAGTGATCTATAAATAAAAGCTACTGTTACCTGAGCTCACACCTTGCCTTCCTCACCTTTAGTGTGACCTCCCAGTTGGGTTCTCATCTAAATAAGAACCCAACTGGGATAATTTCATCATACAACAAGTGCAGGAGCATCTCATTAACGTCTGCACTCTTGGAAAGAAAATCCACAGCCTTCAAATCGATGCAAAAAATATATTTTAAAAGTTTATCTGAAAGTAATGTGGTTCTCTGCAGTCTTGACTCATTTATAGTCATTTTAGTACAAAAGTTTAGTAATTTGAAAATTATTTCATTAATTGCCACCTATTTGGATGATGGATTAATCCTTTCAGTCATTCATCAAGTAAAAATGACAAACATTTGCTTGTTCTGGCCTCTGAAATGTCAGGATTGCAGCTTGTATTTGTCATTTATTATCGTAAATGGAGAGTCTTTGTGTTTTGGACGGTTGGTTCGACAAAAGAAGCAATTTGAAGATGTCACTTTGGGCTCAGGTCTATACAATTTAAAAAAATATGCTCATCAGAATTTAGCAAAAGACTAACCAATTAATCGTAAAAAATAATCAGCAGATTAAATGATAACTGAAATATTAATTAACTGAAAATAATCGTTACTTGCGGGCCTAATCCGACCTGGCTAACTTGTGGTGCAGAGATCATAGCACAAAGAAGGATTCTGTACTAAGAACTTTGGAAGGTACTCGCTCGACTCCAATTGTTCCAGCCTCGTGTTAACTTTAGATAAACTTGGGAATACACAGAAGGAGGACTGTCGCTTTTGTCCTCACTCTGGAATTGCTTTAGGCAGGGATCTCTCAATGTATGTGTGCCACCATGAACAGAAGGAATGATTACAGCAAGCAAAAACTGCTTCAGTGTACACAAAGTGCACCTCACTATTGTTTTAAGATAGCCTTTTGTGAACTTTTGTGAAATTGTGAACCCATCCTTCAAAATTCAAGATTACCTTGTCCAGGGGGGGTCAGGCACACAGCCTGGCTTAGTGCTGATAGGACGCTCTGCTCAGCCAGGCCTATCCTCAGCTTCCCAGCCAGGGACCTGTCCATCAAAACCACAAGACCAGCAGCTGTCAGTGCCTATTTGCACCTGCTCCCCATGACAACAGCTACACGCTTCAACATACACACAGGGAGCTAAGAAGGCACTGCAATATCTTTGTGTCTATATACATGAAGTTGTGTGCATGTGTGTGTGTCTGTGGGCACACACGCAGCCTAGACTGTCTGTGTATGTGTGTGAGAGAGTGTTATTTTACCTGACTATGTAGCGGGCCTCAGAAAAGCGGCATGCCACAAAGAGGCCTTTGATGATGTCGATTTTCTTATTCATGGCCTGAGGCAGGCGGGAGGAAATTGAGATTCACAGAAGACGAGCGAGGAGAGACAGAATGCAAAAAGACTGAGGTCACCAGCGAGTACAAACTCCATGTTCAATCCAAAGTGTAAAAAAAAAAAAAAAAAAGAGCCAGCAGCAACGGAGATGAAAAAGGAACTAATTGCTTGAGAGATTCCAGCCAGGTGACGACTTATTCAAAGGCTGAAAAATTACCCTTTTCCCTCTGAAGTAGACAAATAAACTAATAATTTATTTTTTCGATAAACAATCACGTTAACATTTCCTTTTTCTCTCACTGACCCCAATACTCACAGCCAAATAGAGTGAAACAATATTTGCCCAAGACTGCTTTCCCCTGATGAAAATGTTATTCAGTGGCTCACCGAGTTTCCACTCATGCTGGCAATTTCCTTCAATTTCCTGAACACGCCCCCTGCTGTCAGACTGGCCGGTTGGAACATCGTGCGCTGGTTGCTACGGGAACTCTCGGCCACAAGGCCCAAATCTCCTTTCTCCTGCGCCTCTGCCTTGATTTTGTCCAATTGTCGCCCTGGAAACAAGAGCAAGACGATAAATAGCAGCCGTCTCGCCGGCTGATGAGCGCAGAACGGTGGCATTAGCAGTTCGGCTGGGAATGCGCAAGCAACTGTTTGGGTGCAACAGAATGGTAATTTGTGTGTGTGCGTGTGCGTGTGCGTGTGCGTGTGAGAGAGACAGAGTCTATTACCAGTTGCTTGAGCAACAGCTTTCATTAGCACCGTCTCTCCAATGCCAAGCTCCATCCCCAAGTAGGCTGGACCCAGCTGGTTCAAACACAGGTAAACACAGCACAGCAGGTCATCTAGAAAAACAACACACACACACATTTTATTATACAGAACACATCAGCATACACCCAAACAAACAGGAAATCACAAACACAAAAGAACAGGCCTTCAAAGAGAAGCATGCATAAAGTTGACAAAAGCACATTCAAACAAGATAAATAATAGGTGCTGGGCAGAAGAATGTGTGAGAATCAGAAAAATAGTGTGTACACACCAAAGCGCTCCCATGAAAATGTATTAGTAAACCTCCATGGGAAGTTTCAGGCGCTTCTTCATACATGAACAAAATGCAGAGACCCACCTTACAAGTACCTGTTCAAAGGGGTCAACCGACAGCTAAATGGTGACCCAAAAAGAAAAAATTCATTACAACAACATGTACAATATGAAACCTTTAAGTATAATTCATGTGTACATATTTTTTGTGTTATGCGTCTATTAAAAGATCAACCAATTAATGTTTGGCCCAATAATAGGGGCCAAGAGGACGTTTTACAAACTAACATTATCGGCTGAACTCTGTGGTCAATGGCTGCGCACCCTCCACCAGCAAGTAGGGGACATACATTATACATCACCATTTTGCACCGTGTCAAGGTAACGTCATTGTGTTTATTTAAACGGAAGTTAAAGGATAAGTACCGTTTTTTACAACCTGGACCTTATTTCTGGCAAAAGATATGGTCATTTACTCACCCAGATAACTTTGGTGTCATTCGGCGTCGTTCGGACGAAATTAGATCCAGTGTAGCGGCGATATATCCATATAATGGGAGAGACGGGGCAGCGACACACAGCCTCTATATAACGCATTATCTGCCACGAAACTAGTTAATTTCATCAATATTTTGTTACGATATGCTAGCGCTATTAGCCTCTGAGTCCGGGCTCGTCCGTTATCAACATCCGGGGTCAAACTAGCAGCAGCAGCTACAGGTAAACAAGGCGCGCTGTCGCGGGTGCGCGCGCAGCTCAGAGACGACATCTTCCAGGTCAGAGGTAGTAGATCAGCCTACAGACCCCGGATGTTGACAATAGACGAGCCCGGACTCAGAGGCTAATAGCGCTAGCATTTCATAACAAAATATTGATGAAATGAACTAGTTTCGTGGCAGATAATGTGTTATATAGAGGCTGTGTGTCGATGCCCCGTTACTCCCATTATATGGATATATCGCCGCTACACTGGATCTAATTTCGTCCGAACGACGCCGAATGACACCAAAGTTATCTGGGTGAGTAAATGACCATATCTTTTGCCAGAAATAAGGTCCAGGTTGTAAAAAACGGTACTTATCCTTTAACTTTATATAAGTCGGCTTGATATGTGGATTATGAGCATGATGAAGTTGTAGGTTATAGTATTATTAATGCATTAGTCTGAAGATGCTGCTGTGCTAAAAGCGTACCGTCTGTTTTGCTAGCAGGCCGAGCCGTAAATGTTTAACCATAACTGATCATTTGAGGGCCATGTGCATGTGATTAACCCCTGATAATACCAGCCGATTAATCGGCTATCGACTTTTTCCCGGTTCAAAATATCATACAGTGATGGAATGGAACAAAGCACATCCAAATAAAATATTTAGGTACTTTATTTGAGTATTTCCATTATCTGCTACTTTACTTCCACTTCTCTACATTTTGGAGGCAAATATTGTACTTTTTATTCCCTACATTTATTTGATGACTTTAGTTGGGGGTTACTTGGCAGACTGTGCACTGTATCAGACTCAAAGTGGCACATTTATTTAATAAAACTTATACCAAGTATGACTTTTGGATACTTTTAACAACACTGCATGCTCATCAACTTTTTATCCTCTCAATGTGTCACAAAAATATGACGGTCATTTACCCCTCCGGTCAGGTTCTCCAAGGTCCATCCTTGCATTTGTTTCAGCTCTGAAACGCCACATGGTGGTACATGTGTACATTGTCATGGGAGCATTTCCTAGTGTCTGGACTATTTTTCTATTTTCTACAAAGAGAAGTGCACGCACACACGCGCGCACACACACACACACACACACACAGATCCAACAACTCACATACAGACACAAGAAACTAGACATCAGCATCATACAAACAAATACAAAACCAAGGACATATGGACAGACAAACCAAACACATGCAAATACACACTTGCACAAACATGGACATATATACACAGTAACACACTTGTTAGATTCCCCCCCCTTACAGACACACTAAGACAACACCAGCCTAAAAACAGATACACACACACACACACACACACACACACACACACACACACACACACACACACACACACACACACACACACACACACACACACACACACACACACACACACACACACACACACACACACACACACACACACACACACACACAGCAACACTTCAACACAAAGACTCACATCATTGGAAGCCCACAGGTATATGCTCATCTCCACACACACACATCAATGAACTGACTCATCCTCCCACTTTTATGTGCAACCTGGCTTCATCATCATCTCCTTGATAGAGTGGCTGGCAGCCAGCTGCCTGTGTAGCTACATCAGCATGCATTATGGGAGAGATAAAATACCATTTACCTGGAGAGAGCAGCAGCACGGAGCGAAACAGGTTCGACAGCGTCTCAATGTTTCTCAGCCTAGAAAATGACAACGGGATTGCTTTGAGACAAGGAAGGCGAGTTAAACGAATTTTAAAGCCATCCAGTAAATACTGGGAGGCGGGAAATGAGATTTGTCTGGAGGTTTTAATAGGAAATGGAAGCTGGGGGGGCAGATGAACAGTTCATTTATGAAACGCTATACATCAATGGCAGCGGGTGGGAAAATTACAAGTCATCACCTTGTGGGAAAGCTTGTCATTCTATTATCCTCAAAAGATTAAAAGTAAGTCTGAAGATGTCAATTTGTTGCCAAAAGACTTAAGATATGAATCATCCTTTAAAATCGATAATCTGGATTCCTACAACTAAAAATCAAATGCAGTTCAGTCACCAAAAACTTCAAGTCTTTTCAATTTCTCAGTATGTTTTAACTCAACAGCTGTAAAATAAGTCATCAGCCAAGTTTCTAAAACAGTTGCAGAGAACAAAAGCTAAAAAACAGTTAAAAAAAGTGAGAAATCATTTGTTAAACATTCCTAGAAAGTGACCCAATTGTAGAATTCCTTCATGTTCCCTGCCATCCCCATAAAATTAATCCAATTTTCATGCTTTCCCTAGCGGAAACACACTCCTCTAATTATATTCCAGAGATTCCCAGCAGGAAACTTAGAAGCTGAGTGGTAATTTTGTAAAAACGCTTTGGTATACACTGTACCCTCTGAAAAGAGTGGCGGCATCACTCCCTCAAACGGTGTTTTCCTCATTCTGGGATTTAAATAAAACACTTTTCTTCCATATGGAGCTCTTACCTGCCAGAGTCCTCTTCAATCTTCTCAAAGGTGCGAGCCACTGCCAAGTACGGCACTCTGGAGAGTGATGAGCATGTAGTTAGCAGGCGAAGCCTCGACGCTGACAGATTTTTTACATTCACAGTGTTTAGCCGACTCAGCTGTTCAGAGCAACTAGCAATTAGTGCAACAGCAGAACGAGCTTTGATTCTGCGTTATCAAAACTCCATGAAAGCAACAGCAGGGAGGACAAAGGTCAGAGATGCCATGGTGGGGAAATCCTTACAATTACATTTCATAGGCAAAAATAAAGTATTATTCCCCATGTGACAGTGGAGAGAGGGGAGGGAGGGTGGAGGGTGGAGGGTGGAGGATTGGGGCAAACAGGACAAAAAGCCTCCTAAAGCGTTGCTCAGGTGTACCATGGGAGTATTTAACATTCTGAACATTACAGTCTCGAAATAAATTAAATAACTATCAGCACCTGTTATTTTCGTCTCTCTTTGGAGTAACAGATGGGTTTTGTTTACAATATGAGAAAATCTGTCAGAATGTCCATATTGAATCAGAGAGAAGCATTTACAAGTCAATTGAGTGACTTTTTGCTGACTGTGACTCGATATTATATAGTTATCTTGATGAGAATATATATGGTCTGTTATATATTGTGAAACAGCATAAGTATCATCTTTTCCTGGTTTTAAAGGCTGCATTACAGAAAAGCAATGTCATTTTCTGAACTTACCAGATGGTTCTACTTGTCTTTACACACTTAGACATATATTAGACATGTATATCCACATTACTGATGATTATTGATCAGAAGTCTCATTTTGTTAATATTCTGTAAAAAGGACCAATAGTCTACCCTACAATACTATATCAAATATTGTGATAATTGATTTTGTTGCCCAGTCCTACCATTTATGCAATGCTTTTGAGGAAATTTCAAAATATCCAGACATACGGTCAATTGCGTACTGCAATACAGCCTAAAAATGTTACAATATTATTATAGTCCAAACACAGTTTCAAAGGAGTAGAGAACATGACCATAAAGGATGGCTGACCGGAGTCTAAGCAGCCTCGTGTCCTTGATGTAAAATTCCATGATTTTTCCATGACTTTCCATTACTAAGCCAGAGCACTTCCCCGGTCTGAAAAATTGATTTCCTCTGAGTTTCTTAATGTTTGACTCTGGAAGGTTGCACAGAGAAAATCAGGTTGATTCTCAGAGGTGAGAATAAAAACACTATACAAATACGATTATCACGACTGTTGGGTGTAAACCTTGTTATCTCAAATCTTGGTGACGGGAGGAAATACAAGTGTGGGGGATTTTTGCTTTTCTTTGACAGTTTGAAGTAAAGGGTGAATATAAATATAGGGAGAAAAAAAGTTCTCTAGTTTCAGATTCTCTGTGAGGGTTTGTTGCTTTTCTATATTTCATGTGACAGTAAACTGATTTATTTTGGGTTATGGACTGTTGGTCGGACAAAATAAGCAATCCGAAGATGTGACCATGACAGTGAGGGACATTTTTTGACATTCAAAATGATTTGTTGTTTGTTGCAGCCCTAAAAATAAGTTAGAATTTGGTTTCCCATTTCTGCATAAGGTCATTGCAAAGACAGGTGAGCAGGTTGATTAAAAACTTACTTTTGGCCCTGCTTCCAGCAGGCGTGGTCCACAGGATGGTAGTTGGGCCTGGACGGATTGAAGTCCGTTTGTCCTGAGGTTGACTCACTAAGGAGAACGCAACAAGGAAAAGAGGAAGTTAAGAGTCTGACTGAATGATGCGACAGCTGTGACAGTCACATCTCAGATCTCTTTGTAGACAGAAATGCACATTATTATCATAACAAGGAGAAACTTTGAAAAGCAATGAGTGTTTTGAGGATCTTGAAAGCTTCACTTCACACTGAAAGAAGTTGAGCTAAAGCCAAGTTCATCTTGAAAGAAAAAGACTCAATGATTAAGAAAAAGTTCAGCAAGAAAAAGTGCAGCCTATTTATTAAAAGTGTTCTCCACATCAGCAGGGTTATATAATTTATTTTTGCAAAGATTACTGTCCAGTACAGTTAGAAGGTTAAGATTTTTACTGCAGTTAATACAAGATATATTTTCCTGTTCCTGAGAAGAGGTGCAAAAAACTACTGAGTTATACACAAATACCATAGCCTGAATTCATTACAAGGAGAGCCTCTATGGCTGTAAACCTTCTTTTGTATGCAACTCCTATCACTCCTACACTGTCACATACAAGGCAGTGATAAAAAATAAATAGTTAGGAGGATGAAAAATGCATTCCCTCAGTTTCTAGAGCTAAAAATAAACTGGCTGGAACAGTTAACATGACCTGAAAATGACAACACAGTAATACAGTGCTGCTGTTGCTGTTGCTACTGTATTATTTACATGTTGTAAGAGCACTTAACATACGACAGGCCGAGACAATGTGAAGGTACAGTAAGGATAATAATGACGAATACAGAAATAGTGCAAAAAAATGTGTTAAGATCTTGATTTGCATCTGGATGAACACAGATTAACAATAATTTGATATGCCAAGAAGAATTATTAAGAAAATATGACACATGGTGTAAAATGTCTCATCGCACTTTTTTAAGAAAGAATTCCTGAATTTCAGATTTTCAACAAAAAGTGGTCAGTTGTTCTTTGGCCTTTAAATTTGAATCAAATCTGTAGCTGCATTACAAGCAAACCCTGACGACAAATGAGCGACAGACTGTGCAGATGAAGACTTTCTTAGAACGGTGTCAAACTTCCACTACATTGGTTGTCATTTAACAACGAGTTTGAGAAGGAGTTGTAACACCTTATTGACCGCCTGACTGTTTGAATATACATTGGACATGGAGTATAATTGCACATGTGCGTCAACTGCAGTCTGGACTCAGAATGTGCGTGGCTATGAATAAAACAGATGATATAGTTCACGACAGGCCGCCTACAGCTCCACCGTGCTCTGATGCTGCCTTTCTCGTTTTGTATTTATGCCCATCTTGAAAAAATGATATTTTACTGGAATTATCAATAAGCAAAATTGATCTGATTAAGTGTTAACGTTCAGTGTGAGCACCCACATTGTGAGCCCAGATTATCATGTTGTGGGCGTGCAGAAAGGTTGTTTAAAACGTGTAAAGTGAACAAACGCATCTATATTGTGTTGTGAGAGAGATCCTGACAAAGACATCTTTCAAGGTTTCTGCTTAAAATCACATCATATAATTACTGTTAGTAAAACCAAGAGACATGCCAGAGAGGGGGGGTACTTGTTAGAGAAGACTGTTTCATATAACTTCAGCAATTTTTTCTCATATAAGTTGCCAATGACACCACCTACAACCGCATTACTGTTGGCTGTTCTTGTAACGATGCTTTGTGGGTTGACGTGTGGGACATTTCTCTCTAATTTGAGCGTTATCCAGTGAGGGATCTGTCTTGATGTCAGAGTGAATGGAGAGAAATGTTCACATATTCGTTATAAAATCAAGCTGAAGTTACTTTCTCTTCTTTTAGATCGAGTGAGACTTTTCTCATCACAGATATTGACAGCAGTTGTTGTGCTCTTTATCGTTTTGTCTTGTGTTGAATCAAACTTGGCCTAAATAGATACACATACCATATATTTGGTAAAGTGTAAGCTGTGTCTTTTAAAATGAAACATGTGATGGTCAATTTCTTTCTGTTTTTTGTTTTTTTTTATAGATAGAGCTGTTTGTTTGGATTAAGTAGGAAAATAGTACTTTGAGTGAGGGTTTTCAGTCAACTACAGCAACTTTCTCAAAGTCGGCCGGGGTCGAGAGGATTAAAAAAGGCACCAACAAACAAACTGGATGAAAGTTATCAAAAGTAATCAATAAAAAACATTCAATACCAGCCCTACTTCATCTCCACAGTGTCAAATTAGTTTCCTCTCACCTCCCTCTGCTACAATTATCTATTTACCAAAGGGGTCAGAGGTCAAGAACAGCTGAACAGCAACATCTGAATGAGGTAAGTGGGTGTCGAACAGGGGAAGCTACATACTACAATACAACGGTCAGGTAAAGCACCCAGCCTATCAAGCCGGAGTTGTCTGTTATATTTTGCCTTACCCTTTCGTATCTTTGCTCTCCTCCGCTGAAGTCTTCCTCTCTGCACTCGTCTTTTTCTCTCCTCCTTCATTCTTCTCTGGTTTC
Source organism: Pagrus pagrus (assembly GCF_965226575.1). Taxonomy (NCBI): domain Eukaryota; kingdom Metazoa; phylum Chordata; class Actinopteri; order Spariformes; family Sparidae; genus Pagrus; species Pagrus pagrus. Next base: position 18,599,143 of record NC_140196.1, read on the forward strand.
TCAGTTTTTACTGCAGCTTTTCTTGGAGCTATTAAAAAAAAACAAATGAAAGGGAAGGTGAGCGTGGAGCAGGGGTTGGGGCAGGACAATATTTTGCTGTCTTTCCTAACTGATAAAAGCATAGCACATTTACGGACACATTTTTTTGTGCAAGCACAGAGCTATGCAAATTCCTCCTCACCAAAGAAACTGCTGATGGGGGCTTTCTTGGGTAGCTCCTTATCTTTCTGCTCTTTTGCTTCTTTCTGCTTTTTCGCCGTTTGACTTTTTGGGCTCTCTTCTCCCTCTCGCGTGTCCTTTTCAACTACCTCCTTCTCATCGTTCGTCTTCTCCATTGCTTCATTTTGCTTTCCCGCCCCCTCAGCTTTTTCTTCTTTCTCATCAGAGCTCTTTCTCTTCACCCGCTCCTCCTCTCCTTCTTCTTTCTTCTCGTTCCCCACCTCCTCATCAGGGCTGTTAGCCTCGGTCACTGCCTTTTCAACGCTTTCTTCCTTTGCTCCCTCATCCATGGGTTCACCAGGGTTCCCTACACAGGGTGAGACAGAAAGGGAGTTGAGTCATTGAAGAAATAAATGCCAGCAGGTTGACTGAGGGCGACCCACTTTATTTGTGAGCCCATGATTGAAGATGGTTTTCAACATAATAGCCGGTTTCAATAAATGCCTCAGGTTATATTTTTTAAGGGTTTCCTTTTCACCCGTAGGAGTCGGGTAAGGGAGAAATTACCATTGACAAACTTGTACTGTGAGTCCCAGCGGATAGAGCTCGGGTCATGATACTGGCTGAGTGAGGAAACAGACATGAAACTTTAATTTTCTCACCCTCAAGTTAAAATGACTGCTGAATCCAGCATTTACTGTTGGTACTATAACAGCCAATTTTAGAAGAGCGAGGGGCCATTTTTCTGTCTGCTGAGCGACTGTAGGTACACATGCCAAAAGTGGTCTGGCATGTGTAGTGGCATCTTAATAGAAAGATTAAACTGGGATTAAAGGGTAGCAAGCTTTAGAATTGTAAGCAATAACTGAAGAGAGCTGCCTTTCCTTTCATTTTTTGAGCCTTAGGCTGTTTTCTTTTTGTTTTTTCAGTTTTCACTCACTTAATCTGCAGGCTTATGGCATCGTCACTGCGCATGTCTTAGATCGACATTAGGGGTGCAAATAATGATTCTTTTCACTGTTGATTAATCCATCGCTAATGTTCTCTTGTCTATAAAACGTGAGAAAATGATAAATTAAACATCTTGTCAGTGCTTCCCAAAGTCCAAGAGGACGTCCTTAAATGTCCAGACGTCCTAAAATCTGAAAAATATTTATATTTAAGAAACTTAATTCAGCTAATTTTGATGTTTTTTTCCTTGAAAAAATACTCAAAAAACTAATCGATCAATAATTAAAATAGTTGGTAAATAATTTAATAGTTGACAACTAAGCAATTATTTGTTGCAGCCCTTGTCAACATATCATTATTTTCTGGATAAAACACATCAATTGGCATCAATTGTTTTCCCTGATCTACTAATTTTTTTTTCTATTAATCCATCCAATTGTTTAATTTATAAAATGCTCGAAAATAAAGAAAAAGCAACGAATCCTCACATTTGACAAGCTGAAACCATCGAATGTGTCTTTTTTTAGCTTGATAACTGACTTTAAGCAATTAATTGGAATAATTTAAAATGGTATAAATTGGCGCCGACTGAGGACACCGACCACAGACGTTGTTGTTGTTCATCTTGTTCTGGTTATGTTTATGACGTTACTCTACCTGACACCATCATCTGATGCAGCTGCTTAACTGCTGTCCGTGCTATTTGAATAAAACTGAATACTATGAGATATGTGCGAGACAGGATTGCCTGCCATAAACCACAAACACACACCACTCGTCATCAGACAGGTGGCTACAGTTAAAGTTGACATTACCTAGTTACCTACAAGCAGTGAGCAGCTAAAACAGATAGAAGTTGTGTTTTCTGACAAAAAGAACATGCTCCAGTCAGATCACTAAGCTCCTCGACCGCTTTGGTTTTGAATGTTCCTGATGTGTCCCATAAAAGTTCACCAGCACTTTTATGCTTTCTGTTTTCATGCCGTTAAACTGTGAAACTCACAACCACTGGATATTAGACTGGCAAGCTTTCTCGATATTTATATAAGGAAATAAAAAAAAAACTCTTTTCCATCTGGTTTTGAATTTACAGTTTTACTATAGTTTAGTTTTTAGGTTTTAGTCATTGATTATATCTTTTTTTTTTTTTAAATCGCTTATTTTATTGACTTTCATTTAGTGACCTTTAACATTTTATTGTTTTATTCCTTTATAGTTTATTTTGTTGTTTATTTTGGTATTTATTGTTTCAAAGACCAGACTTTGTTGCTGCGTGAGGCACTTTAGGCTGCATCTTTATATGAAAGGTACTATAACAAACAGACCTGTTGAAAGAAGGTCACAGTTTGGGTCTAAACCGTATAATGTATGAGCAGATTTATAGTTCTGAACTTATACTTAGCTTCCATAGCCAACATCCACTTAGTTGTTTCCTGCCTTGCACTCTGACAAAATCAATAGGAGTCACAAAATCCATGCAGAGTCTGACAATCACCATCAATAATCTATAATTGGCTGTTAATAAAACACTTACTAAACATGCACTGAATTTTGGGCGTTGTTTGTTTTTTCCGCCCCTGTATCCAAGGTGTATCCACATTTTAAAGTCCAAGGAAGTCTCCAGTTCATTTTCCATTCTCACTGAGACCCTCCAGCCTGGTGGAGTTGCAGTGTGTTGTACTCTGTTATCTGACTCACAGCAGAGGTGAAGGCATACCTGGGCTGCTGGCACTGCTCTCCACACGGGGTCGCTTGTTTTTCTGACCCTGCTCCTCCTTGGCCTCATCCTCTTCCTTCTGACTCTCACCGCCGCTCCCGCTCTCATTGAGCTTCCTCTTTGGGAACATCTTCCTCGCTGCACATGTCAGGACGGGCATTAAATTAAAGAAGAAGAAGAAAAAAGAAGTAGTGAGAGGCATCCCAACTGAAATCATGCAGATCAAACAGAAAGAGAACGTGGAGATGAAAACACGACGGGTCTGCTCTCCCTTATTGCAGATGTAGGGCAAAGAAAAAAAGAGAATCACAGATTCGTACTTTGCTAATGAAAACACTAATTCCATCCTGAAAGATATTATGCAGCACGGCAGCTTAGGGTTCCAAGTGTAATTTCCTCTGTAATTTTATGCAGCAGTGGTGCTCGAGGGTAATTTTAGTTTTGGTTCCACGTCCGCCTCTGTTTTGGTCCTTGTTAGGGTTCTAGCACAGGTAGCACTGCTGAGGTTTTTCCTTCGACATATTATAATTAAAGCATTAAACCGGCACATTAAGAATGCTATTTCTGGTCAAATTAAAGCGTTACTTTAATGTGATGTTTTCTTTCTGATGGTGATGGTGGCAGGGCGTTTATTGTGGCAACGCACCACTGCTGAAAGCAAACAGTGCAGTCATCAAACAGAAAGGGAATGGGATGATGAAAAGAGAATGAGCCGCGAAAGTAGGATGAAGGAAACAAAGTGAGGAAGGAGGTTCTTCCCTGATGAAAACAAAGCTAGAAAACTGTGTAGCTCTAAGAAGCTTAACTTCTCTATTCAAAATCCTACATATGTGGTGTGACATGAAAAATAGAGCAAGTAAAAGGCGCCACTTAGTCACTTGGCCATTCTCTTTCATGCTAAATGTGGACTGATTACACGTACATCTCATTTAGAATTTACAGATAACGAACATGTAACTTCTAACTTTCACGTGTGAAACACTGAGGTCCTGCACAGACTGCAGCCATAAAATAATAATCATTAAACAGGCTCATGCTTTTTTTTTTTTTTCAAGAAAGTCACCAAAGCCTGCAAACCTAAAAGGAACCATATAAACATTTACGATGAGCTACAATAATAAGACGACTCGCTCTGCTGCTTCCGTTGACACCCAGTCAGCAGAAACTTTACATCGCAAGATAATGCAGAAATAAAATTACTATGATCACAATGCAAATACATGCAGAAAAATAATGAAAAAGGCTCAGGGTGTGTACTCGTGGTTCAGCAGATGAGATAAATATAAATGCACCGCAATCTTGACTCTTGGTTGTCAGTCTGAGGGTTGAGACCCGACCAGGGAGTCAAGAGATAAATGAAACACGAGGGTGGAAGTGTACTTAGCTGTGTCTGGTGAACAAACTTCTCATGCATGCAGTTTGTTATAAATGCCTTGTTTTTCCCCTCATTGTGAAATAATGAGTATTTGGAGCCATTAGGCTCCTGCTAACAAGTAATCAAGTAAAATAGCTCGAGGCAGAAAAACTATCAATCCTCAGCTGGTGTCAAAGTTCAAATAATGCTGCAACTTGGGAGAAAAAGTTGAGAAGTGCAGCGTGAGTGAAGAGTGAAAAAAGAACGATTGAAGAACAAATGGATCATACTGACCAGTCTTGCGTTTAATGATCCCCGAGGGGGAGATGGAGTTTGGGGTGCTGGGGGTCTCAGGTGATGCTGAAGAGGCTGGAGTGGCTGGAGTGGCTGGAGTGGCGGGGGTTACAGGGGTGGCTGGGGCAGGTGGAGGAGACAGAGGGGTAGGAACTGCCTTGAACACATCATCCTTCTGAAACACACAAAAAGTGTTGGTATTAGACAGCATTAAAACATTTTTTTCTTTTTTTTGAAAAAAGCATTAATGGTGCGATTAAGTGTAGATCATGGTCAATGATCAATGAAAGTGCAGGAACTGTAAGGCTGTCTAAAACAACAAGATCCGGATCATCAGGTCCGTTTGTGTCACCCATCCTCGATGTGGCATTTTCTGCCAAAATAAATGAGAACTCACTTGGTTATGGACCGTCTATGAACAATGACCTCCAAATCACAACAGTAGCTGTCTAATGCGACCAGTGGTGTGTATGTTTGGCAATCTAATGATTAGATTAGCATCTCATGGTATTGAATAACAAAATGAGGGGGTGTGCGCCGCTGTGTCTTTAACACTGTATGTCCAGCAGTGGGGAGCAGCCTCTCTTCCACATCGCAAAGTCATCACTGTGCAAGATGCTGAGTGGGAACAGGGTTTTGAGATATTTTTTTCACCACAGAGTATTTTAAAGTTGTTAATTGGCCACATGTGTGTGTTGGTCAGCTGGTGTCATCTCATTAGAGTCAGTGTCTGGGTGATGGTGTAAAATGTATTCATAATACAGGCCTACTTCATGATTGTCTTGAAGACAACTCAAGCGTGTGCTCACTTTAGGCTTTCAGACTGAGTTGAGTTCGGCCTTTTGATCACATTATCAATTAACATTAAGAAGATTTTTGACATTTGTGAATCGATTTTTTCCACCCATCTAGACCTTGTTACAGTGTCTACTTTTACATTAGTAATAGTGTTAAATAGCGTCTTGTTTAAAAGCCATGCCACTGAGCACATCTGGGACAGAACAGTTGGTGTTGATGAAGAGTTTTTTGAGCTCATCTGATGATAAGTCAGACAAACAAAAGGTCTGAAGTTTGTGCCAGAAATCCTGATTTCTAATCTGCTGAAATGATCAGTTGATTAATCAACAACTCTGATAATCGATTGTTTATAAAGTTGCATTCTCTCTGAATTCTAAGAACAAGTTTCCAGACCCAAGCAAAGTCCCCAGAAAATGTTGGACGCGTGAAGATGTCTAGTTTCGATGACAGATTAATCACTGATGAAAATAATCATTAGTTGCCGCTCTGCATTGAACTCTGGTAGAGCTGCTCTGTGACCCTACAGACGTATTAGTCCCTAATCACGAAACATATATAATAATCATCGTGACCATATGACAGCGATGCAGGTGGATCATGCTGACAAACACAAAGGATCCGTCACAATCTCTTCCCTTGATGAACACATAATGAATAATTTCTGACGCATCACAAACCAAATGAAGAGGGCTGTTAAGAGAAGTGTTTATCAAACAACAGGTGGTGAGCGCCAGCCCGAGCCGATAATCAGGTCTTTTCATTACACGGCTTATTGACAAAGGCATTCAACATGGTGATTCACCATACAATTACTATGCCTTTGTGCAACAGTGTTTTTCCGACCACTGAATAAACAATAGGCACTGATACGCCTACAGGGGCTCAGAAAGTCGTGTATTCATTCAGTTTGTGCAGGTTTTGTGAATTTGGATTTGATGGCTTACATCCCATTTTGACTTTTACATTGTGCAAGAAAAAGTCTACTGGTAATTAGTCCTTGCCTCAAAAGAGTTTTGAAATTAATATCCAAAACAGTTACATCAGTTAAGTACATAGAGAAAGGCACACGAGGAAAACAAAGCCATATATATCATATATAAATAAGGTTATATCAAATTCATCATCTCATTAATCACATCACGTACATTCACAAATATGTTGCATTAAAGTTTGATAAGACTAAGTAAAAATCTTAAAATCATGTGCAGCCTTTGCCTTTTTTCATTCATGGCTCTTAACATCAAATAAAAATAATTCTGCTTTGTTTTTCGAATGATGATGACATCCCATGACACTGTCAATTTTCTCGCAATAAAGTCACTGTTGAGTTTAGTGATTGAAAGAGACTCTGATGTCCTATTCAAGAAGAGAAAGATGCCATTTACCTTTTCAGTTTTACCAGCTCCTTTGTCTTCTTGTCCCTTGGTGGCGACTTGTTCTTTTACAACTGGCGCATCGTCGTCGTCGCTATCCAGGATCTGACGGCTGCGTTTGGCAACCTTCTTGATTGGTGAATCAACTTCCTGGACACCGTTCTGCACCTTGAGGGGGCTTTTGGCAGGTCTGGAGACAAGCACACAGACACACAAACAAGAGACCATGTAATTCAAATAAGCATTTATATGAAAAACGTTCAAAAGCACATCCACATGGTGCGGTGTTAATAAAGAGGGATAGTCGATGGCAAAAGCAGTAAAAAAAAACACAACAGAGACATAAAATTCAAGGCAGGAGTCATAAAAGACAGGTCGAGGCACTGATGAAAAGATCATTACGTAAAGACAAGTGTATTAAAGTGAGTTTTAAGATGTACTTCAAAGATAATACCGTGTGGAGATAATGCACACTCATCATCAAAGCAGCTCAGAGATGAGAAACAGAAGTTATCAGCTCTTCTGATAATAACTACTGGCCAAAAAAAAAAAGATTAACCGAGAAACAGAGATCAGAGTGATTCACAGATAACCGTCCACACTCCAACTGTCAGTGTGGTTTCAAAAAGAAAATGACTGAAAATGAGCTGTCATCAATTTATTGATACGGTTTACTATTCTTCCCAGCAATCTCAAGAAATACACTCTCTTTACAAATGCAGATATTTGCAAGTATTTATTTGTAATATCTTCATTTTTTTGCTGATCTGTCAGTTGTACTGAGTGGTATGTTCCTTCAAAACAATTCGCAGTATTCTCAAATCCTCAAACATCCTAATATTTTGACATATGAACAAAACAGTAATATAATCAGTGGGTTTAAGAGGGGAGATCTGTATCAGAGTTTAAAGTGCCAGCAGCTACAAATTCATTGCAAATGGAAATGATTTTCTCCTACAGACCGTCATTTGACAGTCAACGTCAATATAATAATATAATAAAACATATAACACTTGATATCTCTTTCAATACCACAGAAGAGAGAAAATAAACAGCTCACATGAAATCTTTAACTTATATTTTAATTAACAACCTGCACACAGTGCTGGTACAGAAGAAGTCACTGAACACATAGCAAAACATCTGTAATAATGTTAATATCTATACAGCCTTGGGTTGAAAATCGGATTATTCTGTCTTTTGTTCTATTGCTTCAGTACTTTCGATACTATCGAATGTGAATATCGTATAGTTTTAAACCCGTACTGAAAACGTATTGATACTTTTGACAACCTTGGACAGGAAAATTTGTAGTTACGTGATGGAGTTCTGTACAATTTAAGCCCTATTCGCACAAGACCATTATTACCAGAGAACCTCGAGGCGCATTCACACAAGACAAGAGAAGTCTGTATTTTACACATATTTATTGACATTATCTCTGAGACATGATGTCAGACTCTGTGTAAAACATTAACTTTCAGAGGCGAAGTATCTGTTCTACAGAGGCCACATTATAAATGCAGTTTAGAGTTGAGTTGCCCACTCTCTGCATGAGTTACAAGTATTGATACACATTTGAAGCTTTTCAGATCAAGTAACAGATGTTTTGTGCTCGTGGTTGTACTTGAATATAACAACCTTTGGTTTTCCTTCTCTGTCATCTTTTAAACGTCGATCTAGCTGATCTCACTGCACAGCTGTTGAATGCTGTTAATCATTATGAGCTGTTCATAGTTGTTCAGTTGTCTGACGACAGAAAACAGCGGTTAAAATAGAAACACAACCCCAAATCACAGACAGGACGATGTGCACAGGGATAATATCATCACAGGACCTCTGTGTTTGGTGAAATATTGTAGGTAACGTGCCGTGGAATTTTTACCTTTGACATGGCAGATTCGTACAGGATTAAGATCACAGACGTCCACTGAGATATTATCAATTACTAGAGGTTAGGGTAGACTGATTATCAGCCCGGCTGATTATCAGGGCCTATATTCAGCATTTTCCAATTATTAAGTCAGATTGCCGATAAAATAAACTAAATTTAAAAATGTGCTGCTTTGGCTCTGATGCAGCATCCTGTCACACAATGTCCCGTCCACAACACTGACTGACTGGTAACACAGCACAGTTAATAGCCTATGAACCTTAAAATAATCTGAATCTGCAAAGTAACTACTTACTAAATCTGTCAAATAAATGTAGTGGAGAGGAAACATAAAGTAGCAGAGAAGGGAAATACTTAAATTGTACTTGAGTAAACTGTACTTCATTCCATCTCTGGTTGTTCTGAATGTTGACACAAAGAGTTTCAGTTTTACTGCTAATGAATATTGGTCCCAAACATCATTTTTTAGTCTCCTTGATTTTCAGTAATCTGTGTCGGCTGTGAAAAAGCCATATCGGTCGACCCCTGCTAGAGGTCCACAGACAATACTAGTTCAGTGCACATAGGGCTTCAGATAAGACAGAACTGAGGTTGTCCTGAGGAGAACTGCGGTACAAAGTATGAGTGAGTGCATATAAAATATATAATATATCAATAAACTATGATAATGATAATGTCCATAATGTCCACATCTCTCCCAGCATGGCAGTGACCACCCATTAGGTGTGATTGATAATAAAGTCTTACTTTTTCACAGGTTCAGCTGCAGTTTTCTTCTGAATATCTTTGTCCTTGCTCTTGGGCTGAAAGAAGGATCTGATGGAAGAGGAAGAGTAGATACAAACAAGAAACAGTCAATGGCTTGATGGGCGTTAGCATGCTTGTCATCAATGTGGACAATAAAATAATACAGTCATTGAAGCAGCGTCTGTTTGCTGATGTGTGTGAAACTTTAGGTTAGTAAGTTAGGGGGTTAACGTGAGTTACTGAACTACGAGAAGAGCGTAACTAGCTGAGTTTCCATCTTGCTAACTTATCTTAGTTACCTAACATCACTTAGCTAGCTTAGTGTTGCAATACTTTCCTGTTTTCGTGGACCAGAAGAAAGTGTCTTGCTAAAACAAATAACGGTTGAGGTACAGCCCACAGACATCACACATTAATCGGTGCGTTTATCTGACAATAGTTGGGTGTCTGTCTCCACTGTGGGAGCAGAAAGTGAGTCTCTGTATCCAAAACAGACGTTGCAGACTAATATAAGCTAATGCTAACTTACTTAATGTGCAGTTAACACTAATAGCTAACGTTACACTTCCATGTAAGCAATTCAAAACCCCCTTATCACAACACCAAAGTACTTTACTAGCTAGCTTGTGAGTTAGCTAATGGTCATACAGATGCAGACACCACCAAGCTAACGCTACCACCAATAACAAGCGAAACAGAAACCACTCCAAGTTACCATCTTTGTACTTACGCGATGCTCCGCTGCATGTTGTCTTCAAACTCTTCCTTTGCCTGAAGCTGAATTAAAACTATGAGTTAAATGACAGTGCAGGTCCAACATCCACACAACACTAACTCCCGCGTTGCAGAATGACAATATTCAGAATATTCGGCGCCAAAATTACATCTGGGCCAAAGATCGTCAAATGAAAAGGAGAGTCACTCTAGGTTCTCTAGCTAACGGTTGGAGGCTACCAAACACGTTAGCTTTAACGAACTGTTAAATATCTTACAGCAATTGTGATAGACCAACAATTAAGAAATGTGACTTTATTATGTTTGGTTTTAGTTGATATTGAAAGATAACATAAGCCTCCTGTCGGTTTTAGAAGTGTAGGGTGCCAACAACTTGCATAAATAAGCCTAAGTTTAGGTATGTAAATACATTTATGAACACCAAATAAAGTGAAAGTACAAAACATGGAATAATGTAATAAGATGTAAAGATTTTTATTTTGAAAAATAATAGCAAATGTGTATCAAGCAAACCCTATCTCGCAGTTTTCCCGGTAAACTGATTTAAATTAATGGTACCCGGAAAGTGAAACCGAGTGAAACCTCCTCATTCTTTTCACATCTCGGCTTTGACTGTCTCCCGGGAAAAGCTGTGCTGTGAAAAGTTCGCGGGAAGCCAAAGACGCTGCTGCCCCCCGCTGTGTCGGAGTGGTAACTGCAGGCATCAGCTGCTGGTCCTGATGCTGCAGGAGAAGAAGACATGAAAGCTGCTTTCATGAAAATTTCACAGTGCCTGTTTGAATGCATCATTTATGCAGCTCTTATTATTTTCATGAAGCCCGGAGAAGGAGGGCGAGGAATGCAAGACAAACAGCTGAATAATGTAAGTTGAGTGCACTGCTTTATTTGCACAAACACAAGTGCCTTGTTTTTAATTGTTTACAAGTGCAATTCCCCCAGTGTGGTACCGTGAAGTGCTGACAAAAGAAAAGCAGATTCCTCAATATTTAAATCAAAAAAAGGCACACACACATCATGGTCCAACTCAATAAATACAAAATATGTGTATCACAGGCAGTGAATAATAAACTACTGTACAATGCAGAGCTAGAAGAGTATGAATGTGAGAGATTTGAGGAGGGAAAGCAGTCCATCTGTTGTAGTTTAGTTCCTCTTCTTCACTCTGTCTCCTCCAGCAGTGCGTCACTCCCGGCTCTCCTCTCCTCTCCTTGAATTTCAGCCTGTTTCGCTCCACCAAACAGGCTTCGACTGATTTGGTTCAGATCCCACCCCGCGGGGCTCTTGTGCGGCCAGCCGTTAGCGCTGACGTGGAGGGCCGAGGCCAGAGGTGGGAGGCCTGACTCCCTCAGCTCCCTCAGGTTGACCCCTGGACGTGCAGGGCCAGAGATGAAGGGGAAGTGACTGTGGAGAGCTCGGGGAGTCGGGATGGGTTTAGGGAGGCAGCACGGGAGCAAGAAGGGGTAAGGGACCGGCTGGACTCCTGTCAGGAAACACAGAGAGAGTCACATCAATCACAAAGTACAGAAGACTTCATTGTCAGTTTTATGATACCCAGAGGTTTTGGTTGTTTTTTAACGTTTTAGAACGAGTTTTCTCCTTTAATCAAATGATTGTTTAGTTTGTAAAAAAAATCTGAATATATTGAGAAATGCCATCTCCATCACCGAACTTTTTATGGCAAAAGTAATAAAATAAAAATAAAAGTAAGTTTGAAAGTTTGCTTGACCTCGGCCATCTGACAGAAAAACATGCTTAACTCAGGGTTCATGTTTAAGCCATGCCGACTGAACAAACTTTGGGGGAGTTGGGAAAGACTTTGGGAAGACTGTGAGATGTGGTTGAAATCACTGTTAAGGGGACTTTATTTTGTATCGAGATCCTCCGGCTTCTATTTAATCAGAAGCTGCAAACCTGATGGGGCGCCGACCAATAAGTAAATATATTCTGAACAACAAGCCTGCTGCATCACATCACCAGTTTCAGGTGTCGACTCTTAAAAAATACCACAGTTACACCTGAGATGTTTGAATTTATTCATTTTGAAACCCCCCAGAATCCGTCTTCAAGGTCAAGCCTGGACTCCAGTACTGCATTACTTTCCATCACACACATCCTGTTTCACCCTGAAACAGGAAAATATCATTCGAGTGATTAACAGCAGGGAAGCCTTGTGACTTCAACTCGGGTGAACATCACAACTTATGAATTCTGCAGCGTATGAGCATTTAAGTTTGAATTATGTGATGTCAAACTGAGTGAATCTGAAGAGGATGGAACACTGATTAGATTCTTGGTGGTGTTTTCTTCTGTATTTTTAATATCCAAGGTAAATGAAAATAATTCTGATATCTGTCCGGCTGATACTGCAGTCAGTGTCTTTACTGAGTGCTTGATCAAGAGGTGAATTCATCCTACTAACAAGTATTGTCTAGAAAGCCAGATATATCTCATTCCTGCGTTCACATGGCACAAATGTTGTCCAAAAACAATTGAAAACAAACTGAGTGACACTTTTGCACTGGGTGTTACTTGGAATTCAGAAGCAACATCCTGCTGCGGTAAATATCAAATGTGCATCGATAAGCGGCACAGTAGTGTCCAAAAACGATGTTTAATAACAACATAGGATGACTGTGCAAGCAGCTTGTTATGACCCACATTTACATTTGTTGTAAGGCAGTGACCTCTAGTGGCTGTAGGAAGCATAACAGCAGCAACGGAGGTAGTCAGGTGAAGTATTATAAAGAGTATGAAGAGGATGGGGTGGACTGTTGGGTAAAACAAGCACAACTGATGAGTCAGGTGACTTCTTACCTCGGTTCATCACTGAGCCTGCTCCTCCACACAGAGGAACACCACCCTCAGCCGGGAGGAGAGGAAAGGGAAGAGAGACGCTCTGGAGTAGCTGGAGAGCAGGACGGATGGAGGATGAGATGAGGGGACGGTTGAAATGGGAACATGGATCTGTCAATACAATATAGTCTGCTGCTGTGTGTACAAGACATCAAGAACACCTGGTGAAGTTTCATATTTTCATGTATTACTGATTTGACTTATTAAAGGTGCAGTATGTAGAAATTGACCGATCCTAAGTCCTTGTGTCTCATTAAATCAGTCTTACAAACAGTTGTGTTCAACCGCTATCTGTGGAAAATACCATATAAACCATTGCTAATCAACTGGTATTATGACTATAACTGATAATCTGGTCATTTGAAAAGTTGTTTATTTCCACATTCTTACATACTGCACCTTTAAAATATACTGTAGTTCAACACTGATGTAGTTGAGAGGAGGTAAATAAGTTAAAGAAGCACTTTGAATGATTAAGACATTAATCAAATTAAAAGCAGGAAGGTGTTCCTGATATTTTGTACACTCGTGGCCTCATTTAAGATTTTAATATGGCAAATTAAAAAAAAAACATAATTACAATATATGGTATCAAGAGTTTTACTCCAGACTAATATGGTATTTTTAAATGGACTGCACTTATACATCACTGTTCTACCTCCACAGACAAAGTCCATCCATACTAATCCCAACTGTTACAGAATGAATCCTATAATTAAACAAAGTACGGTGCTTTCTGAAGGATAGTAGGTAACCTAAGCCCCGAGTTCGCCAGCGAGCGTGATATAACTTGAACACACTGCCTCCCGTCTTCATTAGAGGATCAGTCAATTTCATATTAAATGATAACGTGTTAGTAATGATTTCTATTCAGCCAGTCTTAGAGCCAGCCAGTTTTATATTAAATGATAAAGTTGAAGCAATTGTTTCTATTAAAGTCAGTCCATTTTTAAATAATAAATAATTCAGTTAAGGTAATTATTTTTTACTTCAAGTGTTTTTGGAATAAAACTCTTCTTAAAGGACTGTTACCCTGTCTCGGAAAACTGGAAGCATTGCAGCTTAGTATTATTATTTTTTTAAAATTAAACCACAGATATCTCCCAGAAACAGACAGAATGCTTTTTTAATCATTTTATATTAAAGGTAATACAACCCAGAATCCAGTTTTCCAGACAGTGAAGTCCTTTAAGTTGTGATATGAGGTGTAAAGACGTGGTGATGACCTGATGGCCGGGTGGAGGTGGAGGTGGAGGTGGTGGATGTCCCGGATAGTTGACCAGGATGAGTTTGCTGAAGTTGAACTTGTAGGTGAATCTTTTCCCTTTGGTCTTGTGCAGGATGCGTTTGTTGTAGTAGTATCTGGAAGTAAAATGTTTCCTGTGTCAGACTACGCTCACTGTGTCTGTTTGTTCATGGCAGGCTGTAATGTCTATTTGCACTCATGTTCCTGTCGGGCTCTCGGGACGGAAGTGCTTCCCGAACGGCATGTGTTGCATCAGTGGGCATCTCATTTCAATTTTTCATTTGACAACATATGTTGGCGAGGAGTGCATTTTATTTACAGCGTCGGCCTGCGCAGAGAGGGGGGATTACACACAAACCATATGTGACCATGTGCGTGTGCAGACGCTGTATGAACCAACATGTCGGCTCTTGCATTTTGCATCACCTGAGCGCCCGGCTGAGCTTGTCGTAGTTCATGTGTGGTTTGCCCTTCCTCTCCCCCCACAGCCTGGCCAGCCTCTCGGGGTCCCTGATGACAAACTCGCCCCACTCCCCTCCCCAGCCGATGGCGCCGCCCTCGCCTCGCCCCAGCAGCTCCAGGAGGAAGTGCCACAGCTGGACCTGTCTGGAGCCGGGCGACCAGGCTGGTTTGTAGGCCCAGTCAGGGAACAGCACTGCTGGAGAGACATGAGGAAGTCTTGTTAATGTGTAGGAAGACGCTGATATGCTGCTGCGTGGTAATGAAAGTTGATGTGGTGTGGTGCTGATGAGTATTTATTTGTTTTCTGTTGCATAATACAGTGCAGATCCAATTTTAATTAAGCTCGGGGTAGTTTTGCATCTCTCTCTGTAGCATTCGTAGCATGTAAAGTTTAGATCATTGTATCAGGCTCAGTAACACTTGGAGCATCCAATGGGAATTAAGAGTGCCTTCACGCAAAACCTCATCCGGACGTACAACTTTTTCTGTTCAGGTGATCAACACGTGGAATTCCTCACCGGCTGAACTTAAACTCGATCCTGACTTGGAGCATTTTAAACTCAAACTGAGACAGTTTTCAAAGAGGGATCAGTTAGGAAGTCATGAATGATCTGACGCTTTGTGTTTTACGGTGTCTTGTTGTGTTGTATTACAGTTTATGTTCAATATTTTTGAATTTCATGTATTTTAAAGGCCCACCCAGGGACGGCCATCGACATTAGCGTTGGTGTGTGTGATACCAACCTCAGTTATATCCAAAGAGGTTCAAAATCAACGTTTTTACGACGTCTTTCTGTGGCTCACTTCAGCAAAAGTCAGAGTGGAATCGAGCCCATCTTGTCTTCAGTTGCCATCAGTTTTATTGAATACCACGTTTGGGTCATCAAACTTTAGAACAACACCTGATGAAGGTTTGGTTGAGGCTCGGAGTCTGATTCCACCTTGGGATTTTTGCTGGAGTCCAAGAAAGACGTCATAAAAACGTTCATTCTTAACAACAACTTGCAGTCCTTTGGATGTCTGTAACTGAAGTTGAAATGATGTTAAAACTTTCATTTTGAACCCTGTAAGAGTGTCATTTGGATGTCATTCGTGAAGGTTAAAAAGACATTTTAAAAAAATACGTCACAGAATCTTTCATTCTTGCTCCTCAAAAGACGTTGAAGTGACGTCTTTTGCTTATGTTTTGCTCAGTGGGTATGGGAAATGTTTTTTGCAGAGAGTCCGATGATAAAGTTGATACCGCTCCCATGTTTGGACGGTAAATATGATGCAACAAGATACAATTTGTTAATTAGTGAGCTTCAGATGAGTTGAGAGGTAGCTTTTGTCGCTTTTGGGCAGAGCCAGGCCTCCTGTTGTTCCTCCAGTCTTTATGCTAAGCTAACCAGCTGCTGGCTGTTCTTTTAACTGCACAGACATGAGTGTGGTGTAAATCTTTTCATCTAACTCTCTCCAAAAAAGTGAAAAAGCCCTTTTTTAAGCGTATTCTTGGAGGGTATACTATTCCTTCTAACAAGCTGCCCGGTCAAACAGGACACCTCAGTGGCTTTTTTTTTTTTTTACTGAGTGATTTAAGAGCTGGACAATCCTGTCTGACATACACTTGATGGGTGGTTAGTTGATTTGAATGGACCATACCTTACACTGTGCAGTATCTTGGATACAACTGACTTGTTTCTGACTGATGCATTTCTCTGCTGTGCTTTGGTATATTTAATTCCCGTTCCAAACTAAAACCTACTGCATGCAACTGACACAGTTTTCATAGTTCACTCTGTCTGATAATTATCTGATTAAGTATAATTGTGAGGTAATTATATTTCCATTTTCTGCTACTCTGTCCTTCCACTCCACTACATTTATTTGACAACTTTAGTTTCAACTTTAGTCATTTGTTACTGTGCAGATTTGAATAACTTAATTGATCTCTGGGGAAATTTAGAAGCTGCCCAGCAGATATTATATAAAGTAGCTTCAACATTGAAATGATGAACACATAGATACATCAATTATTATACTACGTTTATAATTCTGCATAATAATTGCCTTTACATTTCCTATTTAAAGTACTGTATATGTCAATGCCAATATTTTCACTTAAGTAAAACATTTGAATTGAGTATTTTTGGACACTGTGTTATTTCTTCTTTTACTCTGAGATCTGAGTACTTCTGCTGATAAATCTGTCAGGACTTTGTTCCAACATTAAGCATGTCTCTTTCAAAGTTAACTAGACATGAGTTTATGCTGAAAGAGACACACTTAATGTTAAACAATTGATCTTCACCTTATCATAACCTTAAGCTCCATATCCTGCCTCAGATGTTTGATGAGTCACTGCTCTGAGCTTCAAGTGGGCTGATGTGCTCAAATTCCTTCATCCCTATTCTGCACTGACGGTCCGTTTGTCCATCTTTTCATTAATATGTTTGTCCAACAATGTGTCGCGAAATGACTGTTTATTTAATGTCAACAAAACTCGGGAAAAAGAAACAATTCAACACTAAGAATTAGCAATTAGCACTTCTTCTGAAGCGGAGAAGTTGGTGAATAATTGTTTCAACAAGACGAGACTTGCAAAACACCATCCAGGGCCAGAGAGGACATGTCTAATTATTTCTTCCATTATCGTTTCTTCTGATCATCATGAAGCTAATCACTCCTTCATTATGAGAAAGAACCATTTCAGGCTCATTATGTTCAGTTCACAACATGATCATTTGTTACAAGTTCAAGTTTCCCACAGCAGGCGTCTTTGACAATTAAAGCAACACCATGTAACTATTTTACATTCAAACGAAAGCTTCAGGATCATTTCGATGCTGTTATGTTATCATGGGGAGAATTTTACTTCTATGCCATATATGTAACCCGGGTCAGCGAGTACGATCTCCCGCGGGGAGTGTGTATCGTTGGCATGTCACACACCACCAACCATGTCGGCTAAACTTGAACATATTCCACGTTAAAAATCCTTTCTGGTTTTTCCCTCTGACGTGCTGCTCTGCTTCAACTCTCTGTGATTTACAGAGTTTTCTGATGGACAGATAGCCTAACTGCTAACTGCTGCTAACTGTGGCTGACCCCTCCCAGACAAGATGAGGAGCTCAGAGCAGGACAGGGGATTGTTGTTCGTGTCAGCCGTATTGAAGTCTATGGGAGATGCATGGAGAAACACACTAAAACCCGACATATCTACATTGTATGACTTCTGATGAAGAAACGCCTCCACAAAATAAAAGAACACACAAATATTTTATCATTAAGCATGTGTCAAGACTTGTTTGCAAGTGATTAGCTTTGCGCTTAGCTAGCATCATAATTAAAACTGAGAAAAAAACAAATTATTTGTTGAAACGTATCAATACAGACTGATGTCTTGTGATAAGGAAATCATTGTTATTTATTTGTTTTGAAATGTCAACTAAACAACTTTAGTTTGTGATCACAAGAAATTAACAAAATGTATTGTTGTCCACGCTGGTGCTCTGTATCTGCTGCGTAGCTGTGGTTGGGCCTAGGTGGGTCTGTTTTTTTTGACTGGCAGTGTATTGCACAAATGCCAGATTGTGATCAGCTCACACGCTGCATTGAGCGGGCCACTCATAGCTAGGCAGCTGCTTTAAACGTGACTACGCTATGATAAAATGGCGAAACAAAGCAGTTTGATACGGTTTGTAACAAAAAGACGTCGCAAGGAGCAGGAGGAAGTTCAAGTTCAGCCGTCTTTTTCCCCAGAGACACCAACTCCTACGTCTGTTTGACGTGTACATGACTGCTAATGCAGCCCTCTCTCCGTCGGCAGCAGCGGCAGTGTGCGAGTTAGCTCCCGATTCTCCAACAACGTCCACCCCTCCATGCCAAAGCACAGGCACCCGCAGCCATGCACTCAAAAGTGCATTTGCTGTGTGTATGTGTGCATGTGGTTATATAGCCGCTTAGCTCTATGTATAGACTTGTTCTATTATTGGTCTTTCAATATTTTTGATCATTTCAAACTCCACATCATTATAAATTAGGCCTGCCTTCACTGATTTTTGAGTTTAAATAAAGGTCATAACAATAACAAAAACAAGACAAATCAGGGCAACTTACAGTGAAGAAGAGGACAGCATCATTTGTCGGTGATGACATGTTGCCTGTCTATTTTTACCCTACTACTGGGCCACAGGCAGATACACACTGCAAGGAATGAATATATAATAACTCTTACGTAATATCAAAGATCTCCCACACAGATGACAGCCCACACACATGTAAATAACTGAGATAAAGACACAAGGAAATACACTTACTTCTGCTCCAGTAAGGCGCTGAAAGGTGTCCTACTGAAGAGCTGCAGCTGCACTGCATCTGAAAAACACACCACAGAATAAAAACTACTCTTCACCGCTGTGATCACCATCAGGTTGGAGTCGGAGAGGCGCTCTAAAGACAAATTAATTATCTGTCATGTGGTGTTAAATGTTAAACAAAACACAGATGTGTCTGATTAACAGCAGCCACTGCTCTCAGAATCACTTATAGAATTTAATCAGCTTCACACGTTTTCATTTAAACACTCTCCCGACTGTATATTGCATCAATATCATTATAATTGTAAATAAATATAAGGTTATTAGAGCTTTGTCAGCTCATAATGTGCTTGGAAATTACATTTACTGATTCAATAGCTGAATTGTGATTAGAGTAATGTCTGAACGCATCATTTTCCCTGCAGATACTGTTTAGTATTTACAATATTTTCCTTCAATTTCATGCAATAAACACACACACACACACACACACACCGTCCACCCACAGACACGATGACCTTCCCGGACGATTCACACCCACCATCTTCCCTGGAAGGCTGAAAACTCATCTCTTCAAGAAGTACTTCACATAACCCTTTTCCCCCGCTGAATGATGCGTCCTCTGCTATAAGCCCTCATCCACAAGCTATAATATCCTCTTATCTTGGAGCAACAAGAAAACGATGTCTCCCCTTAGCACTTATTTTATTTCCTTTTCCCATGCAGCACTAACACTCACACAGGATCATTGCAGGGTCACAGGGACATTATCAGGAAAGTAAGGAGAGCTGAGGCAAAGACATTTTACTTTGAGGGCATCATTTTGATGAAAAACAGGTTCCAGAATGCTCTGACTTGAAAAACATGTGCAAAAATAACAGTCAAATATGGGGAAACAATAAAAATGCAATCATGTGGAGAAAGATTGCAAACAAACAGACTAGAATGTAACGTTTCTTTGCAAATTTATGCAAACTTTGGCTCTGGCATTTGCACTTCCTCCTGAAATTAAAGCTCGCTCTACTGGATGAAAGCTAAACATGAAAAAATCTAAATCCACCGTCAGTCTAATGAAAGCTAGAATTTCACTTAATGCAACAATCAAAGAAATAACCCAAAAATCATCTTCTACTAAAGACCGTAAGGCCCACAGAAAGGTTTTTTTTTTTAAGTAGATAAAGTTGCAGCAATTTAACCAATCACTCACAAAAATTCTCCCTTACAATCATCTCGTTTACAAAGAGCGAGCTAATTAAAGCCTCCTGTGTGAGTAAGTGTAATAATAACTGGATGGGTCCTGTTACCTTGATTGGAGCTGGAGTGGAGAAAAGCTTCGCTGGATGAATAACAATGATCAGTTTGTCTGCCGGCCGGCCCACTTCAAGTCTGGGAGGACTGAAGGATGGATGGAGCGACCGAATCTTAAACCCTCTATCTCATCTCACCCCCAACCACAACCTCACACACACACTTCCACCACCACCCCCCCACCTACACCACCACCACCCCCCGTCCCAGAATTAGGGAGACTAGGTCAAGAGAAGATCTTAGACTGATTGTGTTGACAGCTTCAGAGCAAAGTAAGAAGATGTGTCTCAACTCTAAAATTAAACTGTGAAGTATGTCTCTTGTTTGTTTCGTTTTACAGTGAATTACTGTAATTGTAGTGCAATGCAGTTGCTGTTATACAGAACAGCACTGTGTTACTGTAAAACTGTATTTCTGCTGTATTTTATTAATTGATCTGTTTTTTTCTGTTTTATCATATTGCATCCTGCACTTATATCTACAGATCTGCAGATGTAATAAATATTTATATATTGCTATATTTACTATAATATGAGTAAAGTAATACCACAGTAAGTACAGTAAAGTATTTAACAATGCCCATAATCAATCACTAAGCATTTAGAAAAATCCACCCAAAAACGTATTTCTTGCAGTGGTGATGAATCGACTCCTTGATTAATTAATAGCTGAGCAGCAGAAATTAAATCAATAACAATTTTGGATAATCAATACATATCAAGGGGAGTTTCCTGTCACATATGGCAAAGAAAATAAGTGTATGCTCACATTTGATGCATTGAAATCAGAGAATTTTGAAGGATGATCCAAGCAAAAATGCAAAATTATGAAAATGATGTTGCTAATACATTTTTCCTTCAAGCGACTACATGGTTAATACACTGTTTGTTGCAGCTCTATTTACCATTAAAGTCATTAATCAAGCAAACTTGAAAAAAATAATCAATTGTTCTAGTTAGAGCCCAGCTGATACTTGATTTTAGGGGACGATGCCCATAGCGATATATCAATGTATCATACACACATTTTTTGCAAAGATCCCTCAAATGTGGTTATCAAACACTTGTGACAAAGAAATGTGATGAAGAGGATGTTTTACAGTTTAACAATAAACTATATTGTCTAGTATGACATCAGTGCACCAAAACGTATTGAACTCAAGGCAATGACGTCACCTTTCATGAAAACCTTTTTTTTTTTTTTACTTCTCTGGATATTTTATTAACTTTGCTGTTGAGGGATTCATTTATAAACCAGGGAAGCTCACTAGGAGATATTTTTCAAGCGGAGGTCAACTGCTGCTGTAACCCAGAGTTAAAAGGGCAGCAGTAACGTAGGCACAGATTACCATCATTATAAGTGAGAATATAGATGGTCAGACCTGAGAAG
Organism: Pagrus pagrus; assembly: GCF_965226575.1. Lineage (NCBI taxonomy): Eukaryota > Metazoa > Chordata > Actinopteri > Spariformes > Sparidae > Pagrus > Pagrus pagrus. Next base: position 18,620,721 of record NC_140196.1, read on the forward strand.
AAGCACAAGGAAGAGGAAAAGAAATAAGCTGGGAGAAAACAGGTGAAGGTGCCCTAATACGTTGAGGATTGGTGCGTATTACAGTGAGCCGAGGGGGAAGATATGATTGAGCGGAGTGAGGGTGACTGGAGGTTTTCTCCTCGCTGAATCAAATAGGTGATGCGCTCAATACCAGAGCCACACTTAACTCCACTACAGCTGCTTTGCACTCGACAGGCGCGACCTTGGTTGAGGTCAACAGGCTGCTCAATACTCTGCCACACAGGCTCAGGAGGCTGTTAGAGGTGCAGGCAGCGGTGACACGTCTTCCTCAAGCAGACGTCCGACTACAGTGCTCCCTCAAGTACTCCAGTCTCAAGTGTTTTTTCACTCCAGTGAAACTTTGAGTGAATTCCTGAAGACTATACCAGAGGTCAAGGTAAGATTAAAGGTTAAGGTTCATTAATGTGTCATTCTACGACATCAGGGATGTAAAATGAAACTGAGTGTTGTCCCTGCAAGAATAAAAGGAAAACAGAATGACAACACTCTTACCTGGACGGTAAATATGAAGTGATACCACCAGCAGCCGTTTCACGTGGCATAGCACAAAGACTGGAAACAGGGGGAAACAGCTAGCCTAGCTCTGCACAAAGATAGCAAAATCCTCCAACCATCACCTCTAACCATAAGTCCATAAGTTCAAAGCATCAAGTTGTTGTTTATATGGATCGTTATGTGCAGATTAGGTTGGCTTGGCTGAGTGCCTGGCAACCTCATGGGGATGACTAGACAGAGCCGGCTGGCTGTTTCTTTATGCTTATAAGGTAATTATACAAATACTTGCTGTATATCTAACTCATCAAATTCTGGGCAAAAAAGCTAATTATTTTTTCCCAAAATGTTAATATAACTTATCATAAAGTTTCGTCTTGGTTTCGGTGCTGAAACCCAGTTATCAGATCTGCACTAGTATCGAAAAATTCAAATGGTAACGCAGTCTATCCTGGAAATACGGAGACAAATGGAATCTGAAAGTATGTCTTACATATTGATTCCAGTTAGACGTGAGTTACAAGATCACTCTGAACTATTTCACCTAAACAAAGTGCTGTGCTGCTGTTTGTTGTCAGATTAACTGTGATTCAGTTTTCACTGCAGCACAGACGGAGAAGAAGAAGCTCACTGCAGCAGCAATCCATTTAGGCTTATGATATACATGCATCCCCTTATATTTCCCCACAGAACACACACACACACACACACACACACACACACACACACACACACACTTATCGTCCCTCAGATGTGATAGCTGACACCGGAGGCTTTTAATTCCAGTGTAAATACAAATACTCTCCCAGACAGCTATCAATTATGCATGCCGCTAATTGAGTTGAATGTTGTGCTTTTAGCAGCCCAGGGACCCTGGGTCACATGCGAAAAGCCTGGAACCAAACACACACACACACACACACACACACACACACACACACACAGGCACACTTGCACTTAAGTACTTGTGAGGACCCTTATTTATATCACGCAGCCTCTTACTTTAACCATTATAGACCGTAGAATTGATTTTGCATGTTTTAGCCTATTAACAACATATAAAGAACACTTAACATTACTAATGATGATTTTACAAACCATGCTGTTGTGTTTCCATGCTGTGGTTTACATTCATTTCCATGTGGTATGGTTTTAAACTGCATTAGTGTGTTGTAATGCAGGAAAAGAGTTGTGATGGATCACTTAAATCACTTGTTTCCTGAGGCTGCACATGGAACAATATACAGGCTGCTTTGGAAATTACATGTTTAGCTAAACTTGCAAAATCACGGATATACTCATTTAACCATCACAACTTCAACCCTTAACATAAGCTTCATTTTATCAATAACCCCAACACCAAGTCTCAAAGGCAATGCAAACACATTTTCTAAAGAAATAGTTCATTTTCCGGGGAAAATTAATTTTTTGCTGAGAGTTAGAGGACAAGATTGATACCACTCTTGAGCTTGGACCCGTAGCAAGGGGGTGATTAGCTCGGCTCATTCCAAAGTAAAATGTTATGCACACAAGCTCGGTAATTAACACAAACAGAAACATAAAATTGACAATTTGGGGTTTTAGTCGGCGTTATGTGCTGTAATTTTTAATGACTGGTTTGTCGAGAAAGAGTTATAATTCCACCTAAAACCACAAATTGACATTTTTACATTTCTGTTTGTTTGCAGATTGAACAAACAAGATATACTGTTTAAATAAGTGAGCTTTTTAAGGAGGACAGAGCGAGCTGCCCCGTTGCTATCCTCCTCAAGTCTAGCTCCAAAAATATACGATATATAGTACAAATGAGAGCGGTACAATGTTCTCATCTGTCAGCAAGAAAGCAATTAAACTTATCTTCCAAAATGTCAAACTAATCCTTCAATCACAGTTTTAATTATGAGCGATGACTTCCAACACAAACACACATTTTATTATCAGTCTAAAAATGGGGAAGAAGGTGACGTAAGGCGTCTTCACACACACATCTGAACCAGTTTCTATAATCTGATCAAACCACATGATGTTTATGTCATTAACCACATTATTAGAACTGTTTACTCACCATTATTTAATGTTATAAAGAATAATAAAGATCTGGAACCAAGTTTTCAAGTTGACAAATTATTATTTCTCGAATTTTTTGGCTCTTTAGACGATCATGGTCTCGATCGCAAGGAGAGAAATTGCTTCTATTATTCTGAGCGCCTTAAGGACTCCTCATGTATTTTGGCTTTAAAGTCGAGCTTGACAGTTCACTCTTGACCTTGGAGATGACTTCTGATGAACAGTAACCCAATCGCCGTACGTTTCTGCAAAATCACAGATAAGTTAGACCTTTACATTTCTTTCTCTCATGTCACAACAGTGTGCTTATCCTCTGGTTAGGTTTAGGCAAAAAACAACACTTGGTTAGGGTTAGGAAACTATCGTGGTTTGGCTTAAGATACCTGGTTTTATCGCCAAAAACGCGGCTGGAAATGGCCAGACTTACTGTCAAATATATTTGTTTTTTGTCGGCACAAACGCGGCTGGAGATGCCCCAACTTCCTTTCAAAAATATTAGCTTTTTGTCACCACAGTCAGGGCTGGAAATTGTCCTGAGGTGTCCTTAAAATATCCATTGGTGTCACTCTTACAAATGCCGAAACACAGACGCAAGCTGCGATCCCCGGTTTGGCAGCCTTGTTGGCTGTAACTCCAAAAACCATCACCAACAAAAATCAGGAAATGAAATGTGAACATTTGACCAGACACCCAAAGGTCAGGGTCCTCTTACTTGATTATTACGGAGTTCTCAACCATATCACGGTCTTTATGAGCAGGTTTTTAAAGTTATGCAACCAAATTCCTCAGTTAGACGATGTATAGTTCTTGGAAAAGTGAGCAAACTTTGCAGATGAAGACCTTGTGATACTACTGAGATTATTTTATCAGCTTCCAATTGCTTCAACCCTCTAACAGCTTTTTGATGCAGCGAGGAGAAGCCAAAACTTTACAAAAACATTTCCAATCTCCACCACGAAAACTCAAATTGGTCCTCTCAAAGGCAGAAGTGCGAGAGGACACTGCCGCTGCTCTGCACAGACATATCTTTGCGCACACGCTCGACACACACACACAAAACAAAGGAAGAAGCCTCACAGCGAGTATAAAAGCTGACAGTTTGGAAATTGAGCCTTCGGACTGATGGGGCCGCCCAGGCAGCATCCAGAACCAGCTGACAGACAGAGAGATTTAAACAAACGGGCCGAATATTGAGGCGAGCAGCGTTGTCAGGGGAATATTACTGTAAAGATGTAATATAAACAAAGATGTGTGTGGAGAAAACCCTCTCATCTGCCTTATTTACTCTGCATGCTCTGTGTGCCAGATATTAGCCCAGTCGATCACCAACAGAAGCTGCGGAGGAGAAGAAAAACAAACATAATGAAGGACTTCTGCCCGGGCGTAATAAAACTTCACATTCCCTGAGGGGCAATTTAGGTAACGGCACACAAAACCCGGCTCTGAGACAGGAATTTGCTTTCCACCGAGATTGTCATCCTCTCCTCTCCTTCAGCGAGCCGCATTATCTCCTCTGTGACGAACTGTGTGTGTTTGTGTTGAGGATGAGGAGGAGGAGGAGGAGGTGAGGGGGGGTTAAGTCTGGATTTGATCCCCACTAAAAGGACTGTTTGTTTTACAGCTGACGACCCCGGAGTTTAATCTGGTGCTTAGCTGCCTGCTCAATCTCTCCCCTCCTTCGTCTCCCCGCATCCTCCCATCCCTCCCTGCCTCCCTCTTTCCCCTTCATCTCTCTCTTTCTCACTCACTCAATCGTATCATCCTCTCGCAGCGAGTTGACACCCCCCTCGTCCTCCTCCCTCGCCGCCGCCACCGCCGCCACCTCTCCATCATCCTCCTCTCTCCATCCTCCATCCCTTGTCATCTTCTTATTTTTCCTCTCTCCATATTTGTGGTGCCAGGAGCGGTTGTTCGCGATTTACATTTAACTGGATCCATCAGGTTGTGTGTTATGCGTAAAATTAAGCAGGGTTACATCATACAGTACAGTGGGTGCATGTGTGTGTGTATATGTGTACGTGTGTGAGTGTGGGAGGATGGGAAGGAGGGTAGTGATGTTTTCGGGGGCCCTGAAATGTATTCGTGTGTGAGTTGGGGCCTCTAAATGTGTGTGTGTGAGAGACAAGAGGACAATAGCGAGAGTGTATGTTAAACAGGATGATGGTGTTGCAGCAGATGAGGGTCATGCTCCGGGACTTACAGGTCAAATCCTGTTAGAAGTAAGAGGGATCAAGGCTTTAGCGAGGGGCTGCCTATTTTACTGCTGCAATATTCACTGACACTGTGCAAGAGGAGCTCGGGGAGAGTGCGTGAGAGACATTCAGAGTGTGTGTGTGTGTGTGTGTGTGTGTGTGTGTATGTCAGTGGAATAGACCGCTTACTTCAATTTGATTGAGCTCAGTTAAAACATGGAAGCAATAAAAGGGAGATAAAAGAGAGAGGGAATGATTTATTGGTAGCATTTTATATTGCAGCTTGGTAATAACATGGTAATAGTTTGATAATGAAGCGGTAACTAATTAGTACTACAATGTATTTATCAATGTAATAACCAGGTATTAATAATGGGCATATTGGGAAATATAAAGATATTTTTAGAGATATTTTTATTAACCCAAAAATAGTTGGACTGTTTCGATTGCCACCCTTCGGAAGCCCTAAAGGGCCATGCATTCATACATTTTATTTCCTCCGTTTTCCCGTGATAACGAGTTAATTTCATTTGTTTTCTCGAGATCTCGAGTTATTATCTCGAAATAACAACTGCCGTTTTCCCGAGATAACGATATAATTAATTTGAGATCTCGAGATAATGACTGTGATATGATAGGCCTGAGATTATGGAGACGCCCGGGACCTCGTAGCTGTTCAGCTATGTAGTTAACGATGACATCAGGCTCACTTAGATTGCGCTGCCGATATAGCTGAAGCCTTGCTAACATCTTTTTAGATTACGCACACTAATGTGTATATTATCTGTAATAGCAAGGCATAATGCTATCTCAGCCTGTGTCAGGGCTTGATTGAAAAGATATGTGACGTGGTGATCAATATGCTCCTGCTCTGACATTGCTACACTGATGCAATGATTTAATATACTACACTATCGTTTTGTTTTCTCAAGATCTCGAATTAATTATATTGTTATCTCGGGAAAACAAAGTTTCGTTATCTCAAGATCTCGAGAAAACTGTCCAGTTATCTTGGGAAAACGGCAGTTGTTATTTCGAGATAATAACTCGAGATCTCGAGAAAACAAATGAAATTAGCTTGTTATCACGGGAAAACGGAGGACATAAAATGTATGAATGCATGGCCCTCTCTTCCTGGGTTAACATATTTTCAGGTGTCGCTGGCTTGTCCATGCTAGCTTCAGGCTCCTCTGATAGTGTTTCTGGTCAGGAAGGCTCTGCAGCGGGTGATTAAAACCACCCAAAACATCATTGGTACCCACGTATAGAGCATCACTTAGTGAGCATTTTTCCATCTAAAAAACATCGTCACAATTGAAAACACGTTCACAAAAGTTTTTTCACCGACTCTTTGAAGACTTCACACTTTGACCATATTCCACCTGGATTCTGATTACTGGCTTTGAACTCAGAAATTTGGACGTGGTTTCTTTTAGTCAGGCTCCAAGATGACGATGCACTCTTATTTGCACATTATAAATAATAAAGTTTGTTTTTGAAGCAATAATAAATATGATAACACGGACAAGTTTCAAACCAGCAATCTTCAGACAGGCAACCACATACTTAATCTATTCAGCCACCATATCCACAGAGTCAGTTCTTTGACGAAACCTCATATTTATTTCTTCAGCTTGTGAAGTTTGCACAACAACTCTATTATAATGTCCTGGAAGCTTTGTGTAAGCAGTACACAGACTGTATGGTTCCATATTATTTTATTTTACATGAAAACATTTAATTTTTCAAATGATGTCTTTGTCTTTCCTTCACATTAATCAATATCGTCTCTCCTTCAACCTACAAATGAACTAATTCTCAACATAGTTACACTAATTTGTGATTTGTGACACGTTGATGTTGTAACCACGTTTTAGACAAAAGAAGGCAAAAATAGGTCGTAGACGCTCAGACCTGAAATCATCCTGGTTTCAACTAAAAATCAACGTTGACAGTGAGACGTCTGCAAAGAGCCCAAAGGATACTAAAAGATAATACCCGCCCCGGCCACAGTCTGTTCACCCTGCTGCCATCTGGAAAACATACAGTAGTATCCGCTGCCGTACCACCAGACTACAGAGCAGCGTCATTCCTCAGGCGAAGACTCCTGAACTCATCCTCCATGCTCCATATTAAATATTTGATTCTTTTTCTGTGATGTGGCTATAAAGGGACTCAAACTCAATTTTGTTTGTTTAAAAGAAAATGTGTGGATGTATGGGGAAGGAAAAAGAAAAGCAAATAGGCAAGCTAAGTTGGAAATAAATGAAAACAAATGAAAACATTTGTCACCGCTTCTGCTGCTTTAGTAGGCAGTGGTGAAATCTGGCATCAGAAGCACATATATCATCCAAAAATAATGATGCAGAAGCCATTACCATTCACACACTGGGTTTGTTGTATAGCTGCACTTAAAAGGCTCAAGTCATGCTGTTAGAGAAATAATTCTCATTAACAAGAGTATTTTTCCTAATGAGTGGGTTGGCCAAATGGCAATCAGCCAAAGATTCATCGACTGTGAAGTGTAATTCTTATGCTGCAGCACAGTACTGGCAAACTGAACGTGGCGGCGACCGTCAGAAAGGCACAAATAAGCTGAACAAATGAGATTTTCCTGTCTCACACCATCCATCTTAAGAATCTCACATCAGTTGAATTGTCACTGAAGTATCTCACGGGGGAAAACGATCAAGATGGCAAAGAGAGAACAAAAAGTGGAGAGCAGAGGCAGCATCGTTCCCTGAGGAGGTAAAGCTGTATAATATCATGAATGAAAAATAAAATGACAAAATGGACCCGAAGCGCTATGAGTAGGAGTGTGGGTCCAAGTGAGAAAGAGGCTGAGTGTTTGTTGTGTTACAGAATAAAAGCGGCCTAATGCCCTCTCATTTGAAACAAGAAGGTTAAGGGACCAATTGTCTTCCTCACTTTTCTTCCCCTCCTCTCTCTGGTCTCTCAGCCTCCCTGGTTCGTGCCGCTCTCCAGGGAGCTGTGGTTTCTGAAAGGTTTCTCAATGTCCTTAATCCCTCCATCTCTTTGTGTCCAGGCAAAAAATATATCCGCATGAAACTCAAGAGGCCGACAGGGGCCAAGACGTGTGAGAAAAAAGACGAGGCTCTTTCCAGCCCATTTGTGGGAATAGAAAATAAAAAGGGAGAGCTTCTCTTAATGAACAAAGAAGATAAAAAACAATTATATATATAAAAACCCTTCTTTTAAAAGGGTAGCACAAAGCTGCAAATGAGAGGTTCTAAAATTGGTGTTCTTCAGGTTCAACAAGAAGAAAAATGGTTTTATTTCACTCGTTTTTATAACTGGAAATTATCCTAATTAACAGAGTGGATGCCAGCTTTAATCATAGGTTTCAGTAAGCAACATTATCTCCAAACCGGGGCTACTCTGTAAAGACTGTGTGGGTCCGCTAAAAAAACCAACAGATGTGACTGAAAACTACTAGACATGGTGGTTGGTGGAGAACGTAGATTATATCAGTGATTTCAAAAGAATAAGCCCTACTCACACCTTGTGGGTGGTTGTAGGTGGGGGTACGTGGAAAGATTGTATGCCAGCTCAAGTAATTTCAAACAATTATGATTAGAAAAAGTATATCCACGTAATCTATGTGTGCTGAGGATGAAAATAAACACAAATACAATCAATTGGTGTATGGTGATCTTTAGTATATTTACAATAACCACTCAGTTTATGGCTACAGGCTGAGCTACAATAGATTGACTGCGGAAAACCACCAACTTGAGTTATATAACCTATTAACACCATGTTTTGCAATTGAGAGCACGAATAGTAGGCTAGTTATTAAGCAAACAGATAGGATGAAAAAATAATGTATTTAGTAGTGTCAGAGCGAGGGGGCTGCCTCGTGTGAAGCTCCCCGAGCAATTGGGTTTCAGTGCCTAGCTCAAGGACACCTCGTCAGTGCCTAGGAGCGCACTCTGCACTGTCTGGTCCAAGCAGGTCTTGAAACGGCCACCCTCTGGTCCCCAAGTCAAGTCGGTCACTACGGACTGAACTACCGCCGACACATTAAGTGTAAAAGTTTCCTCAGGTGAAGAAGAACCACATTGACCTTGGGCCTTTCTCAATACGCGTTCTTCTCGTGTCCTTGTCAAAAGTCGAGACAATATGCTCGGTCTTTTTCAGGAATTGGTTTAACGAGTACCTGAGCTAACTGCAATGCGGATGGTGCCAATGCTTTATTTTGTTTTCCCTGCCTCCTTTTCCCCAAACATCAAGACCAGACACAGGATTAGTTTAGACAGGTAGGATTTTAAGCATTATTCAAAAAAGTTTGACACTTGAGTCCTGGTCCAATATTCAGCTTCCTCGGCAACACAGTCGGCAGAAAAAAAGCTAATTTTTCTGGAAACCAAACCAAGGATATGTTGTGAATTGAAAGCTTCATTTCTTTAGGTTGCAACTTAAAGTTTCTTTTGGTTAATTTTTCAATTTCATGTCACAGCATGTCTTATTTTTTGTTTGGCACTTACAAATGTTGAAACGCTGGCTTCTTGCTTGTAGCTCCAACACCATCCTCTTTGCCTCCTGGTATGAAAGTCAGGTCACAAACATGTAATGTGAAAGTGAAATGAAATGCATTTAGAAAATGTCAATACTGTATATAGCCTATGACACATAAATCTGATGTATGTGATGAAATTCGGCTGTACACAGGTGTGCTGGGGAAACTTGTGCTAATCTAGTCAGGCTGTGAAGTTACATCATACATAAAAGGTTTGGAAACAGTGTTGTACACATCCACAGCAAATATATTGCAGGATGAAAGCAGCATACAGAGTAAAGAAATAGACAGCTGCTCCACATACTGAATATTGAGCTCCCAAAACATTTCTGATGCAACAGTTTAACCTTGAAGATCTTCGTCAGGAAGGTTTACCTCAAAACGTTGCATCATAGAATGAAAGCATCTTTAACATTAATATTTATAGTTTAAGCCTCAAGTAAGAAGCGATGTGTTTACTTTTTTAAAATAAGAGAAAAAAGTTAAATCAACCGAGATCATGGATTAAAAAGAACTCACGTTTGCTTTTTGTACATCATCATGTCTTTATTTGTGTGTAAACAAACTCTGAAAAGAGCATCAGCCAGGTTCTTGATTATTGGCATTAACATGATTGATTTCTTTTGCAGTCATGGATAAAACATGATCACTCCACTGCAGAAAAGGATCTTATTAAACAAGTCATGTCATCTTAAATTCTGTCCCAAAAATCTTTTGTCTTTAAACTTAGAAACTCAAAAATAAAATGTACTGACCTTAAGTTCAAACTGGCAGATTTTTGTATTGAATTCAAAAAAGTAAAAACACAATTACTGTTGGTCCAGGCTTGAAGAAAGTGGAGTCATCTCACTCCGTAACCGACTTTCTTTGACAATAAATAAGATTTTAGGACTTGATGAATGACTTATTTGTAAAAGGGACCTTTTTTGCAGCATGTATAATAAATAACATGACACCATATGAACTGTCCGCGACCTCAGTTCAGTCTGGAAAGGTAACTTCATCTCATCTTACTTGGTGTATGCAGTGTTTCTCACTACTGTATAAGGTGCTGGGTGTGTGTTTGTGTGTATGTGTGTGAGAGAGAGATAAAAATGTCATTGCCTGGGAATGTGATTCAGAATGTTTTTGTTGGTGTGAGTATGTCGATGTGTTCAAGATTTGGACACGAGCGTCCGGAGGCGTATTAGGTTAGTAGTTCATCAAATCATTAAATATGTAACAGGTGAAGAGTTGCAAAAATAACCTTCTTAAAAACAAACAAATAAAACGTCCGCAGCGATCACAGCAGTAGTGTTAAGCTCGGAGTGCAACATAATTTGCTTAGTCACTTCCATTGTACATAAACGACAAATATATTTACAATCAAAACAAAGAATACAGAACTCATAACAAAAGAAATGTTACCACATTCAGAACCACAGACGAGTCTTTGTGGGACTTACACTGAGTGAGAATGTAGAGTGTAGTGTGTTTGTGTTCATGTCACTGACCTATTCTGACTGATGTGTTGTAATTTTCCTCTTTAAAACAAATATCCCACTGGCCTTAATGTGAACGCTCCATGTGGGAACCAGCCAGTAAAGAAAGCTCAGGACCAGCCTCCAACTTCAATGACAAAAAGGGCACATATTTTCACCATGAACGGTCCCAAATGCAGTTAAAATGCTGAGAGTTGAGCAATATGGTACTTTTGTGTACAGATGCAACAATTAATCGATTAATTGTCAACAATTTAATGAATCACCAACTGCGCTGATAACTGATTAATCAGTTTGAGTCACTTTTTAAAAGGAAGAAAACGGTCAAAATTCTTTTAACTGGCAACAGACGACTGTTCTGCTTTAACTTATCATTCTGAAGTTAATACCAGTTGCACAGTGTAATGGATGTAGAACGATGAAATCATCTGATTGGCTCCCTATTAACCTTGCTTTCATGATGCTTGGTCAGCCACCAGGCTCGATTTTTCCCAGAAAAATGAGGGCCGAATTACAGCACAAAGGAAGCCCGTCTGCCTTTGCACAACAAACGGTCACTATCCCCAGGTAACCATTTCATAATCTGGTCCGTTTCATAAAGCAGAGCTCATGTTTTAATATAAGCCTGTCTTTATTTTTTATGTCCGTTTATGATGTCTCAGCTGGAGATTGAAGTTGGAAATTGAGGTTTTATGGGGAAATAAATAATAAAAAGGTAAAACGTCTTAAAAAAGTAAACCTATTTGCCATAGTTTAGATGAAAGAAAAAAAGCTGTAAATGTGGTGAGACTCTTCTGGGAGCAGAACATAATGCACCCATACTTTATGCAAATCGGCATGTATGTCACTTTTCTTCAGCTAAAAATGAGGACAGCAGTATGGAGGAAATCTGTTTGCAGGCCTGTCTTTGAGGAGAGAGGCTGGAATGCCTTTGACAAACTGGTTTCTGAGCAGTTGAAACTCGAAAAAGAGCATCCTTCTTTTGTTGTGTGCCGGTATGCATTCATGTGGCTGTGTATGTATACGTGTGTTTGTGTGCGTGTGTGTTGAATCCTTCTATCACACCTCCTTTTTAAGGCTTTCAAGCTGCTTTGGATCAAAGTCAGTCCCAGGGGATAATTCAGCATAAACATTGAGTTCAGAAACATCGTAGCCTACCTTCACATACTGCTGAATTTTTCAGACACATTTCAACACCTACTTGATCTTTTTGATTCTGGAAAGGAGGCCGATTGCCTCTCCCGCCAATCGTTTTCTACTGGCATCGATTCGTTAGCTTCATCTGACTTCATCGCCGCTTTTTACAAAATAATTTCTTAGGTTAAAAAATGTTAAATGCTCAAATACTAAACCTAATGTCAAATTAGGATTGAAGGAGGAGCGTCCCCCGACACAAAAACAAGGGCAAGATTCACATCTAAGATTTAACTCTAAGCCCTCATCGTAGAAGTTGCCAGAGTGCAACAGATGTGCCACAGACTAAATCCAAAATTTATAAACAGCGCAGGGGGAAAGAGAAGAAGAAAAATTGTTATAATGTTAAAATGAACCCCACACTGGCCACGAGATTAGAACAGATAAACAGTACATTAGGCTATACGCATCATCATAATTACCGATAGATATATAGCAGTCGCAGCCACCGCCATCCAGTTTAAGAAACACGTTTGACTAAAAGGGAAGGGACAGGAGGAGCAGGAGGAGAACGTTTTCTGTCTGGATTTAAATAAATATTCTGTTTTTTGTGTTTGTTTTTTTTCTTTAAAGGATAAGTACCGTTTTTTACAACCTGGACCTTATTTCTGGCAAAAGATATGGTCATTTACTCACCCAGATAACTTTGGTGTCATTCGGCGTCGTTCGGACGAAATTAGATCCAGTGTAGCGGCGATATATCCATATAATGGGAGTAACGGGGCATCGACACAGCCTCTATATAACGCATTATCTGCCACGAAACTAGTTCATTTCATCAATATTTTGTTATGATACGCTAGCGCTATTAGCCTCTGAGTCCGGGCTCGTCTATTGTCAACATCCGGGGTCTGTAGGCTGATCTACTACCTCTGACCTGGAAGATGTCGTCTCTGAGCTGCGCGCGCACCCGCGACAGCGCGCCTTGTTTACCTGTAGCTGCTGCTGCTAGTTTGACCCCGGATGTTGATAACGGACGAGCCCGGACTCAGAGGGGAATAGCGCTAGCATATCGTAACAAAATATTGATGAAATGAACTAGTTTCGTGGCAGATAATGCGTTATATAGAGGCTGTGTCGATGCCCCGTTACTCCCATTATATGGATATATCGCCGCTACACTGGATCTAATTTCGTCCGAACGACGCCGAATGACACCAAAGTTATCTGGGTGAGTAAATGACCATATGTTTTGCCAGAAATAAGGTCCAGGTTGTAAAAAACGGTACTTATCCTTTAAAGCCATCTTTCCTCCTGCCTGGTGGGTTGGGAAGAGGGTGCGGCATGGCTGAAGGGGGCTCTATGTGAAGTTCTGGAGGGGCTGGCTGACCCTCATGCAGGCCCAGTAGAAGGCCCGAGCCAGGGTGACGAGAACCAGGAGCAGCAGCACGGCCCACGAAGCGTAGATCCCCTGGTAGGTCTGAGCCTTCGCCCACGTTCCAGCCTGGAGAGTGACAGAGGAAACTTTTTTAGAAAATCAGATGTTGCTGAAAAGGCCTTTTATGGGAATTACAAGCACATTCTGAGTGTGTTATGATGATTATAATGAGCCAGCTCAAGTCCAATCAGGCTGAACGAAGGAACCAGAGAGCTGAAGCTACAATTACGCTTGAAAATGTTCTATGCATTTATGATGTGACCCATTTATGTTGTCGCAAACTGCAAAATTACAACCAATTATCCAGGGATTTTCACAGTTTCAAAGTCTGTTTTTATGACAGCATTACAATAATTTATCAAACACAGATTCTCTTGTAAAACATTTTAATGCAAAACAGACTAAAACCTTCAGTTTTTAAATGTAGCCACAGTCTTTGATTAATCCACCTGCACCAGACTGAATTTTAGTCTGAAATGCACAAATCTTCATGGAGGGGCACATATTCAATACTGAGTGACTGAGGGGTAAGAGAGAAAATAGCTTTCCCATCAAGTATTAAGTGTGCAGCTGCTCAGAAGAAAATTATTTAATGAAGATGGCAAAAGTGACTTTGAGAGAACCCACAGGGATTTTCGGAGAATATGGGAGAAAATAAGAATTCCTTTTTGAAAGTCACAACAGCAGAGCAAAGCTAATATGGGGATAAAAAGTGTCATAAGATTCGGCTCCTGTTTTGACACCCAGAGATCTCCTGGATGATACGCATGGCTGGCTCAGATTATTAATGTTATCTAGAATAAACCATCGAACATGTTTAAATCCAGGGGCCTTGTTTATAAAAAAATATTCTTAGATTTTATTCTGAACTTGGTCTGAAGATCACATTCTTACATTTGATTCATAAAAGATGCTGAGCATAAAAAAAACTTGCTTAAGCAGTTGAATTGAGTGCACCTGCCTTGTGATGTATTTATGTAATGCCAGCACAATGAGGGTTTAGTCAGGAATAGCCATGGACCAAGAGAGAAAACCAAACTTTTTGAAGACGAGATCGTGCCACTGCGATGATGAAATGTTCCCATCAACTAATAAGCTTGTGACAGCACTGGTGTTATTGATCGCTATGGCTTTTTACAAGAAAAGACCATCACCATCTGTAAAGCACTGTGTTAGTTTATTGCTAATGCCGGCTGAACATTTCCCACTGCTGCAGCTTCACATAAAAAGCATTTTAAAAGGTGAAACAAGTTGACTTTTATAATGAAGTAGGCTAGTCACAGGAAATGCAATGTGTTCTGTGAGTTTGGCACAGCTATTGTTCATCAAAAATGCATCTACAGAGCAAAACAACTGTCATTTGACAGAGGATCAATATTAAATGTCAGGGAGTGGTTTTAATTCACTCTGTGGGAGTAATGGGACAAAACAGAGCTGCAGGCGACAGGCTGCACACCTCCAACTTCACAGTGAGGTAACCAACTCCTTATTCCTCATTAACGTTATCAGATTACCTGTTAGCGTTGGGTTTAAATCCAAAATAATGATCATTTTGATAACAACTCCTTCGCCATCATCCTGTCTCCTGACTCTAGTCATGTAGTAAGCGAAATCTGACTCCTGCCACTCTGTGCTGCGACTCTGCGTCTGGCACTGCTGCTGTGTGGTGTAGAGACACTTTTACTTTATAATTGTAGCATCTGTTTTCTGCTTAAAGGGTAACTCCAACAATCTGTCTTCATTAGCCACAATGCAACATAGCCACTAAGTGAAATCACTGGTGGGAATGTATCAGATTACATGCAGCTTCCTCTGGAGCCTTAAAAGGCTTTATACTACTTTATTCACATATACAGTAGTACTCCCCTAAACCTTTACAAATGATGAAGTTAATATTTTAGACCAAAATTGAGTCTGTTTTATTAATAAGACACCAGCTCTAGATGTCCAGACAAGGTGATGTGTGTGTTACAGGTATGTTTTTATAACCTTGAGGGGTTTAAAACAGCTCATGTAGGCTGAAACATTTCAAAAATGCTTAACAGAAACCTATAACTCAGCCTTAAAGGAATTCCTTCCCTCTTCTTTAAGTGATCAGTAAAGTTTTAATGATTTAGGCTCTGCTCTGAGCTCTCCAGGACCTTAACATTTTAATTGGCATCTCTTAGCTCATGCTGCCGAGTTGGTGACACGCCACAGCTCCAGAACGTTACAGCTGTTATGTTGATGAATCTCCTTAACTACCCTCAATTCTTTACTACCGTCAAAAACTGTGAAACCACTGCTTCCTTAGTCCTAATTATACGCAGTCTGGAAATGAAGTTTCATCCGTTTCTTGTCCTGGGTGGTTGCCGATAAAATTTACTGATGCAAGGCGGAGA
Source organism: Pagrus pagrus (assembly GCF_965226575.1). Taxonomy (NCBI): domain Eukaryota; kingdom Metazoa; phylum Chordata; class Actinopteri; order Spariformes; family Sparidae; genus Pagrus; species Pagrus pagrus. Next base: position 18,636,488 of record NC_140196.1, read on the forward strand.
TTAAACTGTCAAAACCTGTGCTCTTGTGCCATTTTTATAATTAAAACAACCTTTTTAATCAAACATAGGCTGATCTTATGTTGTGACATTTATTGCCACGACACCGACATTATGCAACGCCGTCAATGCAGCACATTTATTGTCTGCACATTGCTTACTGTTCTCCATGCTGGCAGGCACGTATACAACCTGTGTTCAATGTGCCTGTACTGCACGGTGCCATTTCATGCTCATCTTGCACCCTCTGCTGTTTATGAAGCAGAATGGATCGACTATCTGGTTCTTTCTATGTATCCATGTTTATTTTTAGACTCCTGCTCTCCTCCTGGATGTCTAAAATCTGCGATCTATAATTGGGAGGTGATTCTGCTGTTGCACTATCTTTTATTTAACCATTCAAATAAGAGAAACAACTAAATAGAGAATATCTTAAATGCTTTGTAAGTCTTGCATGGTTGCATGCACACAAAAGAGTGAGATAAGAAAGGGAAAACAGAAGCTTATTATAGAGAATTACATAATCTCTTCTGCTATTAAGTGGGTGTTGAAACCTGAACACTGCTTACAGTTAAACTAGGTTGTATTTGTGCTATAGCACACTGACAAATAGATGCCTGTCACACTGTGTCTGGAGAGGGCACAGCCTTCATGTTAAACAAGGGACAACAAAAGGACAGATTGTAATCACACTGTTCCTACTACTAGCTTTGTTTTGCCTGTAACTGTAAAGTTTTAAATTATGAACTAAAAAAGGAGGAGAAAGAGCAGTTATTTTCTGCTAAAAAGGTTCATTCCTACAAAACAGTTATTGATAATCTCTTATCACAAGATATTTCTATCTCTTGAATGTTAGGATGGTGTCTGGTGGCGTCCACTCACCATCAGCCCCGCGGTGGAGATGCTGAATAGCAAGCAGAGTAGAAAACACCACAAGCTCCGCCTCCGGGGATACCTCTGACCAATGGAGGAGCTGCAAGACCAACAGGGGAGAGAAGTGTCAAACTTAATTTGTCCATAAAATGAAATCACATTAAAAATAGTGACGTGACAAGGGTTGGGTGATATGTAAAAAATTTCCGACAATACAGCTGCCGTGCATCGGGGAGCTTTTGAGGAGAGAGGCGGGGCTGAGCTGCTCTGATTCAGAGCCGTTTACAGGCAGGACGAGAGAACTTTGCAATTAAAGAGTGGATTTTTGGCTCTACACACCGTTTGTCCCTGATGCCTCCCTCTGCATTTTCTGGCCAGTGTGTGCCAACCTGTAAACTCCTTGCTGAGCAGTGGCTCTTGCTCATTCTTTGGAGGCAGACTATAACTAGCAAAATCGAATACAACTTTTAAAAACGCCCAATAAATATTGTCCTAAATATACAACCGGCGATGGACTCAACCAAATGACGATAGCTGATATATTTTCCAACGCTGAACCCTAGATAGATATGACTGTTTTCTGAAGTATAAGCTGCTTTCAAAACAGGAATTTTGACTCATCAAAGTAGGATTACTATAAATACTTAATATTAAAGATGGCCCCCATTCTATTGAAGTTCAGAGTGAACCATGACTATGACAGTGACCAGCATGCACAATACCAATTCAGCAATTTACATTCCCTACTGCGACCTGTGAAAACATATTCTGTGAAAAGGTCTTATTAAATAACAGGGATGGAGGTTAAAAAAATATTTTTGAATCTATTAAAGGCTCAAGAATCACTCAAGGATCAACACTTGTAGTTTGTATATTTTGGGGATAGAAACGTGGGGCTGCGATAACGCATGAAGGATGACAGTGATACACCTGCAGAAATTCAACCACAAACAGCACCTGTACACATTCAATACATCTTCTGGAGCCATTTTAGATGTGACACACTTATTCCTGATGACTACAGCTGTTTATAAAGATCGTCACTGGACACCTGTGCATTGCATGATTACAACTAACACACTGGCTCAGCTCCTTGCAGCATCTTGAGAAGTTAAATGATGTGGAAAAATGAACCTGTTGGTTTAGTTGCCTGACAGATTTAAAAAACATTCAATATCAAACTGTAAAATCACAAATTTTCCATATCTGAATAATTTAAGTGATTGGCATGTCAGCATCATACTGCATCTGGTTGCGCTTGCTAATTCCTGTCCCTTAAGTCCCGTGAACTTTGCTTGCCACATTAAGAAGCTTCTGGAAACAGTCATGGGAATGTGGTTTGCAGCAAAGATCAATGAAAATCCTGAGGTACTAAATGTCACAGATCAGAAAACTCAAGATATCATGAGACACATGTACACACTCTGAGGCTGGTGAAGAAAATTCTTTGAGGCATTTGAGGTCAAGGACTGAGCCAAGACCTGCTCACTCTTTGTAGGTTTTACTGAGTTGAAGCTTCAGCAAGACGTCTGAATGCCTGAGTATGTAAATATAACCCATAAAAGTACAGTGAGAAAGAGGTGCTGTAATGGATGATTTGCTTATAGCTACTTACACTTTCCTGCAGTGTGGGCACCTGGCCAGCGTCCGGTCTGTGAACTCTGTCCACTGGAATTAAGAGGAGAAAGATGTGTGACCTTCAGCTTGAGCTAAAAACCAACATGCATCTGTTGTTGATGACAAAACTTCTAAGTACCAGTATGACATTAACTGTAATTATAACTGAGTCCCATTCTAACATAAAAATACCAGTTATTTCCAGCTGCTGTGTTTCTTGCCTGTGGATTCTGAAATGATTCTTGTATTTATTTTCATTAAAAAAGCAACTTCAATTGTCTCTAACATTGCTCACAATAAAAACATACACAGAGTTAGAATATATTTTTTAAAAACACATAAGTTCAGTAAAGCTGTGCAGAGGAAATAGAAAAGAGCAGATATGTGAAGGTATTAAAAGGTGCAAAGTCCTTCACTGGTTGCTTATAAATGTTTTTGCATTTTGAATTAGAAATGTATTTGATGCGTTTGTCCTGGTCACAAAGTTTATATATTAGTGACCTGATCTGAGGGTTGCAATGACTAATGGAGGAGAAGTGAAGGACCCTGTGTTATGAGGGTTGTTTGCCATCAACTTCACACCAGGACTGCAACTAATGATTATTTTAGTCAACGATTAATCTGCTGATTATTTTCATGATTGATCAATCCTTCTGAAAAATGATTAAATCAATCAAAATAGTTTGGCGATTAATGTTCTTTCAATCGACTAATCGATGAATCCACACTAGTCTTTGCAGCTTACTGCTTGTTTTTTTCTTAACAATCCAAAATGCAAAGATATACCATTTACAATCATATAAAATGGAGAAAAGCAACAACTCCTCACATTTGAGAAGATGGAACTGGCAAATGTTTGGCATTTTTTGTTGATTTACCCATCGATTTTAGTGTCAATTCTACTCAGCACTATATGCAAATCAACGCAAATGCAAATCTGCAGCGATGGGGCTCGTAGTTTGACTGTCTCGTAGAACTTAATGATAAGTTCCTTGTCAAACTGCAGATGGTCTTTAAATTGGACCGTGGATTTAAATACGCCTGCTGCAGCACAAATTGATGACACATTCCAAGAATTTTAACACAACCATTCCAGTTATGCCAGCGGGCGCTGCATGTCATCCAAGAAGTGAGAAAGAAAAACAGTCTTTTTTCAGGGTGGAGACATTTATTCCCTCTGTAACATTGGGGTGCGAGACATTTGTAAACCCCACAGAGCGGAGTGCATTGTGCATGCTGTACATTCTTCTTGTTCTGAAAAAACACTCTGTATGGGAAGCACAGAGAACATTATCACCGGATCTACGACAAAAGGATCACCGCAACGCCACCCAGGGCACAGATTTGTATTTTCATTCAGCCGGCTTGTCTTTAAGCAGGTAGGAAAGGTCCCACTGAATGCTGAAAACCCTGAGACATCCATCTCACCTCCTTTTATAACTCTATTCTTCTCTTTCCATGACTCTGCCACCCTCCTCTCGTTCACCATATATCCAAAACATCTTTACCTGTCCTACACATTGTTAAAGAGCAGTAAGTTAAAAATTTCACTTCCCCTTTAGCACTAAATGGCTCGAATATATCAGCAGAAAGCTGATAGGGTTATTGATCTACGGCAGTAACTCAACATTTACTTGGCCTGGCGCTACGATGTTTGGGCTTTTCAATAATTCACTTCTCTGGCTGTGCAGCAGAACATTTCAAAACAGGGACCTCACAGGCCTACTGAAACTGTCATGAGATATGTCTGCTACAAATTATAAAATATTTACTTTGAAACCAAGATAGAAAACTCCAATGCAGTTTTATTATTCAGATGTCTTGCATAGTAATGATTCACCGCTTCATAAACATTTTATTGGATCTAGGCTCTCTACAGTAGAGGTGATCTTATTGGTTGTGTCTGTTTCGAATAGGTCATTCAGAGACAGTGAAGAGGTGGGGAACTGTGCCAGACACTGAATAAACAGTGTAGCTGTAATCATGCTCCAACTCCTACTGATTATCATAGAGGCTGAAAAGGGCAATCAATGGATTTTTTAAATAAAACCTACAGATGCCACTAATGTGCTAGTCAAATTATTATTGTATTTAAATGACTAATGTGTAACATTTCAGCACTAAAGTGTCTAAAAACAAAATGACCTTTCCCTCAACCGCTTCCAACATTGTTCGGACGCAGAGAAATCTGGAAGTTTACCCAACATAATGCTGCGTGTCATTTGGTCACCTGTCAATGGATTAAGTGGTGTCACGATTATGTGGCGACACTCTGGCTGTATTTCTTAAAACCAGTCTCGGGTGGTGCTAATCCCAGGATGCAGAGATGGTGCTGCAGCAAAATAGTTTTGGGGGAGCTTATTTTGTACTTGGGGAGGCCAGCCCTGTTATTAAAATGGTATTATTAAAATGCTAAATCCCCACTAAAGAAACAGCAACTGCTGCTAACTTGATTACGTTTGTACCATTTGTGAACAGGTTGGCGTTAGGGTAACTTGGCATCTTCAGTGTGTAGGTTGCTAGCTCATTCGTAGATAGATTTACAGATAGATGTTGTTTAACAATGAAGACAGTGACTCCAGTGATCCCATGCTACTTCCCATGCTACTTCAAGTTGTCATCAAACATCTTTTTTTGTTATTGTCTTGAAAGCAGCAGAAGTTATCTACCGTGTGTTTAAAACTTTGCTCATAAAATTACGATACTCTTTCCTGTATTTTAGCAATAAATCTCAAAGACATGCAATAGCTCCAAAAGCTAAGCAGTCGACCTTTGGGCTCAGGCTATTTTGTTTGAATTAGTTTCCTTGCTCAAAGAAGTACATTTTATTTTACAATCCAACTCTTTTCATCATTGGGGGATGTTTTTTTTAGAGTGGAGAGAGTGTGGTACCAGGAAGGTGTTGCTGCAGTGTCCACAGGAGACACGGGCTCCAGCTGGCTGGGGGTCAGGACTGGCCGGACCAGGATGGACTGGACCCAGATTAATTATCCTCTTACTAGAAAGACACAGATGCACAAAGTCAACAATCACACCACAAATGCCTCAAGTTATTATCCAGTGGTAAGTGCAAGTTAATAATCTCTGCCTGATGTTTTGGAAAGGCTGGCGACAGTTTCACTTTCTGAGATCCATCAGCAGCCAATCCTCTTATCACTGCTAACGGAGCTTTTCCACAACCAACTCCTCAGACGACTACAGTGGCTCAGAATCTCTGATCAGACAGCAGCATAGAGATGTGTCTGCTGTAGTCAGCACGTCTGGTATGAATGCAAAGCAGCGACCATGGAGGTAAACTCTCAAGAGGAATTTAATACAGTAAAAGTGGCCCTTGGGGAATATATACAACCTTTTGGCATCACTTTAAATAAGTGGGAAACATTCGGTCAACTGTAATAAAATCAGAAATGTGAACAGTTACATTCAGAATCCCAAAAGTCAACTATTAAAGCTCAAGTTTATTTCAGCATCTCTTCCAATTTTAAGACAATCCGTTACAAAATTCACAGTCCAGAGATGATACTCCCAAAGAAAGTTAAAACTGAAACTCATGTCTCAAAAAGCAAATCACAGGTTAAAGGGTAAGTCGTGAAAATATTTTTAAAGATGTTAAGACATTTCATTTGGTTTGAAAAACGAATTCATTTTTTGCCCAGTTCATTCATGACAAACTGCAAAATATTTAACCAACCACCTCAATTAGCCTTCAGTCTTTCCTTTTTGATCTGTGCTGAAGCTGACAGGTGGATTGTGTGTTTCAGATCTTTATGACAAGAGATTTAGTGATGTGCATTTTAAAATGATACACATTTAGCAGCAGTGAATTAACCCCCCTAAAAAAAGAGATGGCTAAAAATGTTCCTCTTGCACATTTTATGCCTCAGGCATAAACAAGGAATCTTATCTGTCTCACCAATTACACTCGGCTACACAGCATGATGTTCAGATGAGCTGCCAAAGCCATACATTTTCAGTGACTGACATCAGCCTCGTGTTTTTATGCAACACATTCCCAGCTGCTTGACCTGTAAAAAGTGTTTTATGACTTTTCATTTTGCTAATTTCCTAACACAACGCAAGTGAAACTTTTTGTCCGACTGGTTTTGAACTTTCAGCAACCCGCTAATGTTTCTTTTATGTGCTGAAAAATGCCACACAAGAGACATTTACTAGAACTTGTGGAAGAGCTCATTCTGTTGTCCGATATGATCATTTGAATGAATGTGCTACGTGTGCATTCGGTTAGTAGCTACTCTGCAGGAAGTTAGTGCATAATTAAAGCGTGAATGAATTTTGTGATTTTATCTTAGCTTGCCTGAAAATGAAACCTCAACACAAACGTTATTGCTGAATAAAAATCTGGCCCAACTCAACACACAGTACACATGGTATGATACCCATACAGACACGGACAATATGCTGAAGTGAACACATGATGTGGCTTTTCTAATGAGCCTGTTATTTCCTCATCCGGCTCGCTGAGCACTGCATGCAAACTGCGCTGGGAGCACAGCCTTAATTGAGGGACTGCTGCTCCCACTGCACCTTGTTTCCTCTGCTTCACTTCTCTCTCACACAAGACACACAGTGTACTTGCAGCCTCACAGTGGTGCACACATAAACACACACATACACACGCGCACACACACACACACACACACACACTCGGAAAGAATTTCTCACCAATATGGCCGGGGACAGGCGATCCTCTGGGAAGTGACTTTGCAGATGAGCAGACAGTTGCAGGGGCAGCGAACGTACTTCTTCCCTGCTGGGGCATTCTTAATGGGCTGCAGAGGGAGACAGAGACACACAAGAGGAGGAGATAAGAACACGGTAGAACAACGCATTAGAATAGGAGAAGATAACAAGCCAATTATTCCTGACAGACGAGAATTAACCAATACTACGTGAGGGAGAAAGTATTCTGGGGGATATTTGAAGTGGCTGTACTGCAGTCACAGTTTAGAAGGGAAACTGTTCCCAGTATACATGAATATACATCATGATACTGTTGGTGCTTCATTGTCCCTGACAGCTCTGGAGCTGCTTGTTGTTTTTGAAATGACATAAACATAATAATTATTTCTAATATTATTGGTAATAAGTAATGCCAACACATCAAGCTCTCACTGTTTGCAAATCAAAATCACATACACTCACACATACAAGTACACCTCCTCATGGCAACAGCACTCCCTGATGGCACTTTCCTCCAGGGCTGCAACTAACAATTCATGTCATTATCGATTAATCTGCCAATAATCTTCTGATTGTTCAGTCTATAAATGGGCTCAAAATTGTGGAAAATGCTCATCACAATTTCCCAGCGCTCAAAGTGATGTCTTCAAATTGCATCCTTCGACAAAAAACAGTACAAAACCTTAATACTATATATAAATTTATTATCATAAATGACAAAGAGAAGCAGCAGATTGTTATATTTAAGGAGCTGGAACCAGCACTTTTTACATCTTTGCATGAATAAATGTCTAAAAAGATTAACAGATTACGAAAGCAGTTGGCAACCATATTTCCTTCTGATTGATTAAATCAACTAATCACTTCAGCTCTACTCAGGAATGGCCCGAGGAGCATGACAAAGACCTCAAGGCGTCGACTGGCCTCAAAATTACCCAGATCCCAATCCAATCGAGCCTTTGTGAGATATGGTGGAAGAATTTCAATCCATGAATGCCCCACAGGACTCCTAGACTCTGCAGTCAGTGGTGCGAGACACAGCAGGACACCCCATGAGGTCGTATGTCTATGCCTCAACAGGTCAGAGCCAAGTCCAATCCACAGTGGGGCCTCCATGGATCTGACTTGTTCCAGCACATTCCATGGATGATCGATTGGATTGGGGTCTGGGGAATTGTGAGGCCAGGTTGATGCCTTGAGCTCTCTGTCACGTTCCTTGGGGGATTCCTGAGCAGGTTTTGCAGTATGTCAGGGTGCACCGTCCTGCTGATGGGGTGTGCTTGGTCTTCAACAGTTTTTGGGTGGGTTATGCGTGTCAGTTGGCACCTACATGAATTCTAGTACCAAAGGTTTCCCAGAAGAACCATTCAGTGTGACCAGATGATTAACGTAATTTACTTCAACTGTTCGTCCTTTTATTGTTGCAGTCGATCGGTCGAACATTGAAGAAGTTGTAGTGTCCTTCTGCAAAGCAACAGGTTAATTTATTCCTGCTTCTAACTTTAATATCAATAAAGAGGGAAATACACATAAAGGCTTTAAAAATGCCTGTGCAACAAAATCTCATAAGAACTGGTCCCACTTTGTAGGCTGCCAGTGAAGTATGTTTGAAGATTTTTGAATTAATATACATATAATATCTCAACTGGCTTGATTTGTGCCCAATTATTTTATCAAAAAATACACACTGTTAAAGTGTTTTCTTTTATACGTCTGTTGTCGCAGCCCACTTTGTTTCAGCTCACTCGGTCACATAACACTGCAGGCCAAAATCAGTTTGCCAAGGACACTGTTTGAGCTCACGCAGAGTGAATGGAAACTTTAATCTGTATTTCACACAAGTACAACTATACCAATCACACACCTTCCTCTGGGCTTAATAGAACATCCTGCTGTCTAACCTGCTGATGGTTCTCTCCACTGCATCATTAAACTCCGACTAACCAGATCAGACTGAGCCCTCTGAGTTTCCTGCTCCACTATCAATTTCACTTAAAACAGCCCTGGGAGTCAGTCAGGATTGTATCTGTACTGCAGGGAGGGAGGTAATGATAGAGAGTGAAAACTGACATTACAAGTAATTATTAGGCGGTGGTCTGACTAATTTCTGTCACCTTTAGTCTTCAATATCATCATATAGAGATGTGTCTCTCTGCCGAGAGGACGGGGACACAGCCTCTCTGCAGAGAGGACGAGGACACAGCCTCTCTGGGGCAAACACTTTACCAACTGAGCAACTGGGCCTGGTCCTTAAATAAATCCTGTCACTGTGAAGGTTATGATGTTTAGATTGTTGTTTTGGATACATGTTGATTCAACTTTATGGTCATTTTGAAGGCTGCAGTTTGTTTAGATGTTGAACTGTATTGCCTTAAACTGGCAGGTTTTTCTATAATTCAGCCCATTTTATAATTAAATCTATGAATCTAAAAACGATAATAACGTGCATTTAAGGAAAACTGACATTTTCCATGATATAAATATATTAAGTTCTTTGTGATTAAATAAGTCATGAAACTTCAAAATGTAATCATGGCTTCCATTATCTCAGCTTGTCTTGAGTGACTGCTGCTGAGCAGCTCCGCCTTGTGATTATAACCATTAAATGCAGAAAAGACAGTTTTGGAGCACACATATTTGACAGTGAAATCATATATACCATTTACTTGCAACTACTTCTCTCAACTGTTTCCCACCTCAACTGCCAAAACAAAGCGGAGTTGGACTAAATTGTGTTGTCGCAATATGTCTGATTTATCAGCCTAATTAACAATGAGGGACTGACACAAAGAAAAACGACCTATTAACACCATTAAAGACTTTGTAGATCAAACCTATCAAATAATAATTGCTGTCCCAAAGATACTACAGTTACATATTTTGTCTCCTGTCCACATTTCTTCACAAATCTTTGGATTTGGGCAAATATTTATGTCTTACCACATGTCTGACAACTTCCTCCTGCAATGCTAACAACACATGTTTGAAAATCCAGATCAATTTCAATAAATGCAGCTTCATCTGTACGTGTTATAAGGTTCTGCCAACGATCTATATTTGCACATCCTGGACATATTTCTCGACATCTAAATTTGTTCCCTCCATCTGTAAAATGCTCATATTGCCAATTGGTGCATCTGGACACATTTCAGATTCTCTCTTCCATCTGCACACCAATTTGCATAACTAGTGACGCACACTCACTGAGCCCCTTCAACCCGTAAATCTGACAGTGATAGTTTTTGAAATTACATGCTGCATTATCTTCGGCACAACTCTACAAGTGTCCCAATCATTTTCGTCATTTTCTCTGCGGGACTTCAAACAAAGAATTCAAACTTGAGAACTAAATTTAAATCCACCTGTGTTCATCTATTCATAGCAGCGCATCTGGTAATTTGTTGCGTCTTGCCACACCTGACCAGTCACAGTACACCATTTAGTTAGTGAGTAGGAGGTAGCAAATGAAAAACTTCTGTGTATCATTGTCAAATCAATTTTGATATCCGTGTAATTAAAACAGAAACTTAACAATGAGACCATTGTCAAGATGACAGGTGGGCTCCATCTGCTACCTACGTTGTTGGCGCTTAAAGCAACATTGTGTAACTTTTTTTACCTTAAAATAACAGCATCAAAATCATTTTGATGGTACAGTGTCGTGTAATAGGGTGAATGGCGTCTCTGTCACAGTCACTCTTCACTCTTTCCTGCAAATCAGACTTTGTTGGCAGCGTTCAGAGTAGCCACTGATACAGACTGCTTATCTATATACATATTTTCATGATGTTTAAGTACCACAAACAGTACATTTAAAGAGTTAAAACTAAAAGTTTCATTGGGACGACTTGCTCAGAAAACAACATTTCAAGGGGATTATAGAGACTATTAGTGGGGTTCTCTGTGGATTATGTAATGTGGATACTGGTCTGGAAACAGATGCTGTTGAATTTTCATGGCTAAAAACAAAATTACATTCACTTCCACTTTACTGAGGTGGAGGCAGAAACCTTAGAGACACATATCTCAAAACCTGTCTTAAATAAAACCAAAACTTCTGTGTGGGTAGACACTGCTAGAGGTTAGTGAGAGGAAATATGCTTTTGTAATTTGTGTGAACCTTCCCTTTAGGATACTGGTCAAGAATCTGTGCATATATAAAGAGACTGTGTGCGTGTGTTGCATGTGGCAATACAGACTCTTCCAGAAACCTACCGTAGCTTCATTGCAAACTCCGCACTTCACCACATGTTGGTGGATCTTTCCCTCCACAGAGATCAGGCTCTGACACACCCTACAGCTGATAACAGGAGCGCTGCCACTCTCCGGGGAGGTGAGAGGAGAGTAGGGCGGAGGGTCCTCCCCTAGGAGCACCGAGGGCTGAGTCGGGCTGGGGAAGGGAGGGAAGCCTGTACAGGGAGGGAGACAAGGAAGGGAAAGCACAATGAATAGAAAAGAAGTCCGACCAGTGGCAAATTAATGGATTGTTGAGGGAACATGGTCACAAGAGTTGCGCAATGTACTGAAAAAAAAAAAAAAAGCCTCAGTTCCCATGACAAGTAACCTCTTACGTTACGATTAACAAGATAATAAGATTTGGTCTCGAGTTCAACTGAAAGGAGCTTTAGAAGCAAAACTCTCCTGGAATGTGGAGCAGGGTTAGTTTCAACAAATAAAGAGGCTCAAGAAAAAAAAAATATGGAGGAAGAATGAGTGTGTAAATGGGGCAGTTTTATCTAGAGATCAGACACAACAAACAGTACTGCCAACAAGTAAACATGTTTAGAGCTGGCTGTGGGAGCAAAACATAACAAGAAGCCATGTCTCATTCCTTTCCCAATAATGAATTTAGACACAGTCCCTCCCTGTGTGAGCCGTCATTGGTCGTAGCTCTCTCTTGCAGCATCCCTCAGCAGCCTCAGTAATGGCTTCCTCGTGTGTCAATCAAATCAGGTGTTTCTCAGAATGCTAGCTAGCTAAGCGGTTCAGTTATCTAGCTTGCGAGTGCAGTGGGCACCACTCAGCAGCTGAAATACATGCAACAATGTGTGTTAAAGGACGCAAATAAAATGTATGTCAGTGATAATATTTCTGAGCTGCAAACCCGAAGCTTTGCGAGAGGTTTGCCGGTGCTAAGAAGAGCTAGCTACAAGGCTAATATAATGGTTGCTAGGTTAGCCAGTTAGCATATTCCCCTCAGTCTCTGCTTCACGTCATGATTGCAAAATGAACCATTTCAACTCCAGGAGATGCTAATAAATAAATACTCCTGGAGCTAACATCATATCCTGCACAAAGACAGACACGACAGGCTGACTCTTTGTCACTGTCACAGCAGAGCTAGCACGCTAACCTAGAATGCTCAGTCAGTGGATGCTAAAGCAAGCTAGGCTAACAGAGGCTGGAGTCGGGTGGAGGAGAGAGCACCATGGATACTCACTCTGTGGTTTGTTGGGCACACCGTAGGGCGCTGCACCGGGAGACACCCCGCCGTTACCGCTGCCAAGAGCACCATCTCCCAGATCCGATAGTAACGGGGACCTCTCGCCATCCGCCATACCGAGAGAAAGGCGTGGGGGGGTGGGGGGAGTGGGAGCGTGAATGCAGACCGATACGGTGTTGTATTGTTGTGTCGGAAATGCAGGCGTCACATGATCACACCACCGCTGCTGCGGTAACGATGCTCGGAGGTGTGGCACTGCACTGGGAGGGATGCCCCCGATCCACTGAATGGGTGTTAATGTAGGCTACCTGTGAATCACCTGTCAATCAGTTTCCGACAACACGGGCCTTCCTGTCATACTTCAAAACTCTGCAGCTTTCACTTCTCCTACGTATCCAGGATTTTATTTTATTTATTTTGTTTTAAAATGTTAAAATTCAAACTTCAGAGATGTCTAGTTTTTCTATATTAAAGGTGCACAATGTAGTTGCGGAAGGAACTTTAAAGGACAACACACTTTCATACTGTTTCACTTTGTTTATATGTGGCGGACCCTGCCACCTTTCCAGCTTCAAACAGTGGTCTGGGGATCTTATTTTCCTCTGAGGGCAGTTTTTTTATTAAGTCGTGGAAAAGATCAATATTTCTGAGTTCATAAAATTACCTCATTATTATTGTAAATATTACAATTCTGAGTTTGACTTTCTTCTCCAAAACTACACAGTGCCCCTTTAAGCTGGCCAGATTCACTGGAGCAGTTAGAGACTAGGATGCTTTTGTACTTTGTACTGGCCCAAAACAATTAAAGGGTGGATAATCTAGGCTACCTTTAAAAAGAAGCAATACACAATAGGTTCAAACTATTTAAAGTCCATCTTAAAGGAACAGTTCACCTAAAATATGATTGAAACGTTTTAAAACAAATCCCTACCTACTTTAGTTTCTTTGGAGAGTGCTGTAACGCTGCTTTACTGTAAAAATCCAGAAATGTTTTGTGGACTTTTATGTGTGTGAATGATTTAATTTTATTTTGCAAACCAGCTTACCTCAAATTGCTCATTTTAGGAGCAAAGTAAAGCATTCTTGGAATTCAATTTAATTTGTGCTGCCCTGAAACAATCTCTTCTTTAAGAGTCAGAGTACAAAATCCACAGCCCTCTTTTGTGAAAAACTGCAGCTCAAAGATCAGCCAACGCCGATGATCAGTTTCTAAGTGATCCTCTCATCAGTCCTTCAGGGAACTGTCTCTTGGATGAGAGGTGAAACGTCTTCTAGAAACTGAGGTGAGTCCATTTGCCTGCAATGTAGCACAAAATTACCTGAATGACCAAGAAACTTCCCCGACATAATGATCCAGAAAAGCAACATTTGTACTTATCACTAACTCCTTCAACTACAAAGGAGTCTGGAGTGCACAGAAGTTCAAACTAAATGTGATGAAGGTACCTTTAAGTGAAAGATCCAAAAAAAGAGATCCAAGGCACTTTTCTGGCAAAAACTCTTCTGTTTTGATATGTACGGGCATGCCAGTGTATTTAGATTTAAGATATTTTATTATTACTATGAATATCATGTCATTTATCTGAGCCCTGAGTCTGTAACAAATTATTTTAAAAGAAACAATCTTTGTTTAAAAGAAACAATTTTAATGTTAACTTTTCCCCTTAAATATCTACCATTCAAAATATCACTGTGCAGTAGCTATAATGTGTATGACTGTACTGTCCATTATAAAGATATCAGCCTTAAGTTATGGGCAAAGCTGACCTGGGGTTACCATCTGGGGTTATCCAGGAATAAAGCAAACACATATTAAGACAAATCATTTATTGGAGAAGCATATTTTAATACTGACAGAATCAGTAAGCATGTGAAAATAGTGTGAAATAAACACACAGAACAGAGTAGATCACAAAAAACAAACAAGTTATGCATATGCCGATAATTTAATCTCTCTGTGACTCTCTCATCTCCCTTTTGTCTCTTGAATCCTCGTCAGCTGTTGTCATTCGTTCTTATTGCATGTTGATAAAATCCATGGGGCGTTTCATCGGTAGAGTCACCTCCAGTTCGTCCCTCTCACTGAAGAACTGAGCCTTTCCCCCGTGGCTGTGGATCGGATGTGGGAGATGAAGACCCAGTTTACTGAGGAGAAGAGAGAAGACAGGTCAAAGAGACGGTGAGAGCACAAGGGAGAGCGTGTGCATATGAGAGAGCAGGATGTTAACAGCGGTGTGAAACAGCAATCAAAGCTTAGATCAGATCAGATGACGTGATCTCCTGATTAAAAGGAAACGTCTGGAAATGGGTGCTTTGGTTGTGAACTGCTGCTGCTGCTGCCCTGTCTTGAGGGGATTTGGAAATGAAAGAGAACATTTTCAAAGCATCCCTTACTATTTTGGTGTCCGTAGATCAAGGAAGGTTTCTTTTACATCCAGGGCGACATCTGTGACTTTCGTTTCTGGTAGTTTGATTTTCACCTAAAAGAGGAAGAAAAGTCAGCATCTTTAATACTGCACACTGTGACGTGTTTAATCTTCTCTTTGATTCAAAAAGGACATAAATGTTCTACGTGTTCTACTTCTGCTTCTTAACAGTTGTACTTTGCCTTTTCTGTGCTGCCTCACAGCCAAATGTTATGCTCCATAACATTTGTGTACTGTCTTTAAATATCTGTAAAGGGTTTATTAGCTTTGTTGAGTTTGAAATGAGCCAGTTTAGGGATCAACTGATGTGACACACATAACGATTTTCACAAAAATGCTGAATGTCGGCCCCAATCATCAGCCAGGTTTAGTCCCTGAAACCAGCCTGATGTTATGTCTCTTGCTGTCTCTGATCACACCCTTACACATTTTATTTTTCATTACCAAAAATATACATTCACTGAAGCGTAAAAATCTTGTCACAGTTTACCAGCATGGCTTCACAGCACATGGAGGATGGGTCCTTTCGGCTCAAGCCCAAGAACAGATCTTCAGTCCCCACACTCTGCTTCAGGATTATTTCATACCTGAACACAAAGGTTAGACACACACTTATGCAGGGATACACAAAAATCAATACGGTATTAATCTCTTTATAATCATTTGACATCACATTAGACAAAATCAATGCGGAATAACAATAAAGAGAAAGAAGCAGGTATAAGTAAGTGTCAGCAGAGGTCAATGGAGAGCAGAAAATGTGGCATCTAATTGTGATAAATGCTTTTCTACAGGCAGTCTCGCCCCTCCATCATACTTGTATAAACATTTTACAGCACAAGGGTTCATCTTTAGAAAGATGTGAGTCAAACTCTTTCATGAGACAGTGTGGCTTTAGGGTTTTAAAGCTCAATTTAGCTCAAGATGTGAGGATGGTGTTTTTTGAGCTCAGTTTAAAGTGGTGAAAAAGTACTAAAGAGGAGATGTTTGACCCATTTATACATCAGTGGACCCTTTGGTGTGTGTTTCTGTCTCCCCTGCGGTCTTACTCAGGCTGTGGCCGGGTGTCAGAAAGATCATCGTACTGGCAGCCCTCCGCCACCTCTTCCTCGCTCCAGATATCTTTGCTCGTCTTCTTTACATAGGCAGACGACACTAAATAAACAGCAAAACACACACACACATTCAAATTCCATTTATACCTGATCAGGCCACCTGAGTTACTGGAGCTTTGTTCAAGAATACAAAGCATTACCTTCTTTATCTTCTTTGCGTAGGGGGCCAATGTGTCCAGGACCCAGCCGGGCACCAGCTGTCACATTCTGATGAGATTAACTGATGTTATTGTAAATCATCAGAGAGTTAAAGACTGAAGACTTGGAAGTTAAAGCCTTGTTACTTAAGAGATGATGACTCAAATGACTTGTCGTGTTCGTTTTATGTTTTCAGTTTAGTTTTTTGCAGCCTGGTTGTTAGAATTAAGAAATTAAGAAAGCTTTTATAAAGTTTTTGTTTGATTGTATTCTTTTCACTGAATCTCAATCAACAAATTCAATTCATTGATATACTTTTTGTACAGGTTGGATAAATTGATCCATAATACCGTTATTAGACAGGCACTAATCCCTTATCTTTTCTCTTTACAAAGACAGGATGTTGCAGGTAAGACTGAAGTTTCTTTGGCAGGGAATAATTGACTTGACCTACCCAAGAAGAAATTGACTTAGGACTTACATGAGACCTGGATTATTGAATTGAGTCACACACATTCATAACGTGACAAAACCGGTGTAAACAAACTATAATAATGCTAGCAATTGCATTATTTTGTGCATCTTTCCTTAAAGAGCCTTAATATCCGAGACATGTGCAGCCTACAGTACATTTACCATAGTCAGAGAGCACTAAATGAACACTTAAAGGTGCTCTATGGAGTAATTACCTTATTAATGTTCATATATTATTAATATGAACATTAATAAGGTAATATTACAAACTCAAACATATTCATTTTGCCATAACTGAACAATTAAGCTGTCCTCGGAGGAGAATAAGGTCCCCACAACACTGTTTGAGGCCAGAAGAGTGGCTGCTTAGAAAGATCCAGCAAATACTAACAAAGTAATACAGTATGAAATTGTGTTATTCAGTTTAATCGGTCAGGAAAATCAAGCAATTAAGATGTTTCTCCCTTGATTTGAATTGTTTCCCCAAAACTACATAGTGCACCTTTAAAACCTGGGCTGACTAAATGGGAATGAGTCCACCTCTGACTGCACAACATCTTACCTTACTCTCCTCCTCCTCCTCCTCCTCCTCCTCCTCCTGCTGCCTGGTTGACAACAACTCAGACAGAGCCTGTAGACTCTGAACTCCGAGGCCCTCCATTCAGAGAAATTCACATGTACTTTTTACAAATCCTAAACCCAACTACCAGACAACCTCCCCCTCGAAACGGCGACAAGAACGATTCAATAAAAACTAGCGTTAGCCTGAATGTGTAAATGTGGCTAATGCTAATCGAACTGTTGACGCTTTCCGTTTCCGTGGAGACGCCCGGGCTGCCATGGGAACCAGTGACGTCACGGACGGTTTAAGAAGAACCCTCGAGCAAATGAATGAAAGTGATGAATGGAAACTGGAGAGGGAGAAAAACATGGCCGCTACACTGAAGACACAAGTCACAGAGACGTTATTAAAGGAGACTAGAGTAATAAGCACAAATTTACCCAGTGATAGCCTGCTTAATGAAGCACCGAGGAAATAGTTGAGCTGGACTTCCGGCGGTGGAGGATTTAGTGTTTAGTGATAAATTACTCAACAAACAGTAAGAAGATACTTACCATTTCATGGTAAATAGGTTGTAATTACCAAGTAACATAGCCAATTTGATTTTGCCTCTAATTATCACAATTAATTTCCATTATGTTTATGTCTAAGTCCTCAGCAGGTGAATTGATGCAGCATAATTTCCTACTACTACTACTTTCTGCCCCACTTCTGCAGATCAGTAATATGAAGTTTTCAGCCGATCAGTCCAACTTGGGAACAGTTTTACTGAGTGTCAGTCTTTTAATAGTTCCTCAGCCACCGCAAGAATCAAGTTACTTAATTTTAAATTTTTTAGGTAGGCCTACTTATAGTTGTAATTTGGGCATAATTTCAAAGAAATAGAACATTTGTTGTATATGAAACATTTAGACTAGCCACTTACCTAGAGAAAGCATGGAAGATGAGAAAAAAGGTCTTTATCAAGATAAACTGTAGATTTGTTAATAATAATAATAATAATAATAATAATAATAATAATAATTCACACAACCCATTCATACAAAGTGGAAAAGCAGGAATATAACGAGGAAAACAAAAAGCTGGAGGTATTTCTTCCTCACTCAACATGTAGCCTATAATTCATTTAAAACTAGTCATTTTATACCTATGTGTTGTTTGTCTTTTGGCGATATAGCACCTACTTACCATGAAATTATGAAACTTCATTTCATAAACTTGCAGGTGCGGACCTGTAAAATTAAGTGTTGCAATCTTTTTTCTTTTTTTTTAAACTTACACATACGCAATTTAAGTAGACGTTTTGAATCTAAAATCTAAAAGCACATGGTATTAGTTGAAAAGGGTTTGCAAAAAGCTCATCTCAAAATATTTTATTATAACATATAATCATAATATCATTACTGATGCTTTAACAGCAGCATTTAATAGGCCTACTGAATTTGGCTTGGGGGAAGCCAATTTGGATATTTTAATATATGAAAAGGCACAATATAGGCTATTATAGAAGGGCATGTTCGATATTTAATAAAAACCGCAATATTTCACAATAAAATGCAGAAAAGAAACAGGTGAGGTAGAACCTCACAGTGATCTCACTTACTGACATTAACAATCACTTATATAATCTATAATACAAAACCCTCCATGGATGTTTGTGTTGTTAAGCGTTACTAAACGTTGGTCAAAAGTCAACTGACGGCGGCGCGATTATCGCTTCGAGTTGCAGTGGTGTCCCTCCTCAGACGCCGTAGTACATGCGTGGCCCCGCAGGGATCATGCTGAAGGTGACAGGTAGTGCCATGCCGGGCGCGCTGAGTTTGTTGCCGGTCACCGTCTTTGCTGCAGTCGGAGACGGGGACAAAGACACGACCGCACCGTTACGGCTGGATGAGCTGTCTTTGTACACCGCTCCTCAGCAGGAGTCCCGGTATGTGGAGCCTGAAGCGGGTCAGCTGGAGGACAGTGTCGCCACCCTCCGGAAGTCCATAGAGCCATACACGGACTGGTGTCAGGGCACCTACAACAAAATTAAACCCAAAGTTCAGAGAGCCGTCCGGTTCGGGAACGACACCTACACCTACTTCAAGGACCCGCCGAAGGACTTCTATCCCCGGGCGGGAGTCATCGGCTTCACCGGTGTCCTGGGGCTCTTTCTTGCCAGAGGCTCCAGGATTAAAGGGCTGATCTACCCGACGGGCCTGATGGCCGTGAGCACCTCCCTCTACTACCCGGAGCGGGCTGCGGCCATCGCAAAGTCAACCGGAGACTCCGTCTACGACCGGGCCGTGCAGAGCTACGCTGCCCTGGAGAAGATGGTGAAGTCGGGGAGCAAACCCGAGCAAGGCACCGACCCAGAAACCAAACCCTGAGGATCTGTGTGTGCTTCTGCAACAACCCGGCGATAAGAAAGCGGCATTTCCTGCTACTGTAGATCGACATGTGCTTCCTAGACAGGCTCTGATGTGTGTGACTCTCTCATGCCCACTATTTGCACTAAGCTTTAAACGCATCTCAGGCACAAGAGATATGCAACTTGACTGATTTACCTCTGCTTCTGATTTGAATGTATATTTATGTAGAGAATTAATTAAAAAAATCAATTGTCTTATATTAAAAACTGAAGATATCTGTTGCTTTTATTTTGCCAGTTGTTGCCGCCTTGATTCTGCCATCAGTACTGTAAAACATTACGTGGAAATTAAAGGGGCACTATGTAGTTTTTGGAGATCTCAAACTCAGGATTTTAATATTTACAATATTAAGGAGGTAATAATACAAACTGAGACACTTTTTTTTCCCATAGCTGAATAAACAAGCTGTTCTCAGAGGAAAACAAGGTCCCCAGAACACTTTTTGAACCTAGAAAGGTGGCAGGGTCTGCCACAGTTCTACTTTAAGATCAATATCAACAAACTAAACCTGAAGTGGTTGTTTACCAAAACAAAGAAAAAGAACTAAACTCTTTTTGTCTTTCGTCAAGAAAATAAGTTAAACTCATCAGCTTCTTCTGAGAATTTGTCTGATATTATATTACATTCAATAATTTTAGGTTAGGGTCTGTTGTTCAGACAAAACAAGCAATTTTAAAGCAACAACATGTAACTTCTTGGATAAAGATAGATGATTGTTTAGTTACATCTCCAGATTGTCAACGCTTACACAATGTGTCGGTATTTGACGATCTGAGAATGAGACTCAACAGTCAACTATCTTGTTCCAGCAAGTTACGTTTTTTTGCTGAAATAAGGGAAGGAAGTTGTTGCAGACACTTTTCTGATGTTTTCTAGACCACGATTAACAACTTAGTTGAGACATTTCAGGCCTACAATCAGCATTTTAATACTTCTGTCAAACTTCATCAAGCACTGCAAGGAGTTTACAGCAGTAAATGTGAACTGTAGTTCAGGAACATGTATTCAAAAGCCAGACATTAACATTGGCAAAATAAGAGAAACCAACTGCATTATTAGTAATTACAAGGTCAATGTCTGGAAGCCAGGGGTGAACACTGTATGACTGTTTAACACCTTTATTCATGTCAGCCAAAAAAATATACAAAAATTAAATATGAATGACTTTGAAGAAATCCCCTCAGAGCAGCACCAGCTTCTCATTCAAAGCAATCTGTGCTTGGGTGAGGTTAGACAGGTAGGTCACCATCAACAGGTCCTGCAACCACAAAACAGAGCATTTTGTTATTATAGTCTTATTCACTAAGAAACTCTCTGCTGCTCCTTAAACAGTGTTGCAAGTAAACAAGGATTGAGGACTACAAGGTCAGACAGAAACTACTCCCGTGTTCCCCAAGATGGCTGTCTATACGGGATAAGTGCTAAGTAAAGTATCAGACAAGAGGAGCCAGGAGAGCACTGAGAATAGAAAGCAAAGTCTAATTAAAAGCTTCCTGTAATCAATGGCAGTGTGCCAATGTGCTAACAACAAGCCTGAGTGCAGCGAGTAAATAATGAATGGAAAGCTGGAGGAGATGCACTAATCCGACTAAGAAGAAAAAACATTGGCAGTCATTACAATATTTAATTCTTTCTAATGAGAAAATAACTGCACTCACATTGATGTTGGAATTGAGCATGTTCTCGAAGTCCTCGGCTGAGATGGTGGGCACCTTGTTGACCAGGTCCATCAGGAAGCGGCCCACGCTGTTATCGGCTGCCACTTTCCCAGACTGAGACAGATCGAACAGCATTACCTTTATATCCTCTAACGCTGTTAAACTTGATTACTTCACAAATGACCTCTAGAGACACAACCCATTCATACAAAGTGGAAAAGCAGGAATATAACGAGGAAAACAAAAAGCTGGAGGTATTTCTTCCTCATTCAACTAATCACATCTGATTAGAGTCAAACCGTCAAGCCACCTGGCCTTAATAATACTCACCAGCACATCCTCAATGTATGCAAGCACAGTGGTCAGCATGTCCTGTACCCTGGCTGCAGAGCCAGCCACCTGGGACAGATCAGAGGTGAGCCCCTTGGTGCGATTCGGAAGTATGCGTGTCCTCTGCAGAAGGTCCACTGTAATGAGCAGATGGAAGAGTTAGAGTGCAGTACAACAACTGAGGGCCAAATACTAAGACGGACTTTTAAACATTTACAACCATGATTTTAAAAAATTGGGACAATGTGTAAAACATTCAAAGAATCTGATAATTTGCTCATCCTTTTTGACATATGCTCGAGTGAAAATGGTAGAAAGACAATATATTAAATGTTTTTTTATCCATCAGCTTCATCGACTTTTGTAAATATATTCTTATTTGAATTTTAATACGAGCAACACGTTCAAATAAGTTGTGACAGGAGCAACAAGAGGCTGTTTGGGTATAAAAGGATCTCACAACATGGGCCCAGGAACGCTTCATAAATCGCGGTCAGAAGACAGTTTGTTTGCAAATGATTGTATTCAGTTTTTTTGGTAACATTTTACACAGGATCCCAACTGTTCTGGTACAGGGGAGTATAGTAGTATAGTATATATGTTATAGGCGGTGTCTAAGTTGAGTTTTAGATACTGCCACTGACTGGTAAAAACACATTTTTACGATCACAGATGTTTAGACCAAGTACTTAAAAAAAAACAGTCTTCCTTATTTATTTATTCTTTGTATTCTTACCGCCTATCCTCTCCGTGTCATAGTAGATATACTTGACAGTCAGGGGGGTGAACATCACACCAACTGTCTTTCCTGGCACACCCATCTGAGCACTGTGTAGAGGAAGATAAAAACATTCAGAAAAACTCTCCGTCTGTAGTTGATCACATAAACAAAAAGTCTATGCCAGTGAGATCAGCCAACCTGACGTAGGCGCGGATGTTCATCTTGCCACTTTGCAGTGCTGTGTCCATGGTCAGGTGAATAGGGTTGGAGGCCTCACGGCTGTAGTACTCGTGAATGAGCACTGAGTGTTCTGTGATGTCAAAGCCTGTGGCATACCTGTGAGGACAGAGGTCACTGTGGTGAGAAACAGTTTTTGTCCAACTCAATTTCAATATTGTGAGTCTGATCAAATGACGCACCATCCAATGATGACCTCAGTGGGTGACACCCTCTTGTGGAGCTCGTACATGTTCTTGGCGAACTCCATGTCCACAGCAACCTGTTGGCAAAGAGGATCAATTTTGACACATGGCCTTATTTTACAATAAGGGCAATATGAGGCAGTCGTCTGAGTTTAAATATGAACAAATGAACACATTTCTTCATTGTTTATCATCTGCACAAAATGTAGCCGATATTCTCTCTTCTTTACATGCATACTATAGCTATAACTCCCTTACAAAACTTTAGCATGAATATATGTTTCAGGTGTGAAAGAAACACAAAATACTTAAATATTGTGTAAGTATGGCAAGATTCAGAGTTCGAATAAGTCCCAAGTTTTAAGTTTTGGAAGTTTCTCTGAATAAAAAAACAATTACATATGTTTTGAATTTCTTTTTCATCGATCTCTCGCTTTTTGCGTTTGTGACCGAGGTGACTTAGCTGTATAGTTTGTGACTTCAATGCGTAAAGCTACAGTACTAACATTACATGTTTTAGATATCAATATACACTACTAGAAATTAGTTAGGGACATTGGGACATGGGTACACATTTGCATTTGCATGGATATGAAATATAAGTTGAATGAAATGTGTCGCACTATTGATGGGGACAAAAAATATTCACAAAACACAAAATAAACACTAAGATATGTCACAGAATAATCAATCAAGTGAAACACTAAAATATAAAAATATCACTAACTAATTTTGAGTAGTGTCTATTATATGGAGATGTCCAACATCTCATTAATGGGAACCATTTATTAACTCAAAACACGTCATTCTGTGGAAAAATGATTTTAAAAACAAACCTCATCTTCAGACTCATTGTGGGGAACAGAGAAGCAGTTGGTCACCTCAATAGAGTGTTTGTCAATAGTACCTGAAAGGAAAAAATGTCACAAATCAGCCATTATTATTGTTCTGCTAGCCGCCTTCGCGTTGTTAGCCAGCTAACAAGAGAGTAATGACTCCAGAGGCCAAAGTGATGACCAACGATTAGCACCGGCTGCCATAAACGCTAATAACAACGTTAAGTCGTGAATGACACATGTCCTATCAGTAAAAAATACTGACAGAAAATACTGGATGACTTAGCAGATAGGTTTCCGTTTGTGTTACCAGCTGTTACAAGTGATGCTGCTTGCTGTTTTGGCTTGCTAACAGCGGTTAACACTGCCCAGATGCAGTTTAGCTAGCCACCAGCATGCGTTAGCAGGTAAGCTACATTTAGCTAGCCAGCTAGCGAGCTAGCATCACCTGTTTTATCAGAAGGAGGCCCACCCAAAACAAGACAAATATGTCAGATTTTTTTCTTACCCAACAGGGTCCCGATCACACGACTCGCTCCCTCATTTCTCCGCTCGTAAGAGTCGCAGATAGAAGCGAGAACTACGGGGTGAATTTTCACCACTGGCCCGTACACCGACATCTTGGAAAAGGAGGACTGATGACCGGCTCCTGTGAACACATATACCGCCACCTACAGGCCGGAGGCCGAACAGCGGTTAATGAAAATGACGCTAATTATGATTATAATCAAGTCACTGATACCTTTGATGACAAGAATGAATCATGACTGTATCTAATATCAAAAGATGCTTAAGAAAAAGGCTCTTTATAATTTTTTTTTATCACAAGGAGAATAATTTCCTTGTAGAGGAGTCAAAAAAATATATGCAAGAATTGATTTGTATCAAAATAAAACTTTATAATCAAAAATAAATCCAAATAAGCTTTACTTAAGTCCAGTAATTTTCACCACATATTAAAAACGACATATCGTGTGTAATGTCATTGTAATGTATGTTATTACATGATTGCGTCACAAAAAAAAAAAAAAAAAAAAAAAAGGCCTTTGCATTTCCTCGTCTCCTCTGAGCTGTGAGCAGGTGTTGAATGTGAGGCAGGATCCAGAGCTCTGCCGTCCCTTCTGTTGTGGAGATGACAAGTGTGTGAGGCGGGCAGGGTCGACAGGGGCTGGGCTGATGACAGCATCCTCCGCCGCTCAGTGGCTCCACACCTGACTGCCTCCATCAGATGCACAGATGATGGAGCTCTCCGCGCTGCCGGGTTATCCTGTCGCCACCATTTCGCATGTCCACTGCCCGACACATGTCCTACAAGCGCGTAACAATCCGTAATTATTATTACCTCCAGTTTTTTTTATGCGGATGGAGTGTTTGATTTTTTAATTTAACGTGATTGCTGAGGTCGGATCGAGGTGGTCTTTTGTTTTTCCTGGAGAAAAAAAAAAAAGCGACCCTGAGTGGACCGATGCTGCGTCGCTGGTAAACACAAGAAATGGGTGTCATTGGACCGAGGCTGCCAATCGCGGTTCGCTCTTGGACCAGATTTCCGTTGTTCTTATGATACAACATCAGCTCTTACACATCTACAAGTTGCTTCGCTGAGCAGGTAAGATTTTTTTTTTCTTGCTCGTTCTCAGCTCTCCTGACACGAAGCCACAAGCTAAATTAGCCTTTTCGGTTTGTGGAGCCTATTGGCTGGCTGACAGACAGACAGCCTTTAATAGAGCCTGTTTCTGATCCATCCATCAGGCGTAGTGCGTCATCTTGATTGTCACCATCAGTCTCCTCTTGCGTCCGTCCATCCGCCAGTTGTCCGAGTGGACGCGCATCATCTCTGGCTACAGAGGGGCCAGGACTCCATTTTACTGTGCACATCAGTGTCTCACTGTCCACATACATATTTAACGCAGTTCCTCATGTATATAACTTATGTAAGAAATTACTGCAGGCCTGTAGCAAATCCAACACGTTTACCACAGCTGTGTGAGCACTTATCCAACACACACACACACCAGAGAGGCACAAGTGGCTCTTGTTTTTGAAGAAAGATTTCTCACATGTCTTATTTGTATTATTATGTCTTATAACTGTGTGTGATCAGCCCCACAATTGTGATTTCCTGACTTGTTTTTTTACTTTAATGGGGATGTAATGATGAGAGAGTCAGAGGCAGGACGTCAGATACTCTGCAGGCCTTGTTAATGTAGGAAAAGCAAAAGTGTGCTGAGTTTCTGAGGAGATAACTCCTGGGGACCTCTTTCTTTTCAAAAAATCATTTGTCAGTGAATTACTGTGACACGTCATTGTGTTCTTCTATATTCCAGGCTTCAGTCAAGCAAACAAATGGTCCAATCAATAACCACTGGACAGAGTCTGCCATAGGGAGGATATCAATAACACGCTAATACACCTGACACGCACACACATTCACACACACGGGCCATGGCGCTGGAGAACTCGGTCTTCCCCTCCCGCCCGGACACCCTCTCGCTCCCTGTGGAAGACAAGGGGGAAGGGGAGGAGGTGGAAGTGGCCACCGAGGCCACCGCCTCCACCGGAGTCTTCAACCTATCGGAGGAGCTGGGCCCCGTCGTCACCACGGAGACGGCACCGTCCCCTCCTCCCTTGGCCAAGGTCAGCAGGTCGTTCCAGGCCAAGCTGGCGGAGCGGGAGGCCAATGCCAATCAGCACAGGAAGAAGACCCAGGGGCCGGAGGAGAAGAGGGGACGATTCGGGTGGGGTGAGTGACTCTGTGAATGTTTGATCCACTTTGTATTCACTTCATTAAAGAGTTGAGACAACCGACTGATTGAAAGAACGTCATCACCAACTCCTCTAGAGATTGGGAGCTGTTGACTGACACTCGAGTCTGGATCAACCTTTTCTCCTCGCACCTCCTTCTCCTCCCCGTCACTCTTGCAATAGTTGTGAACCTCTAATTTGGACTGCGCTGCAGCGCTTCATCCTTCAGTGATTTTGACAGTCTCGCCCCTTGTTTGCTCCAGTTTATCTCTTCTTCACTGTACATCTTTGTGAAAGGAAAAATCAACCCTAAAAACCCCCAAAACACTGTTGCTGAAAGAACTGGACGCTCATTGATTTTGTGTGAGCTTTCCTGCCAGAAGCACAAAACAGGACACATTTTCGATTAAGCCAGAGTGGAGCGTACAAAGATAAAACATGAATGGCAGATGTCCCGTTAGTGTAACTTTCTCAAAGAGCAAGGACTTTATTACGAGAGGCATCAATTTGCGGGAAAATAATAGCAAATATGTCATTGAAAAGGTGAAGGGACTGACAAATTGGGCTGGACTGTTCCTTTAAACCATGAGATACGACTCTCACACGGATTGATACACATTGTTTTTGTCGATCTAAGTGACAAAAAGCTGAATGATAGTAGTGGAGTAGTTTTTCATCCGGCATGTGTCACAATCTCAGTTCTGGCTGGGTGCACCCACATTAAAAAGGATCTCTACACGAACAAACATCATCAGATGCCTTTAGGGTTGTACAGCAACTTAAGTCCAATGTTGTAGCTTCCCTCCGCCGAGTGTTTGATGAAGTTGTCCTGTCGTACTTCATCTCCTCTCTTCTCCTCACCTGTCTGTTTTCATTTCCGTTATCCCTTCTTCAGCAGCCTGATTTTTTCCTCTGAGCCACACTGCATCTCTCTGAGTAGTTTTGTCCCCTGGCACCCTTCTCTGTTCATCCTCCAGTGTCTCGATGTGCCATCATTCAACTCCAATCCTCTGACTGCAGTCAGACTTACATCTTCAAATAACTAAACCGTTCTGAAATTTTAAAAGGCAGCCTCGCATGTGTCTTCGAAGCCTGCTAAGAGGTTTTCAAAGGGTTTTTTTGCAATTCAGGGTCATGCAACTAAGGCACCTATGACGACTCCTCTTCAACGTTCCACTTTTCCATAAGAGCAAGATCTTCAATCTTCCAGCCCTACATAACCTGTCGCTTCTCCCCTCCTCTCGCCTCTCCACCAGCCCGCACTCGGCGTAAGAGACAGCGCTATGTGGAGAAGAACGGTCGCTGCAACGTGCAGCACGGCAACATGCAGGAGACTTACCGCTACCTGACTGACATCTTCACCACGCTGGTGGACCTCAACTGGCGCTGCTCGCTCTTCGTCTTCGTCATGGCCTACGCTGTCACATGGCTCTTCTTCGGGGCCATCTGGTACCTCATAGCCTACTGTCGGTAAGATTGTTGAGCAAAGGGGGCAGAGCGGGTTTATTTTAGATGTGTTCAGTCATGAGGCAGAGAGGAGTCTGCAGATTTTCACTCTGCTTGAACATGACTGTTGCTAAATCCCAATGATAAAGAGCAAGATTAAAAGTCACTGCTATACTTAGCTAAGCTAATAAAATGCAAATAACAGAAGCACGATTGACAAAAACACACGAATGGTGGCCCATAGAAAAGAAGCACGGCTGCCACCAATAGGGAGCAACAAACTTCCTTTTCTTTTTCCCTTCCACGTCACAAACACCAAAAACTCTGACTTTACAACTCCAAGGGGTCACACTACTTTTTTGCGCCCTTTCGGGCTCAATTGTCGATGACTGTCAGAGATTGGACATGGACGATGGCGCTGTCTATCGGCCCAACCCTAAATCCTGCATAGTATAATTTAAAGGAGAAGTTTGACATTTGGTAATTTTAGCTTTGTTTCAGACACAAAAAACGAGGTGTAACATTCAAGATTTAAAGAGTTAATTAATGAGCTTTATAGACTATTGCTGGCAGATATTTCTTTTTGACTCAGCTTCGGACAAAGGCAGGCTAGCTGTTTCCATCTGTTTCCAGTATCTGTGCGAAGCTAAGCTAACCATCGCTTGGCTCCAATTTCATGTCTACTTGACAGATACGAGAGTGGTCCTGATCTTCTCATGGGACTTTTGTCAAGACACGGAGAAGTTGTATTTCCAAAATGTTGAACTATTCCTTCAATTAAATCATCACAAGGCAATGCTAACTTTTGATCTACTCAAAGATGATGGGATGATGATGCTGCTATCGAGTGTCCAGCAATCGCAAGACATTTCTGCAACGAATGCAAAAGAAAATCTTCAGCCAAAAAAGCAGATGACAAAGCAGTATTAATATTACAGCCTATTTCATCATGATGTGTTACCTCTTCACAAGATGTGTCTGCTGGATCGAAGCTCTAATTAGCTAACGTATTCGTCTCGTAAAATCGTGACCTCTTTATATCAATTACAGGCCACCTTAAGCTGTGCCAGAGAGCTGTCGGTGGTGCCGCAATTCCTTGGTCACCAACACAGGTCAATAAAAGTCATAGATTATATAAATTACTTAACACCACTTTCATTAATGAGCTCTCCCTCTCTGGCTGGAGCGGTGTTAATCAGGGACATTAGCCTGTGTAGTGAGTAGTTTGAAAGAAAATCTGCAGACTTTTAGTGGCACTAAACTGAGAAACCAGCGGATACAGTGAGGGCGCTTCATGTAATGATATATGATGGAAAAACGAATGTTTTTGCAGTGTCGAGAAAAAGTGACAGCATGACCGTTAGGTTGATCATCGTGGTTAATATGAGCGATAAGATTACTTCTTATTCATTATAAGAATTAGCTGAAGGAGATTGTAAATATAAGGGGAGAGATGAGTCATCTTACATATATTTCTGCACCTCCGGTCTGAAAATATAAATCTTCTCGCTCTCTGTCTATTATTTCCCTCTTGACACCCACTTTGTCACCCTCCCCCCTTCCCTTTCTCACACCTTCTCCTTCTTTACCTCCCAAGGGGTGATCTGGACCATCTGGAGGATGAGACGTGGACGCCGTGCGTCAACAATGTCAACGGCTTCATCTCGGCCTTCCTCTTCTCCATCGAGACAGAGACCACCATTGGCTATGGCCACCGTGTCATCACAGACCAGTGTCCAGTGGGCACCATGCTGCTGCTGCTGCAAGCTATACTGGGCTCAATGGTCAACGCCTTCATGGTGAGCACCAGAGCTGGGGCATGACTGAGAAATGGAAAACTTATAATGAGAAAACATTGGTAGTCGTTAATAGCAAAAATGATCAGATTCATTACAGAAACTTCCTTAGGCTGAAACCTTTTCTTAGTTTAGGCTGACATTTAGGATTTTTGGTATTACAGAAAATGTTTCCTTACCATATTTTAGAAAAAATGTCATATCTTAGGATAGCGATTCACCTTTTAAAGAACCGTCGTAACTGAATAATTTCCTTAATTAGGAATCTCGAAACTCAAAATAAAATGATTGAAAGACTACTCAAATGGTAACAGTTGGAGACGCTCCATTGTTGGCCTGTTTAAGAAGCTACCATTGAAGCTAACATTGATGTTAGCCTGTTGGAGAAGCTCACATTGATGTTAGCTTGCTGATGAGGGTTTTTTCCTGTCTTTGAAACTTAAGTTAGGTCAAGCAGGGAGGACATTTTCTGTACTGAGGCTCCAAGAAAATAAAATGTTATTGTTAAGTATTTCAAAACTCTTGTTATAGTTATGTTCACAGACCCGAGTCTAACACATAGCAATTGTCAAGCCTACTATAGCCCATCAGGAGGTCAGGAGGTTAAATAAAAATTAAGAACAATGAAAATTGGCTTTTGGATTCTGAAATCAAATCCAAGTTCAAATCTTCATATAATCTAATTCCATTTGGCAAAACCCCACATTTGTGAAATATACAAATATCGAAGTACTAAATAATGTTTGACCTGAGTCTGTCTGATTATAAAGAAGTCGCCTGTCTGTTCAGCTGAATTAAATCAAAAAATGAATATACACATTTTAAATACTGTGCGGACGAAATGACACTAAAACACTGCAGATAGTATGACTCCTGGAAGAGAATATTTACTTTAAAAGTGCTGATGAGGCTCAATTTTTCCCATGAGGTAAGCACTCTTTTGATGAAGACATATCCAAACACTGATGTCCAGGCAGAATCATGTTTATGCATGTTTGTGAGCTGGACACATGCCATATTAGCAACTGATGGAAATGTATGCATATTAAAAAATGACTGAGTCTGAGGTTAATTTAAGTGTCAAGTCTGTTTTTTAAACACTGTAAACTGGGAAAGGAAGCTCTACAGAAAAAATGCTTTGTTGTCAGCACTCACAATTAATTCTTGCAGCTGTAAATTCTGTGTTAATTATGAAAAGCATGAGAAGTCATTTATTTTTCAATAATCCTCTGCTCTGCTCAGCCTCTGTTGCACAGCTCCTTTAACCTTCACAACTGCCCTCTGTCCTTGCTGTCCAGGTCGGCTGTATGTTCGTGAAGATCTCACAACCCAATAAACGGGCGGAGACGCTGGTGTTCTCCAAACATGCCGTCATCTCTCTGAGAGACGACAAGCTCTGTCTGATGTTCAGGGTGGGCGACCTGCGGAGCTCCCATATCGTAGGGGCCAACATGAGGGCCAAGCTCATCAAGTCCAAACAGACTCAGGAGGGTGAGACTACCAGATAAGACAATAACTGACAGTATTGGTACATTTTTTACTCACTACCATTAATAATGTGACCACTATGACTACAACAACCACGTCTACTACTACAACTTGAACAGTTACTACTGTTTCTACTATGACAACTACAGCACCTCTACTACAAATACCAGAAGTGGAAAATGACCAAATTATAAGAACTCTTGCTTCTTTAAATTATTTTATTTAGTCTATTTTTTAATGCAATTTCACTTTTTTTGAGTGCATTATTAAATCAGCATCTCATATAGAGAAAGAACGCCTCTTTTTAACACATTTCTCCTCCCTTTCCTTTTCCTCAACTCTCCATTTTATTGTGTCCATCAGGTGAGTTCATCCCACTGGACCAGACAGACATCAGCGTGGGCTTTGAGACAGGTGATGATCGCCTCTTCCTGGTTTCGCCGCTGGTGATCTCCCACGAGATTGACGCACATTCGCCCTTCTGGGACATGTCGCAGGCGCAGCTGGAGAAGGAGGACTTTGAGATCGTTGTCATCCTGGAAGGAATGGTGGAGGCAACTGGTGAGAAATGTGTTAACTACAACAAAGTGTAAAGTGATGAGAATGCAAACAACAGTTTCAATCTGACCTTTGGAAATATTTTTTATTGTAAGCATTATTTAAAGAAATGTATTATTTAAACACAAAGATCATGAGAACGTTTATCAGAAGTTCAGTAAACAGGGAAATTACCATTAAACTTACTCCATGAAAGGTTAACTCCACCCATTTTACACATCAAAGTGTCTTTACAGCTCTTGGGGAGTACTACTGCATATGTGAAAACAGTAGTATAAAGCCTTTTGTGACTCCAGAGGAAGCTGCATTTAATCCAGTTATGTCATTCAGTGGCTAAATTGCATTGTGGGTATTGTAGGCACCAGGTTTGAAAAGCACTCCACTGTTTGTTTAAAAACAAATGATCAAAATGGACACAACAGAATGCCTTTTTTACTCCACATGTCTTCTTTTTCAAAACCTAGTGCCTACATTACCCACAATGCAACTTAGCCACTGAGTGATGTCGCTGGAGTCAATTCTTCAGATCACATGCAGCTTCCTCTGGAGCCATGAAAGGCTTTATACTACTTTTTTCACATATGCGTACGTAGTACTCCCCAAGACCTGTAAACACACTTTAATAAAATATGCGGAGTTACCCTTTAAGTCTGGCAGTTTTGTGCACAAGACGGATGAAATGATCACAAAATATGATTGTATTGTTTGGGGAAATAATACCTTGCAATTTAATTTGACTGTAAAGTTCTAATGGCGTCTATGTTGTAAACTCATTTTTGGCTGCAACAACAAGAATCGAGCATTAGGGAATTAATCTTGTAGATGCATACGACTATATGACATTACAGTAATACCATCACTGTTTTACAGAAAGCAAACCCTGTCCAGTTCTGTCCATTAGAAAATGAAATTCCCCTTCCAGGATGTCTGTTGTTTGTTTGAGAGCTCTCCATCTCTTTCGGGAAGCTTTTATGATGTTGTGATTATG
Source organism: Pagrus pagrus (assembly GCF_965226575.1). NCBI lineage: Eukaryota > Metazoa > Chordata > Actinopteri > Spariformes > Sparidae > Pagrus > Pagrus pagrus. Next base: position 18,669,233 of record NC_140196.1, read on the forward strand.
AGCGAAATATACATATATTTTTAGATATGAGTATATAAGTGAATGTGTTATATAACAGGGAACAAAACTGGAGAGTCATCACTGGAGTGAACTGATGTTTTTGTGTTCTTATACTTAGACTAAAGGAGCAGTGTGTTAATCATAGACATGGAGACCATTTACAACTGTATCCATCTCCACATCAGCCAGTGTGTCAGTGAACACTCATCTGCCCTTAAGCAAGGCACTGACGCCTTATGGACTAACTCGATGTTAGTCACACTTGATAAATCATTAGCTAAATGCCTTAACTGCAAATGCGTCATGTTTTACTTAGTTTAAACTTTGCTCTGGATTGAAACACATTTCAGTTATCATTAAAGCTCCAAACACGCCCCAGACTCAAGAGGTTTTTAACCAAATTTATCAAAACCTAAGGAGGTCTGGTTTTACATTATATTGATTGAGAAAATCATTCACACCAGCTGCGCAACACATTATCTCTGCTTGTGGCTCCCCTCAGAGATGAAATATTAAGAAGCAGAGCTAAGTTATATTTATTTTATTTCATGTTGTCTGCATTGACTGTCTGAAAACTGCAAAATCCAAACACATATAAACAGAGTCTGGCAGGGACAAGTAGCCAGTTACCTGTTTCTCTGGAAGGATCTGGAAAGGTCATGTTATCTATTTTTCTTTATCGGCCTCTCATATCGCCTTATGTCAAATTCATTCTGAGAGGATAATACACTCAACTGTTCCTCACTGTTTGGCAGGAATTCAGTGTGTCAGAGCTATTCATGATGCGTCTCTGCGAGGTAAAGGTGGCCTCTCTGCCTACACCGAATATCAATTCCCTCTTTCAGAGTGCTGTGGAGAGTTACAAAGAAGACGACAGTCATATGTCAGCTGCATTGAATATTCATACGCAGATAGCTTACCAATTATAATGTTGCATATGCAATCCTGTTTGTTATTGTGAGGCATAATTGACTTTTGTACTCATCAGTATTGTTGTGTTTGTGTGCGCAGGGATGACGTGCCAGGCGAGGAGCTCCTATCTAGGGGAGGAGGTAATGTGGGGTCACCGATTTAGCCCGATGATGTCACTGGCAGAGGGCTTCTTCGACGTTGACTACGGAGCCTTTCATCACACGTTTGAGGTAATTTGAAGCAAAACACAGGGCAAAATAATGTGGGTTTGATCTGTGAATGAACCAGACAGCAGTTAACAACTGCGGAAAAAAAACAAAAACTTCTTCCTAAAACACCTTGAATCTCCGTCTAGTACCATTTTACACCAAAATTACGGTGTACAGGCACTTTTTGAACGCAGGTAAACCTACTAAAAATAGGAGATTGACTCATTTCCTATTCCCAGTAGATGAGTTTGCCTCTCTGTTTTTTTTTTCTTCTGATGTGTCACGTTTGACGTCACAGAAGTGCTGGAGAACAGGGTACAGGAGAGCAGGGTGGAGGCCGATGACCATGTTTTGGCGGGGTCAAACAAAGGGCACCCAAACGGAGACACACTGGCAGACAAGTAACTTAACAAAAAGCCAGCTTTTACCAAATCCAAAATAGATGCAACACAAGGCAGGTAACAAAATCTAAGAAATCCAAGAACAAAAGTACAGAACAAAAAGCAAAGTACAAACCAGGAATAACGTGAGGAATAAGTGATGTGATGTGAAAGTAGTATACAGGTGGACAGATACAGTAAAGACTATGGGACATACATATCAGCAGTTGTCACAATGGAGTTTGGTCGCAGAAATGCTTCAACATTTTTAAAACATGATCATGAAAGTCAAATTTTGGTGTCAATTTTACTTTTTTATCAATAGAAGAATTTATCAGAAGAGGCAAAGACACCAGTTCTTTCATCGACAGTAGACAAAAATATATCTACAAGTGTTTCAGTGAGGAAAACTCTTGCTGTTATCCCTATTCCTGTCTCCACCTACATGTATAACTAACAGAATTCTCACACTTGTTCTCTTGGGTTTGTTGAAAGGCATGCTGGGAAACGCAGGAAGTCTAACTTGAGTATTCATTTCATGGTTATTTTGGTAGAGACAAGCACACAGCATGGACCAGTGCCACTCACCAATATCACATGCCTATTCCTAGATGAGCTTATATATAAATACACACAACTCAAAAGGAGGATATATACAAAACAACAGTGTGCAAACAGTACTACAATAAGTACATGATCACCTATAACTACATGTTTGAAAACTATTTCCTATTCATGATTTTCACATTTTGATCTCCGAAAGTGAGCCTTACAATTTCCATAGAAGCACCAATAGTTTTAGTAAAGGTCAATGCAGTTGAAGGTGTACTGATAAAAGTAAATTACAACATTTAAAGGAATACTTTGACACTTTGGGATTTTATTTGCCTTTTTGCTGAGAATTAGGTGAGAAGATTGATGACATTCTCACATGTGTCTTTTAAATATGAAGCTGCGTCCAGCGTAGCTTTGTGTAAAGACAAGAATCAGAGGCAAACAGCTAGCCTGGCTCTGTACAAAGGTAACAAAATCCACCCACCAGCACCTCTAAAGCTCACTAGTTAAAGGTACAACCTCATTTAGGCCCTTTGATCATTCTGTTAGTAGCCTACCAATTAGTTGTGTCTGTTGCTAAGCACTAAACAGAGACTTCAGGAAGTCAATGCTCTTGTAATTGTCATTTTTTTATTAAGCTGTATATCTGATGTAAAGCCATGTCCCATTTACCATCTTACCCTCAACAACACAGCAATGAAGTGCATTTCCCAAAATGTAGAACTATTTCTTTACCTAAAATTTTTAATTCACCATGTTTCCTCTCCTCTAAGGTGGACACGCCCTCCTGCTCAGCACGAGAGCTCTCATTGGCTGCAGCCAGACTTGACGCTCACCTCTACTGGTCCATCTCCAGCAGGCTGGATGAAGAACCCACACTGACCAACCAAGCATCCAAGCAGCCAGACAGCGGCTCAGCCAACAGCAAAGGAGGGGAGCCGACCTTCATCGTCGGAGAGATGACGGACATCCAGGAGCAAACGGGACTGGGCGAGCTGAACGGCAGCGTCGCCACCGACCAGTCCGAATCAGAGGCCTAGAACAGAGAATGTTTACAAAGACCTTCAGTATATCACCACCACCCTAGTTTCATGAGGCTCAGTTCTACAGTATATGCCATATCTTATGTTACCATATGGAGGCGTTTATTTCTTGATATTTCCGTCTTTTGTTTCTATGTTGATCTTTGTTACAAGCGTACTGTATGTGTGATATCTCTTTACGATTTGTTGTGTTAGCTCCAATCACCCTTGCCTATATCTACATTTAAATGACAATACTATGCTTTAGGTGGGGTCAACAATAGTATATCCTGGGGACCGGGGCAGAGTTTTAAACAAATAGAGATAAAAAGTACAAAGGTCACAAGGTGGTTGTTTGTGCATATTGTGGGATTGTTCACATTTAAAATAGGTATGTGCATAGATGCTTTATTTTCACCTGCACATGTGTATCACTAGATGATGTTGAGGTATTGACTGAAATTGTAGTCACCTCAAATTTCTTTAGATGCAAGGATTGTTCTTAGATTTATTGTACATCAATCAGGTGTTAAGAGGGAGGGAAAGTCACACCAGCCCACAGACAATATGTGTATTTGTATACTCTGCAAGAAACTTTATTTGGCAACAAGCCGTCACTTCATTTGGTGCTAGAAAAATGCTTCAAAAATCTCTTTCGCTGACAAGATATTGGGAAAAGTGGGCAGTGAACGACAAAGCTGGTTTCCTGCCCCGAGTGTAAATGATTTCCTTACTTCTGGAAGCACGTAGTAATATGTTTGTTAGAGGAGCAATTTGTAAGATATGGCCAGAATTTTAGTTTAAAACATTCAGCGTGAGTGTGAAGAAACAACAGTGTTGATGTTATGTCAAAGTTGCTACTGAAGTTAGCATACTAACCAGCTAGCCCCAGCCAAGTCCTGTCTTGTTATGCCACTTTGTACCGCAAGAGGTGACTGTTTGATAGCCGCCATAGTTTCAGCTGGGAGAAAAAGCGGGAAGTTCACTACTTAGTCTATTAAGTTAACAAAATCAACTCACAAAATGTCAAGATGGGAGATATTTTTACAACTATTTTACTTACCAAAAAGAAAAATACAACCATGCATGTTTTAATTCAAGTTTGTCTCTTTTACCAAACTAAGATGAGCTTGATCGCCTCCTCAACTCATCAGAAAACGCACTATTGAAACTCGGCATTCAATACAGTCAAAATGTCAAAGTTGGCATGCTAACCAGCAAACCCCGGCTGGTCCTGTATTTAAATACTGCTTTGTACCGCAAGAGGTGATAGTCCAATTGCCCCTGTAGTTTCAGCTGGGAGATATAAAAGCAGCAAGTTTGATACTAACTCGAATAACAATATAAACTCATAAAATGTCAAGAAAGGAGACATTTTTACACCTACTGTACTTTCCTTACTAAACAAAAATACAATCATCCACAAGTTTCTCTCTTTTCGCAAAGTAAGACATGTTTAACTGTCTTGTTAACTCATCTTGAAACACACTTCATTCAAACTGGGTACAAATGAAATTAAACTCACCAAAACAGTCTTGGTTTGTCTTTCCACAATCACCTCTGGTTTGGTTGATATACATCCTCAATTCACAGAGTGAGACGCGAAAATATTCCTGCTGCTGATGTCCGACTCTTGTCGCTCCTCTGCCACTTCATGCCTCTCCTGTCCCCTCCTGCTGTGTCTTTTCGTCCCTGAAGCCGTAGTCCTGGTCAGAGCTGCTGTAAATCACCTCAGTGCTGTATCCCCTGTCGTCACACTGGCATCAGTTGGTCTCAGAGGCTGTTGTCAGTCCCAATCGGGCGTCCCAGTTGACTAAGCCCCAGTGCAGTGCAGGCAGACTCCTGTCAGTTATAGGGTCACTTAGCTCCAGGGCTAACTGAGCTATCTGCTAACAGCAGCTAGTCGCTATAGCCAAAGATACGTCAAAGAGTAGCAAGTCCAGTATAGTAAGCAGCAGTAAATGGTTATGCTGCCAACTATAGTTTTGGAGCTACCTTTGAATTCTGGCCATTTCTTTCAAATCATACCTTTAAAGGGTCACCTAACTTGAGAAGTAGTGTTTTGCTGCCCTCTCTGGTCAAAAGTGTCAAGCCTGTTTAACCTCTGACCACACCCAGCATCACTGATGTCTAAGGTCAGAAATGTGCTTGGTTGCACCTGTAACCGCACCCAACAGTGATGTCACCAGGTGCTGGAGTACACCTGTAGGTCTGGAGGTCAGCAAAAACAGCATTTTCAAGAGGTTTCAACTCTTAACACTAATAAGAATTTGCTGACATTCCTCACTGCACCATTGCATTATGGTGACTAGGGTAACTATCTACAACCTTTACAATAGACAGAGGTTAACTCTTGAGTGTGTCTGTGGCTTCGTTTCACATACGATGTGTGTAGCACAAGGATTATCTATCTTCTGTCCCTCACCGAGTAGAAATTACAAGCACAACAGTGTCCTGCTCAGTTTGGCCCAAACTCCTGCTTCTGCTGCTGCGTATACATGTGGCCATTTTTACTTGATGTTTTTAATATTTAATATAACACATCTGTTAGAATTAATAAACTGCAGTATATTCCTGACCAACTGTCTCAGAATTTTGTGATATTCTGCGAAGGGGCAACATACATTAACGTAAGTAGTACTACATGTAAATAATGTTCAAACTAATAATACAGACTCATCAATGAAGTAGGTACTAAGAGAGAGAGCTTATCGATAACCAGGTCACTAAATTTCTCTCCAGCAGATTCAAATTTGATTTTTTCCTTACTCGAGGAGTCTCAAAAAAGATCTGCATCTTAGACCCCTGCATTGTAATCAATTAGACCTCATTAATGAAATCTAATGTTTTGTCCTATAGAACCTGATTAGATTTTTATGTTATGTAGTGAAATACTTTATTACTAATAAGTGTCCCGTATTCAAAGTTTTTCTAAAGTAAAACTACAAAGGTTTGGCAACGAAATGTGGCCTAATTAAAGTAAATGGTCCCTGTTAGTGTTATATAAACTTATAATCAGATAATAATAGTTTATGTATTTATAAGCATGATTTTAGTTGGTGGAGGTAATCTGAACTACTTTATATACAGCTTTTATATAAGGCTGGGGACAAACAGTAACAAAGATATATTTGAAAAGCTGATTTTGTGTTTTTACATGTAAAATCTGAATATGACACGTAACTGTCAGCTACAGCTATTAAATAAAACTATAGTGTTAAAAATACAAGTACCTCAGAATTGTACTAAGGTGCAGTACTTAAGTAAATGTACTTGATGATTTAGAATAGAAAATACTTTATGGTCTACCTTTTACATTTGTCTGTGCTTGCATGTGCAAAAAATGTTCACAGCATACCACATTAAAACACATTTACACAAGAACAAATGAGGATCTACATTAAAAAGAGCATCAGTTACTCTAAATACTAAAAGAAAAGGTATTAAGTGCCGTGTACTGAGGTATAGGCTCACTTAAAAAGTGGCTGTCCTTACTGAACAAGATATTTTATGGAAACAGGGTCAAATAATTTTTTATAGATGTTTTTCTTAGCACTCTTTACCTTTGCCCAGAGGGCAGCAGCTGAAAGCGGTTCAAAGGATTGCTGCGGTCATCTAAAATGTTGTCACTGTAGCGTCGGAAGGCTTTGCAGTGGTGATAGGACCGTTGGATTTGATTGCATTCCAGTGATTGTTCTGCCCAAGAACTTGCTTTTGACAGAACCCAGGACACAATGTAAAACACTTTCACTTAATGATTGGTTGACATTGAATCTTATCTGTTAGAAGTACTTCTTTTAAACATGTGATCATTTGATCAGCCACAAGTTTAAGTTGCCTTACTGCATTAAAAAAACACACACCTTTGTTCCTATTTCCTATTTGAACTTTTCATCTTGTGTAAAGCTGCACCATACGATGCATCTCATTATAAATTCAGGGCTGGATTTCACCACCAGAAGAAGTCAGCACATTGGGTTACCAGGCAGAATCTTGGCTTATAAAAATGAGCTGTCTTTCTCTGTCTTGGCTGCTAGATGGCGATAAAGATCCCATGCTTCTTCCTCCAGCCAGTCACACAGCCCTATTGGTGTGTAATGAGATGGGGTCCCCATCTCAGCTGTCTCCTAGGCAACCGGGGCTGGGGACAGGGAGAGGGCAGAGTGAGTGTGTGCGTGTGTTTATGTGAATGTGTGTGTGTGTGCTAATGTGTGTTTGAAGTGGACCTTCACAACTGATGGGGGAGTTTATGAGGATTGTCGGAGAGTTGATGTGACGTTATAGTTTGATATTTGTGTAAGAATGGGTGATGATGATGCACAGCAGTGACCTTCAGGTGGAAAAGAACGAATGCCCTTGACATTGAAAAGCAAGTCATGAAGGATACTGACATTTTTTCTCATTTTTTTAGTCTCTCACAATAAAATACAAGAAATATGAATCTTAGTATCTAAATAAATCAATTTTTGGTCACTAAAAACATGAAAAAGTGCTGGATGAAGCGTCAAAGTGTGTTTAACTTCACAGAGAGAAACAGCTGGACCTGAATATAAAGCTGTAGATATGATGTTACTTTTAGCTTTCACCTCACGTTGTATGAGACGTCATCACCGTTTTGTTTGGGATTGAAGGCTAAGTGCAATTTTAATAGTTTCCAGTGATTTTCAACTCAACCCAGAGTTGAACCCCATATGCCATTTCCAAGTTCTAATTATGATTTTAATGAGAGGCTGTTTTGCATGATCCCTGCTGAGCCAAAATCAATGTTTTTCTTCATGGGAGGAAGTCATGACAGTTAGGTTTCAGTCTAGGCAGACAGCAAGAGGAGAGGAACATTTTAAAAATAGAAGAAATAAAATATAACCTCCAACACACTGACCACCAGTTTCTCCAAGACAAAAAATGAGGCTTTAAAACCAGTATTTGAGTGCGAAAAGTCCAATAAACCCAATAATAGTAAATGTTAGAAACATGAGAAGTGTTTTTTTTTATCTTAAGACATATATAAATGCTCTATATACAATAATGCACATATAAAAAGTTTGAGGCGCTATTACAGTTTTAAAAATGCCTGATCAATACTGGGTCATCTTTGTTTAGTGATATTATAGCTACAGCACAAGCCTGAAACAAACTGGGAAGGATTACAATCAAATGCTTCATGTTGAAAAGCATTGTTGGTTGAAGCTTCTTTAATCAATATTTTTATATTAACTATGGATGGAATGAGTATACATAGTGTAAAAGGGATAACTCATAGTGATGAACCCACAGACAATTATCATTACAACCTACAGCCCCTAAACACAACACAGTGTTTTAGTGTCATTCAGCTAATTGTTTTATAATTCCTGAACAGAAAAGTCTGTAGTGTCATAAATGGCGGTTTGTACGACACATATGCCACGCCTTCCTCCCAAAAGCCTATCATGTGCTTTATCACAGCCAAACCAGCCAATCGTGTTTTTGCACTGACGCAAGAGCACAATTGAGATTCAAAACAGTTTCAGATGATCTGGTGTGGCTGCAGATGGACTTCTATAAAACATGGAAGTGGAGGATATCACGCTAATGCACAGGATTACCAAGAAAGGGGAGGTTATCCAAATACTGCATTGGTTTAAGTGCTCTGGTGGGATGAGCTGATGGCCTCGCGTCATTCTGAACTGAGCTGTAAAACTAAAACTGTGCACAGTGGAAGTATGCGAAAAATGTATTTTAAACCTTACTTTTTAAATTAATTTATCATACTAGACAGGTGATTCTATACATTGAGTTTTTATGTCCTGGTGACCAATGACCATTGAAAGTGAAATACCGTAATTGGTTTAGATAGGGGCCTGGTCTTGTTAGCCCGAAATAACTACTCAGAAGCATTCTCAAGATGGCTGCTGAGTGGCAAGACTTGTCTAAAAGGACTTTGGTTTTGCTTCACTTTGACTGCTCTCATCAGTCCTTCCAGCTGCAACTGGTAGCTGCGTTTAGCCCCCCATAAAAACCTCAGCTAAATCACTGACTGTACACTACCTGTCCAGCACGAAAAAAAGGACAAAGTCAGCGCTTAGCTTGTGAACACATAGAGGGGCATTTGGCAGCTAAAGAACTGAAGTAAGTGGAGACCAAAACAGAGGTAAAAGGAGATGCCAGAAACATGACTACAAATGGATCCTGTTGCCGCTGTGTGACGGCCTGGTACTAACTGGTAATAAAAATGCACTGTTAAGACTGTGAACAGAACAGCCCATTATGGAAATACAGACATATGGTAACTGGGTTAACTGTAAGAAAGCTAGACAAAAGGCAAGTATAGTCAAAACAATATAGCAGGTCTGCACAGTAACTGTGAAGTATCTGGCCAATGAATTGTTCCAAATTCAGGTATGAAAATCACCTCATGTACTGGTTCATAGTACTGGTCTGATTATTTTTCCTGCTGCTTTTAATGGTCCATATTCATGTCCGTTTGCTCACTGCATGAACCACAAGCCTCCACTATAGCTCTGTTACTAGCCACCAACCTTCTTTAAGTCTGAAACAACCTCGTCAGATCTTTCTTCCTCCTTCCTGTACCGCTGATGGGGAAAACATGCAGCAACACCTCCTGTATGTGTAATGAGTTCAATCTAAAGTGAGACATTCACCTCAAGGTAACAGCTGCTCTAAGAATAGGCACAAGTAAAGCACACGTTCAACCAATGTATAGAATAGTTTAATGTGAAGCCAGAAAGCTCTCGGTTAACAACACAGAACAGAAATTCTAGTCAAAGTTCATCATCTGACACTAAAAGAGTCCTTCTCACTTCCACAGTTCTTTTGTAAAGCACTCTTTCTTTCATGTCTATGAGCCCTTTAGTCGATTACTTTAAAAGCAGTAAATTAGAAGCAAAGGCCCCCACACAGTAAAAGTCAGCCTGCCATGTGAAGTAGAGCAGAGCTGATAAGGGTGTTAGACCACCCACTGTAGCATGCAGCAGGCTGTATGACGGGCTGTGGAAATGGCAAAGTAATTCTTCGTCTGCCAAAGAGCGTGATTCTATATCACACTGCCAAAGCATCAGGACAAAAACCACAGACTGTTTCTAAATACAGCTCACATTCAGTCGTGTCCTGGAGCAGGTGTAAGTGGAGCCTTGTCAAGATCAAACCGTGATCAGAGCAAAGCAAGTCTTACTCAAGATCAAGACCGAGACACCTGGAAGATTCGATTCAACATTAATAGAATAATCAGGTTTTTTTGGTTCTACAAATGCAGATGAAGTTGAGACAAAATCCACGTCTGGGCAAGACTCAAACAAGGCTGAGGCAGTCTTTCAACACCTCTTCAAGTTAAAAGGCAAAATTAGCTAAACAAGCTGCTAATTGGTAATGGAGTGTCTCTAAGCTGAAATATTCGACCAATATTGACCCTGTCTGTGCTCAGGCCAGAGTCAGGCCTTCACATCCCCTCGGGCAGTCGTACAAAAAAAGAAGCACTCAAGTGCTATAAGGAACATAAGCGTCCACCAAACAACACGTTATGTTGCCATAGAGATGGGTATTGCTGGCAGCGCCTTGACAGTGTGGCAGGAAGCAGGAGAAGAGCTGATACAGTGGTCTGTGTTCAGCAGGTATTCCTGGCTGGCAGTATTTAAAATGACCAGACATCCAACAAGGCCGGCGCATTAAGTGGTGGAATTAAGGTTTTCTGAAGCTCTTTACTAGCTGAGACAGTGTATTTAGTCGAGCTGTAACATTACATTGATTCTCTATTGATTGTATATTTCTCAACATGCTCCGTTCAGAAAATCTACAATTAAACAGAACACTTTCTACAATATTTGAACTACAGATGCAGTCCTTTGAACAGCGTCAAATTATTATTTAGATTTTTGGCTTTTGAAGGGTTTGAACCTGTGAAATTTCAATTAACACTTTAAACACTTGTGTTACTGTGGCTCGGGGCACCATCAGTTAAAGCGCGTAAACAAATTGACTCTGATTGTTGATGTTGGTTTTTACTCTTGTTGGGTTTTGGGCAAAGTCTCCGGTGTTACAAAGGAAATAACTGATCATTCAGTAAAAAACTGACTTATACTTAACACCTTGTTTGCATCATATTACATTTCGGCTTAATCCTTTTTTCAATTTCTACTCCTAATCCTCTTTATCGACTGCCCCCTTGCCCCTCAGAACAGAGTTACAAGGGAAATGGCAGAAATTAGCCACTATGAAACACTCTCATATGTAAGGTGGTGTTTATGTAAACAGATGCTACTGGACATTTCCAATAAGCCGACTTCTGTGGTGATTTCTCTTAGGTTACTGTGAGCTTTGAGCTAAAGTGTAGCGCTTTAAACCAAATCTCACGGTCGTCATCACATCAAAAAGCTATTAAGGCAATCGAGCCAACTAACAAATATCACCAACATATACAGATTCTAAATATAGCAAATCTATTACGATGTTTCCAAATTGTCATGACAAAACATCATTGCACTCTACTACTTCATGGCATGAATTTGAAATTTTACATTCACACAAAGCCCTCATATAGACAAAAATCTCACTGGTTTGTATGATTTCAGTTACAGTTACATATTCCTGTCTTGGTGACACAGTTTGGGCAGTGTGGGAAGCAGATAAGAAACAGTAAGGTCATTATTTAACTGGACCAGGCGGACAATCTGGACTGGAAGTGCTCTTTCCTTGGTTTTATTGCTGAAATTCAAAACTTTCTGCACGTCTGCCTCTCATGCACACAGAAGAAGCTGAAATCATGAACTACAAGAAGGATAGTGTAGTTTGTTATGCTGTTAAGTTTGATGTGTGAAAATGGTGTGAAATGCCTTCCAAGTACAGCCAGCGCAGTCGGGCTGAGTGTAGCAGAGTGTCAGCCGACTTGGCTGTGACCCATGTTTGGTTTACACAGTCATGGACGAATTTAGGAATGAAGATCAGCTGCAGGTTAGCTTTGGGCCAGTTTTAGACAGGTGCCTCATTCATGACATCTAAGAAAATAGGGTGTTGGGATCACTTGAACTGCTCTCCCTCTGTTCTAAACTGATTTCAATTAATTTTTCATCGGGACAAACCCAGCCAAAGGTGCCAATGATTGCTTGAAAATATCCCTGATCATGTATGTTTTCGTTTTTTGTGCAATATTCGACCTGAACGAAGTACTCATTGATCCATTACGGCTCAACTGCTCAGAAGCCAGGAGCCGCTGGCCAACCAGCACTGGGTCAGCTCCAAGATCTGGATCAACGTCAATTAAACCCCCTTGCTGAATGAGTGACAAAACAGAGAAAGGCGTTCATGGTGCCTGCTTCTTGCGTGGACCCCTGAGGTCAGACTTGAACACTTTGTCATCAGTGAGTGGATCACTGCGAGGTGCGCGTTGCCCCGTCACTCTTCCGAATGAGGGATCCCTCAGAGTGCAGCATGTCACAGTTGGCACAGGAAGGCCTGAGCCCAGCACATTTAATTAGCCAAGCTGTCTTGGCATTGGATGGGAGGGGGGACACACACAGTGACGAGTCATCAACATCACCAAGGGCGCGGCGCTGCTCACTGCCATACTGCACATCTAAAACTTAACAGGATGGGAAAAAGACGCATGGGCGTTTATGTGGAAATTTGTCACTGGGCGATGGAGTTTTTATTGGAAAATCAGCACAAATGCGCACACGCAGTGACTGACCTCTCTTGTACAAACACATAAGGTGTGTTCCTGTCAGGGTTTTAGTCCGCCAAACGTGTTTGACATGAGCAGATACACAGACCTCACTGCTCCACATGTCTGTATTAACATTCAAGTCAATATGCCAGATTGAATGGAAAAAAATGACTGTTGCTATGAAAAAAAAAAGCAAAGTTAGGAGAAACAGTTTGGAAGAAACCATTCTGACATCCCTCTCTGTAGCTGCCTGCATGTGAGGAGCCCACCCCACCTTAGCTGTAGTGAGGAGAGCCCAGTCCAGGCAGCCAGCAACCAGCGCGTCTCTGCCTACCAATAGGCATGCTCGGCTCAGGCTCTGTGCAGTGCTCTCAGTCTCAGCAGCTAAAGCTGGGCGCAGGGGAACTGCGACGGCCGCGCCAAGCATCTTCCCAGGTATGCGTCTCTCTGCCGCTACGCCCTTATTCGTTTTTGCAATGTTATGGCATCTTGCTGCATGCTGTTTCCCACTCTGCCGACACTGGCTTATTTCTAGGGAGGGGTTGCTGTTGTGCCTTTTTTTTTTTTTTTTTTTTTTCCTTCATCTGTGCCTCACGTAGCCTCCACGGTAGCGCAGGGCAGCGGGTCTTGGTAAACACTCACAGTCAGCGAAGACGCATCTGCAAAAAACCTCCTCGCTAACCGCGCGTTAACTTGCACACACCTCAAAATGTTCGCCCTTCGACAGATCAGCGCCGAGCCGCCGCTGCTGGTGGCGAGGCGGGGATGTGCGCTCGCCGCTGCGCTGCGTGCATTTCTTGGGCAGAAATTTTTGCAACGAGGTTATGATTTGGCCAAGCGGCTTTCGTCAAAACATGACCGCTGACTATATTTTCAACTTGTGCGTGCAGGTAGAGAGGTTTTTTTTTTTCTTTCCTTCCCCTGATAGCCGCTGGACTTGCGGCACTGGGCGAAGCAGGTATTGGGAGCTGATTTGAAAAATCATTTCATAGCAGTCAATTTAATGTAGGCTGTGCCATATAACACTGCAGCAGGCTATAGCAGGGCTATAATAGGTCATACTGTGTCTGTGCATAGACAGCCATCCCTATAACAGTGATTTATTATTGATAGCTGTGTGTTGTGATACAACGGATCTATTTCAGATCATTATTCATTCATACAGTGAGTTATCATCCAGGGAAAACGATGGTGAGGAAGATGTTTTTCAGATAATCAGGTGGACTTTGTGAACACAAAGTGCTCTTAATCATAAACGTGCTGAACTTGAGCTTTGAATGAGTTTGCATAAGCAGCTTTTTAATGATTAGTCTGGTTGGTGCTGCTCTGTTTTCTCTGTCACTAGGTAAGATGTAGGTACACTCCCTTAGCAGTTAGGGTGGTGCTGCCTGTTAGTGCTGATGTGTTACAGTGGCCACTACCTGTGCATGCAGTCTGCTAGGCCTGGCTGTACATTGGGGGCCTCCCTCCCTCGGCTCCCAGCGGGTGGTGGCCAATAAAACTACATTTCTAAAAGTTGAAAGTAAATCTGGACTCCATGTTGAAGTTGTGTGCAGATTTACAGCTGCACGGGAAAGTTATCAATGAAAGCTCCTCACGTGAACGTTGATCTTTTGTTCCCGAAAGCAGAAAAGGGACTCAACTCTCTAATTATCAGCTCGTGAACGACCTCAACGGCAACTTTTACAACAGCTGACCTTACTGTTAGTTCTCCTCACACGTAAAACTATCATATCTCTCAGCGAATCAATAATGTGCATGTGAAAACCTGACTGTGTTGTAATTATTGATGCTTCTTTTGTTGTTGCTATGCAAAAAAGGCCCATGTGCGATATTTCCACTGCAATCATTTGAAGCTGTGACCTTGTCAAAAAAGGCCACTGTGTGTCTGGTTCGCTCTGGTTCTCTGTGATAAAACTCTGTGTTGAAGGAAGCTACTTTTTCTATACGAGTCCATCTTCACTGGTCATGACTGCGCTTGGATTTGGCTAATTCAAGAAGCCCTTGAGTTGATTTTTGCTTCATTTACCACACTTCCTATTCACTCCACTTGGAGAGCTTGGAGGACTTATACATCAGAACCTCTGATTTTTCATGTAATTTTAGAGTCTCGGGCTCGTCTAGTCAGTGAAGTTACAATGACATTCATAAACATGTGTTGTCCTTGAAAATATGGTTACACACTGTGTGGTCTTAAGGTGGAGATTTTCTGCTGAGCCTTTTACATCTGGATAGTATTAATTATCTCCAGGCTATATGTAGAGTGTTACAGTGAATCATGCAGTATGAAATAAGCTCCTGGGCCAGGGGCTACTCCTAATTGCAAAGTGGACAAAGTTATGGAGTGAGAAATGTTAAGGTCACCTTAAGGTCAAGAGAAGAGGAGGGACGCCTTCCAAATTATTTTAACGAAATGGTCCTTTATATAATCAACATCTTGCATCATTGGTGTAAATTGAGCAAAATATTAAGTTACTGACTGTTTTCTTGGTTTAGGTTAACTTTTTCTGGACTGGCTTCTTCTTTATGTAATTAGTCGATCAAAAGAAAATAAATCAGCAACTATTTTAATAATCGATTAGTTGTTTTGGTCATTTTAATGCAGATATGCCAAATATTTGTTGGTTTCAGCTCACATAGGAAGATTTTCTGCTTGTCTTTGTCATATCCGACAGTAAATGAAATACGTTTTTGTTTTGGACTGTTTTGGGAGTTTGTGATGGGATTTGGCTACAATTATATACTAAATGATTAATCATGAAAGGTCTTATTTGTGAGAAAAGTTTTGCGTCAAAAACTGACGCTTTGGGATGGTAGGTCGGGTCTGGCACCATCCCAGAGCATCAGTATTTGATGAGTTGGGAATGAGACTCAAAAATCTACTTTTCTTACAAATAGAACCTTTAATCCTGATTAAATACAAAGTCTTTTTTTAAATTATAACATCAGTATTTATTAAATACAGTAAAAAACAGTATAAGTATATGTGAATCTTTTCAAATAAAATATCATTTTAATAAATTCAATTCATAAATTGATCATAAATTGCATAGAAAAGAACATCAAATTTCTTTTAAATAGCTTTGAGCCCAGAGGAGGGACTCCTGTAAGCTTATTTAAGTGTATTAATTTGTTATTAAGATATCTTTTGTTCATGATAGACTATGTGACCACACAGTGCACTACAAGAACAGAGGCTCCTTCACTGAGTTATATTAAAATATGTAGTCAAAAACTAAAAGAGATGAAATATTTCTAGTTTCAGTTAAAAAATAAATAAAGGTGTTGTTCAACAATCAACAATTTTGGCCAAGTGAGTAGTTTGTAAGTCTATTCTAACACTTGCGTCTTCAATTCAACACGGTACTTGTCCTTTAAGTGACACCTTCATAATGGAAAATGAACAGCGAGCCACAATTCAAGTCCAAACATGATTAGCCAAAATGCTAATGTGTGCAAAGCCTTTGATCACCGTGTTACTGTTTTATAAGCCATCCACTGTCATCTCCAGGCAGGACAGACTGTTATAGCCACTAATTAATGTATCAGACAGGCAGGGCTGCTTCTGCATTCACATACACACAGACAGTAGAGGAACTTAGGAGAGTAGACACTGCATATAAAACTTTTAGTCTGTGTTCAAGCATTTATAAAACAGCAATCCTCTTTTTTTAACCTACTTGAAATACTGAAATGAATGGTTGATAACGGTTGATTGACGGAAAATGAATCATCAACTGTTCTGCTGTGATTGTTTTTCAAGAAAAGTGCCAAGTTCCCATTTCTTAATGAGGATTTACTGCTTTTCCAAGTCTTTTGTGATTGTAAACTGTCCAACTTTGGGTTTTAGATGGCTGGTTGAACAAAAAAAAGCAATTTCATTACATTTTTTCTCAATTTTCTGACATTTCGCATACCAAACAAATGATCAGTTTATGAACTGGAAGATTTATCATAAAAGATAATTACCATCAGTTGACTGGTTTTAACTAATTTTATTGTAACAATTTGGCAAATACCTTAAAATTAATCTGCTTTATTTAGTATTTTAAACACAGTGATAAAATCTGAAAGAAGTGCTGTAAACCTAAAAAATTGTTAGGTTGGTTTGTTGTTTAACAGATTCAGTTAAGTCCACGTCTGGTGTGGTTGTCTTGAAAGTTTTGAATGGTTTGGGTTTACAAGATCCACAGATTATATGCAGAAATAAATACAATCAGAATGTGCTTGGGATGTAAAACCTTTTTTTCCCTTTTCATTAAGATGAAATAAATGGTGAATATACACTTTTCTAGAAGAAAGGATCGTGTTTCAATATGGCACAAAATCTAACTAAAGATTCATTTTATATGAGTTTGTTTTTCTTATCATAAATGAACTTTACTTTCATTTCACTTCTGTTAGACCTATATTTCATGTTAATTTTATTTTTTTTGCTAATACAGCATGTTAGAGTTCAACTTTGAACTGGATTTTTATGATTCAGGAGCTAAATCACTTTAATCACATGTAATAAATGTACCATCTTTTTTCCTGACGACATTACAAGCTGAACCACTGGCAGCTTGCACCATGCATGGTGACACACAGAGACAAAGAGCAGTATACATTATGTACAGTCGTTTGTATTGAATATTCCTTTTCCAATACAAAATGGTTGCAGCTGTAATAAGTTACCAGAAATGCAAATATTTTATGCTAACTATACTGGGGGTAATACTGTAAGAGTATCTGACACAGACTGTTAGTACGATGAGGATTTTTAATCTCTTCTATTTCCCTAATGTTGAAGAATTACTTTGTAGTTTCTGTTAATATACGCAGTTATTCTTGTCTACTGGAGGAAGTACACCATTGTCTACATGCATAGATTAGTAAAGCTGTCTAAATGCCGAGCTGAGTGTCTAGAGAACAATAACAGTGATTGTATTGACTGATGACAAATGTTCCACCTAGAACCTGCTTGTGTTGAGGTCAAATCACATTTCCCACTGTATTTATCCCAGACAAAGGGTCGAGGGATCATTATGTAGGCAGCTGTTTAATGGATGGGAAGAAATCTTAACGTTATACAGTGGTTTCAGACAATTTGTAAAGATGAAAGGCTGTTTTTGAAGGGAGGAAGGGTGTGGCTAACAACACACATTTCCTGGTTTCTAGGTTAGGAAGAGAATTGTCCATGTTCAGGAAAATCCCTTGAAATAAAAAGATGCAGTCTTAAATTCTTTAAAAACGTGGGTTGTACATTCCAGAGTTGCCCTTTGAGACAATAATGTCTGCATAAAAGACTGTTATGTTTAGCACATGATAATGTTTAATTTAGAACACTCACTGACGTTTCAACATAGCACATGCTGAAAAAGTAACGCATTAACACATCTTGAAAGGCAAAACAAACATCTGTATTTTCTGACATCAGCTCGTGTGTTGAAAATGACACATCCTCGATTTTGGCGCAAGCAGAAACAATTTGTTCACATGTTACCTCTTCCTTCCCCTGTCCTCCCTTTAGTGATGGCCTCTGCTGAGCAACCGTGCTCCAGCTTCCACCAGCAGCACTGCGCATAAGGCAACACACCCACCTTTGCCCTCCTGCCCAGAAGTGAGAGAGACACCACCATGTACAGTGTGGAGGACCTCCTCATTTCGCACGGATATAAATTACCCAAGAGCGGCCCTCCGTCTGCCACGCCTTATGACAAGCGCCCCGCTGATTGCCAGCGTGAACTTGTGGACAACAGGGCTGGCCGGGGGACACTGAACGGGTATGAGGCGGACCGGGGGGCATCTATCACAGGCATCTATGGCAGCAGGCAGGCACTGGTGAAGAGCTACCCCGCCACAGACAACGAGAGCGGGGAAAGGATCCTAAGGAGAAAAGAAGTCGGTATCGGTATCCTAGGTGACGCTCAGCCCTTGGGTGATTCTCTTGCCACAGATAGTGGGTGAGTGTTTTTTTCCCCTCTCTTTTGCGATCCCCCACACCCTTTACCTTCCCTTTTTTTTCCCCTCTCCCCCTTCTCACTGGGGCCCTTCGGTATTGCATGCAAAACTGAGTCTGCACTGCGCAGGGTTTTTTTTCCCTCCTCTTCCCTTTCCCCTCCTTCCAGAGCTGCAGAACACTCTGGCTGCAGCAGCACCACTGACATGTCTTATGCTGGGATATGAGGAATTATGAAAGGTGCCTTTGCACTCGTTTGAGTTGTTTACATGCCTGCACAGAGAGGTGGCTTGTGTCTCTGTGGAGCCCACCCATGCACTGGTATCGTCTCCACAGCCTCCACCAGGCAGGCAGATGTAAACAGCAGCACTAGACAGTGAGCAAACTGAGGAGGACTGAACATGCCTCAAGACAGGCGCGTAATCACTCCACTGTAAACACTGGCACACTGAATCACGCCCAGCACGTGCTCTGTGATGTAAGCATGTTGCTGGGCAAGTGTGCACAGCGCGGCTCCCCTCAGCCATACAGTAGCATATGCTGCTGAGGATGATCCATTGACTTTGCAGCTTAAATGAATGAGTACAGTGACTAACACAATGACTTAGTGCAGTGCAGATATAAGATGAAGCTCTTATGAAGGGTAATTGTAATACATTCTTATTTTTTAGTTCTGTCTTATTAATTATTAGACTGTATATTTTACACATATTTATTATGTGTATTTATGATATATTTTACAGCTATAGATTTGTCTGTTTTTTAAGGAACTATTAACTGCAAATCATTGCCTTTATGTGGCTGTATCATAAATATAAACCAACTAGCCGGAGAAAATACAATTATTGATTTATTTCATTTGACAGATCTGATGGTTACATTTGAATTTCAACGAGGATTTCAAACCCACACTCCCTCGTTTCTTTATAACTGCCTATAATCAGGGGGGCTTAAAACATGCTTGAATGTGACTGATAACCTATGGAAATTCATGGATCTTCTTTATTTAGCTGTGCTGTTCCACCACACCAAGAAAATTACCACGACTGCCTGAGAAAATTAGAAATGTAAAATTACAACGTAATTCAACAAAATGACCCTCTTGAAGACAAAGAACCGAAGCTCTGTTTTTTTAGACTTAATCTGTTATGATTAAGTATGCTATTTCTAAGATAATTGTTTTGGCAGTGCAACATGCATTACAGCAATATCCTGCACATAAGAGGTAAATATGGAACCATAACTAAAATTATCTCCAGGCGACACTGCTTTATCACACTACAGTGGAGACACTGTTTTAAACCTCTCAACTGTCAGTTGTTACACACTTGCCAAGTTGTGTTAAATTCAGCTAGCATTTTTACAATTATTTTATTGCCTTTGATATTGCACATGCACCATAGCAACAGTCAAAAAGGTCCTCTTCTCCTGATTTTCTCCTGAATTATGTGTTATTGTGATGTAGTGATGCAGAATGCTTTAAAATTTAATTGTCTATGGGTGGGTCACACTGTATTTCCTATAAGGGTACAGTGCGATCCTGTTAAATTGAATTATGTGATCAATTAAACAGGGGGAAAGAAGTGTAGCTTTCATGTCAGATCAGGTAATGGGATATTTTTGCTAAGACTTTCTTTAAGAGCCACAGTTGCTGTCCAGATGACCAGCTTCCAAGATAAGGTCAGCACAATTTAATATGCAGATCATATTGCAGTAGCATCACAATTTCATGGTTTCTTCAAGGGACTTGGAAGCCGCTGACTTAAGCACTTCTGTCTCATATGTGCTGGCTCTACTTGATTAAGTTGCTTTGGAAAGCCAATACTGCCAAAGCCAAAACACATGCTTGAGACTGGCATGGACATGTCACTTCTAATGTTTGGCAATTATCAAATCTCAAAAGGGTGGTGAGCTTTATTATGTTATCATAAAAACTGACATAATACTCCTTTGATTTATTTTGTTTAGGGGAAATATCTTGATTGCAGCTGGTTTAGTCTATCAGTCCTTTATTTTTAGTGTTTCTTTTAAACTATGGAATACTGGCAAACTATCAATCATATGAAATAATATTGCCTTTCAGACAATATTCTGTGATTATCTGCGTGTCGAAACCTACCTAGCAACTTATGTAACTTCGTTCAGCAAAGTCCACCTCATTCTCCTGTAACACTGAGAAAGTCTTACTCACTTTTCGGTCTTTGCAGGTTCTACGATGTTCCCAGTTTGACTTATTCAGAGCCACTGAGCTATGACGAGAGGGATGTTTCCTACTGGCGGAGGCGAGGCCAGGACTTCAGCATCCTTCTGGACTATGCTGATGGCAGGGAGCTGAGGGCCTCTGCTGGCGCATGGAGGCCACAGGCCCTGATTACAGCAGAGGAACACAGAGCGGAGAGACAAGCGCAGCAGCTATGGGAGGACATTTCCTGGCTGAGGGACCTGGACGCAGCCCCTGGTCAGCTAAGGGTAACTGGGGAAAGAAAGTGCCAGAGCCTCGGTACAGAGGAGTGGAGGCCTGCTGTGGGCCTGGGAAGGCAGCTGTCAGATGGGGATGGGGATAGGTGGGCTCTGGACCAGTACCGCCTGAGGACACCAGAGGGTTTTTTCCATCCTAGAACTAAAGCAAAGTCTCAGTCTCTCCCCAGAGTTTTGTCACCTGATAGATCAATTGGCAGAGAGCTCATTCCATCCAGGCCTAGCCTACCTGATAGACAACAGAGGATAAGCAGCACTGTCTTCTCTGGGCCCTATAGTAGGTATATCTATAGTGGTGCTGTTGTCAGGGACCGGTGGGGTAGGAATGCTGGGCCAAGCAGCCATGTTGCACTTTTACCAAAGCCCAGGTTCAGCAGGCCTTTAAAGCCTCCGTCATATGAGATTCACCAGCAGACTAGGGGTAGCGCAGAAATGCTTGCTATAGAGCAGGGTGCCAAACAAAAAGAAAGGCCTATCTTTTATCAAAGGGGAGGGGATCTGAGACAAGACTATTTCGCACAACACTCTGCCATCTCTGGAATGGAGCCCCCTGGCTACATCCCACCCCCGTCTTATAAAAGAGCCCCACCCCCAAGATCAGTTTCAATCAACCGCAATGAAATGGCAAATCTAAGATGGAGGGCGGAAGCTCTGCAGATGCCAGGCTCAGATCCAGGAAGGTGGTTTTCCAGACATGCAAGTAGTTCATGGCTGGAACATTATGGAGATCGTGCTGCATCCCAGGCAAGTGGTTCATGGCTGGAACATTATGGAGATCGTGCTGCATCCTATCGAAAACAGGTACATTCTGGACATGAAGAACCACCAGTTCATGCCCGTCAATTACCCACTGAAGACCCAAGAGTGAAGCAAATCTCAGGAGGGCCTAGCGGAAGTTCTCTCACTGACTCAGACAAGATCCGTAACATCAACAAAGAGACTCCACCCGCTAAGATTTTAGGACAATCTACACATGATAGTGCCTTTCCTCCCCAACAGGGGCCAGCTCTCAATACTGACAGCCGAAAAACAGCTCTCACTGACAACGACAGCAGATGGTGCAACAGGGGATTAAACAAAAAAAGTGACAGTGTAGCTCCTGAACAAAACCGTACTCAGTTTTTTCCTTCATCTATTCTGGGCAAACCACCACCTCCCCCATGCAAGCCGGCTGACCAGGGTGTCCCTGAAACTGTGACAGAAGTAAAAAAGGTGGAACAACCCGAGCCACCAGAGAAAGAAAAATCCAAGAATCTAAAAAAGAGACTTAGTGAGACAATTTTTTGTTTGGTGTCTGTCCCTGTCACTCCAGCGCTAACTGGGACAATGATCCGTGATCAGAATAACAACAATGAGAAGTCACCAGACCCAGCGGATAGTCCTAGTGACAATAAAACTGGCCATTTAACAAACCAAAGTCTCCAAAGCACATCTTCAGCTGAAGCTGAGCTGCAAGCACTTACTGGTAGCATAGCGAGCAGCAAAACAAGCAGTAGAGCGAGCAGCAAAATGTTTAAAAAAGTACCCTGTAGACCTCCTAAGATAAACCATTACAAGGAGATGAAACTGTCGGGAACCTGGCCTGCAAACCAGTATCGAGACCAGGAGACACAAACTAGCCCAGAGGCCCGAAAACCTGCCTCTGAAAACAAGGAAGCACAAGAAGACCCTGTCCCTCCCGGCACTGAAGTCCCTCCTGATAACAGCGGTGTAGTGGGCACTGCCTTCAGTTTTCCTATAAAGGGAGTGAAGAGCCTGAAATTGTCAAGCAACAGCGCCTTCTCCCTGACATCCACCTTCTCCAACCAGCTGAACAAGAGCACAGCTCAGCAGCCAGCAGTACCACCCTCAGGAAATGCGGAGGAGACCAAACCAGCAGCAAACAGTGGGAAGGAGGCCTTTGAACAGTTCCTGCTGAAACCGGCCAGCCAGCGACCATGGGATGCTGTCAAGGAGCTGGAGACCATCAAGAAAGAAGTCCAGGATCAACAGCAGCAGCAGAGCAGCAAACAGCCCAGTGTTGACAAGTGCATAGAGGACCTCAACGAGGCCTACAAAGATATCTTGGAGCTAGGCACTGCCAGCAATAAAGTCCCAGATGGTTCTGTTCAAATCCCTGAGCGTATCAAAATCAGATTAACATCAGAACCTCTCAACAAGCCCAGCAGCCTTAGGCGCAGTGCAGTAAGCTGGTCTGTTGACCCAGAATACAGGGAAGTCAAAAGCGCCTTCTCCAGGCCTGCAACAAAGTCGGTAACCTTCAGCAAGCAGCTTAGGGAGGAGCTACCTGTCCCACCTCGGGAGACAGGCTTCAGAGAATACAGGGTTGTTGCGCATCTTTCGCGCAGACGAAGCAACGATGGCAGGACAGTGAAACTAGACCTGCCAGATGAGCCTATCGAGACACCACTTTGTGACTTCAGTCCAACAACGCACACCACAGCAGCTGAGGTGCCATGGGCAGATAGACAACCCATGCAGGATGCCTCTACGCTCACTAGTCCTCCTGATTATGAGGACATATGCCAGACTTTGCGTCAGACTAGAGACCCAGCGGATGCCAATAAAGCGTCCACAGGCAATCTTAAACCTAATGACGGAGAGCAACTTCAAGATCTCAGTGTTGACTCAGAGGAGGATTGTCCTATTTGTAAGAGAGAGCTTGAGAATCAGCTGAGACAGGGCCCATTGCCTCCACTTCACGAGGAAAACAGCTCGGACAGCTCGGGCAATCAAAATGGCAGTCCACCACAACGCGCTGCATTAGAAAGTCCAGCAGAAGATACAACACAGGAGCCAAATGACTTAAGTTTGAATCAGTCAGGGTCTGATGGTGCTGCTGAAACAAAAGAGCAGCATTCATTGATACAGGATAATGTGGAAGGGGGTGAAAAAACAGACAATGCTCAGGCAGAAAACTTGGACGATTCGTGCACAGTTAATCCTGTTGAGGGCGTACCAGCGGATGGAACAAAAGAGGAGAGTGCATCCACAACATTAGCAACTGATGTGCCTGCAGACCCCCAACTCACAGAGGAACAGAGTGTTAGTGACACAGTAACTAAGGAAGTAGAACTAGGAGAGAGGGAAGCCATTACAGGAGAAATACCTGAGGGCAGTGCAGACAAACAGACAGCTGAGGTGAAAAGTGAGTGTGAGGGGCAAGACAATGCAATGCCTGATGACAAGCTGGAGCAAGAAAAGAAGCCATTTGCTGTCCCAGAGCATAGACTTGGTTTACGGACTCATCTGGGGCGAGACCACCCAGGGTTACCAGAGTTTCCGCCAGATAGACTGCCACTTTCAGTTCCCCCACACCTAGACCGCAGGCTGTCTCTTAGCTTGGAGGGGGAGAGGAGGAGCAAGGGCCCCTCCCAACGAATTGAAGCGTTGCAGAACAAGCTGGCTATTTCTCCAGGTCGGGTGGCAGTTGAGCGCATGGCCCGGATGAGGGAGGTGGACGTTATGTATCGCATGAGGCGCCTCAGCATCAGGAGTACTGACTCTGGGGAGGGGGAGGCAGAGACAGAGGGGGAGGGCAAGGACGAACAAGCAGAGGAGCCCCAACCTGACAAGGAGAACGATCAAGAGGTCACCCATTCCCAGCAGGTCTCTGAAGAGACAGTGTTGCAAGATGAGGAGTCATCGCTCTCAGGTAGGTTAAGAAAATTAGAGGAAAGAAAACTTTGACTGAAAAATTTGTTTAGAGGATTGTCTGTACAGCTTTACCCAAATTTTTTAATTATCAAGGGTAACGTTAAAAGTGAAATTAACTATTTCTCTTGTGGTTCTTGGTCCACAAAGATTCTGTGGACTACAGAATTGTAACAGAAAAAGGAAAATACCAGTGGAGTTACTTCAAATATTTGTTCAATGCATCACACAATTTCCCTGTCCCTATTCACAGATTTGTTATGCATGCTTTAGGAAGT
Organism: Pagrus pagrus; assembly: GCF_965226575.1. Lineage (NCBI taxonomy): Eukaryota > Metazoa > Chordata > Actinopteri > Spariformes > Sparidae > Pagrus > Pagrus pagrus. Next base: position 18,694,317 of record NC_140196.1, read on the forward strand.
CTGCAGAATAAACCTCAACTGAAACTGATAATTCCATTTTTTATAAGAATGCAATGTTTATTTATTTATGGAGGTTGCAAGATATTAAAATTGGAGAGACTTACTGTCAATGGGCATTGCTGTTAAAGACACCTCCACAAGATGGTGTCGGTGCCAGACAGTGCAAGTCTTCTACCCTCCTCAGAGAATTCAAATCTATTAAATATATGCAATACAATTATGTCACTGAATTATAAAATAGAATAAATTTGAAGCTTACTTGAAAACACATTTCATTGTCCTGTCAAAAAGAATATATTTGTGTTACTACCTGTCCAGTTTAGATATTTCAGTTGAATATTATTATACAGTACCAGATGCACTTTTTCTGAATCAATATCTTTTTCTTTACGTCTCAGAACCCCATGATCCCAGCCGAGTGGAGACAGAGTAGAAAGACTGCGTCCATCATCTCCATCTGAGGTTTTTAGCTCCAACACTGTGACCTGGCTGCCTACTAGAATGCCTTCATCTCATCTTGACACTGAAATGGCCTTCTTGTCCGACAAGAGCATTGTGTACACCCTCACCCTCGGCGCTGCGTTGACTACTAAGAGTGCTGTTCCACTGCCAAAGGGAGCTGCCCCTTTAACTTGTGGGGCAACTTCCTACCCCGAATCCCTCCCCAGCCTTCCCAAACTGACTTCCCACTACCCCATCTGTCCTCCATCCCCAATCCCATCCTCTTATAGGGTTCCTACTAGTTAGTCTTCTTGTAGCGGCTTGTCCTTTCTATTCTATCCTCCCTATGCTTTTCTCATTGGCAGACATTATGCAATTCTGTCGTGCATATTAGAACTCCTAAAATGTCCATAGTGAATACAGTCGAGACATTTTTTGCATACTGAACGAATCTGTTTGTTCAAGGGCGAGCTGTTAAGGATATGAATGTAAGCATTTATGTTTAACCTAACGTAGATATAGAAGGGTTATTGTCACAGACCTGTTCTTTTGCATTTAAACTACACCAAAATAAACTGCGCATCTGATTGTCGTGGTGAGGCGACAGCTGTTTTAGAACTGGACATCACTGTCTCTGGCTCAAGAACTGTTTTGATTTTCAGATGAGATCAATCAGCCTTTCTTTTTTTAAAATTTAAAGACATTGTGCCCTGCCTCATTGCTTTTGTACACACTGCAACCATAACCCATAGGGCTCTTCAGTGAAGAGTGACTCTGCACCACATGACATGATAGATCAGTGACCTATTATACAATATATTGGTTCTACACTGGAGAGGGAGTGTTGTCTTCTTTAACCAGATGTGTTAGTCCCCTGAACAATCCGATGTATAGCTCCCATTTCCAGGTAATTTCAGGAAGCAATAAAGGCACGGATTGAGTTGAAGTGTTGTTTGGAAACTTTGATTAAAATTAATGATGGATATAAGGATATAGGACAAAAAAAAGATACGTAGAGCAATATTGTTGTACAAACAGCTCAGTGGTTTAGTGGAGCTACCTGTAGGCACCATTGTCAGAAGTTTTTAATGTGAACGTGTCATTGAAATCATATTACAGGGATTTGGAATCGTGTCAGGGTATATGGGCGCTTAACATGGGGTGGGTGCTTTACTTCATGATATATATCAATGTTCATACATCTGTATCGCAAAGAGACAACATTTCACTGAGTATTTATTTTTCTTATCATCGAATTGTTAATCAGTTTGCATAATGTACAAAATAAAGTATATTTTAAATATTTTAAGAGATATTTTGTATTTAACCATGAAATTTTATTTCTCCACACTTATATCAAGCTGAAAGTATCACATGTCTGTATAGTATCATATTGAGAGTATACATAATTTTCTAGTGCTTTAAAATTTAACAGAGTGATTTAAGAAGGGATGGCCCTGTGGTGTGCCTTGATCACACGATTCGGTTTCAGTGAGTGATAGGGTTCATCAGTGCCAGTGTTGATGTGATGGAAACTTTTTGATTGTGCCATGATTTCCTATTTGATAGTGCTTTTTCATACGCTAACAGAGTCAATGTTGGACGCTCCTTGTGATATTTGATACATCAATCCATCTCAGCTGTATCTCCTGTGTTGGTGGTCAGACATGGCCTGTGTCTTATTTTTGTCTTTGTATGTCTTCCAGTTCAAATCATGTATCGTTCTGTTGTTTGCTCTGTTTCCTTGCAACATGTTTAGAAATAAAATTGGGAAATTTTTTTCTTTTCCTTCCTTCCACCCTCCCTATCCTCTTTCCCCCCTCTTCTGACTTCCGTCTTTCTTTCTTTCTTTGTTTCATTCATTACAAAGCGTGTTCACTTTGTGTAAACTGTTCTGCTGTCATCAATACTTATTGCACTAATGAAAACAATGCAGTATGCTGTTTTTGGCAAAAAACCACGTACTTGCAAATAGTATGGAAATAAGATTTCTTTTTTGAAAAAATACAGGGGTTTTTAATAAATTTTAAATTGTAACCTATAACCTAAATAAAAAAAAAAACTTCTTGTGGATAAAGGCATAGTTTGCAGTAACATGGTTTTTGTACAAGAGCAGCACTGCATTGGTGTAACGTATCAACAACAGATTTATAGGAATCCCTCACTGTTTAATCACTCATCAAGTATCACTTAATTGTTATGTAGCATTTTACAGTTGTAGCATTTTATCAACTCAGACCTTTGTCTTAGTATTTCAAACATTTCTTGTAAATTTGGAATAATCATGTCGCCTTATTATGTGTGCATTACATTCTACTCCAGGCAATGCCAAATACTAACGTACTAAGCACTGTTGCATACCTTAGGTTTTTACAAACAACTTACTGTTCTGCCATGCCTCTGGCTGGAGAGGTGCAGTAGCATTGTGGATAGTTTCTGCTCTTCATGCTGTTTATCTGTAGGAACATTGAATCAAAACTGTGAACTTCAAATAATACAAAAAGCATCATTTAAAAAGAACAGAATGAGATTCAGTGTTTCAGGACAAGCCCATAGTCAGCATCACAGGGAGGACAAGCTGGCACGCCCATAATTACTAACATATCTCATTTTCAATTCATTTTGAAGACTGAAAGGCTTTGCCTCGGTCTTGTGTGTAAACTGCCCCAGACGACATTTAAATAGCTATTTCAGTACATACGCCCCCTCCCCCAATAATTGGCATGTCAGGTACACTTGAACATAGTGTCATTTGACTTTTTGTACTGCAGGTTATGTGCAACATGAAGTAATTATGCACACTTGTAATATTTTCTATTTTCATATGAGATTTAAGTGCTTTTTGTACTCACTGACATCTTTTTTTCTTCCTTGCATGAAATGCAAGAGAGAGGAGGAAAAAAAATGTTTTTCATAAAATATATTTGCATTTGGTACTCCAATAGTAAAACCGGTGGGCAAAACATTACGTTTCATAATTTACTTTACAAAACTATGCCAAGTATTTAAAAGCTATTTTTAGAGTAAATCAAAAGAGAACTCATTCATTTTTTTTCTTTAAGACATGCCTTTCTCTTTGTATCTATAAATATGAGCATAATCCATAGTCATATGATTGTGCTACTGTTGTATGATACTGCAGTCTGATTCATAAATAAACTCTTTGCATGAAATTAAAGTGTTTGTGATCTTTTGCCAAGGGGCAACCTACAGGAAATGTTTCATATACTGTATGAGGTTTACAAATCCATGGAGGAAACTAATACTTTTGTTGTTCTTTGTAGAATATTTTAGAAATAAAATGCAACTTCTTCACCCTAGACTGTATATAATTGTATGGGAAGCAAAACAAATAGTACTAGTAGTCAACAGCAAGTTCAGAAAGAATGCTGTCATAATTGGTCTCGTTTTTTAAAGCATAGATGTTTTATTTTCAAATGAAACTCCTATTAGACTTGGCTTTTCATTTAAAAGTAACATTCAGGCAAAAGAAAAACAGCGTATGCGCACAATTAAGTGTGTCTTTTCACACATGTACACTTGTGCACTGGCAATTTCAGCCCAATTACCCTGCCAGGCTGTCGCGCTGAGCTCCACTTGCTCGATCAAAGTGATGGCAAAGACAATACTTGAGCTGAACCTTGTAAAAACCTCCCAGCAAGCTCTCTGAGGCTTGGATGTCATCCATACTCAGATGCTGTTCAAATTCCCCTGTGTGCCATCGTTTTCTAAAAGGAGAGTGAGAAGTCTGATTAGTACTTACTCTGATGTAATACTTTATTGATTCCTATATAGGTACGCTGTCTTTTCACGGACATCCTAATGCTTTGCTTTAAGGCACGTTGGCATGGTGGCTGAGAAGTAGGAGGAGTTGTAAAGAGGGATATAACATAACAGGGATAATTTAACATTGTAGGACCTCACATAATGTACACGCAGCATCTGTCAGTGCTATTGAACATATTAAAGAAGCAATATTTAGCTTAATTAGGTCTACATAAATATGAAAAGGCAGTTACTGGATGTATATTCACAGATAAATTCACAAATAATACAATATATACTTGCAAAAAGGCAATCAACTTTTATATCGCTTTAGTTACAGTGACCCCAAATTAGCCAACATTTCAGTCAAATCTACTTTGAATGGAGAAAAATAGATAAAACATAAAGATAAAGCAATACTGTATCAGAAGCATGTAGCTACGACTGCATACAAGTTCATTTATTTAATGTTGGTGGTGTATAACATAACTATAAACACACCTGCTCTGACAACATAAATGTTTGACAACATTATTTTGTTATAGCACCACCTGTTAGTTACAATTCCTAGCTACATCAGCCCCAGGTGTCAGTTAGCTAGTTTGCTTACATTAAATAATGCAATAATTGGTTGGTGCCAGTCTGTCAGCTTGGCTTGAAGGAAAGATAACTGTTAAAAAGCCTTCACTTAGCAGAGTTACACATTTTTAAAACTATAAAAGGTCAGTTGTGATACTATTTCCCACTTCCGTGTGATTGCCACACCGATTGTTAGCATTCCGAAGTTAAGCTAACGTTACTCTAGCTGACGGTAGCTAACTAGCCCCAAATGAGACACCCATTTTTGGACGTATTTTTAGTTGGGTAATTTTCCACATAATGTTTTGTGCTGGTATGTTGTGCCTTTACCTTTGCTACTAACTGTAATTCAGAATAGTTTTACGTAAAAGCTGGAGTTAATCTTGACCGAAGTTGCCACATAAGGCTAGCTAAGGCTAAAGCTAAAGCTTAAAGCTAAGCTCAAAGCAGTATAACGTTTACCTCCAAGATGGCCGCTGGGGACAGGTGCCAACCGTCTTCGTCAGGTAAAACTCTACACAAACAGGATATAACTTGTTTAATTTACTTTTTTTTTTTATTAAATTAGAAAATATTAGGATTAAAAATGTACTGCAGCTTCAATTACTGATAGTTACTACTTCAACGTTAGAACTGTTAGTGTGCTATTGCAGCTAATCATATATTCTACTAGTACTAGTACTAGTACATTATGAAAAAAACCCAATGTAATTGTGTTTTCTAAATATCTATCAATATACGACAATTGTATTCATGGTAGATATGTGGTGCACAGTCCCACTACCATTCATTTCCAGCTGTCCCTCCATAACAGCAGCCTCAGTGTTGGAGCCAGGACATGGTGAGTAAACTTCATATCTGTCATTACTGTACACCTGTCAAACATGCTCCTTCTGTTGCTTGGGGAATAAGTAGCTCCATTAACGGCACAGTGACAGTTGTCCTCCTTCTCCACTCCTCCTCGCTTACATTCTCAACTGTACCGCACCCAAATAACAGGAGAGGAAGATTTATTTGAAAGGAGCAGACCACGTTTTCATTTGAATGTGTTTGTTTAAACATCTGTAGAGGAACTAGAGACACAGTTAACTGCGTATACCGTTATGCAGCAGTCATGTCCACAAGATGGAGCCAAACTCTAAAGATATAACTCCAAAAACCCTGAACAAAGCCTGCTTCCTCTCCACCACAGGGTGTTCAGGCAGAGGACACTTTTACCTGTTTATTTATAGAATAAACCTTGACACTTTGAAGCATATACATTTAAAATCATGTGAAAATGAATGTTGACATGTACTGTATGTATATAATGATGACAATGATCATGATGTTTTTCTTGAGAAGGATTTTGTCGACTTTATTTTCTACATCTTTAGTTTTTTGTAAGACAACATGTAAAAGAGCTGTTTGCTTGCTTCCTTCACATTTACATTTTTGGAGATGAGCAATAGTTGCATAACTTTTCATAAATATTTACACCTTGTCCTGCCTGCATGTGTGTTTGTGTAGGTGAGCAACCCAACGTGAACTGCAAAGAAAGAGATCCAGTTTTGTGCATCTCACAGCTGTCCTGCAGTGAGTACTTTGGCAATGATCATGAGCATAATAAGGCATTAAATCATGAGTGGACATACTGCAGATTTAAGATCAACTCTTTAGATTAAACTAACCATCTGTGGCCTTTAAAACCATACAGTGCAACGTTTATAAAACTGATGAGCCAGAAATTTAAATGCATCCTACTGTTGGATACATTATTGGCTGTTTTAAATTGATGTGTAGGTTACTCATGCATTTTCTCAGAGCAAAATTAAGTTTAGTCCTGTGGTACAGGAGCGCCTGCAGAGCATGGTTCACACCGTGCTGGTGGATTGTAGTTTAACAGCTGATTCGATCCCCCTGTGCTGTGAGCCCAACGCTTCCTGGCTATTTATGGCAGATGCCCCTCTATCGAGGCCGCTCTCTTCAGCCCATACATGGTTGCTGTGGGATGAGGTTACCACACCGATTTTGGCCCGTACTCCCCAAACCCCTTTGAAGCAGTGCTGTGTCACCTCTCAGTCTCAGTCTAAACTATCAGACCAGGGTCCCAAACCTGGGTTACAATAATGGACATTTCAAGAACCACAGTTTTGACTTTTGGAATAGTTTGAGTATGCACTTATCGTAGGAGTAGCCGTCTGTTCTAGCACCCCTTTTGTGCATTTTTCTCCTCTTCATCCCTGTCTCTCTCCTTCACCCCTCGCCTGAACACCCCACTCCCTCTCCCTTCTTCTCTCTCTTTTTTGCTCTGCCGTTCTTGGACTGATTTATTTGGCCTGGTGCAGCAGAGCTAGTGGGAAAGCACCAGGCTATATTTGTCGGCTGCTGAGGTTGGACCTGCTTCATGGTGGATGACTTTGGATCCTCTGTTTGGGTTTACCTGCTCACACCTGCGCCTCCTGCCTCCTCAGCATCTACTTTCCTCTGAATAAGGAACTCGTGAGACTCTTTGTTTGGTAGTTTCCTGTCCCTGAATTCACAGTCAAGATAAATGGACCTCACTTGAGAAGCTTTTCTTTTACGCCCTTAGTATTGGAGCTAAAGCACTGTAAGTATTGTTTTCGCTTTCCTAATTGAATGTCGTGCATACTATTATTTGTATTTGGTCAGAAAGAAAGCACTTCTCTCATGATGGATCTGACCACCGTTCATCACTTGTGACGTAGCTTTGTGTTGAGTTGTAAATTGAAGATTCCTGGATAAATGTTGAGATAGAAGGTTTGGCCATTATTTTGGATGTTTGATTTCCTTTGGTGCTGCTGTAGCTTCCTTGTAACTTAAATATATAAATCATTCAGAAAAAACCTTGTCATCTAGTATTAGATTACTGAATCATAACAAGAGGTTTTAATGTGCAAAAGTTGCCTCACACCTGCTCTGGTACACCTGAAAAACACATTAATATGGCTTGTAAATTTGCTTTTTGTCAGTTTGATTGTTTACCAGCCATAGTTTGTTTTCAGTTCTTGTGTAAAAGTAAAATGTGATTGTTTCGAAAAAAAGTCAAATTTGTAAACCATTAGACATAGTTTAAATCCATTGCATAGTTTATAGATATTAATGCTTTTTTTGCAAGAACCAAGGGCAAATAGAGCAGGATAACAGAGGACAGAAGCACTTATGTTATTATTATGTCAGTGAGAGTACCTGGTGGTTTACAATGTTCTGCAGTCAGTTTAAGTATTATAACTACATAAGTGTCTTTAAGATTGGTCAATCATTGTCATTCACTGTTATATCACAAGTGAAGTGTAGTGTCCCAACCAAGCCCTGTCTCAAGTAACCACATGGGTATTAGCATTCCAAGCTCCAGATTATGGCTGTATGGTGGCATGTGTGTGCAGCTGATCCATCAGCTATGTGTTGGGCTGGTGTGTTGTTCCAACGCTGGCCAGGCGTCATTTCTCAACAGTTTTGTTTTTATAGTGAGTGCTTGTGACTCCGCGCGGCAGTTGCTTTGCTTGCTTGCTCTGCACCTGTTGCACTCATCAAAATGATCGGACAGGTTTATTGGCCAGTCCCATGCCTGACCTTATGGCACTGGATTATGTTCATCTGCGTATTAGAATACAGAGCTGCACACAACTCCAACTGTTTCAGACACATAATTCATTGAAGGCTTGATTCTTTGTTAAAATAGGTGGACATACAGAATATAAATAAATTCATATATGGTTCACTGAATCTTTCTGTTTGCACTTCTAAGCCTCTTTGTTGAACACTAGAACAATACGTATACCAGGTAGCTTCAGATATGTTTCTCCTCTAGATTCATGCATCTTTTTCTAAAGGCAGTGGTGACATATAGCTTTGTTGTTGGTGTATGCAAGAGCAGAGTTCTAGCAATGTTGAAGTTTTTTGCAGCAAAATTTCACAGTTGTAAAAATAACTCTTATAATTGAAAGGGCAAATTTAAAATATCTGAAAAAGGCAATATGTCCTATTAATGTTTCCCTTAACAAGAATTTCAACAACTCCAACTCTTCAGCGATCAGCAACCACTGTACATTCTTTCATCACCCCCTGCTCCTATTTAAAGAGGAACTGCTGTGACCTGTTGAATATGGTCTCATGCACCAGTTAATTTGTAACTGGTACCCAGCGCCATCTCTGGTTGGCCCCACTGTCCGCTGTTACTCTCAGCACTCAGTATGTCAGAGGGCTGAGAGCTGTCCACAGCCTCCTGCTGGCCTGCTAGCATGATGACCTCATTCTGAATGTATGACTGCTGCTGTTTGGTTACATGTGACATGAATCAGTGATGATGGCCACTTTATTCATGCTCCTAAATGGGTCCTGCGTTCTCAGATTTGTATTGTTACTATGTGCAACTGATGATATATCTTTCTCTGGTATGTTTTTGCATAATTTTACTTTAAAGGTGCAGTATGTAGTTTTGGGGAAGAAGATTTAATCAGAAAGATAAATCTTCAGTGACTGATTTTTTATGCCTAAACAAACAAAATAAACAAACTCTCTTTGTCTTTATAACTGAATAAACAAAGTGGCCTTAAAGGACAACACAATTTCATAATGTTTTACTTTGTCTATATGTGGCGGACCCTGCCACCTTTCTAGCTTCAACCAGTGTTCTGGGGACCTTATTTTAGGACAGATTGTTTATTCAGTTATGGAAACATAATATAAAAATATTTCTGAGTTTGTTTTATTACCTCATTAATATTGTAAAGGATTTCATTGATTTTGAATTTCTCCACCAAAACTACGTAGTGCCCCTTTAAATTAAGTATAGGAAACATTTTGCTTTGGTAATAGTGGTCTTTCTTGATGTTGCTGGATGTTGTAACCATTGTAAGTCTAGCAGTGGAATTTAAGGTGGTTGCAGCAGGATTTAGCAGAGAAAAGAAAGTGTAAAAAGCATATCAGCACACCGGTGGAATTAGGGGCTAATGATTATCTGTTGATTATTTTCTCGTTTAATCAAATACTTGTTTGGTCTACAAAAGAAAATGTCAGAAAATGCAGAAAAATGTCAATCTGTATTTCCTAAGGCCCAAGATGATGTCCTTAAATGTGTAGTTTTGTCCAGAACACAAAGATAACAAGTTTAAGTCAAAGAGGAGTGAAGAAATAAAAAAAATATTAACATTTACGAAGTTGTAATCAGAAATGTTTTTGTGGTTTTTCTTAAAAGTTTCAATTAGTCGATTAGCAAAGTAATTGTCGATTTATGTAATAGTTGACAACTAATCGATTTATCGATTAACCATGTATATAACAAGAAATAAAAAACAATAATGAAAATGAAAATAAATTCATTAATATGATATATTAATATAAATGCATGCTTTGGTCATTGTATACATATTAAGAAGATGGTGTTGGAAAAAAGAATGACGTGAAAGTAAATGATACTGTGATTGAGGTGTAGTTACAGTTATATAAAGTTATGTACAGGTGCCACTAGACACAAAGCATATTTATGCTGGTATTTTGAAATTGAATACTTGCCTTAATTAGAAAAAATAGTTCATGTACAGGCAGCATCTAATCAAAATGTCCTACCATGATAGATATGAAAAATACAGTGGAGAGATTGTAAAAGATATGTTTTTATTGGTATTGGTATCTCCTATGAGTCAAATTTCCAAATACGATGGTGTTCTTTAGGGCCACTGGGAGCATAGTTTAATAACATTGACCAACTCATACCTTTAAATATTTGGTTTGGCTAGTTTATGTGTTCAATCTAGGCAAAAGTAGAAGCGCTGCAGCAATGACCCTGCAATAGTTTGGAGACATGCTATTCCAACAGCTAACTTAGCATTGTATCAAATTAACTTTTTTTCTGCTCATAAGTTACCTTAAGTTACATCATCGTGTTACATAATGTGAAGATGTTCCTGGACGATGTAACTTTAAGAAAAGACAGACAAATTCTCCAGGGACCACTTCTGGCATGAAATCCTCCTCTTCCTCCTCCTTCACCCACGCTGTCTTTGTCTCTTTCCTTCCTCCCTCCCTCTGGCTCTGCCTAAGAGTTGCAGTACTTCCTAAGTGTCTCTCCTGAGCACCATGCTCTGTGCTCATCGATACCCATATAAGAGCAGAGCAGGCAGATTTCTGTGCCGCGTGTCAGGCAGAGTTGATGCAAGGCAGCAGAGAGGAACGCAGATCTGGATCTAAAGACAGAACTGCCAGAGTAAATGTTTAAGAAAGGGGGAAGGATGAAGGTTCCTGCTCTGCTGGCTCAGGCTCTCACTCGACCTGGTTTTTTGTGTGTGAATAAGAGAGAGTTTGGATTATGCACTTCTTCTGCATGTGTGTGCAAGTGTTTATATTAGTGCATGTGTGTCTGTGTGTCAGTACATTAGTGCATTCGTACAAGCTAACCAAAACAAAGAAAGTTTCTCCTAATAAAGGCAAGTCTGGTTGGAGCACAGCATCTGCTGCTGCCAAAAATGCAAAGAAGTTTCTAAATAAGTAATTATTTCTCTGTTAAAACAGTTAAATGTTGAATTAAAAGTGCTTTAAAGTCCCCAGGATGTACAAGAAATCACACATTTTTTATCATTAAAAGTACTTGAAAGAGTTGTTATTGTTAGCAGCTAAATGCCAGTATGGCTGAGCAAACAAAGAGAAAAACATGCCATCTACAAGCTGTCAGAAAACCTGAACAAAGAGATGTCACATTGTAGATTTAATTAATAATATTAGTGCATCATTATTACAACTAACTGAATAATTATTACCGACAATATTGGCAAAATATTGCTCTTGATAAAAAAATGTTTTAAAAGCACACATTGAACACATGAAAAGCTTGTTTGCACTTGATGTCACATCATGCACATGGACAAGCCAACTAAAATCCAATATATCTATGTTGTATGACCTTTGATAAAGAAATTAGTCTACAAAATAAGACACATAAGATAATAGGCTAATGGACGCATTTGTTTATTTGCTGTTGGTCTAATAGTAACATGAACATAGGCATACTTTACAGGACTTGAGGTGCGTCAAATGTCCCTTGAAAATATAAAAAAATCGGTGTTCTTTCTTCCCCTCTCTTCCTTTTAGTTTGAGCTGAGGCTGCTTTAACCGAAAGGAAAGTCATATACTTAAATTAATTGTTTCCAAATCTCTGAGTATCAATTATGCTATAACCTATCCTTTAGCTATAACACAGCATAACATTTACACCAGATGAGCTGTCTCATCCATTTTCCTCACCTGGCACTGTCGAAAATATGCCGTTTGTTAAGGGATAGTCTATATGTTTTACTCGATTAACTTTGAGAAAACTCTAGAATAGAAATAGAGTAACTGAGGATGGTCAAAGTTAAAGTTGATTACCTGTTTTTGGGAATTTAAAGCATGTTATATGTTCGAACAGAACTCTCACGCTCAGGCTGAATGAAGTATCATGCGTTTTTTTTTTTTAATAGAAAAAAGTCCATCCTTGGCTGAGGCCCTGTTGTATGACTAGTGTGCTGCTGAGCTTCACAGCTTAAAGTTCGATTAGCAAAGAGATGCTTTGATGCTGAGTCACAGGGATTTGTTGAAGTGCTTCCCCTCGGGGTGTTTATATGATGTCCTGGCTGTTGAGTTTTATTGACCGGTTTGGACATCCAGTGTTGCAAGATGAAATTGTTGAACTGAGTTTCACATTTTTATTTGACTTTGACCCAAAAACCAAGAGACAGTTGAAGTCTGAGAAAGGGGTCTCAACGGTACAGGTTTTTGTAGCTGGTAACATGTCAAGAGCAGAAATCAATTCGTCATTTGAGAGAGAGATAGACCTGACAGTTTACTTGGTGACGTGACATGACAGGCACCTGACACACATGTTGCTGATATATTTTTATGGGAGATTTTTGTTTTGTCTTGTAATATGTCCCTTTGCTATAGTGTGTTCATTTGCTTTAGTATGTTTAATTGCTATAATATGCTTTCTTAACAGTTAAGGTCAAACAGCAAGAGCTTATTTATTGTATATAAAAATGGCAAAAAAACCCCTGCAGATTATGCAAGTGAGATGCTGAACTCTTTTTGACACACACAACCCCAAATAAGAGAACTAATTTGTCAACAAATTGAACTTAATCTCAACCTCCTATAAAGGTCTGCAAATCCAAGATGTTAAATTGGTCACAATGTCTGACACAAGTTCCCATGTTGTCACTCGACTCAAAGTCCACCTCAGTTTGATTTCTTGGAAGGTTTTAAGTACTCTGTCTTATGCCAGTGAGGTTTACTTCTAAGAAAAGCTTTATGAATGACGTGAAGCTTGTTTTGAACATATAAAATGCGCAACCGGTGAGACACAGAGTGACTAACGAGGGACGTATCGTGTTTGTTGCCGCGCAAGCTGGCATGGGCGTTGGCAATAGAAGGAGGGGTAAACAGAGTTAAGTAGAGAGAGACAGGTAAAGAAACAATGAAATGCCAAAAATGCGGGAAAGAGATGGAGAGAAAAGGAGTTGAGCGGAATGAGTAGGAGGGATCAGAGGAGCGAAGCTAGATGGATGGCAAGGATGACAAATCTGAGGAGTGAAAGTGAGAAGGAGTGGGGAAGAAAACAAGGCAGAGCAGAGAGCAGGCGTGGAGACGGTCCCCTGGTAAACATGGCCGGCTGGCTTACAGGGTGACCTCTCCCCGAGGCAGCCACTCACAACACATGTTGCCTTATTAGGGGCGTCTACAGGGAGAGAAGGCAGACTAGGGGAGGATGGTGGGGGGAGTTTGTGTGTGAAAGGGTGAGAAAAAGCATCAGACAGAGGAGTCGGGTGAGTGTGCAAGTGAGAAGGCCTAAGACGGAGTCTGAAAGTGTGTAACAAGAGTAAAGAGCTGGTTTTTGTTGTCAGTTTACTTATTCAATACAGTTCAGGGAGCTCTCACATGTCCAGTGTGACACTGCAGATATTCATGTACAACATCAGACATCATGTTAAGTGGTATCATACTAAAGTTTTTCAAGATAGGGCTTTTCTGGGAGAATGCTTTTCTGTACGTTTGTTCTTACTGATGATGAGTGCTGGAGGTTATACTGTGGTTCTTCTGTAGTTTCCAGTAAAGATTTAAAAAGTGGAGAGCTAAGTAAAGAGAGAAGACAAACTGACAGCTTGATGATTTGTTTTGGTATTCTGAATATTGTACACAATAAGGTCAAACCTCAGTGAGCAGCAAAACAATATAAACAACAGAAGTTTCTAAGTTTGGATTATTAACATTATTCGTCCCCCATACTTACTAAAAGAGCTACAGTAACTGAATCTTTGCCTAATTATGTGTGTCATGCACATGTTTTCTGTGCCACCCTTCGTGTATGTATACCAAGTGACAATAAGACAATTTTGTATTATACTCACACACAAACAATGTCTAGCAATGTCTTCCAGCCCCTGCAGGGCATCATAGTACAGTTTTCTTTTGTTTCACTGATTTGCAGACCTTCTCTTTTGTTTGCTTGCCTCATATCTCTAAATTGTGTCATTTTGTGTTTGATAAAGTTTGTAAATCTAATCATTGTCTTCTAAACATTAATGGCGCTAACTGCCTTATTACACTGGCATTACTGTATGTTGCTTCCCTACCCCTCATGCACTGCATGTCCGACATTTACTTGACCAAAGACCTTTGTTTTGCTTTAAACTGCTGCTCTCTGAAGTTTGTCAGTGTTGTGGATGCATGCATGCTCATCTGCATCTTTTGTAGATGCTTTAACTTTTTTATTCAGGGGGTGTCATTGACAGTAAACTAGTGATCCAAGCTCCACAGGTACCTTTGACTTTTTGGCAGCTGGACTGGCTGCACTTTCTTCCTTCCTTCCTCTTATCAGGCATCTTAAAATTTTTTTATTTCACTAGAATGGGTCAGCGTGCAGAAGTGACCAGAGGTGGAGACTGGACACTCACTGTAGCCTCCACTGCCAGTACTTGCCACACATTACCTGATCGATGATTGAGAAAAGTGGGTTTTATCAACGAATGGATGAGATTGTGTCTGCAGCCACTCATTATACCTGACTGAGTATCTGACTGAGAGCCTGAGGACACGCTGTGGTAGCGACATGCCCTAAAACAATCCTATTATATATCGTCTATTTTACTTTAAATGGGACAATAACTAACTAAATAACATGAAACTAGAGAATACGACCATAAACTCATTAATAAAATGTTTTACAGTTGAAGTAATAAATGAGAAAAAGGATCATTTTCTTATAAGGTCACATCAATTTGACTTCTTTTTGAAACCAGTGGAGTCGCCCCCTGCTGGGGTCCTATTACAAAGAATGCAGATTTAAGGCACTTCCGCATTGAGTTCACTTTTCTGACCCACAAAATTCATCCACATTTTATACAGTCAATGGAGTGTGTGTGTGCTGTAGAGTTCGAAAAAGTACAATGAGGAAGAACAAAAACTGAAATAAACTATACCCCGTCAGTTTTTAACAACATTTAAAAAAATATTGTGAGAAATCTCTTTGCTTTTGATGTTGTATTTAATGGTTAACAATTAGAATATGGCAGGAAATTAGTTCTGTTCGACTGCATTGCACATGACATCTTAATAAAGCCTTCAGTTTTGGCTGAACTGGCATCAAGACAAGGCTGCCAGTAAAAATCTAACAACCATAATGAATCATACTCCCTGTAGTACACTGGATTTTATGATCTAGTGGACTCTGCTGCATTTAAAAACAGAATTAACAAGATTTCACACTGATGTGATAATGATATTAATATCAATTTGTTTCTTTAATATTTGGAGTTTTGTTGGTACCTGGGCATCATGGCTGAAACATGCCTGATATGTGCGTGTATTTGGGATACCATCCGACTTCCAGCTGCCCCAGACCCCATACCACCCCCTGCAGCCCTGCTGGCACCCTCCTCCAATCCTGTTCCAGAGTTTTTATCATCAAGGCTAATTTCTGCCTGTAATCTGATTAGGGCTCTGAGCTGCTTTAGCACCCTGCTGTGCTGTCTCTCTCTCTCTTTCAGCTGCCTTGCGTGCACATACACACACACTGACATGTACACCAACACACACACAGTGTATGACAGCCAGTCTGTGTTGGCTGTAGCTTGCAGTCAGTCTGCTGTGTGCTCATCCATGTGTGTGTGTGGTCGCGTTGCAACCTCCATCCCTGCCTGTCCGCTTGCCGGTAGCAGCCCTCGCCTCCACCGCTGCCACTCTTGCTGTCCACCACCGCTGTGACCGGAGGGGAGTCATAGCAACGGGGCATCCTTCTGTTCTTCTTCTTAAACATGTTTCGAAACCCATGGATCTCTAGTTACCATGTGGGCCATGTGGAGCCCTGTATCCAAGGTAAGGCCTTTGAAAGGGGAGGGCTCGGACGGGCTATAGGATGACTTTCTTAACCCACCTTAACTCTATAGATTGCGTGGGGGATTCGGCTAATGCCATTTAGCTCTTTACTGAGACAAACTTGGTGGCTGTCACTGATACTGTAGATTGAAAAGCCTGGCTTGGTGGAACGGACTAAGAGGCGTTGAAGTTACCTGGTTATCTCCTTTGCTTGGTTGGATCAGATGAATCAGGGATTCATGATGTGTGTAAGAGCTACTCATCTCTGTCTAATGCGTTTAAGGATTTTGGGATATTATGAATAGGAACAGAGGGTTTATCTTTTACCATTAGCACGATTGTTAGCATCATCAGCTTTGAAGGAATGGCGAGTAAGTTTGAGTACTGAAAGATAATTTTTACTGCTGTATATTCAACAGGTGAACGCTGTTTTTTCCTTCCTTTGGAAATGCACTCTATCATTGCCTGCTGAGATGGAACCTCTTCATGTTGAACCAGCAGACTTTCCAAACAGATTGTGTGCAAGCGAAGGCCCATTTCACTCAGGGAGTCTATTTTGCACCTCTGAATATTTATAGAAAATCCCTCTCCTCACCACGCTCACTTTGGGACCGTCAGCAGCCTAAGCTGCTCTCTGGCACTGCCATCCTTGAGCCTTGTGCTGCTTGTTTTGTTGACAACCTGCAGGCATTTCCAAGGATGACTGACTTGTGTGCAAGGGGCTTTCCAGACAGATAAACTGATACATGTACACACACCTACGCAAGATTCCCACAGGCGTCCAAGATCTTCAATGTTTGTGGATTTGAGATGAAGTCATGCTTTAGAGGTTATGACATTTATGGGTTTGGAGAATGAAAATAGCGCGCCGAAGTTGCTGCAGCCATTCTTCATCTCTTCAGTGCTTTGCATGCCAAGCAAAACCTGTGCTTGGGGGAGCTGTCACAATTGCATTTACAGGACAATAATCATAAAATGAATATTTCCAGGAAAGATTTCTGGTCATGCTTATTCCTAATTCTGACTTGTGTTTTGCCTTAGATTAAAACATGTCACTTTTGAGTGCTTGAATTTCACTGGTGCACTTCACAAAAAACACTGAGAATCTATTTAATACGCTATGGAGGCATCTGCCTCTACCATCACACCTTTCACTTCCTTACTTTCTGTCCTGCCAAACATTCCTTGCTGTATTGCCACACAGTCTTTGGAGGCCAAAATAAGCTGGAGGTGTTCTCGAGGCGTCTGGAGCAGTCACACGATCTGTCTCCTATACTGGGCTACAACTTTACAACAGGCTGCTGTTGCTGTGACGTGAGACGAGAGGGTCAGCTATCAGTTGGGAACTGGATGTGAACTTTCTGAGTAACTGTCTTTGACAAGTGACTCATGAGGCTTTTACTGGAACAGTAGATTGTTGGTGTTTACTCTGAGAAAACGAAAAGTGACTTTTCAGTTTTCAGCTGCATATATACCAGTTTTTTCTTACAGTGGCAATGCTTTTAATGGGTTACAAAAGATTTCTTGAAACATGTTCCAAGTATGACTTCTTATCCTTAAAGTGAGATTTGTGATGGCTGAAGTTTGTTTTGGTCTGTCAAACACCTGTTGCTTTGTGGATACTCTGCAGTATCATAAGTATATACATTATTCATGGCAAGCCTGAGTAGAAAAATCAAACCAGCAACCCTTTAGTGGCTTCCTGACCATGTCAAATCAAACTAGAGAACGTAAAGGGTTGAATCAGTGAGGAGATGGTTCTTTAGAAAAGACAATGAAATGAGATTCAAGAAGTCCAGTTTGGGTTGACATCCATGAGTTTTAAAGCTCATCTGACACCAAAACACTGGTTTCTGATTCTAGCTTCTTCAATTTGAATATTTGCAGGATTTTTTTTTTTTACTCCTTTATGGCTAGAAACTGAATTTCTTTTGGTTGTGGACAAAACAAGAGATTTGAGTACGTCATCGTTGGCCTAAGCAGTTTTTTCACCATTTTATAGCCCAAACAACTTATTGATTAATCAAGAAAATAAGCAAGAGATTAATCGACAATGAAAATAATGGTAAGTTGCAGCCCCAATGTGGGATTGCATTCCATTATGGTGTAGCAAAAACTTAGCCAGTTTTGTTTTTGCTGGACAAAAGGGTCTGGATAAAATTAAGGGACTGTGTTTTGTTTTTTTTACTCTTCCCATCTATCATACCCTTCTGAATTTTGTCGTAATAGCTTTACTATAAACAGCTGTTTCCATAGCAGTTAGGTTTTTTGGGTTTTTTTTTTTTTACAGTACAGCAGTGTGAACACAGACATACTGACTATTAAACTGAAAGGTGGAGAAGGTGGAGTGCAATTTCCTTTTTTTAAAAATTTTCTCTTGTGTCTGTTTTAGGAATTAGCTCTAAAGCTCCCACCAAACTCTCCAGCTCAACCTCGTTGCCAACAGACACCTTAAGGTGAGTTTTTCTGTTTACAGTCACCACACTTGAATGATTAAAGGGCAAACACTGGAGCTACAGAAATGACTTGTTCTATTCTCTAAGAGCATTTACAACTGTGTCATTTGTGCTCCGTCATCAAGTTAGGGATATGTAAGGATATAGGTTTACAACAGTCGAGTGCTTTAGCTTATCATGTGCAGTAAGCATTAAAAGCTGGAGATGCCTGGAACAGCTTATCCTAAGACACTTTTTTGTTCACATGGCATTAGAGCAATAATACCCCCTTCAGGGGCACTTCGCACAAAGCCCCCTTTTTGCATTAGTTTAAATGTTTTGCTGGTGGTTAAGCATTAGAGCTTTAGCATAGTAAGCAAATTACCTTCATTCCTACAGTAAATGTAAGTCAAAATTCACCAATGTAACAGGTATCCAGTCCAAAAAATTAAAATATAAAAGTAGCATGATCAGCAGCTCCTCTGTATTGTCTCCTATTTTTTTTTTTTACATGCAGAGGTCTACTCTGAGCTATGAGATGTGGTTGACAGTGTTGTCTGGAAAGACATTAGAAAAATATGTTAAAATAAAAATACTGATGGTTGACTCTGCCCTAAACTGTTCCAAGAGCTTCTAATCTAAATTGACAGCTCTTTCAACAATAACAAATTAAAGAGGAAAGAGATGATAGGTGAGTTTATTTATCCTAGCTTGTGTGATGTGTTGATTGTGACATATAAAGGCATTAAGAAGACGACCTTGATTGTCTGTTTCCATTTGGAGGAGAGTCAAGACTTGATGGCCTAGTTCTTAAGCTGGATCCTGTTGGAAGTGACTCCAGCTGAGTTTCACCTTTACCTGCCATCACCTCTTTAAGTCAAGGCGATTGAGCGCTGCAAGGACAGCTGAATTAGGAAACTAGGCACAATTTGTTGTCCATGTTTTGGGTAATCCAAATGAGTTGAAGAACACTATTACACTACACTACCATTCCACCAGCCATTCTGACCAACTGCTTTAATCAAATGTTTTGTATTTATTAGGAATTCAGGTTTGTGACTCTGTCTTCTCATTCAGTTTTCAGAGTGACTTCTCCTTAAGTGGCAAGACCACCTTGGTCAAGAGTGTTTCAGACACAGATGCCAAACTTCTGTCCGCCCTTCCCAAAGGTGTGCATTGGTTCCAAACACACATAATAAGTCAGAATATAACACATAGGTTGTTAGTTATGGCATTTGTTCTAAATGTATATTTTCTGTTCTAATATTCAGTGTCAGAGTTGAAGAAATACTTTGAGGGAGCTGTCACAAAGGATTTGGGAATGAACAGGTATCTTCAGGACTCTCTATACTATATTTTCACATTAACATGCCTAAATGTTTATATAAAGACTAACTTGATTTAATAGATGCTCACCATATGCTCTGCCTTCTGTCTCTGACAGAAAGGAGAGGATAGCCCGGCGTCTGGAGGGGATTGAAAGTGATGCTCCACCTGCGCTGGTGCCCGGTGGTTTGGTAGCCAACAGAATGCTGGAGGAGGATCCTCCGCGGTACACCCGCGCCTCTGATCCCTGTGAGCCTTGTGTGATGGGTAAGCATGGCGTGATGCACCGCAAAGATATATCATGCTGCATTTCGTGGGCTTAAATTGACATTGACAACCATATTTGAAAAAGAGCTGCCATTCAGTGTTTAATATAAATTACGGTTGTTGCATGTTGCATGACATGAGGCATCTGTTTAAACCAAATAGATACTAAATAACTATTGTACAGCAAATCCAATATACAATTCATGAGCTTTCAGTTGTACCTGTGACTTGGACTTTGGCATGAATAGTATTTAGAAGTCACAAACTGGTTTTACAATAACCTCTGTGTGACCAGATGCAGCATAATTCTTGCTTCTCAAGGAATATTGCTGATAAGTAATTAAGTATTTCCACTATTTACCACAGTGAGGCGCTACAGTCGAGAGGAGCTGGAGGCACCCCAGAAGCAGGTGTCATCTCACGACAGATCCCCGCAGGTCAAAAGCAGTGTTGGCAGCAGTCGTCCAGAGCCAATGGTGGTGTATGTTGACCCAGTAACGTTATCCACCGCCTCTACACCCACATCTGGCCCCACAGACACCACCAGCCTCAGCTCCAAGGCTGAGCGCATCGCCCGCTACAAAGCCGAGCGTCGGCGCCAGCTGTCAGAGCGCTATGGCATCCTCCTTGATCAGGAGGCGGACATCGATTACACACCACGCTACCGTTCCAGGCGTGATACAGACATCTCTGACCGACACATGGCTGCCAGGCGAGACAGAGACAGTCAGCAAGCTGAGGACCCAGGAAGGGGGGCCAGGGTGCCATACCGCTCTGGTGTGGGCAGAGTTTACATGAGGACTCACCCCGACCCTGCTGCTGTTTCCACTTCCAGCCCCGCCCACTCAAACCAAGCCCCCACTCAAGAGAGGCCGAGAGGATTCTCGGAGCAGGAAAGGGTGATGAACATGGAGAACTACCGGCGTGGTGGGGCTCAAGAGCGCTCAATCACATCTAGAACCAGAACTCAAGAGCAGCATCCATCCCAGTCCCAACAACAGCAGCAGCAGCATCACCACCACCAGGACGACACCCACCAGGAGCCAAGCCCCGCCTCCAACAGGGATTACAGCATCGCAGCGGTGCCCAGCTCCCCTCGCACTGCCCGCCGGGCCTCACTGCCCTCCACACGCTACGGCATCTCACCTGGGGATTTATTCATCGAGCAGCAGGCCCAGAGCATCCTCAACAGGCAGGGGTGAGTTTATAAAAGCCCTCAGAAAATACATGAAAACTGCAAGACAAGACTCAAGACAAAATATAGTGGATAACTCTTACTGAAGACCTGATTGTACTAAAATAATACAACAAATTCAAATTCAACCTGCATTGCAGAAGTTTTTGATATAAATGAGCGTCCGTTACATTTAAGCCACTGCCAAATGAGTTTAAACAATGCAGATTTAGCCTGTCACCACTAGATATATCTCTCTGTATTTTGCAATATGTATAGCTTTTAAATCTGAAGTCTGTGGTGACTTTCCCGCACTTGTGCACAGGTAGTAATGCATTTTATGTAAGCCAGCAACTATTGGTTTGCCAGAGCTGAAGGGGGGAGGAACCATAGCGAGCAAATACGAATATTGTGGAGCCTCTGGCGTCATCAGCTCATCGACAGTGTTTGTGTAATTGCTCTCACTGCCAGAGGGGGAGACAAAAGTTCTGCACTGCAAGTCTAACTTGCATACCTATAAAAATACACCTTTAAAGTCCAACATGATGCTAAAATTAGCATCATGTTGGATTATGCATGCATTAGCATGTGTATTCCCAGACAAGTCTATGTCAGCACACTGAAAAAGACTCCTGTTCATACTCAATGGAGATACTTTAGTCATTTGAGCATTACAAAAGGTCTTAAACCATGTGGATCATTATTATAAGCAATTAAATTCCTCAATGGGTATTTCTATCTGTTCATGAAAAGTCTGATGTTGTGTCTACAATGTACGTTAGACTACATGTAGTCCAAGAGAGTTTAAATACACAAACCCCTGTTTTCTTGAAAATATTTACACCAGCTCCTTAAAACTTAGGCATTTTACATGCATTTTTGATCATTACAACATTTATGAAAATTATTTATAGCAATACTTCAAACTGAATTTGGTTTCTGCAGAAGTAAGGAAAAATCTCAAAATTCATGAACTTGTCAGTTTGGACTGCCTTGTCTTTGCTGCTGAGCTAGCTAGCCTGCTGCACCACACCAGTATTAGGATCTTTCTAGACTGTGGCTCCAGCTCTGTTACGCTTGCCTTGCTCCAGTTTCACATAGAAACGCTCTGGGGAGCTCATCAAGGAAAGGTTGTAGGGCATCAGGGTAAATTGCAGAGTTGGATTTTGGAGGGGATATGATTTCCGTGCTTGTCCAAGAGGTAACACTGATTCACCAGCAGCTTGGTTCATTAGCAAAGAGTCTATATCACAATCTATTATAAACTTGAATATGCTACCACCAAAGGAATGATAATTGTGAATGTTTGTCAAGTAAATAATCAGATAGATTTTGACTTGATGACATTAAAGCAGAGATAATTTACACAATGTTCTGTGTCCGTAGACCTGTGAATAATAAAGAAGTGACACTAGCAAAAAAAGATTTTTGCAAGCATTGAAAATAGCTACACTTTAATGGCAAATCTTTAATGAACACCTGCCCAACACATACACAGCACAGCACATTTTAAACTCATCCTCAAACTGCACAACATCTGCAACATATTTTATTCCTGATTATGGTTCAGCTGATCGGTGCAGCTCACTTTGCTCTGATCTTTAAAAGAATGATCAGAAGTTTCCCTCAGGGTTTGACACTGTCACCCCATCATCCTGTAGCCTGGCCGCCCTGTCAAAGAGCGACTGGTCTCTCAACACAGACTCAGAGAGTGACACTCTGACAGACTGCAGCTGGCCTTCAAGGTACTGTCTGCTCAGGATGCCATCAGTGTGAAGCCCTCACAATGCCCTGTAGTCCACCGGGTACATGTGTTAAAGCTGGCAGCTTGCTCTTTATATTCAAGGAAATGTTAATTAATTCTACAATATTTTCATGTAACCACTGGAAACCGTGCAGGAATTTTATTTTTCTTGCATTTATTCCTCTTACACACGGTATTCAAAATTATGAAAGATGCTTTAAAAGTCTTCAAAGCATTTTTATAGGTCTTACAAAGTTGTAAACATATTGAAATCTGCAGATAATACTGGTGGGAACACCTTTTTTTAAAAATAGGAAAGTTACCAGATATTAAGCCAGCACATTAAAAACACGTCCTCGGTGGACATGGAGCTAATTTGTTCCAGTAGAAATACTTTATAATAGTACAATATCATATCTCATTCAGTAATACTTTTCTTAATAACTGGTGTCGTGATCTCCCGTTTAACAAGTGTTTCAACTGACAAACTTTTATCCCTAACTTAGTCTTACAACTTAACTTTATTCCTCAAAAGACTTACTGAATACATGCACTAATTTTCATATTTTTTCTGAAGAAACTTTTTTGTGATTATGACTTTCGATTATGCTCATTATACTATAATCTTATCAAACCATCTCTGCCAAAAAAGCAAACTAAGGCCCAGCCTGAGTGTAATCAGATGAGTTCCTTCCTTAAACTCGTGTTTCATTATATATTAGGCCTAGGACACTAATTGCACTTTGTGTTCTCTCAAAACATGGTATTATCTATGATTTATTGAGCCAAAATCTCACAAAACAGTCTCTGTTAATATTTTGCCCTTGAAAGACCAAGAGCAGTTCCAGGAAACAGAGATACTTGACCCACTTCGTGTCACAACTCTTCAATCTCACACTATAAACATCCCACAACTCTTTAAAACTTAACACTTTATTATCAGCACAATACCATCCTCTCCATCTACATCCTTGTAAAATTAGTATGGCTGTGTGTGGTCTGGGTTTCATGAGCAGCTGAGTGGTGGTAGTGAACCAGAGTTGATGGAGTGACAACATTAGTCAGCTTGATGCCCTGACCTAGTCGTCACTAAGTCGCAGACTGACTCAGCACTTGTCAGCTGAGGCTGTACTAACATCCCCCCTCCTCAGATTTTGGCCTGTTAACCCCTATGAAATTACATCTGAGACTTGCACCCTGTGACGTTGACAGTGTCATGGGATCAGCCATGCATTTCTCCTAAGATCTTGCATCTATGTTTTGATGTGGTTTCATGCTGAAAGGATTCTAGGGAGAAACAGATTAACAGAAGTCTTTGATTTTATCTGAGTGGTGCTGGAGGCTTATCCATTCAGGTTTCAGGTCCTTGGGTATTCATGTATTTCTGGAGCAGACTGTGGCCCAGATTCGTAGACATAGCTGGCTTGCCGATAGCCTGTGGAAGGATGAAGGCCCATAGCTTTTGGGCTTTATCAACAGGTGAAATTTATAGAGGCATGGCCAGCTTTGTCAGATAAGATTGTTACTAGAGCTACTAAGCTTGATTGATAAACAACAGCATGTCTTTAATACTGCATTTGCAAAAATAAGTGATACAGTTTTTCTAAAGAAAGAAAAACCAACTCGCTCCTTTTCTGTCCACTTGTTTGTGACTCAAAAAGGACATTCTGATCACTTTTTAGGAAGTGTAAAAGTCCAATTGTTGCCACTGGCAGAGACTGCCTTTGTGGCCTTATCAGCTGCTTATGCTGGCTAGTATTAGTGTGTAACCATGTACTGTAGCACGAGCACTGTGTAAGTCCTTCATGCCATGTCAGATAAAGTAGAGGCCCATCAATTATGTCTGGCTTAGTGGTCTTGAATGAGATTAGAGCAACCTTTGGCTACCAGGGGTCAGAAGGTTGTAGATGAAAATAGTTTGGCTTACTTTTTTGGCACGCAGACATAAGAGAGAGAGAGACAGAGAGAGAGAGAGAGAGAGTTGTGTGAAATAAGACTCAAACCCAGGACATGCTACTACTTGACCTTGTTGCAATTCTAGAGCAGGATTTGGAAGCTCAAGGTGGACCCATGATAGTCTCATGTCATAAACCATTGTGTAATATGTTTCACAATGTGCACTTGGGGCATGATTTGCGATATGCCAGAATAAAATTTGAATAGAATTGAATTAAATTTGTGCAAAATTGAAATTAAGTAATTTTAGTTTTGAACTTCAGGTGTTAAGGCCACCTGGGCAAGTAGGCGATCATTTTTTACAGTAGATACACCACTCAACTCTTCTTGTCAGAGAGTAAAATTGTGGCTGGTTTATTTTATCATTTACCAGCTTCTGTGGCCCATGGAGAAAGAAAAGCTTGGTATATGCCCCTTTTTATCACATCTTGATTGAGTTGAGTTTGGAGCTTAGAGAGTGCCGGAGCTTTTTAATTGAACTGGAATCACAGTGTCCCTTTATCCATTCCTTTCCCCAAGAATCAGAGTAAAGGAACGATTGTCCAGGGATGAAACTGTCCAGAGGCCTCCTGACTGGAGTCCAGACAGACACCAGGCTAACAGACACCGTACGCAGGGGAACACTGCTCAGTATACGCCACAGCGATCAGAACCCAGCCAGCAAAGGACTGTTCCCCAGCCTCAGCCCAGCCCAGGTCACCATCCTGCCCAAGGTCAAACAGCCCAGCCTCCCTCTGCTCCTGAGTACCAGTACTCTGGCCCTGCTGTGGAATCTCAGCCCTATTTAGCCATCCCTGCCCCAGTTGCCACTGCCAAACTTCCTGGACCTCCTGAGGTACAACCACGCAGGAGAGTGAGTGCCGACCAAATCTATGCCTCCCACAGGGAGGCAAGATTGGAGGCCAGGCAGGCCCTTAAAGAAGAGCCCCAGACAGAGGGCCTGCTTAAGAGCAGGAAAGCTGTTTTGCCCTCAGAGATCCGCCGGAGAGAAAGGAGCGTGGATGATATTCATAGGGGCCGGCATGAAGACATGGACTGGCAGAGCTACAGCCCAGAATGGAGGAGGAGGGGTCGAGGTGAGGAAGACTGGGATCGAGAGAGACCAAGGGAGAGGGGAAGGGAGAGAAATGTTGAGAGGATCAGAGAAAGAAGGAGAGAGCATCTCTCTAGCCATGACAGCCATGAGGAGAGAGTATTTAGATCTTTGCAGCCTCCCCATACTTCTGTTAACATGCAGCCCAGACAGCATCAGCCCTCTGAAGCTGTGTACCATCAAGAGCCCCAAATTCTGCAGCAAGAGCCTCCAAGGCAACAACAGTATGAACCCATAAAGAGTCAACATGATGCTCAAATCCAACAGCAAGATCCTCAAAGGCACCATCCAAATGACCACTCAAGACAGCCACAAGAGCCTCTCAGACCACAACAGTCTCAAAGACAGCCGGAGTATGAACCCCAAAGGCAAGTGCTTCCAAGTCAGCAGCAAGCCTCCCAGGGAAAACAACAAGAGCCCCAACTAGAGGAAGACTTTGAGTCTCAGAGACAGCAGCAGCTACACGATCCATTAGCGCCCCAGAGGTTTGACTCAGCCGTCTACCTCCACAAGGGCTCCTCTTTGCCTCAAGCAAAACAGAGAAGCATGGAGATAAGCGGAGGGCCCAAACCCAAGATACGAACCCGCTCCAAGTCAGATATAGGTCTCAGCCAGCATTCTGCCATGTATCGCATGGAGAGGGCAGCAGCCAGCAGAGAGACACTGAGGGCTGCTCCTCCATCAGGGGTGGCTAATGGGGAGATGGGCACCCTGGACACCAGGGTGTCAGTAGCACAGCTGCGACACTCATATCTGGAAAATGCCAACCGGAAACCTGAGCTGTAGGTCCACTGGCATGGGCTCTATGTTGCATTGCTAAATAACTGTCTCACTCTGTGTTAGTAAGCTGTTGCAAATAAATAATCCAATCATCCAAGAAAATAATGCTGATAGAAAGTAATTCTGTGGCATGAAATGTGGTGAGTCATAGTGCTATGGTATCTACTATTATTGTGTTTATTGAAGAGCTTAACTTACTTGTGCAAGTTAGAGTCAGTTCTTGCAAGTTACCCTTTGGAATTTGTCTGCTGCTGCATGATAACATTGAGTAATGGCTCTTCACTGTTGGGTTGCAGTTATGCTCAGAGTGTGTGCCAATATCAGTGTGTTCTTCTAACTTGAGTGCAGTTTCTGGTAAACTGATAATCTACTAAAACAACCTCAAAACCAACCAACATAATAGTTTACTTACTTCTATTTTTCCTCTTTGTTGTCCTCGTCAATCTTTCTAAATCTATACAACACAAAAAGTGAGACTACTAAAGTAGATATGTCAGCAGTGGAGGTAGATCCGGCTACCAGCAGTGATCGGGACAGGAGTGCCCGGAGGCCTCGTCGCTACATCACTCCAGGAGACAGTCGCATGTCGGAGAGGTTTAGGACTCAGCCCATCACCTCTGCAGAGCGGCTGGAGTCAGATAGGTACAGGAGGGGACTTTCTGTATTGATCTGCAGGAGCTCTTCAGAATCATTTTATTTACAAAGAACAGTACAGTAAATTGGATGTCAGAGCATGGTTCGAAGTTGGCATTCAGATAATGATAATGTCCAGTGGATTTGTTAAATTGAAAAATATAATCTAAATGCAGATGCTTGATGTGTTTTTTGCAGGTCTCGTCTGAGCCCATCACAGTTACAGGAGCCTGAAGGTAAATTCAGTTTGTTCCATTTATGCACAATATCTAAGTAAAATTATTTGATTTATTTTAATTACATTTTAGTAATTTCCAGAAGTTTAAATACAGGTAATACCACGTAACACAAATCTTTTTTCATTAGATGAAGAAAAACTGGATGACAGAGCCAAGATGAGTGTGGCTGCCAAGAGGTCTCTCTTCAGGGTACACTTTCTATTTTATGTACACTTTAATCATAAGGACATATGATTACTACTGTGTACTTTTTAGATTATTGTATAATTGGCCAATATTGGCCTATCACAGATACTGTATATCAGTATCAGAGTGAAAACTTTCTTTTTTAGAGATCATAATGATGATGATAAACTGTTAATTATCTTGCCTCTATTACATATCTTTGTCACAAGTGTTTGAGTGGTCATTTGCAAAAATGTGTGCTTAAAGGTCAATATATTATATGTTTTACTCGCTAATTTCAGTATAAACAAATCAAGTATTGGTCAGGCTCAAATTTTTTTGAATGAATAATATTTTAAATCCATTACCTCAGAACCAAAGGCTGGATCTTTGTTATAGGTGTCCATGGACATTCCACTAGATATTTTTGTCTTTCAAATCAAATTGCTAATATTTTGGTGACATATTCTTCCAGGAGCTGGAAAGGACATCAGATGTTCCTAAACCGCGCTCTAGAAACGCTGCGGTGGAAAGACGTCTAAGAAGAGTTCAGGATCGCTCACACACACAGCCCGTCACCAACAGGGAGGTGGTCAACGCGTCAAGGTAGAGCTGCCATTTTGCTTGTGTAACTGTATTTTACATCATAGAGTTTGATGAGAATATACTATTGGCCTGTCTATTTTTATTCTTTTGCCTGTTCCCCCTCTATCCTTTCCTTCTATCTCCCCTTTGCTTCATCTTCAGACACCTCTGTCAACTTTCATGTCTTTCTTGTTAACTTGTGTCCTCTCCTCCTTGGTGATTTTTCTGCCTTGCATTATCTGTATTTCACATGATTTTATGATCAATATTCCCTTTTCTCCACTTCTAAGTGATCCTACTACATCATCACAAACTCTGGGCATCTACACTAATGTAACTAGTGACCCCAGCCCCATTGTAGTCAGCACCAGCATCAGGTACAGCTCAGCCTCTCTGCTAACTTACATGTGCTTTGCATCTGCATGTGTGTTAATAATGCTCATTGTA
This sequence comes from Pagrus pagrus, assembly GCF_965226575.1. NCBI lineage: Eukaryota > Metazoa > Chordata > Actinopteri > Spariformes > Sparidae > Pagrus > Pagrus pagrus. Next base: position 18,723,289 of record NC_140196.1, read on the forward strand.
CCCCTGTAGTATATATGTGGTTGTGGTTATACATTTAACCTATTGAATGACCTTATCACATGAAAACCATCCAAGTTAAATGATTTTCAAGATGTCACTTCAATGGAATCATTATGGTAAATAGACCTCAATGGGTTTAGAAATAACCATGGAGATATTTTACTCTCCATCTCCCTCTCCTGGTTGCAGAGCTGATCTGGTCCTCCAGCTCATCTTACCTTGTTATTTCTGCCCCCTCATGTGCTGCTTCTTAGCTGTGTGCACCATATAGGGGAAGGAAGTCAGCGTTTACACAATAACTCATTCATTACGTTCCATGTCCAGTTTCCAAGCATTCCCTCTTACAGTGTTCCTCACATGCAGGTCACAAATGTCAGTTACATATCTCATGGAAAGGTCAGAGGTTGAGCCAGTTAAAGCCCTCTGCATGTCTGAGTTCACGTGTCCTGCTGTCTGTTTACCGACCGTGGTTTAACTTAGCACACTGCTGAGAGATCGCCACATCCCCTTCAAACATCCGAGTGCATTATATGATTATCTGGCATATGTGTGCTGATCTACTTATGTCTCTGTTGCTGTGTCTGTAATCTGACACAGTTGTCACAGTTGTTTACCTGCTTGCTGGTATTTACATGCATGTTCAGCTCTTTGAGATTAGGCAGAGGAGGACAATAGCTTGTGATACTTTAAGACTGCATGTATAATACATTTTCCTTATGAAAAGTTAAGTGTTTTGTTTGAGGAGAGGCAGGTTACAGTTATTTCATTTAAAACTTTCATTTAAAAAATACATTTAAAAAAAGACAGTCATTTTATCATAGGATATCTAAAAGTATTACAGTTGATCAAAGGCAACTGGATGTTGTGTTTTCTTGGCAGTCTCTTGTTTAATTTTAGACACCGTGTTCTCTTTTACAGCCCCCATATTTAAAATCTTAGATACTTCAATCGAATATTTCTGCCGCCCTGATTCAGAGATGGTGATGTTGCCTGTTTTAATAGTTGAACAATCATTTTTAATGCACATATATAAACACGTTCCAGTCCACAGGATGTGCTTTTATTTTAAGTCAAATGGCTCTTAGAAGACTTAAACCCATTTCTCACGCGCTGACATCCCTCTGTCTCTACCCAGCATCCAGGCCTCCTCCCAGCCAAGCTTAGGAGTCCAGGATCAGGAGAGGGAGACCCAGGAGCACCAGAAACCAGCTCAAGCTCCCAGTGCTGGTGTGGAAGGAGATGGCCAGGACCCTTTCTCCAACGAACCTGACCTGTCCACCCTCAGCTTGAGTGAGAAGATGGCCCTTTTCAACCGCCTCTCTCATACTACAGGCAAGACCGCCGAGGGGGGCCGAGGAGACACCCGCCAGCGCAGGGCCAACGCTCGGTTTCAGACTCAACCTATTACCCAGGGAGAGGTGGAGCAGGTAAAAAAGGTTTTACTTCTCGTATTAAAACAGTTGCTTTTTCATTTAAAAAAAAGTGACTTTCAAGATGCGTTCAAGATCAATGAAGTTCTTACTTCTTCTAATACATTTCTTTTACACCTCTGAGCAACATTTGGAAGCACAATATGCCACTGGTCGTTTTACTGCATGTATCACAAAATTGCAACCTATTTTGGAACAGAAACATTCTTAAATGTTTAAAAAAGGAGGAAAAGGACACATTTTCTCCATGATTTTACACATTTGAATAGGTAATGTGGTAGTCCATGGGTCCATAGAATTAGAGTCCACTTTCATTAAGGACTGCAGCTTCATTTCACAATTTGACGTTAGAATCACTTTTTCTATGTATTCTTACCCCAAACAACTTTGATGACACCATCCTACATACTGCCACAAAAAATAAATATGACAACATTTTAAAGAGAATATAAAGTTACAGTAGTGAGCACCTGTGTGAAACACTTACAAATTAATTAGCACAATTTCATACCAAAAGCGGTGTAGAGTATCAGATTAGCCCGGTAGAATAGATGTGCAGACGACGCCTTAAATTAATTGAAATCATTTGCATGCAAGATATTCATACAGTAAACAGGCCTGAAGCAACAGACGACTCATTTCCAGGTCACTTACACTCCAGTGAGTGTTTTGCAGTGCAGGAGTTTCCATTGATGCGTGATGGATAAATTACATGGTTCTCTTTGCAGCTGGATGACTCTGAGATACAACAAAATGAACAGGGGTCATAGAGTTTATTCTGCTTCTGCTTTTTTATACAGTCGCCTCTAGATGTCACAAATCACCAACAATTCACATGTGGAAACTCTGAAATACTGTCTTTAGGGAAACCATTTTGTCAGTTGATAAACAGTAGTCCACAGCCAGAGTGCATGATGGAGTATATTTGTGACCCTTCGTTCTCATTTTGTTGCTAATGATGATGTTCTTGATGTGATACTTTTCCATATTTGTTGCCAAGAAAATCACCTGACATGTCAACAAATTACATAGATATAATATCTTCTGAGGTAATTCCTATAATTCCCTACACAGACAATTAAGCACAGGTCCAGTGCAGTACAGAAATACCTGGTATTACTTTGTACTCTATGTTCCATGTAACCCAAACATGTTGTCCCAAGAAACACAGTATCAGGTGCTTCGTAACAGGTTGACATCACCTGCAGCATACTCTCATCTGTGAGTCATAGTCAATCACTGGTGTCCACACAGGAAGCGGAGCCCTCTGCGGTGTGTAACGGTGACTTAGAGGCCAATCAGGGAGAACACGTAAGACCTCTGCTGCCTGTACGGAGCTTCTGATTAGTCGTATTGAATGATCCCGTTATTGATTGATATGATCGGTCCAGCTAGTGACCTGTGTTGTAGTGATATGGCAGTTTCTGAGCTTAATGTTGTTCATAAATGCAGCCCAGTGTGTACTTTAAAGTTTGAAATGAGTTTGCCTAAGTGGTAGATGTTTAAGGTGCCTTGTTTGTTTTTCATGGCTCCTCATTTTTGGATGTAAGCAGCTTCAGTGACATGCTTGCTCCTTGCATAACAAGCATGGGATTACTTGAATGCAAATGCAAATGCTAGTTTATTCAGGCTTCCTCCCAACCTGAATAAACTAGCAAAAGGGAAATGCTTATCAAGGGAATAAGTATATGGTTGGATCTGGCCTTGATACTGACTGTGTGCAGAAATGTGTGAGGGTCAATATAGACCTTTAACTGCAACCAAACTCAATTGACAGTAGTCTGAAGTTTAAGCATCTCTGCTGGTATTGTTGAAAGAAGAGATGGCTCACATGTCAGTACTAGTGTCCTAATTTTAATGCTAATAGTGATGCAGTTTTAATATTGTGTTTTTCTGGCCTTTAAGGCTATAGTACAGGTGTGTAAGGTTATTTTCTGAACTTTTTTGATATTTCCAGGGCCATCATTAATACTCTGATAAAGATTCCAATTTCTTTATTTTTCTGTAAGATCACAGCACTATTTCCTCATTTTAATTGTGACCAAATATTGTCTGAATGGAAAAAAGCATCCACGCACTCAAATCTGTGCAAACATCTGTTTAATCTTGAAGGATTTCCTTCAGAGACCTTCTTTAAGGCATGGGCAGCAAGTGAATGCAGCAGTACGAAAAGTTTAAAGAACATCACTTGATTAGCCTTTATTCACTTGTGTCAGCCTGATGAACCAGTGGGGCTAACTATCAAGGGAATTTTAGTCCTGGACAAAGTGGACCTCAGGTTAAAAACAAAGTGGATAAGACAGGCAGAAACAACCGTTTTATTCACTTTACTCGTCATGCAATTTAGCATGACCCATAAAGTCACAATGCCAGCATATATGGGAAATGAGACTGGTTAACAAGCAATTATGAACACAAATAAAATGGAGATGTGACTGCACCAGATCCAGGCTAGATTAAAGCCATTTTGGTGTTGAAATAGTTTATGAATGACATACCTTAGATGTCTATGAATGTCATCTAAGGAAAATGCTAAAAGTGAGGTTAAATGTTTTTGTCTGGTAGGTTTATGATTGAGTTGTGTTACTGTCTGTGCTTCTTGCTGCCATTTTGTAAATGAAAGAGAGTTGCTGTAGCTTCATGAGCAAACCTGAAATGTTTTCCCTAATTTGATTTGATTGCTGCCGTCCTTCCCCTCATCCATCCATTCATTCTCAACCTTTTTGTCGCCCCACTTTATTCTTCCATCCATCTTACTATTCATCGATAATACCTTCCGTAATACCCACACATACCTCTATTCATCTCTTACTTCCCTGCTTCAGACACATGTAATCCATCCCTTCTAAATATCAATCCCTCTAGTTGTTCACTTGTTGTCATTCCGACTTTCTGACATGATTCCTGCTGTTCCTGCAGCTGAAAAATGGAGGTGAGATCAAACTGGAGCCTCTGTCAGCCTCCCTCGTCCGCTCTGTTGCAGCCGTCACCTCCCAAGCCTCCGTCACTGCGGTAACGATCACGCCAGGAAGCAGCGGCGACAATGACGCTGTCCATCCAGGAAAGTCCACAGCCATCCCCTACATCCCTGCCCAACAACAGGCTTCCAGCAGCACAAACAGCCACCAGGAGAGGGCGTTGAGGTATTTCTCCATGACCCAGAGTGGGGACCCTGGCCACCCTGAGCCTGAGCTCAACTCCTCCCCTCTCCTCCCAGAGAGCCAAGAGAGAGTGGGGGCTCCTCTTCCTCCCACCACCTCTGCTGGTCACAGGCAGCAGGGGGAGGCGGCAGAGGAGGGCAGGAGAGAGCGTCAGGAAGAGGAGGTTAGGGGGAGACAGCAGGGAGGAGCCAGAGAAGACAGCCAAGACGGGAGCATTAAGGGAAAGTCTCACTCCCCTGACAGGGACCGGGACGGCAGGCAGCGGCAGCAGCATCCCCAGTCTCAGCACTCTGCCGAGCCTCTGCCCAGCTGGAGAGCCGCAGACAGAGACTCCCAGGAGAGTAGGCAGAGAGCAGAGGGAGGAGGAAGAGGAAGAGGAGGCTACCTGAGAGAGGCAGCTCACAGCTCCTCCACACAGGAACAGGAGAGGAGCAGCGGTCGGAGCCAGACTGGCATCTCAGGTAGGAGGCTTCTCTGATGTCTTCCACAGAAAAGAGATGGAGAGGAGTGGGGGAAGAATAATAGAGGTGGAAATAGCTGAGAGCTAAAAGAGGGATTTGGGGGGAGAAATTAAAACGAAATTGACATAAAGAAAAGGGAGTGACAAAAAAAAAAGGAAGCAATGTCTTGGGAGGGAGCTGTTCTCGTTATCCTCATTGTCTTATGCAGCGTGCTCCCACGCACGATTGCTTTCTGCCGGCTGCACACACACTTGTCCCAGCTGGGGGTGTTTGATTTGGCTGATACAGAGCGAGAGAGAGAGAGAGTGTGAAGGAGAGACAGACGTCTGAAGCTGCATCTAATTAGCATATTTTTCCATGCATTTGCCTCGTGGCTCCCTTTGTCTAGAAAGAGGAAGCCCTTTCCTGACACGCTGTTTGTCAGCTAACAGACGTCAAGGATTTTTAAATCGATGTGTGTGTGCTCACTGGCATGGCCTATAAAGGGGCTGTGGTCCCCTTGCACCATATTACGCCTGTGGGTTGGCCGTGCACATACTACAGTCTAATAGGCCTGACCTGTTTCTTTATGTGCTAATGCAGAATGTGTCTCGGGGTGGTCTTTTCCCATGCATGCACACAAAAAGATGAAAGCACTCAGTGAGAGAGTGCAGAACAATTGGCTGGCACTTACATGAAGCAGGTAGAGGACGGCAGGGACACAATGAAAGCCTTGTCTGCAGGCTGTAGTCTTATTTAGTTCTGCATGGGTAGACCTTAACTAAAGTGTAGGCTATTATGCTATAGTATCATGAGGCGACAAGCACTTGCATTTACTAATTCCCTGGGGACCCTAAGTCAAATCCTTCAACTGACCTTAACTAAAAGCAAGCCTTAAGCCCAAGATGTTGTGGTTTTCCTTGTGGCAAAAAGTGTTTTGCCCCCAAAATGTTACAACTGTGAACAGATTTTTGTCCCCATAGTGTGATTAATACAGATTTGCACACATACATCATTTTTATTATACTAATTGCTTTCCTTTCCTGCATGTGTGCATGTACATGCCTGTGTTTCAGGGATGAGCAGTAGTTATTGAGGGGATTTATGGTAATCAAACAATAAGTTTCTTCTGCCTCCAACTCTTACATTTTGGAGGTCCCCTGTGGTTAAGGGGTTGAGACATGACCATGAACAATGACATTCCCAGGTTAAGTCTGAGTGGTAACCTTCGTTTCATTTCCAGCTCCCTCATTTCTTGTCATTTCTCAAATTGTTTTATATCATCTCAAGTAGGTTTTACCTGCTGTAAGTAGATGTTAACGGTCCCATACTTGATTGTCATACTGTTTACATTTGCTTATTTACAGTATAGAATTCTATCGTATTAGTGCTATCAAAAAATCCAATATTTAATTGTAACTGACAACAATTATGATAATTGTGTAATGCCATGATATCGTGAAACAGTGATATTTTCAGATATGGTTATTGTATCTTGAAAACTCATTCAACCCTAATTGCACTTGATAATATCCAATTTCTCTATGAAAAGTCCATCAAAAATAACTGTATGAGTGTGAAGAGCCATAAAAACCTTAGTGAAATGAATCATCGTTATCATCACTAATGTTATGTACAACATCAGTTTGAGCTTTAGATATATTATGTTTTGTTGCATGAAGAAAAACTAATTATTATTAGTTGCTTGACTAAGTTATTATGTATTCACACATCTGAATAACTCGGACGCCTGGGTGTTGGAAAGTTTCTCACCAAATGTATTAATACTATTAATATTTTGTTCCCCCTCGACCCTCACCAAGTGTCTTTACAGTGTTTACAAACTTTACTGAATAAAAGATTAATTTTAACATGTTATGGCTGATTCTAAACATTAGTTTGACTTACAATGTTGTGGGTGTCAAATATTCGATAATAGGCAGTGAAAATTCTGCATCTACCTGATGACATACTGTATACTTTTCTTTCAGACCTGCCAGATCATCCTGCACCACTGAGGCCACTGATAGCTAAAGTGTCATCCAGGACAGTGTCTCACGTTTCAAGCAGCCAACAGCAGCGGCAAACCAACATCCAGCCTCCTCAAACTCTTCCTAAACCTTTCACACAGCAGCCTCCTCCAACCCTACCCAAACCTTCATCGGACATCCAGCACCAGCCGCACTCCCAGCCCCCTCCAACGTACCCCAAACCTTTCACTCAGTCCCCACAAAGCCAGCCAAAACCTCAGAGATTCGTCCAGCCTCTCCCAAAGCCTTACCCACAGACAGCCCCCCAGACTCAGCCCAAACCCCAGGTGCCTCCGCAGACACCTCCCAAACCCCAGTCTTTCCCCCAGGCACTGATCAAGTCCCAGTCCCTGCCCTTGGACCACAGCGAGGACTTCAGCAAGCACAGCGTCCATTCTGGAGATCTGCTGTCCCCCACAGATTCTGGAGAACAACTGTCTGACGGCATGTCCTCTAAACAGATGTCCATCAAGGAGAGGTGAGTGACAGCTGAACGTTTGAAAGAGATAGATTTATTCATTTTAAAACAAGTCATGTCAATGGCCGCCGATATTGAGGTTGGCTGGCTGAGTTGCCAGGAGCCGACACTAACTGCCAAAAACACTGATTAAGGTAATTAAAAGATCACAGAAATCATTTGCAAAGTTATAGAAAACTAAACTGGTGCTCTTTCTTTTCAGACACTCTTGATCCCTCACAAAGTGCCTTACCACCAAGGTGCATTTGGTTTACTGTCATTTTGTCTTACTGGACCAAATTTGAATATTGTAACGCTGATCTGGACTGTGATAGTGTTTTTCTCTGCTATCGATTGGACTGTGGACCAGTACTGGACTGGGAACATTTGAAACCAGGCCACGAGGAAACTGGATGATTTAGCAAAAAAAAAGCTGAATAACAGTGACATAACTTTAAAGGCTGGTATAGGCTATTTTTACAGGAACTGCTCTAAATGTGACACAATCTGTCTCCGCTGCATTTTTCCTCGTCACTCCCTGTCACAACAGTGTACCGATTTTTAAACTACAGTACGTCTCTATGCCAGGTAACCAATCCCTCATCAAAGCCTTTCAGCTTTCAGGAGGACATGAAATATGTTGAAGGACACTAGTTTAGTGTTGTTTAGGGGTCTGTCTGTATTTTAAAAAATATAGTAAAAACCGCAATTAAATACAGACTCCTTTTCTTTGTTTCGCTTTCGTTCTGTCATTTTGTCGCTCTCATCAAGGCTCTATATAGAGAATATATAAAGAAAGAAGATAAATCATAATTGTGACAATGTTGTAGATATGACCATTGGTAGTCATTAGATTTAAGCAGGTAAAAAGCTACAGTAGTATTAGAACAAATAGAACGGTCTGGAAAATGTAGAAATTTTCATCACTTTACTGTAATGCAGTCTTTAAAACCACAAAAAGACATTTATGACAAAAGCCATCCTTAACGGTCTGAGAGACAATGTAGGAGAGTATCCCCTGTGTTCACTGTTGCTGTTACAACAGCATCTCAAATAAGAAGCATTTTTTTAATAATAGCCTATTATTAACACCCTTAAGAAAAGCAATAAAAGCCATGCGGATAAAGTGCTCCTGAAAACCTGACGCCTAGCAAAGCTGCAGGGACAGGTCACCCTTGATTACATCCACAAAGGTGAAAACTGAGATCAGCAAAGATCAGACACTGACAGAGATTTTTTGCAGGCTAGGTGAGAAGCCAGTGCTTCATAAATTTGCAGTGTTTGACAGAACGAGGCTAAAGTCACCGTCTGCCCTTTCTTGCAGTATAAACCCTGTTACATTTTTGGAGGTGAGACATACATTTTTAGCAACATTGTGTTTCTCCTGTGTGGACTGAAGAGATCCTCTGAGATTTAACAGTTTCCTCCTCATGCCCTAATTTCTGCCCTGTCCACACTCAAGCTGCAGAGATGATGACATACTTTCTTTTACCCCTCAGCGATCCTTTATCAGCGCTGTATAGATCTTTTTAAACTGTCACGTTCGCTGGCTGTGGAGCAGAAATCTCTGACCTGGTTTTTCACCCTTGAAGGATTTTTTTTCTTTATGACCTCTATGGAAATAATACATATTTGAAAGAAAAGCAATTTCTCTACGAAGCACAGTTTTTGCTCCCTTTGATTTTTTTGTTAGAGCCTAAAATAAACTCCCATGGTAATCCTGCAGACATTTTCTCCTGTTAGCACACGTGTTAGCAGTAATGGCAAAACCCATTACAACTAAACACTGTTTGCAGCTAGTTTGACAAAGGGTTAAATTCCAGTGTTACTATGAGTATGTTACTTCCTATTATGACGCTGTTGTAATTGGTATTTTACTACTTAAAGAATAAGTAAGCTTGAAACATTTGAAAATAAATGTAGTTGCTGCTAAGCTTCATCCTTGACCAGTGTCTTTTTGGTGATTGAAATTGGCTTTAAATTGAGTAGCATGGTTTGGTACAATGTTTTTTCTTCTGTCTGCTCTTGTTTAAGTTCGAGATCTACATGGTCATAACAAGTTGATATCACTATGATACAGTAGCTGGTCTGGATGAAGACTTACACCTGTAATTTTAAACAAAATTGTATTGATTGCAGAAGTTTAGCTTTAGATTTATTCTGTTCGACTTTATAAGACAGATGACATTTAAGAAAATCATATACAACTACAGAAATGTTAGGGGTGACACAATAAAGTCAAGATGTATCACCATTGTGAATCCACCCTGAGTATCACATATCATATATTTTGTGTCAGGTTATTTCAGCTCTCTGTTGAAGCTATATGATGTTCACATCGAGTTAAATATTCAAACCCATGACTTCATGTTTGTTATGTTTGCACCATTCCAGCAAATGAAAATATCCTTGATGTCCCATTCATGATCTTATACCAAATTCCCCCAAGCTTTGTTTTTTTAACCTTTATTTAGTCAGGGGGTGTTCGCTGAGGGCGATGCTCTCTTTTTCAGGAACGCCCTGTTTTTCAATCACATTCACACAGTTACACATTCACACATGGAAACTGCCAAGTCCAACCACAGTCTGATCTGTTGGCCACTGAGCAGCTCCACTGGAGCAGTCGGGTTAAGGGCCTTGTTCATGGTCACCTTGGTGGTGGTAATAAACAAGCAGTGCCTTTCACTTTCCCAACCCAGATTTATCCTGCCAGTGTGTGGATTTGATCCGGCGACTCAGCCCAACATTTAGTAGTAAATGTACCGTGTATTTGAGCAATGATTGGCTGCTCAGCATGAGTTCACAATGACTAACCTACCGATGAGTTTGTGGAGTTGAGGTGTAATGAGGAACAGTCTCTAATGAAGATAATTTTGTTTGTTTTATGTCAGAGTGGCACTGCTGAAGAAGAGTGGCGAGGAGGACTGGAGGAACCGGATCAACAAGAAACAGGAAGTGGTTAAGGTGGCGTCCACCGAGGAGCAGGGTCAGCTATGGGAGACAGAGCAGAAAAAGGTCAGTCTGAACTACACATAATAAATATCTCAAATCATGTTCACACCAACAGTAACCCTGTCATACACACATATAGATACAGTATATTTGGTTCAGACACATCAGCAACATTTTGTCACACATTTGTGATATCTTCAGAAATGTATTATATATTAAAGTACAAGTATAATATCTAAATCTTAACTGGCCTACAATTTGTATCTTTTCATTTTTTTCTGTATTACTTTATTCACAACAACATCCATTAAAGCACACAGTACAAGCAACAAAATACATGTGTGGATGCACCAGTTCGTGCTTTTGATGTAATTTTAGTTTTTGCTTTTTAGACATAAATAAAAACATAACAGCTGAACAGGCCGAGACTAACTGTGGGGATGATTTTACACTCTGTAAGGCTTTACAATTGCACCAGCTGGGCTGTTATCTCAATTTTTGCAGCTCAGGTATACGCTGCAGCTCAGCAGTCCCACCTATCTCAACAAGTATATCATGATATAGGATGCTTTACATGTTGCCATCTTTCCTCGTCCTCTTTGACATTCTGTTTTAACATTGTTTTATATAAAACAGTTTGAAAATCGTTGGTAGGTCATCCTCCGAATTGAATCAAAAGGAAATCTGCAATTTCTACATGATGATTTTGAATTACTACATGCGATTTTACTGTTAAATAAGCAATGTGTTATACATCTTCAAGAGCTGCTATCTATGTGTTTGAATGGCCATAATGGAAAGCTGCTTTAAAGTAGAGAAAACCCTGAAATCTCTGCTATACAGCTGGTCAAAAAAAGGGTTGAAAATTAGACCCAGATTGAAGTTAAGTTTTTTCTTTTCACCCCGTACTATTGACAGTGGATTTAAAAGATGCATACTTGAATCACAAATGTTATACTTAAGGATATAATGGTTTAACAGCTTTACCAAAGTAATCAGAGTAAACACAAGTGCCACATTTCACACTCCATCCTTCATGGTTACCATGCCAGCTCCTCTCCTCGCTCTCTTAGCTAAGTGCTCCTTTCATTTCCTCCTTTAGTCCATCTGTTGTTTGAGCCCAGCGGTCCAGATCAGTGTAGCATCCAGCCCCCGTAGGCTGTAAACCAGGAAGCATATGGGACAGTCTGCTTGAAGAATTATCAGTCTGGGGTTTGGGGAATAAACTCTCCTTTTTATGAGATCAGATTTGGCTAAGCTTCAGGCTAAGTTTAAATAATTACTTTGAAAGCTTATTTGAAGGAAAGAATCACTTATATGTATTTATATGCATCTATTGGTTTAAACAGCAGCTAGAATTTAATTTAAAAGCTCAAATAACCTCTAATTTCAGGATTTACACATTTCTCTGCAGCTCATCTACTTCACATTAGTATTCTGTTGGGCGAAGCTGTCTGCTTAAACCCTGGATGGTAATCCTCCAGGCAGTCTCACCCCCAAAACCCATTAGAGCAACAATGGTCTCCCCCTCCCTCCCTCCCTCTGACCAAGTACTTCCCCTGTTTTTAACCCCTCAGGAGGAAGGGGTGGTCGTTCAAGACTACTCTGCTGTGTCTGTGTCTGTGTCTGAACAGCTGTGGGTAAGACCCTAACAACAACTCCAAAACCAATCAGCTTCGTGTGGGACCTGTGTTGTCCAATCACAGCTTTGTGTGCACTTTGTGTGATTGACTCTGCTGAATCTGTGGGTCTTTGGATGCCCTTTAACTTTAAAGGTGGGATGGTAGAGAAGAAGCTGCTGATGCTGGAACTTTTCTAAGCTTTTCTCAGATTTTTGCTGAGTCTTAACGGGGCATTAAGTCAATCAATTAACTTCAAAGTGAACTGAGAAAGTTAAATCTAAAATCAATTTTGTTTTGCATTTTGGATTAATTAAAACAGTTCTTCATTACAGTAAAATAAGCACTAATGACCAGAAACATTAGTAATATTCTGGCCAAATTATCTTTATTCTGTGATAGCTAGACATTTGTAGCTGCAAACAACATTACAGCTTTATTAAAGAATGAATACACAGTCATATAGAAATGTTTTCAAGTGCATAAATCCCATTTTTTTTGTTGCAGTTTTGGCTTGAGAACAAAATATCTTTAAAGGGAGAGTTCATCCCAATATGAAAAATACACATAGCAGCTGTACAGTTGTCTGCCTTCTTCTATAATGGTACTGGATGACTGCTCAGAGCCCCTTAAGCTATATTTGAAAACTCAACAACAATGTCTCCAGAAATCATGGCCTAGTTACTCAAGATAAACGACAGTCCATGCTGTGAGCAGTTTCATGTACCAACTATCTACCAAGCAGGACAGGACAGTTATTGCCGCTTTTTTACCTTTTTACCTTAGCTCTTAAGGCCTCATAAAAATATGTGACTGTGAATTGTTAAGAGTCATTATATGTGTAGATTATATATTAAATCTACCAACTACAGTTTGACTTAATGCACCTGTAAGCTTTAAGCTGTGATTTCACTGCACTGGTAATGTAATATGTGACCTTCTGTGACTGTGACAAGCTGTGCCCGTCTCAACTTACAGAGTGGCAAAGGGAAAATGGCTTCTGCAGTTTGCTGCTTTTCTTACTGTAGAAATCTACTTCGTAGCCAATGACCTTTGATGATTTTAAGTGCATTTTTATGTGTGGATGCATGGCACTTTTAATTCAATAGAAATTTCACCTCTGTTGATAAATTGATATTTGCAATGTGCATTCGATTTTATGATAAATGTTTGTTTAATGTTGAGCGTAACGTAGAGCTTTTAGATCAGGTCTGGAAGTTGAAGATTAGCGAGAAGTTTTAACAACTGTCGTGTTGCATTCCCGGTTTCTGGCCTTCTGTCCTTTGCATCCCTCCTTTATCTTCCTTCCTTATCTTGCATGCTCATCATTTTTCCTTCCATTTCCTCCTTTCCTTTCTTTCACGTTTCCATCCACCTCTACATCCTCAGGAACCTGTCTTCTCTTCCACCTTTTCTCCTCCTATCTCCCTTGGTCAAAAGTGTCAGTATATTGACCATCATAGTCAGGTAAGGACATGCACCTGGTACGCTTGAACGCGCTGCATGTACTGGGCTCTTATCTTGTCTGCTTGGTTTACAGCTACTGGTGTGAAAGGCAATTTGGGCACTGTTGATTTTTATTTTGTTCTGACTGCATGAATACAGCTCAGTGCAAAGCAATCACTCCTACTGTGGAATAAGGAAGTATAAAGTATAAAGGTTAGAAAGGACATGCACCTAGCACGCTTAGGTGCATCAGATCTTTTTATAGCTGCTTGGTTTGACACTGTTGCTACATGAAGGAAAGTGTGGAGTCACATGAAGTTAAAGTGAAGCTGTTAGTGGTGATTTAGTTCTCTTACTTGGGTAGTAGATGCAGTGGTCTTTGAAAGCTTGTTGGTTTCGCTCCATGATCTTGTTTTTTCATGCTGCTCATAAACCTGTTTTAAAAACATGACTTGAAAATACCCTGAAATTACAGCTGAGCTGTCAGCCTCCTTGTGCAGAGTTTATAGCTTTGCATGCATCACTTGCCACTTTAACTTAATAATCTTTCATAATTTGATAATTTGTTCGATTTCCTCTGGTCTGTGTAGAAGGCGGGAGAGGAGATTGAGGCCAAGATGACCATTGAGGAGAGGAAACAGATGATTTCGGTCCGTGAGGATTCCTGGAAGACAAAGGGCAAAGGAGCGGCCAATGACTCTACCCAATACACCGTGGCCGCACGTATGGTCAAGAAAGGTCAGTGCACAAATGTGCTGATATCCACCCGTCTTCATCGAAGTGTACACTATTTGAAAATGCCACAGTGCATGACTTTTATGCAAAAATACGCCCAATACGTTAGACTAAAAGGTCCTACAACAGGCAGTCATTGTTCCACATGCACTTTCCCCAACACAAACTCAGATTTGTTTCCCAGTATTTTTGTCATCTTACTTTAAATTTAAGTTCCCAGTATGATTATTTGTGGAAAAATCAAAACAGTTCTGAAGAAGTTCACTTCACATTAAACCATTTGATTTTTTTCTTGACCATCTGGAGCTGCTAATGTGTGAAGTTGCCAAGTGCAATCTCAAAAGAGACACTTACTCTGAGAGCTGAATGTTAGCACTACATTTTGAATTATCATGTATGTTTTTTTCCTTAAAGTAAATGATAATATCTTAATTTTTTGTGTTTTACTGACTATGTTTTAATTTTGAATACAACATGACTAAATCACCACTGTAAAAAATATATATTATCGCATTTATATAAAAATAATCATTTGAAAATATACTAGTACAGACAGACAGTTATCTCTCCTTGTCTCTCCACACCGTCAGATATTTTGTTCTATCTCCTGTAAATTTCTGTCTCTGTGTCCACAGGCCTGGCAGCCTCCTCTTCAGTTATCAGTCCCATACTGTCACCAGTCTCCACCAAACTCAAGAGCAGCTCGCCTGCTGTCAACAAACCACAAGAGGGTGAGACAGATTTCCTGTGACATCACTGTCACAGCTAAAGAAATCCAGAGGATTTTATCAGCCACTGTATATTGTTTTGGATTTTAAACATGAGTAGATTGAAGTTAATTTTCACATTTGATGCTGCTTTAGTCAAATGAAAAGTTATTTCACTTTTGAGCTTTTTATTAAGTTCAAAATTAAATTGATAATTATTGAATCAAGCTCAGAAATAACACAATAAAATATTGATGAATAACTTAAAAACCTATTAATTGGTCAGTCATAGTGAAACAGGCCAAATGATGTACATCATCATGATGATGATTTTTAGTTGGTTAAAGAAAATTTGATCTAATGTGTCAACAAAAGTGAATTGGATTAATTGAATTATTTCATTTACAGAAATTGAGGCCAGACCAGACATGGAATCTGATAAGAAACTAGACAAGTTGGAGAGCTTCTTGGGACGTCTGAATAGCAAAGGTATGCTCTTCTTTTCTGACTTTAAGCTCCTTCAATCTTATTTTTATTAAACAACCTCTTGTGTCATCTTCACAGTAGACCTCTAAAGAATTTTTGAAATTATCATTTCTACTCATTTGGTGGGTGGTTGCTTAGCATGCAGCAGTCCTTCATCATCTTCATCATCATTCTGTTTTTCTCCTGATTATTCTACCCTTGTTGTGTATTGATTTCATTATTGGATTAGGACCTAATCTAGTTTCTCTCCTTCCTTTTTGCTGTTGATCAGTGGCAGGCCTCCAGGAAACCACCATAACAGTTACTGAGAAGGCAGTGAAGGAAGTGATGAAGCTGGATGATGAAATCTTCTCCAAGTTCTACAGACGCGTCGCTGAATTTCCACGCATGCCCACCAGGATCGAGATTCACGAGGATTTTGACACCATATTCGGTTCTCAGGGTCCAAAGTAAGAAAATATTGAAGCTTTTTATGATTCCTGACGCGTACATTTCATTCATCACCTGCATGTGTGCTCATACGCTCCTCTTTGTTTCCAGGTTGACCTCAGCCATGGTGCAGCATAAGCGCTCGGTGCGTCCATCCAGGAATGTCCAGTCATCCAGAAACCCTCTGAAGATGCTGGCGGCCAGAGAAGACATCAGACACGAGTACACCGAGGAGAGACTGAATGTGGCACAGCTGGAGAGCAAGAGGATGAAGGCTGAGAAGAGTGAGTGTGAGGATGACCCTTATGTGTTTATGCACAGTATGTGTGTGTTTGTCATGTCGTTTGTAGTCGAAAATTGGAAACTTTGTTGTTTACAGCCTACAAAACTACATCAATCTCCACCTCTTATTGGATAAACAGCTCTAATTGGAATGCAGCCCCACATGACCCACTTCTGTAGCACTGTTTACAGCAGGGATTTACTTTCTTTGAAGTCTAATGAAGCATTTATGTTATTTCTCTACTCGCTTCCCCCCATAGCTCGATGCCTTTATAAAAATGTGTACTCTTTCTCTTTCCAGTAAATAAAACCTCTGAGTACTCCGACGCTGCTCTGGCAGGTCTGGCCAGTAAAGAGAACTTCAGCAGCGTGAGTCTGCGCAGCGTCAACATCTCTGAGCAGATGTCCAACAACAGTGCCGTGCCCTACAAGAACCTCATGCTGATGCAGATCAAAGGTAAACACCCTGTTTGACTCTGCTGAGCAGTACGGTATTGTATGATTGGATTTACCTGCATGACCCCCGCCGCCGTCATTTGAAGATCCTTTCCTGACACTTTCTCTACTCACAGGGTTGAGACTGATGATGGATGTCAACCTTTAATTAAAACCTGGATTTATGCTAACCAGAACTGTCCACTGACAATCTATCGAATACAATACTTTGGGAAATAGAGAAATTTGAGCTAGGCTAGCTGTTTCCCTCTGTTTCTAGTCTTTGTGCTAAGCTCAGCTAACCAGCTGTTGGTTATAGCTTCATATTTACTGTACAGATATAAAAGTAGATCTTCTCACTCTCATCCGGAAAATAAAATACCTGTATTTCCCAAAATGTCATACTATTCCTTTACAAACACTCTTGTTTTTTGACATGTGAATTTTTTAATCAAACAGAGCCAATATGCTTTAAAGGAGCGAAACTCAGCAGAAAACGTTTTTCTCTCCAGGTCGTCGTCATGTTCAGACCAGATTAGTGGAGCCAAGAGCATCATCTCTGAACAGCGGCGACAGTTTCCTGTTGGTCACTCCAGAGCACTGCATCGTCTGGATTGGAGAGTTCTCAAACGTCATTGAAAAGGCCAAGGTGAGCCCTTTACCTGTATTATTGCCAACTGTTGGCAACTGTCCTATACCCAAGAGCTTTGGTATGTCCAGCATCAAAGCTACTGTTGTAATATTGATGATTCTGCCTCTCATTTCCTTTCCCAACGCACACACTCTAACATACACACATTAACACACACTGGCACAAATATCCATCTGTGCTCCTCATCAAACACATGCTTCCAGGCTAGACTACAGCTCTTTCATTTCCCCAAAGGAGGTCCGTCTAGACACTTTCTGATAAACATTTGTTTTTCTACTCTGACTCCTTGTTCAGTGCTGTTTACTCATGTATTATGATTCTGTGCAAAAAAAAAACCCCAGCAGTATTCAGCCAAGACTCTTCTCAGCCTTTTCTCACCACCCTCACCATCCCTGGATTAATTGAGAAAAGTCCAATTTCCTTGTTGTTTACATCAAAGTCAACATTGAGACTTATTCATTGTCTCTGTCACTATTTTTTAGAAAGATATTTGTTTCTTTCCTGTAGGCAATAGATTTAGCCACCTTCATCCAGACGAAGAAGGACATGGGCTGCAGGGCGAGCCAAGTGCAGACCATCGAGGAAGGGGTGAACCCACAGGGTCCAGATACCCAGCAGTTCTGGACGATCCTAGGAGGACAGACTGCTTATCAACGTAAGACATGAACCCATAATACTCAGACTTTCCCATCTACAACAGATATTATAAAACATCTGTATCAGTACATGTTATTCATATAATCAAAAATGCAAGTTAAATGGTTTAAAAGTGCCACGATCAGAATCTGATCACATCTGCTTGACAACATCAGATCTTAGGTAGGTGTAAATGCAATTTGTACAACGTGCTGGCATCTGTACACAATGTGACATTCATACAGATATTTGTCTTTAGCTAACATGAAATGTATGTTTAAATTTAGGGAGTGAGCAAGTGAAAAGTCTGAAACACACCTCTAATTGTTGCTTATATGTCTACTCTGAGACAGGAAACAGAACTGTGTAAAATTGAAACTAATACAGGTTGAAATTAATGATGTACAGTAAGAAATGACTCATGCACTCTGTGGAGCTGATCTGCTGTTAACAAGGCATATGAATTATCTTGTCAAAGGGTAGCCTACACTCTAGTACTGCAACACTCAACTGACACAATAGTTTTTACACAAACGAAGAATAACTTCATGTGTTACATTTGCCAAATTAAAAAGAGGGGAAAATAATTAAAAAATTATCGTTGAAAGCAGTTCACAATATCTATAAGGTTTCTCCAAACTCAACAATTCAAAAAACTCTTTTTTTCAGGGAGTCTGGGGCTGATTTGTCGCCACTTGCAATTACTTATGCACAGGTTTTGCTCTATAGGACAGAGATGTGATGAGATCTAAACATAAAGGCAAGATTGGATTGTTTATTTTGTGAAAGTTAGGATAAAGATCTTGTTTTAATTACAGGTGTGAATGATGTTTGACTTGTCTTACAGTGTGTGTAGTGATATCCTGGTAACACTGGACCTTTTCTATGGGTGCTTTAGGGTGCATGCAGACAGTTACACTGACATTATATGTCTGTCCAATTGCACTGTAGCGGCAGGTCCACCGGAGGAGGATGAGCAGTTTGAGAATGCCATTGTGGAAACCAACTGTATCTTCAGACTGCTGGATGACAAACTAGTTCCTGATGATGACGAGTGGGGGAAGGTCCCTCGCAGCTCTCTGCTTGAATCCAAGGAGGTCAGTGGGACTTTCTGTGGGTCTACAAAGTCTCTCAACACCCTTTGCTTTCTTGTTTGAGTATTTGGATGTCAAAGATGTGCCGTCAGTGTTTCTAACCTGGATTAGATAAATATGATTTTAGACTATAAGCAACCGTGGTGGCTTTGAACTAGCACTGTTCACCAGAATGTAATGTACTGTAGCACCCACAATATGCAACTTCCTATCATGCTATAATGTAATTAGAGTATCTGAGAGTGGACGTTTTCTTTGTGGCACCAAGCTCTGAATGTCAATATTTATAATATTTCAGTTTTTCAAGAGGAGCTTTTTTGCTTCAAGCTGCTTTTAATTTGTTGCTTAGCAACAGCAGGTGCCACTGCAAGTACCTCCTACATCCATCTGTGCACTGCTGCTGCTGCTGAAAATTTAAATGGGTTCAGGAAACTGGAGCTAGGAGGACACCGCAGTTACATTGCTTTGCATATAAATGATGAAGCGTTTTACAGTCTTTTTTCTTCTTCTATGGTCCTATTAGTTGAGGTCTGTGCGATACCGTTTGTTGTGATTTGTCAGTCTTGGGTCTTGTTTTAAAAATTAGAATATTCTTTTAAAGGCATATTGAGAATGAATCAGCTGTGTAGTGTTAGTCACGACAAACAAACAAACACAATTGACTCACCTACAGTATGCTTCCACATTTTTTGTGTTGTTGTGCTGTGCATGCTGCAGGTGCTGGTGTTTGACTTTGGCAGTGAGGTGTACGTGTGGCACGGTAAAGAGGTGACTCTGGCCCAGAGGAAAGTGGCCTTCCAGCTCGCTAAACACCTTTGGAATGGGATGTTTGACTACACCTGTTGTGATGTCAACCCTCTGGACCCTGGAGGCTGCAACACACTCATACCCAGGTAGGAAACACACACACTTGTTTTATCACTTGCAGTAACATTTCACTGATCTTCCCTAAAACTTCACTGAACCTTAAATTTAAAATTAACCCACAAGTAAATGGTTGTCTCATGACTAACGTTTGTCCTGTGATGGGAGGTGAGTCGCATCATTTGACTTTGTAAGCACATAACCCCAAAACAGCTACTTATATGTATGTATATAGATAGGATAAAAACTGAAACTGGGCTCATAAGATTAAGAGATAAAAGCCACAAGCGCTCTTATGTTGTCTTTATCTTTAGGATTATGTGATCATTGCCAATATCCTTCATATTTGCACCTCAGTGATGACATAGTTGATCTAAAAAACAAAAGCAGACATAGCAATCTGCTATCCTTATAATTACACATGCACATTCACACACATAAGAATGTAATGATCTTTGATTAACCATAAAAATTAATCTTGAAATCTTTTCTCGTTCTCTTTGTGTGTGTGCCCTCACTAACAGGAAGGGCCAGGGCCGCCCTGATTGGGCAATATTCGGCAGGCTGACAGAGCACAATGAGACAATCTTGTTCAAGGAGAAGTTCATGGACTGGACCGAAGCAAAGTTGCCATCACCAAAGGAAAGCTCGTGCGAGCTCGTACCTGAGCAGAAGGTGCGTTACAAGTCACACATATGTTTTCTCTATCTCCCCTTCTGTTTATTTATTGGACTGTGGCTCAAACTCAATCTCAGTTAATGTTGCCAGGAAGTGTTGGTTACAAACTAGGACGAAAACAAAAAAAAAGAAGAAAATGGATGCTGATTTAACCTCAAGTAACAAGAATTGGTGAATGTGTATTTATCTGTGATCTTTGCCCCTCTTTTCTCTTAGGAGGCCCCGGGGCGAGAATGCCGACCTTATGATGCCACCCTGATGCTGCCCGTTCTCCAATCGTCCATTTCCACCATCCTGGACGGGGTAAATGTCGGTCGAGGCTACGGCCCTGTGGAGACTGAGGATCACATGAGGACTCAGGAGATCAGCACAGTGTCAGTGGACGTCTGGCACATCCTGGAGTTTGACTACAGCCGTCTGCCACGGCAGAGCATCGGCCAGTTCCATGAGGGCGACGCCTACGTGGTCAAGTGGAAGTACATGGTCAGCACCTCAGGTTAGTCACTGTGGTTTTTATACTCCCACACAAAATAACAACTTCTATAAAACAGCAGCTGCAATTCAAGTATCACACTTAACAATTTGAAATAAGTTATAGTGGACTAAGTTTGGTAATCTTTCTTACTGAACACCAAAGAATAAAACAAAAGTTGCCAGCTGTGAAAAAATAAACAAGGACAGGCAACACACAGATGTAAAGGTGACGGGAGAATTGAAAAAAATCAAAGGCGTCAATTAGTGACAGCTAAAAAATTGATTATAAGTTTGAGAATGACATCGCAGAATCGCAACCACATATTAACCCACACACAGTAAAAAGTATATGATGCTGGTTCATTTTGTAAAGGGAGAAGAAATCAGGGTCTGCTACAATAAAAATGTTCATGTAGCGTTGGGTCTGTGTGTCCCAGTTGGTCGTAGGCAGAACCCTGAGGTGAGGAGCACCGGGCCGGGGAAGGAGAAGTGCTGCTACTTCTTCTGGCAGGGTCGACACTCTACCGTCAGCGAGAAGGGGACGTCAGCGCTGATGACGGTGGAACTGGACGAAGAAAGAGGGGCTCAGGTACACAGGAGATGAGGCCAAATAATCCACAGAAACTACAAATGTATCTAACAGAAAGGGAAATGTGGCGTGAAAACAGCCACAAAAAAGTTTGATGTTCACTCTTACATACCAGACTCCCACTATAACACAATAACCTTCATATTAAGTACTGAATGTGTGAACTAACAAATACCTTTTTTTATACTTATTCTATACACCTTCACTCTGTGTCTACATTGTTTAGGTTCAGGTGCAGCAAGGAAAGGAGCCTCCATGTTTCCTACAGTGCTTCAACGGAGGGATGATCCTCCACGCTGGCAAGAGGGAGGAGGAGGAGGAGAACACTCAGAGTAAACATTTCAACATTTCTGCTTTTCATTCTAGTTATTAATTTGTCGACATTCCTGATTCTACAAGGCACAGGGGTTTTTCAATGCCTTAATGACGCAGATTATTTACTATTTCACCAAAACAATCGTATTTCACAACAGAATAACAGAAACAAACAGAATAGTGAAATTATATTTGCTTGTATGCCAGAGTGGGTGGTTGAGTAGATTGGGTCAGCCAGCCACAGCCAAAATCTGCCTACAGTTCCTTTTTTTCCTGCATATTTTTAAATTAAAGTAGCAGTCAAAGACTAAAAACCATTATAAAACATAAACTTCTGGAGCTTACCACCTTAAAACCTTTGTTTCTAGAGTCAATTTAGAAATGCAAAACAAAATACAATAATTTTGGCAATGATTCAGCCAAGTTCGATATGCCATGGTCTTTATTTTGCATTATCTTGACAGTTAAATGACTTAAAAATGATCTCTAAATGGAAATTACCATTTAAATAAAATCATACCAACTGTTATAAAAGCTTTACTGATATGAAGGTAAAGGACATAATGAGTCACCATTGTTACTATTATCTTTTGTTGAGTTTTACGTATGTCATGTATGTGTATTTTCTGGAATACTGAGCGATAACTGAATCTTTATTGACAACTCTATGACCATATGGTCTGTGTCCAGGTGAGTGGCGTCTGTACTGTGTGCGGGGTGAGGTGCCAGTGGAGGGCCACCTGCTGGAGGTGGCGTGTCACTGCAGCAGCCTGCGCTCCAGAGCCTCCATGATCCTGCTCAACATCAACAAGGCCATCATGTACCTGTGGCACGGCTGCAAGACGCAGCTACACACACGCAGTGTTGGAAACACAGCCGCACGCAAAATCAAAGAACAGTGAGTTTTTATCCGGATAATGTCAGATCACTTTCAGTAAATCAACACCAATTAAAAACTGGTTTGTTTTCCTCTGATTTCTCTCAGGTGTCCACTGGAGGCCGGTCTTCACAGCAGCAGTAAGGTGACCATCCACGAGTGTGATGAGGGAGTAGAGCCTCCAGGCTTCTGGGAGGCTCTGGGGAGAAAAGACAGAAAGGCCTACGACTGTATGCTGCAAGGTAAAGTCTATATCCATGTACTTTAGTTACTTAGTGATACATATACTCCCTGTCTCTTAGTCAGACATATGATACATTACGCAGACACATCTCATAATCTTACAATGTTTCATACAAAAATGAAGAAACAAGACCAAGACTCAGGCTCAAGTTTTGTTAGCCGACAGTTTTTGATTCAGT
This sequence comes from Pagrus pagrus, assembly GCF_965226575.1. Classification (NCBI taxonomy): domain Eukaryota; kingdom Metazoa; phylum Chordata; class Actinopteri; order Spariformes; family Sparidae; genus Pagrus; species Pagrus pagrus. Next base: position 18,746,499 of record NC_140196.1, read on the forward strand.
AAATTCTTGAATTTTAATACACAGCGCCAAACCAAGGTGTAAGACTAAACCAATTTATCTCATTACATGTTGGTTTTTTATTTTATTTTTTAGATCCAGGTAAATTCAACTTCACCCCACGGCTTTTCCAGCTGAGCAGCACATCCGGAGAGTTTGTGGCGGGCGAGTTCTTCCACCCGTCCAGAGCTCCAGACCTGGTCAGCTCTCTGCCCTTCCTGCAGGAAGACCTGTACAACGCACCACAACCTGGTGAGGCATGAGGACGAAGTTACTGCAATAAATACGCCATGATGAAGTGCTTGAATTATCCTGATGCATTCAGTTATGATTTAATGATTTACTGTTTTCTCTCTCTGACAGCGTTGTTCCTGGTGGATAACTTCCATGAGGTTTACCTGTGGCAAGGCTGGTGGCCTCAGGACAGCGAGAGCACCGGCTCGGCTCGAATCCGCTGGGATGCAGACAGGAAGTGTGCCATGGAGACCGTGCTGCAGTACTGCAAAGGTTAGGGTGATGTGTATGATGATAGCTGCTCTAATATATTATTAATATTTTATAACAATATTAGGGATGCACCGATACTGTCAGGCCAATACCGATGACACATTTATTTTTTTGTGTGTTTATTTTGTTTTGATGTTATTTATTCCTCTTTTTGTGCCAAGCAAACAAAAATAACTGCCTGTTTTAAAGCCATTCAGCCCTTTATTACAGTATCTTTGACAGAGCACCAATAGGATCATACAAATCTTCTTTCACATGAAAAAGATTCTCCTTTTCTTTTCGGAAAGTAACTGCCTCAAACTACCAGTAATTTTCATAACTTAAGTTGAGAATTATTTAGATAATTTTCTCCTGCAGAGAAGAACGAGAAGAAGCCTCAGAAGTCATATCTGATCCACGCTGGTCTGGAGCCGCTCACTTTCACCAACATGTTTCCGAGCTGGGAACACAGAGAGGACGTGGCTGAGATCACCGAGAGGGTCAGCACATTAACTCTTCACCAAGCACACTCTCATTTGTATTATATAATCATGATGTCAGTGAGCAGTCAGGATTCTACTCACATATAGAGACTGATTTCTTCATCAAGTTTATGACTTTTCTACATACAGTATTCTTAAAGCCAAAAGCCTGAGCTTCCAAATACTGATAAAACACATATATTACACAGAATATATACACACACAGCCTCTTTCTTTACTTCACACATCTTCTCTAAAACTAATCGTCCAAATTCCTGCTGTCAGTGTAAAGGACATCATGCAGTGTCCTGTGTTGTGGCTGCAGGAGGCGGAGGTGTGTAACCAGATCATCCTGGTGGAGGACGTGTTGGCCCGGCTCTGTCAGAACACCTTCCCTCTGGCTCAGCTGCAGGCCCGTCCACTCCCAGAGGGAGTCGACCCGCTCCGTCTGGAGATCTACCTGTCCGACCAGGACTTTGAGGTTATTAAACACACAAACGCTACAGCACAAAACCTGATTTCCCAATTTTAATTTACTGTGTATTGGTGTTTTATTTCATTGCACTCCTGAAATGTTGTTGTCATTATTATCCTCATATATTATATTGCCAAAGAAATTGTAATGTTTTATTACTCAAGACAAATTAGAGCACAGTGATCAGGGAGATGTGGACGAGTTTGTTGGTCAAGGGTTAATTATTTAAGCCAGTCACCCATCATTATTTTTAAAAGGAAGAATCCACTACAAGACATTTAACACGACTATTCAAAGGTGGATTTTTCCTCTGAGTCTCTGCTGGATTACTGCAACACCTCATTCATTTCATCCATCCTAACTCCATCTAACTCTCGCTTTACAGCCAAAGTTGTAGGTGGATTCAGGTAAGAAGAGCTTCTCATGTGACTCATCAGCATTTGGCGACTCTCTCCTTCTCCCGGGCATGTTAGCACTCTTTTTCTCTTTATGAAAACTCTCTGTCACTCTTGTGGTGCCGGTTGTGGAGGAAAGTATATGCGCTCGGCTGCACGATTACGTCTGAAGATATCAACCCGATTACTTACTGTAGTCCTGCATATCAGCTGCAGTCACAGAGGATTTAGCACTGCGGCTTCTTTACACAGGAGACAACAAATATAGAGTGACACATGAACCAAACGTACACCCCATTCCTGCTAGGAAGAAAAGAGTTGTTATTAGCAGGGCAGTGTTAGCTTTAGAGTCAAAATGACAAGTGTTTATATGATTGCGTGCATGTATACGATGCAGAAAGTCATACTTATTCACATAATGTCTCATAGACTCCTACTATTTTCATTTGTCACAAAATTATTAGCATCTGTTTTGATGATTTTTGTTTGTTTACACCCTCTCCAATGTGAGGATTTGCTGCTTATCTCTGTTTTACAACAAAACAGAGACTTTTTTAGAGTTACTAAACTGAGGATTTTTTTTTGTGTTTTCTGACATTTTATATTCAGTTAGGGCAGTCACGATATCAGATTTTATCCTACATGATTATTGAGGCCAAATGAATTCACGATTTTATCGCGATATCCAGCAAAATTTGAAAGACAAATACAAGCAATCAAATCTATCTTTAACTTTGTTTGCTGCGTGTTTTGTCTCTTTTTTTGGCAAATATATAATTCCCTCAAAATACAAGTCTAGGGGTGTGAAGAGAGAGTCTGTAACCATAATTGTAAAACAAAGTGTACAAATGGAACAATTACTATCAGCTACTCAGTTACTAATGAAGAAACAACCAGATAAACTCATAAACAAAAGACGCATAAGGCCAAAGAAGGGGGGATTATTTATTTTTTTTAGTTTTATTTTTTAATTTCTTTTTTTCTAGCAGGAATGGGCTTCCCTATAACCCTCAGCGATAACCTGGGATTCCACAGCTTTTAACACATTTCCTTCATACGAACAGCTAAGAGTGTAAATTAGGTGATTAAACACTCAAATTTACACTTCTGTGATAAACGAGACGTGTAATTGTGCAGCCCTTGTTCCTCTCCTCTCCTCTTTAAAAAGGTGTCTCTACTCAACACCTCTCTCTGCTGCTGCTGCTGCTGCTGCTGCTACTCTTCACACACACACATGCACACACACACCTTCCACCTGAGACTCTTTCCTCTCAGTTTTAATAAATGCACTTATGATTCACCATCAGCTACACTGCAGTCTGACTCACTGTCTGTCTGTGGAGCACAAAATGGTGGCATGAAAACACTGAAACAATTTAGCTGTCCTTGAAAGATAGAATCGGTTTGCTGAGGTTTTGGGCCACAGTAACAACCCACTGAGCACAAGACACATTGTTACAGTTTACATATTTGGGTGTAAATGACTACCAGGTACAAGAAGTTTGGGAAGTAAAGTGTCTGACAACATTACAGAAAGGATCCCTATTAAGATAGACCTTTTTGTTCAACCAGAAAAAGCAGCTATATTACACAATTACACATTTTATCATTGTACAAAAAATACTGAATTCAAACTCAACAGAAGCAAAATTAAAATCACCAGAATCGTCTCTGTTCAATCAGCTTTGGTCGAAATTAACCCCAAATTCATCGAGTTACAGTAGATGAAAAGGTAAAAATATCATGAGGAGGAGCACGTAGCATGTAGAGCAGGATTATTTTCACATCTAACCTGCATGGGTGGATTAAGATCTTATTTCAATCAAACTGTAAAATACAGTAAAACAATTATAAAAATGACTGTTTTTCTAAATTAACTCGGGTGGATTTGGCATGAGCGACGTAGCACCCGTCTCTGGTGAAATGAAGAACATTCAACTTTTTAACGAAAAGATCTGTCTTTTTATGATGTCAGACACTTAGAATAACAATTAGTTTGCCTGTCAGTACCAAAACAAACACCTTTGGTTTGGGTTTTTTGTTTAGTTGTTTCCCGTTTTTCTTTTGTAGTCATATCCTCATGTGTCATGTTTTGTCTTTCCACTTCATGTCTTTGTCTCTTTTCCACCCTTTTTCTGTTTACATCTGTGTTTCATTTGTTAATCATTGCCGTGTATTTAGCCTGTTTTCCCCTCACTCTTTGGCAGATAGTTTGTTTTCCTTCTTTTTACCCCACGTCAGTCCTGTGTTCCCAGTGCTTCATTGGTTTGTCATTTAATTTGCCTGCCTGCTCACTTTCTGTTTTTCAACCTGCCTGCCTTTGTTGTGTCTGCATTTGAGTCCTCACCTTTGTTTTCCAAACATTAGCGCTTTTTGTACCTATTAGTTACACTCAAAAACATGTAAACATAGGGCCCAGGTTAAAAAAATACCTGAATTTTCTTTTAACAGGTATAAAAACATGAACCAGATGAGTCCAAGATGTTCAACATATTGCTTCTTTTTTTTATTATTAAAACACTTATGACGCACTTTAATATGAAAATATTGACTCTGAAACTTCATTTTAGCGTTGACATCTGAGACAGAACCAGAACCTGTGATCATCACTCTCTTTACAGTGACTCATTCCTCAGACCTTCAACAGATAATATTTTTTGACTTTCCTGGTGTAGAAGAACTTATCAACAAGATAAAGTGTTCAGGCACGTTTTAAAGGCTGGTTAACATGAAAATTTGAAAAATGACAGCATCACTGAGGTCTTAAAATTGCATTACTGTGTCTTTTTGGTCTTTATCTTAAGATACAGGAGAAACATCAGCCAAGACCCTGTTGAATCCCCTGTGTCATCATCGTCCTGAATAATGAACTGTGTTTATCTCTTCTTTGTTTGCAGAAAGCTTTGGACATGAATAGAGAGGAATACGAAAGTTTACCAGGGTGGAAGCAAGTGAATTTAAAGAAGGCCAAAGGACTGTTTTAAGGAAGTTTTTAATCAAAGATGGTACGCGAAGCGGATAAAAAGTGGACGGTTGAGACGAAGACGGGAAATACAACACAAACCTTGTTTTTGTGGTAACATGCGAGGACACTGGGAGAGAAATTCAAAATGTCTGAATCTTAAGAAAACAAACATGAAGGATGAGACTGGAGATGCACTCGCCTTGCTTATAGTCATGTTTTACCTTTCAACTTTGTCATTACATAATTAAATTAAACTCAGTCGGTTAAGAGAAGGTGAAAACACCTCGCTTTGGTTCGTACTTGGTGTTTGCAAAGTCACCGCTCATGGACTTGAAGACAATGTGCACACTAGGACGCTTGGTGTCAGAGTGCCATGCTATGGTTGTGTATGTGTGTGTGCGATTGTATATAATGTTTGTATGTGTGTGTGTGTGTGTAATGTTTATATGTTTACATGTGTGTGTAGGTGCGTCTGTGACTTTGTATCTATGTAAAAACAAATCCTGTCACGTCAGATGTTGTGAGGAAACTTGTTTTTTTTTGTCTACAGTGTCTGGATGCTGTCAGGCCACGTAGGGAACTCATGTTGCTCGATCTCGTTTGAAACTGCTGAAGTGACTCTGACTCACTGAGAGCAGAGATGTACGAGTTGTAATTTAAAGGTTTGAGAAGCAGCCGCTTGATGAATCTGAATGTATAGTGCCTTGCTTTTTGTGTACAGTTTATATACAGAAATTCTAGTCTGCATTTTTAAAGACTTTCTTTGTGATATAAGACATAGTGAATTAAATCACAATAATGCTCAACTCAAACCACGTGTCATTCTTTGTCTCCTGCTTCATACATTTAAAGGGAATTCAGACCGTATATTAACATCTGTCCTAAATGATCAGACCACAAGCAGACAGCTCTGTGTCGGTCATTTCACATCTGGCATTAACATGCGTCTTAACAAGCATCTTACCTCCCCTCCATACACAAATAAACACGTACATCGCTTGGAAAAAACGGACAGACTGTATTTTTAGACAGCAAAGAAATATCATGTATAAAGTTTGCCGGATTTACAAGACCACAAAAATTGTCAAGAATTTGTTGCAGACAGCATTTCACAAAGTTTATAAAGCTTCTCCAAACTCAACAACACACAAAATTGAGTGATTTTTAAACGGAGTCTGGGGATTTTCTACTGGGACGACTGCTTACCAGAGGAGGGAAGTAACAAAGTACCAGGAATGGAACTAAAAAAAAAATACAAAAATAAAGTACATGTACTTAAGTACAATTTTGATGTACTTGAACTTTACTTGAGTATTTCCATTTTCTGCTACTTTATACTTAGTCCACTATATTTATTTGATAACTTAGTAGTTAGTAGTTACTTAGCAGAATGCATTCTGCATCAGAGCCAAAGTATAGCATTTTTTTATTTTGATCAGCAAAAAAACTAAACAAAAAAGCGCCACTAATTTCTGATAATCAGAAAAATGCTGAATATTGAATCAAATAATCGGCCTGGTCAGTAATTAATTGACCCCCTATAATACAGTGTATACTGGTTACCATTCGATTACAAAAAAAGTAGTCTGAATACTTTTGGATTACTTTAAATTAAAGTTAGTTTTTGTTGCTACTGTCAATCAAGGGCCACATGTTCAAGTAGTTGCTCTTGTAATAATGCCAGAGGAGCACTTAGTGAATATGTTCATCTTCAGGTTTCAATGTAAATACAAAGGAATAAAAATGATCATCATTAAAACACTAATATTAATTAAATCAACATTAACAAAACTGGCAATCTGAGAGGAGTAATTTACTTTGTATTCATATTCATGAAAAAAAAAAAAAAGATTTTAAAATTGCCATATTTTTAAGATGTAATTGAAAATACACTCCTTGACAAATGTAATCCATTACTAACCAGCCCTGCCCACTTGCCTAAAAGAGTAAATCCTGTGAATTTCTTTCTTTCTCATCTGTGGCTCAGAAATACAATATGATTTAATCATTTGATAAGAACTGAACTTTGCTCAGCTTCACTTCACTGCATCACTTTCATTCAATGCACTGGCTTCATCTTCCAGCCCTGAAGGCTGCAGCTTTAAAACAAGTCACTGTCCTGCTGACTGTCACAGGATGGAGGATCTTCAGACCAGATGTCCTGCTGTCAAACTGATGCTGCTGCCATGTGCCAGGTGTTTGTTTGACGAGCCTGTTCAGGTGAAGGTAGTTGGGCTTACAACTGAAGACTGTGTAAAAAAAAGAAGAAAAAAAGATAAATGTGTGTGATCTAACCATGGAGCTGTTAATTATACCGGATGTGTGTTTGTGTGACTTCCTGTCCAGACTGAAGGCTGCTGAACTGTCTGACTTAACGGCAGCTCCTTGGCTCGGCTCCCTGCTGCCGGTACCTGGTGTCGTCTACTCTCCAGTGGTCTACCTCTTTACTGCTGCAACACTCACTCCTTCTTAGCTGTATAAAAAAGTCATTTTTTTGTGTTGTTGGACTTGATAAACAGCCTTTTGCCGTGAAGTTGAGCGACGTTTCAACCGTGTCGTGTCTGCGTCTCGAGCGATGCAGGTGACCAGTTCCTGTGATCTCAGGCAAGTAGTTTGATTTGAGTCCAGATTTAGAAAAACATGTTAGTCTTGTGACTAATAACCTGAAACTGCCGAATTACAGGTGTTCCCGAGAGCCGTGTCTGTAACGGTTTGGCTCTGAGCTTTTATTTTGTTCAGCGCTTCAACATCAAACTTTACTAAGAAATTCAACTTTCTTAGCTAGCTTAGCTCTGGTAGCTTTGTCTTTAAAGACGCAGTACACAAATCCATACAAGTTGTATGTATGTATTTATTTATTTATTTATATATAACGGTGGCTACTTTGCATGTCGTCAATATTATATAGATGTTTTGTTCAATGCAGAACTGTAGGAAACGAGAGTTACGACCTTTGATCAGGCTGTCAACACCTCCCAACAGACCCAATTAAATCCGTGATGTCCACCTGTTAAATGGTTTAGTTTAATATTAACTACATGTATATTCATTATAGTTTAAAAAATTACTTATTTTTCTGGGGAGTGAAGGAGAGAAAGCGTTAGGCTGTTAGTTTTTCTGTGTTTTATTTTGAAAGGGAAGGGTATGGAAGACCATTTCCGCCAGCTAAAGACAATAAAAAGATTAAAGGTTGCCCTTGATTAGAAAACAAAACAAAATCCCATGGTGAATCATAATTATGAGATTAATATAATAGTCGAAATTGTGAGAAAAGGGAATAATTATGAGACTAAAGTCATAATTATTGGATAGAAAGTTAAAGTTATGAGAAAAAGCAGTCGTCATTTGTTACAGCGTATATAGTATTCAGCTCAAGTATGTTTCCCAAGTCAACTTTATGTAGTAAGTACACTAATGTCGATGTACTTCTTCTACTTGATCGATGTTGAATCGATGTTTAATGCAAAAATCAGACATGGTTACATTAAGAGCTACAAGAACAGATACAATAAACACCAGGTTACTTGAATGATAACAAAATGACATTATATTTTATGAATTAAAGACATAACTTGTGTTTAAATTCTTAAAATCTCATAATCAGTAATCTATATTTACTTAGATATATTTAATAAAGCATTTGTAATGAGTAACAGGATACTGTTTTGATGTATTTGTGCTCATCTCTGATTGTCGGTTAATACATTTTTAATCGGTTAAATGCTTAACAACGATTAATTGATTAGTGATTGTCATTAACATCCCTACTTGCAAGTGTATTACTTCGATAGAGAGGTTAAATCACACCTCTTCTGGCTCACCTCACCACTGCACTCTTCGAGGTTGGGAACAACTAGTTTAATCTTCAACAGAGAACTTCGTAAGCGTATTACATTTCTATTTGCAACCTGGTGAGAATAGTCAAACTGTAACTATTCAGCTATTTACCTGTAGCCAAAAGTCAGCATTCACTGTATAATTTTTAAACTTGGCTGACTTATTACTACTTGGTTTGGTTACCTACACCCAGGTGTAAATGGCCACACTGGCTAATTTACCCCTGGTGCAAATAGCATCTGTCAAAAATATGTAGTGAAGTAAAAACTCTAATATTACCTTCTTCATTGAAGCAGGGTGGAAAACTGTATATACGGGGCTGCAGTGGGGTACAAGTTCAGTGCGAAGAATAAACAGAAAGGAGACGGTACAAGAGAGTATAGAGCCAAGGCAGCCATGCATGTGAGGCACCACGCACAGCTAATTTCTCCTTCAGATTTAAGGTTAAAGCTTGATACCTTAAAGCTTTACAGAGAAATGACCAAAGATGTCATCTGTGGCCTTGAAGCATTAATGGCATTAATTCGCCCTACATAGATTGGGGAATAACGTTCAGAAAAAGACACACCAAGTCTACCCTATAATGACGTCTAATCTGATGTGCTTTACCTTCTTACAGAGCAAAGCAGAAAGGATCTTCATTTTCAGAAGAGATGTCCTCCCAAGTCAGACTGAGGGTGCTGCCGAGTGCCAGGTGCTTGTTTGATGAGCCTGTTCAGGTGAAGGTGGCCGGGCTGAGGTCGAGACAGGTGGTCACCATGAGAGCCACCTCGAAAGACGAGAAGGGAGTGGTGTTCAGCTCCTCGGCTACATACAGGGCTGATGGTAATGGGGAGATTAATTTGGACCGAGACCCCTCACTCGGCGGGAGCTATGTTGGGGTTGAAGCCATGGGTCTGCTGTGGTCCATGAGGGCAGACAAATTGCACACAAAGTTTAAAAAGCTGAATTCACTAAATCCCCACGTGGTGAAGTTCTCTGTGCACGAGGAAGAGGGAGAGGGCACGATGCTGGGGGAGTCAGCCAACGAGAGGTGTCTTATTGGCGATGGAGTCAGTCGGCTCACTGTGAAAGAGGGAAATATTCGAGGAGCTCTGTTTACTCCCCCAGGTTGGCCATTGTCGCTGTCATGCTTTAAATGATTCTATTATAAATGAATTTTGATGCCATAAAAATGTGTGTCATTTTGTGTTCTCTTGTGTCGCCTGGTCCAGGTGAAGGTCCATTCCCTGCTGTGTTGGATCTATGGACTTTTGGTGGAGGTTTGTCAGAGAAAAGGGCCTCTCTGCTGGCCAGTCGAGGATTTGTGGTTCTGACTATAGCGCTGTACGGCCATGATGACATGCCGAAGAACATCAAAGTGGTCCATCTGGATTATTTTGAGGAAGCAATAGAGTTTTTAAAAAAACAAGATAAGGTGAGTTCTTTGAAGGGTGCAGTTATTGTTCACACCATCACTGGTGGCTCTTAAGGCAGAAATATATTGATTGTTCTGTGCACAGTTCCATTCATGTTTCCCTGCAAAATCAGCCAATAATTGTAGTTTTATTTTGCTGCTTTTAATTCACATGTTCTTCAACAGGTGGGCAGCGCAGGAGTTGGTGTAATATCCCTTTCTAAGAGTGGAGATCTTGCTCTGTCAGTGGCCTCTTACCTGCCAGGTGTTGAGGCCACAGTGTGGATCAATGGCTGCTGCTCCAATACAGCTTTCCCTCTCTACTATAAGGAAAGCCAAATCCACTCTGCATTAATGTATGACAGCAGCAAGTCGATTCTCACTGAGTCAGGATCCCTTCTTATTAAGAATATTGTTGACAATCCTCTTGAAGAGGAGAACAAGGGCAGCCTGATCCCCATCGAACGAGCCAAGGGACATTTCCTCTTCGTGGCTTCAGAGGACGACCTCAACTGGGACAGTAAGGGTTACATGGACCTGATGGTGGAGAGACTGAAGCGTAATGGAAAGGACAACTATGAGAGCGTGTCTTACCCTGGAGCAGGACATTACCTGGAGCCACCTCATGGGCCCTACTGCCCCTCCTGTGTTCATGGGCTTGTGGGTAAACCAGTCCTGTGGGGGGGTGAGCCCAGATCCCACGCAGCAGCTGAAGTGCACGCGTGGACGAAGATCCAGGAGTTTTTCAAAACACACCTGAGATGTGATGCCACACAGACTAAAGCGAAGTATTAGATACAAATAACATGTTAGAGAAAACATATGAACGCATAAATCATGACATCTCAACTGCCAGTTAATCGTAAATAATAGTTTATGAATGTTTTTAGTGTTTGATTGATGATTTCATATTTAATGTATTAAAAGATTAAAACCGATCACAACCGGATGCACAGCTATTACTGTACACTGAGAGAACATTATGAAGTCTTGATGTTGCGCTAGCAGGAATTATTACGTATTTTATTTTTATCCTTTTTATCAAGTTTGAGAATAGAGAGAAATTTTACAACCACAAACAGGAAATAATAAAAGCCTCAATTTAAATTAAATGGCAGTGAATCACCTAAACTGAAAATTGAAAAGAACCACACTGATGAAGATCTTGTGACCTTGCATATACTGTCTGCTTCTTATCCTGTGTTCCTGTTTCTTAATGAGGTACAAGGTCATTTTAAGGTCATACAACACAGGCTTGCTTAACTAAATGAAAGTTCATAAACTCCTTCAATGCACAGAACATATCTCCAGTTATTTATAAACAAATACATGTAAACACGAAGAGCATCTCTTGCATTTCTGTTGGGTTGAATGTAAACAGAAGCAAGAAGATGGTGATGATAATGTGGTCGGCATCTTCACACTAAAAGCACCAAGCATCAATGTTATAAACACTGTCCGCCTCTGCTCGTCTTGCTGTGGCAGTCCGGTCGTCGCGTGCAATCATTTTAATGAATGATTAAAGACAGTTGGGTGGCATTCATTCAGTTGTGTGTTGGTCAGATAACAAAAGAACAGAACATCCTGTCCCGGCAGCTGTAGTAAAGTATTTAACAGGATACAATAACACAAACAAGGGACAAGTGAACACAAAGTTCAACTCTGTCATTCAGTATCACATTAACAACTGCTTTACTGCAGCTAAATAACATTTTCTGACAGTAAACCAGAGGGAGCAAACATTTTGAGTCACAATACCCAACACAGTCACACATTTTCCATCAAAGGGAACAGGTGTGCGAGCCTTTATGTGAGGCAGGGAGACACAGAGGAGAGAAAAAGGCTTGTCTTTTTCTGTCTAGGAGAAATAAGTGTTTTTATGGAGACTGGGGGGTTTTCGACATCCCCAAAGTCAAAGACTTAACTTGCTGCAACATGGCAGACTCTGACTCTGTGTCTCACCTTGACCAAGTGGTCACAGCATCATGATGAGAGAGAAATAGGAAAATTAATCTAAACAAAGGTAAATGAGCAACATAAAGAGACGTTCACTTTTATCTCATCTGTGGTTTTGCAGACATGTATTTAGCTAACATTTATACTGCCGATAGTAACAGTAAACATTCTAGCCCTTGTGCTGTAGTAGCTAACGTTAGCCTCGTTGTGGCACCACGCTTATCTCATTTTTGTTTATGTCTGCTTTGCCATCAAGTGCTTTGCTACCTCTGGTATGATATCCTCATCTCTAGTGTGTGATGTGCCATTTTTGTTAAAAATACTGTAGTGTGTGCATGTTCAGCTGAAAATCAGTGGAGTTTCTCCTTATGTGTGTGACAAAACTGGTTCTTGGGGAATGCTAAGGACATACATACAGACAGATTTCTTGCTTTATAGTTAGATTATACACACAAAAACACATAAAACACAATTATGAATAATATATTCCTTATCTGCCAACTGAACCCCCTAAAGCCGACACACAGGCCATTGATTTTGACCCAGAAATACGGCTGGTTTTAAAAGAGTGTTTTGTTTCTACAACCAGCTCTGATTACTACTACAACTTACTGCTTGTCTTCATTTCAGGTATTCAAAGAACACTTACTGGAAAACTGTGAAGCTTTTATTGGTTTATAAATGTTTCAACCTTCCTCTCAGACTCATCATACCACACTGAGCAGTAAGTCACCTCCAAACAACCATGGCAAAACACAATAAAAGAGAGCTAAAAGGAAATGAGAGGCCGGGAACAAAACATGACTTATTGGAGACTCTTGAGAGATAACGCGTTATTGTCCCGAGCAGGCTCGCTACAGCGCAGGTTCATCAAGATAGCAGAGCCAGCCTTGATCTGCCTCCTCGATTTATTAAGCAGCATTGTTGAAAAGCTCTCTCTCTGCCTATCTTCTGTTCTTTTTGTTTATGTATCTGACTGCTCCCTTTCTGTCATTTCAGTTTTACAGAGCTCTCATCAGCCTCTGGCTTTTGAAAGGCAGGCAGTGATTTGTTCCACGACTGTACCCGCAGTTAGAGATGTACAAGCATCAGAAACTTGAGGTTGTGTTTGAGCAGTGCTTGTGTTTTTCTACTACACGTATCCAATGTTGGACACACAGGCACATGATTGTTAATATATGATTGATAATATGTCCTTTCACACATTTTTAACATGATTTTTCTCACACAGGATACATGGTTTTCATTAACCCCCTGATTAAAATATCCTTTGATTACACAGATTTTTATTTCGAAACACTGCTCCAAATGTTCTCCTCCACCTCTGCACTTCTCGTCCTGATAGTCCCTGTTTGGAGCCACGTTTATAGTGTTTTTGAGCCGTTCATTTTACCTCTGCTTACCATCTTGAGATCACAGTTAACTAATCTTGGATGACACATGCATGAATGTAAGTAGCAGGCTGAATCTAAAATATTACAGTGAAGTCACTTATTTTAAATCAGTGATTCCTCCAAGTACCACTAGAGGGAGCTTGCATACCACACAGTTTGAGAATAGTGTCTGTATATAATACTGTAAATGTATCTATGCTTGTTTAGCCGTTTCTGTTATTTGCCTGTGTCTGAGTTGGTCTCTTTCCTGTGGGGTCGTCCATTGCACTGTGTTTAAGTACACTGAGAACAATTCTTGCACCTATCGCCATATTGATCAATAAACTTTCTTCCCCATTTCCTGAAAATATGAGCGCCTCATCCCAGTAACAAAGATAAATCTGCTGCCTACTACACCTAAACCACCCATGTGACACTGACAGCTCATGTGATTTGAATGTTGTTGCCCGGTGCTGAATATGTCTGATGTTTGTTTCCCCTTCCACGCCCACATTTGAACTTTTGAACTTCCTGCGTCATGAGTTCCCTATCCGACTTCCTTCATCTCCTCAATCTGGAGTTTTGCCAGAAACAAAAGAGAAAGGGAGGTTTTCGGAAAATTTAAACAGATCCGGTTTCCCTGGTGTGCTCTTCTAGCTGCTCCTAACATAATCCACCTGTATCATAAATCTCACTGCTCTAACAGTCACAGCAGCAGCAGCATAAACAGACAGAGAGAAACAACACCCTCGCATTATAACCACACTGTTGTTTTGCAGTTTTTATTACTTTAATTTGAGCTAACAGGAGTCTGTCATTGCTTCTTCTGATTGAGAACAGATGCCGGTCCGCCTCCGACAGGTTATCCATCATGACGACGTGTTCTAGGATTATGGCTGCAGGCACCTTGTGTACGAAAGCTATAACTGCTGTATTTTTAATGAGTTGCAGAGAAGAGGGAGCAGGAAGCATTGCTGAAAGAGAAACACAATCAAAGAGCAAGCAAGCATCCTGACACTGCAACAGGGTTTTTAATTGTGGCATTTTTTCCCTTTATTTGGTTTCACATCATAGCAACGGTAACACAATCATCTTTATTTATATACTTTTACAGAGTGAACCTTTTTTTTCAGCTTTCGCAATGAAGAAATGAAAAAACACATAGAACATGGATGTTTTGCATTTTAGATCGATGAATACAAATAAAAAGATTTAAAGAATAAACATTCAAACAAAATAAGACGTTTTGGGGAGATCTTTCTTCCAAATTTCCTCAAATCAAATTTCCTAAAGCCTCATTGAAAAGGTTTCTTGCCATTATAAATATTTCATAAATGATATCATACCAGTTGTCTAAGGATGCGGCATCTGACTGAAGCCGTATCAGTCAGTCTCACGGATGATGATACTGATTTGAGCTTCACACAACAACAGTGAGAAGTAAAGCGGGGTTGGTTTGAGCCGCACTGGTTAAAATTACCAGGCTATGGCGTCACCTCCGTGTATCATTGTGCTGTATTCATGTTGTTCACAATGTGTAATTAGCTCAACAGGCTAATGACAAGGACAGATGGAGGCAGAGTCTCTGTTCCCATCTGGTGCAGATTAATGTACTGTATTTATTTGAGTGATTGTATAAGATAAAGAGACAGTGTTGTGAATGTTTCCATTCATCCTGTATCGCTTAATAGCTGTGAATCAGCACAACCGGTCAGGGTCTCGGTTAGCATCAAAGTACAGGACAGGGTGACATAAAAAGTCTTCACAGTGCTTTAAACTCAGACAGCTCCAACTCTTGAAAGCCACAGCTCTTGTATCTCAAAGTTAAGAAGAATCGTGCGCACTTTGCTCAATAATGCATCACACGTCGGCCTCCTTTTCTTCAGAGTTTCAAGCTGCTTTAAAGAGAAAGCTTTGGTTTCCAGCTTCTGCTATCTTGATTACTGGCTGCAGGGTGATCCCGTTTGACAGAACTTATTTCCGTCTCGCTGGGTGTCATCATTAGGTTTGATACTAAACTTCCTGACCTGACCTTTTGAATCTTATTCATTGTGATTTATCCTCTGGTGTCATTCTCATCAGTGGATAGACTGAGACTGGTGCCCATATAATAATATTCCGACACTGTTGGTGCCTTTTTGCCATCTTGCTGGGAATCAAATGAGAAGATCCAGGTCAGTTTTATCACTGTGTGGTCAGTAAAGTGGCACGTCCTGGATGTTGTCAGCCTAGCTTAGCACAAACACTGTAAATGTACGCATTACAACAGCTCCACGATGGTCTCATTAACCTCGTTACTGAGATTACTTTTATTAGGCCAGAGTCAGCTGGGTTTGGTGTGTGTGTGCAAAGCCGGCATATTTTAGAGGTGGACATGATTTTGGAGATGTTCAGGCAAATCTTAAGCTCCATCATCAGCTGGCAAACTGCTTAGCCATTGTTTCTCATTTCTTGTTGTAAATGGAGGAACAATTGAAAAAATGTTGCCTCAAATTTCACCTGTGATCCATCCCATTCACTTTGCAAGCCTGCCTCTAACCAAACCTTAGAGGATAACTACCGTTTTTTACAACCTGGACCTTATTTCTAGCAAAATATATGGTCATTTACTCACCCAGATAACTTTGGTGTCATTTGAAGTTGTTCGGACGAAATTAGATCCAGTGTAGCGCCGATATATCCATATAATGCGAGTGACGGGGCACCGAAGCGCAGCCTCTATGAGCATTATCTGCCACGAAACTAGTTCATTTCACCAATATTTTGTTACGATATGCTAGTGCTATTCCCCTCTGAGTCCGGGCTCGTCTATTGTCAACATCCGGGGTCTGTAGGTTGATCTACTACCTCTGACCTGGAGGATGTCGTCTCTGAGCTGCGCGCGCACCCACGACAGCCGGCTTGTTTACCTGTAGCTGCTACTGCTAGTTTGACCCCAGATGTTGATAACAGACGAGCCCAGACTCAGAGGGGAATAGCACTAGCGTATCATGACAAAATATTAGTGAAATGAACTAGTTTCGTGGCAGATAATGTGTTATATAGAGGCTGTGTGTCGGTGCCCCATCACTCGCATTATATGGATATATCGGCGCTACGCTGGATCTAATTTCGTCCGAACGACGCCAAATGACACCAAAGTTATCTGGGTGAGTAAATGACCATATATTTTGCTAGAAATAAGGTCCAGGTTGTAAAAAACGGTAGTTTTCCTTTAACCCTAGATCCAAAAAAATGTCAATACAAATAGGAACCAAATGACTCCAAACGGCTCTCCCTGGAGGCGGAGGAACACTTGAAAAATGTTGCCCCTGACACAAATTTCACCTCTGATCCATCCAATTCACTTTGCAGGCCCGCGTCCAACCCCGACCCCAGATCCGAAAAAGTGTCCGTACAGAGGGGTGCCAACGCTTTGACAGCACATCACACAAAGCACCAACTATCAGTGATTTGGGTGAAACTGAATCATATTTTATTGGGAAAGTTGTTTTCTGGTTTTCCCTCTGATGACCTCTGTCTTAACTCCTGTGTACTGTAACCACAAGTTAGCTCAACATTATGGGTCAGAACATCGTGGCTGCAAATGTGTTCCAGGCTGCTTAATGGACACGAGCTTGAGATGCTTTAGTGAGTCAGTGAGTGGGAGTTGTATGTGTTTTTAAAACTTTTATGACTTGAGAGAGAGCAAAATTAATCTTCCAGAGACATCTGTATGAATTGTGGCCACCATTTTATTGGACCGGTGTAGCTACACCGCTGTTGTGCAAACTCTTGACTGCTGCATGCATGTTTCCCTCAGGTCGAGTTTTCAAGACATTACACTGTTCTGACCTGCTGAGTTTTGTTTGTAGTAACGTTACATCACATCTGACAAACTGTTCAAGAAACTTGGTATTGGTGTTTACGGCGGGTGTGTTGCCCTCAGGAACAGTGGGGGGGGGGCGCCAAATTGCACAAAGCATGAATTGCTACATAATGTTACTTTAACCTGTGAAGCCTCTGAGTCATTCACACTGTGCATACTTTATGCCGGGATGCTTTTGGTGTTTGTAGGTTAAGAAAAGATGGAGACCTTCCAGACTCACTGACAGAAAGTTACTCACATTGTTTTGCGTCCTCTTGGTGGCGTGATTATACGTGTTACTCTGTGAGTCTGTGGGACATACTGCGTTGATGAACTGTGTCAATGTATACGTTCTAATCCAAGATCTTCTGATCATTTCTCATCAGAAATCATCATATTTTTGTTTTAACAAACTTAAATCTTTGAATCCTGGAATAAGTCTGTAAAATACAGAGTAACCTCTCCGAGGTACTGTAAGTCCCTGGTTGCCACTGTGGATTATTTCTTTGTCAAACTCAAAAATAAGTCTTTCATGCAAATTATGATTTGAGCAACTGTAATGACTCATGAAGCCTCTCTCCTATGTATTCATTAATAAATGGGCATCAAAATAAAGCATTCAGTTCAGATCCACTGTTTCCATCCGGCAACATTAATTACCTTTTTCATTTGCATAAACAAGAGCAACTCTAAACAGTTTCTATTTATAGTCTTTGTTTCTTTCCCTGCATCCAAAAACAAGCCACCGTATCATCTCCTTTTAATTCATTTAACAAGGACACAAGGAAGCAGTAATTCCAGAAACATTTATTCAAATCCCCCGGCAGTTCAGTGGCCCGTGTGTTTGGCAGCGCTCCTCACGCCTTCGCCAAGATGCACATGCAAACTGTGTGAGCCAGGCTTTGAACACAGCGGATCAAAGACTTCCATGTTTCTGGTAAAAGCATAAAAATTGCTTGTTCGTCCCACGGGTTTGGTCGTTTAAACTGATCCCACTGAGGCATGCAAAGGTTCACTGAGACTCAGGAACATGGAGGTCCTGCAAAGATTTCCATGTGTGGAAAGGTGCGTATTTATAGTTGTCTGAGTCATGTTTGCTAATGCTGTGTAGATTTATGCATCTATGCAGAAATACAGTAGATGCTGATAATGAGAGAATGCACTTACCTTTCCTCTGTCTTTGATAGATTGTGTATATGTGATGATTACACCCATAAAACCAGATATCCTTGAAACCAGAGGGATGTATTTTTAAGCAAGGACTCTATTTTACTATCTGCATGAGGTTTACTGCATGTTATGTGTTAACATCTTCAGCACTGTTGTGTAAAAGTGTTTCTCTAATCATGTAATACCTCACTCATCCTCACGGGGGTGCTATAGTTGAACATTTTGAGCTTTAATACAACATGAGAGGCGCTGCTGCTCCAGTTTTAAGGGATGATGCATCTTGCAGGACTGCAGACTCAACCTACATGGTGATTTCTTGGATTCAAAACTACTCAAGCCGGATCAAAGCGATATTTATGCACTTCAGGCTTCTTTTGCGTAGTTATCCTGAGAACTTTTCCTTGTCTTAATCCTGTCTCTTCTTTGTGTGCCTCATGACGACCTCACACCTGCCTGCTTTCCAGCCACCTTCCATCACCTGTCTCATTACCTTACCTTACCTTACCTTACCTCACCTTACGACACATCTTCATAACTTCACCTCACCTCTGTGTCTGTGTCCTGCACTCAGAGGTGGTAGAAGGTAGACACTTTCAAACACCGACATTTTGGGTTGGTGAGGCAGCAACAAATTGAGAAAATAAGAGAATCCAGACAGAGGGCTGCAGGGTCTCTGCAGATATGAGACACTAACACACCTTTTCTCCCCATTCCCAGTCTGTTTATGTTTATGTTTGTTTCTGTAATGCCTTTTGCGTCATTTCTACGTTTGCTGTGCGTGATATGCACTGATAGGTTGAAATCAGTCTTGTGACGAGCCTGTTTTGAAGATGTAAGGAGCAGAAAGTACAGATACCTGAAAAATACAGTAATGAAGTATGTGCTACTTCCCACCTCTGCTGATTTTATCCTCAGAGGCTGCCATGAGGGAACCAATAACACTCATGTCAACCAGTCACATCAGCCCACATTCACCTCATCATCACACCACAGCATGAAAATAGAAAGAGATAGCACCATAATAGGCATAATATTCCAATACAACCCTGAGTCACAGCACCAGCTGTTTCTGAGAGAAAGCTCTGTCACAGGTCAAGGGAGCCACTGTAGCTCAGTCAAAGCCTCCTGACTGAGCCACAGTGGCTGGTTAAACTACACTGACTGTCACACAGTCAATGTGCTCTCATATCTATTTTTATGACATAAAGTGCAATACCTTGTAGGTAAACTTCTACAGCAGCTAAGGAAAAGGCAATGAACTTGAGCTTTGCAAATATTTTACATGAGCCTTTCTTCGAATCCGGGTTCCCAGGTGACAGTAACACGCAGGTGTTTGCTTCACATCCCTCTCGATCACACTGCTGTGCAACGGGAGAATTAGGATGCGAGTCTGCATGAATGACTCCCGGTTAGCTGCTCATGAGTCCTTAACCTGAACCACAAATGAAGAAACTGATTACTTTCAGGCCATCGCCGCGTCAGACACTACGTCTGAGGAAAATTACAGGCTAAAGAATTGATAGGAGGCTGGATAAGTTTCTCTGCAATAGAGTTCATGGAAGAAATGGCAGGAGGGGGTTTATTAACCTTGTAAAATATCACACGAATAACTTTATCATTAAAATGGAGATTAAGTTGCTGATATCTGAGAAAAAGTTGTTTGCATTGCCTTTTTTCTCTACTTCCTGTCAGTCCCTCCCTTCACTTTCTTCCCTCTTTCCCCTTTCCCATGCATTTTCCTGCCATCATTGCCATTCTGCCTACATCCACCAGATGCCCTCAGACTTGCCCACCTTCCCTCATCTGGCCTGCAATGACCCCTCTCCCTCCAGTCCCTTCCTCTCCCACCTCCTCACCTGCTCAGACTCTCCCTGATGAGCCCTGCTGTTACCTGACCTTCCCCGCCCACTCCCTCACTCACCTGCTTCCCCTTTCCCCTAATCAGCCCAGTAGTACATATATGAGTTCATTTCCACCTAATCTCAACGTTGCTTTGTGGTTTTGCTTTTGAGTTTCTGTTACCTGAACCATCTGATAAGCCTTCAACTGTCAAAAAGTCCCTGATTTTTGACCTGTCACAGTTAGCTTCCTGTTCTTTCTGACATATCACTACAACTGATGGCTTTGGATGAAATAACGCGAAGCGAAGTATAGCTTTGTCGCATCCACAGAAATAGAGGTCTGTGTGTGCGGAAAAACAGAAGCACCTCTTGCATGTCAAATGTACCTCTGGCCTCATTTTAAGAGCTTGTGACAGCTCAGAGACAAGAGTTCAAAAGAGAGCTGCAGTACAGCAGTTATATAATGAATCCTATAAGAATAAAGGAGAGACAGATGAGGAGGTGTCGAGAGGGAAAACGTGTCATTATATAACGTAATCATGAGAGGTGACAATGGCAATGACACTTTCAAAACGACGGAGTCGCTCCCACAGCTTGAAGATAAAGTACAAAGTATTCACATGTCACTTGTGGGATTTTGCATTCTCGAACAAATTAGGTGAAGGATAAAACTATCAGAGGCAGCAGAGACACGGGAACTTTGAATCCCTGTATGGGAAGAAGATACTTAGTGGTTGCTATTGTTGTGCCCAGAAAAGCGGCAGAAAAACTAGGTTTTACTGAACATAAGGGGACAGTAGGACTTACTACCACATCAAACATGTAACCTGATGAAAACAGGGGGAAGAATTTAACTGAGTCGTTTTGTTAGTAAGCGTCATAGTTGAAGGCACCTCTGTCCCTTGTGCTTGTGTGTGTGTGTGTGTGTGTTGCTCACTCTCTCATCCCCCTGATCGCTGTCGAGCCTACACACCTGCTGCAGTCCACACACCTGCAGTCCATCATCTCGGCCACTCAGCAGCAGATTTGAGCCCCGGCTCTGCATCGACTCAGATCATTCGTTTTAGCAATTGTAGAGGTTCACATCTCGGGCCATTTTAAGCTTTGAGTGCAAAAAATGCAAATTTCAGTCTCTCATTTTGTTTTATTTGCTGAACTAACCTTGTTTCCTGTGCCGCACAATCACTGCCTGTTTTTCCGCTCATCTTTCTGCCTGTTGATCTGTCAACTAGCCTCCAAGCTAGCGTCAGCCAGCCACGCTCTTGTCCTGTTTTGCACCTAATATTCAAATTATCAGCAGTTTAAAAGCCAAAATACACTAAAAATGCTCCATATAAACACTTAAATCAGATTAACAGGGGCCCATACAGAATGAAATCAGGTGCAGAGAGGAACTTTAAACCTTTTCATAAAGTGATCCGAATAAAAATTCTCATCTATGGCCACTGTCTTGATGTCAGTGCATATAGTGATGGCGGCTTCTAAGGTGAACTGGTGTATTGTGGAGAGATTGTTTATTAATACAAGTTCTGAGAGAGTCCAACGCTGACGAAGAGATCCATCTTTAGGACGGGAGCTGCTAAAAGAGAGAAAATATCTGAGGAGGAAGAGGGCCGCACGGCGTAACATCACTTTTGGGCATGTCACACAGCTGTTTCGATTAAATTTGTTGTTGCATGGAAGCACCAGACCCTGTTAATGTCCTCCCATGTAAACAGTTGGAAATCTGACGGAAATCTTCGATTGGAATGAAGAAATATTGTACATGTAAACATTGCAAGAGAAGATGGGAGTCTTTAGATACTCAGCAGCCTTACGGCCGTCTAAAATCACTCTAACTTGCTGTGTAAACTAAACCTCCTTAGCAAAGGCCACAACGTTTTAAATCATTACTGAGCTTCATGAGAAAATGCCCTCTTTCATTCTTTAGTGTCCAGGACCACTCATATGCTCATTTATCACAAAAGAGACACACCAGTTGTAAGTGTGTTTGACATTTACAGTGTTTTCTGAAAGAGCAGCTAATTAGCTGAATGAGCTGATGAATTATTGATGGGATCATATCGGCGCCTTTAGGGATTTTGTCTCGATATGACACATCTGAGGATGAAAGATAATAAGCCTGCAGTGTCTGCTGCTAACATAACAGGTCCTTGAAGCCATTTAACATAGTTTTTGTCATGTTCTGTTTGTCAAACCTCCATTTTGTGATTTTTTGGTGTCACTTTGCCGCTTCTGCTGCTCCAACCCAATTTCCCCACTGAGATCATTAAAGTTTAATTTGATGTTATTGCAAGACTTGAAGTCATGAGTGGGGCTGATGATGGCTGCTGAAATGCATTTTATAATTCAGAAAATCGACAGGTATTCAGGAAATATGAGGAGACGATTACATGAAATTGCGTTCCCGCTGCTGGGAGGCACTTTGGTTACAGGCTGAATCTTCTCCATATTGCAGACACATGGTTTGGACCCACGGCAGTCATAACTCACGGCCCGGGAACATTACGTGTGAGTGTGCCGGAGTGTTTCCTCAGGTGTTCGGGAGAGTCAGGTTGGGTAAGTGGATCTCACAGCTCACTGCTCTGAGCTCTCGGCACAGGGGAAACACCAGGGCTGCACTGGAGGAGCCGGAGGATGGACATAATCTAATCACTGCTAACACACACACTCTGGTTACTGTGGAGCCACACACCTTACACATATATATAAGATGCTTTCTCAACAAAATATTGAAGATGTTTTCCTGATATTTTAAAACTTTCATACCTTTTTGCACCAAGTTTGAAAGAACCAACCAACACCAAACCGAGTGTTACCAGCATTGTTCCCAGTGTTTTTTGCCTCCTGATGTTAACAAACCTGTTTTTGGACTCACCTTCGCCTAGCCCCTGTGTTTTGTTTGCCTGATTGGATTGATTTCCTGTGTACCACCTGATTCCTCAAGTACAGATTGTTCTTTGGAAAACCCTGAACTGTCTGAGTTGTGCATGTGGGTCTCAGCCTAGTGTGTTGGTTTTGTCACTGATGTGTTTTAAAGACTTGGTTGTGTTTTTCCAGCCCAGTCTCAAGTGTTTTCGCAAAACCGCAATACATTAAGTTTGTCCTTTTCCTACGTATCATAGCATCATTTCCACAATACGTGTCATCTCTTTCAAATCACATGAGAAGACTTTCATGTCAAAAAAGGAGAAGATGATGGTGCTGGCGTTACAGCTGGGCAAGGTTGCTGTCTCAACATTTGTAAGCATGAAACCACTGGATATTTTTAATGAGACGTCAGGACATTTTCCCGCTGTTTTTGGCGACAGAACTGGGTATTTTAAGCCAAAACATGAGCTTTTGTGCCTAAACCTAACTAGGCAATAAGCACAGCATTTTCACAACAACAATGAAACATTTAACCTGAAGAAACATGGAGTTGCAACAGATCAGTGGTTTGCAGAAACGTACTTTGCCAACAAAGTTTGCTTTAATCACATGAACTTTTGCTTTTTTCTATCCCCTTAAGTTGCTTTAAGTTGACTGAACTGTATGTACAGTATAATATACAGTATGTTCTGAACCAGCTTGTTGTTTATTGAAGCTATTTGATGTTTACAACGAGTGGGGTGAAAGAAGAGACCTTTATCCTAATCCTCATCTCCACATGACATTACATTAGCTGCTAGTAGCAAGAATGTCCAACTGTGAAGTTGCATCTTGGGAAATGTAGGTGTCAGGTTTTGACAAAGAAGAAGTAAGTTTTATCTGGCTTGGCTGCATTGATTTTGATGTGTTTTCTTTAAAAAGCCCCTCCACACATGTATTAAGGCACACATAAATTCTTTAACCTGCGTCTCACATGGTTTTTGCAGAACAAAAAAACATAATAACCACACTTTAATCCACAAAATTGCACCTACAACTTTCCTCTCATTAAATATATGAATATGCATGTATTTTTAATTTCACAAATTTAACTGCTGGACACAAGACGTCTCCTACGTCACTGTAAAGTCAGTTCTCAGTGTCCGTGCACTGCAGGCTTCAAGTTTCTTCTTCATACTTGTAAAAGCTGAAGGCCCGCCTCTTAAAATCAGTTTTTAACCAATGAAATAAAATGCGTATGCCGTCACACACAGCCGAGCCCTCGTCTTACTTTAAGATCAGCAGGAAGGCCTATAAACACAACACAACACTGGTATTCTTTTTATCAGCTGTGTGTGTGTGTGTGTGTGTGTGTGTGTGTGTGTGTGTGTGTGTGTGTGTGTGTGTGTGTGTGTGTGTGTGTGTGTGTGTGTGTGTGTGTGTGTGTTTGCATGCCGTCTGAAAGGTCTGGAAATAATTAAGATAAGGGCTTGAGGGGACGGTGAAGGGGGAGGGAGGGGGAGGCTGACAGACATGCATCTCCTGGCTATATTAAGCTGAGTGAGGTATTCAGAGGCTGGTCGGTCGATTCCTCTGTTGCTGCAGAGGTTGTTTTCCCCCCTGTAATTATCTAACAACTGTACCTGAGAGTCTTTGAAACATCTTCCACCGAACTAAATGTAGAAAACAGATTGTACCGAGAGCAGGAATGAAAAACAAAAACTCCTCAACACCTCTTGGCTTTGATGGTATCAGACTATCAGAGAGCAGCAGAGTGTTTACACATTCATAGGATTCTACACTGTGGTGATAGCGGTACAAACCAAAGCAGGAGAAGATGTAGTGATATTAGTAGTAGTGTCAGTATTGATAGTAGTAGCTGTAGTGGCAGCTGAAATCTGGACATGTGACAAGTTCCATATGAATACATTTTCAACAAACAGCGAACACCACTCTGTGCAGCAGCGGCAGCGGGGCTCCAGCACTCTACCTTCATGGCTCTGGCTCTGACACTACAGGACCTAAAATCCTAGACGATTTTAAAGAGGTCATATTGTGCTTTTTAAAGTCCGACCCCCAAGCCCACCCCAAAAGGAGTTACTCTCTCCCCGAGAAAACGCTGCTCCTGCACTGTCTGAAACACCTGGTTTGGAGTCGAGCCTTTACTTCCATAACTTATGTGCGTCACTATGTAACAGGCGTTATTTTTAGATATTTATTATGAAATATCTACACTCCAGTCAGTCAGCAGACATACAGTTGCTACTGCTGTAGCAGCGTTATTTTAGATCGCACTACCTCTATCCGCCCTACTCTGCCTCTGAGTGGCTAGATCCTGCCCGTTTAGTAATGCGCATGTGCAATTCTCACCAAAGATTGAACGGAGGCGAGATGTCTCACTCTGTAGGTAAAACGGAGTGCTCAAGAAAATGGATTCTGCAGCAATGCACGCTATGAGAAAAATAATTACATTTTTCTACTAGGACCCCCAAACCTGAACCTGAAAATTAGTGTAATATGACCTCTTTAAAATGTACACACTACAACATTTTTACATTAATGGCACGTCACTCACTGCAGATACCGATATGAAAATGGAGGGAGCTCTACACCATCTCATGTGATCTCATTGGGAAGCAGACATAAACAAAATGGAGATTAGCTTGGTGCAGCAACTTATATACATGTACTGTATAGACAAGGGCTACAATGTTTACCATTAGGTGGCAGCACCGACAGCTGCCCTGGGATGGTTCTCTCGTTGGTTGTTGTGGTCTGGCTCAGAAAATACCGATAAAATCATCCAGATTCTACATCAGAAAATCTTGTTCATATTTTGCCTAAAGATCATGGCTGAGTTATACGTTGTATTCATAGTATCAATCTACATTTGTCCGTCTTGAAACTAAACAGCGGATACAGACAATTAATTCTAAAGGACACTTATAATACTTTCATAATACTGGCTTTACTCAAGAGGCGTAAAATCCTCATTTCCAATTAAAAACAATTATATTGAACTGTGCCAGTGTTGCT
The DNA here is from genome assembly GCF_965226575.1 of Pagrus pagrus. Classification (NCBI taxonomy): domain Eukaryota; kingdom Metazoa; phylum Chordata; class Actinopteri; order Spariformes; family Sparidae; genus Pagrus; species Pagrus pagrus. The sequence goes on from NC_140196.1 coordinate 18,772,605, forward strand.
TCTGTTCTCCCACACATTAAACCTTTGGAAGAGACTCTGGAAGCCTGAAGCTGCCTCACTAAATATCCACAGAGCTTCTGTAAAGTGTGCAGTTTTATTCAATGTGACTCACCGACTGAAACAGTGAATAAAAAGTTTAGGTGCTGAATTTTCAGCCTATTTATCCTCCAAGTAGTTTGCTGCAGGCATGTTACATTCACTCCTGAGATGGTGCATTTTGTCCTTAATGCTAACACTTTCTCTTTTCGACATGAGAACCAAATTGCAGGCACTGAAATGCAGCACTGCCGTCAAATATTGTGCTCAGCAAAGCCGGTCTGTTTCGAGGACGGGATCCACATGGAGACGATGGGCCCCGAGGCATCGTAAGCAGCACATTGTAAAGACAGACGTCTGCACCTCAGCAGCATTAAAACTGGAGCGAAGATTGCGTTAAAGACACAGAGACATAGGAGGAGATGGAGGGAGCAGAGAGAGGAGAGTGGGACGGCAGGTTCTAGTCACAGTTGTGTGAAGGACTGAAAGAAACAAAGATAAAGGAACATTCAGTTGTAAGCTTTTACACCTCAGGCTCATATCCATGTACAGCACACATTTAGTATGATGAGTGTTTACCTTCCAGGCAGAAAACATTTTCCATCTCAGCAGGTCGGCAGTATGAAATCAATAAACTTAAAAACAAAACACAAAGCTTTGTTTTTAAAGCTCTGAGATGAATTATTGAACAAAGTGTGATCTAAGATGTGACACATGAAGGTAAAACTACACAACATTTCAAGTATCTAGTGAAACAACTGGCCCTGAAAAGAAGTAATCACACAGTCTGTGTAATGTAAGCTGGTTAAAACAACAAAATGTGAACATGCAAAAAATGTTTTTGTTGATGCTTTGAATTTCTAGTCAAAGTTTTGGATGCAGGTCTAGTATCAGAGAAACATTATGCAGTGTGTTAAATTGAGCCTGAGCCAGATGGGATATGGTTTCAGGTCCCACTGCGAGTATTCAGTGAAGGTACTCAAAAAGTACTCAAAAGTCATACTTGGGTAAAAGTAATGATATTGTGTTAAAATATTACCTAAAGTGGAAGACTTAAAGCACTCGAATAGTGCTTGAGTTTCCCTGTTCCTGTCACGTTTCCGTTATACTTGCGTAAAAACATAATTTTTCTATAAATATATGTACTTAAACACAAACAAGAGTAAAAACATTTATTTGTAAGTATATACTGTTAGTTATGCTATGGGTTGACCGTTTATTGGCCTGGCTGATTATCAGATCCAATATTCAGCATTTTATCTTTCATTGGAATCAATTAAAATGTGATACTTTGGCTCTGATGCAGCATGTAATCTGCAAAGTAACTAAAGTTGAAGTATTTAAATATAAATGCAGTCAGGTACATCCCATCACTGCTTGAAATTAACAATCCTTAGATAATCTGTTAATGTGTTAAATGTGCATTTACATAGGCATGTAGTAGTCATGTACTGTAGTCATGACAAGAAGTCCTGTTAAATAATATTTTGCTGGCAGGATTTTTCAAATAAAGCACTGGAGTTAAAGCAGAGAGGTGAAAATACTAGAGGTTGTAAGATGAAGGTGTGTGTGTTGGCCTGTGAGAGACTGAGTTAGAGAGAAAAACATCAAACAGAGTAACTCCTCCAGAAGAGGCGAGAGCAGGAGATTTGTGATTTCCCAGTAAAAACACGAGTTTGCAGCCACACACTCACCTGAGAGCTGCAGGAAACTGGGAACGGTTTACATCAAGACGTCAGCCAACAGCCTGGGGAATACAGCGCAGGAAACATGAAACCCAAGCCCTTCCTGTCCAACTTCAAGTGTGTGCGTCTGCGTGTGTGTGAGGGAGAACACATCGTATCACGTGTGTGTGAATATATGTAACTGTACAGATGTGAAGCAGGGCGGTGCTGATAACAGACTGTTCATGCTCAAACACCTTGATTGCAAAATAGAAATGTGTGTGGGCTTATAAATAAATGTGTGTTAACTTACTTGTGCTCATATTTGTTGTTTTCGACCACAAGTTGCTGTTTTCAGAGAAAAAACTTACTGTATGTGTCCTGTACTACTGTACTGTAATTTTTACATTTTCACCACTTATTTAAAAACATATTAAGCTCTGACATGAGCTTTAAAGTTGTTTTATTAGCACAGATGAAGATGTTTCTTGCCAGGCGTTTCATGGTGGGTTCTCCTATAAATACATAAAATGCAACAAGTACATCCAGTCATTTTTTCCATCAATTACCGGTTACGTCACTCTCTGAGTCATCATACATGCTTCAAGAAGTTTTCACGTGGCTATAAATGTTTCTGAAACCCCAACAAACCCATGAATCATTCACAATCGAGTAAAATCAAGACAATCACCAGGCTGGAGTCATGAGGTTTTCACCTCACGACCGCGGTGTGCATGTGTGAGAGCTGCAGGTATGACATGCCTGTTGGAAAGAAAAACAGAGACATGTGGCTTTAATGCGGAGCAGGCCTGGAGCAGGGACCTCCACGCAGCCTGGAGACCTTGAAAACACACCTCGGGATGGAAAGCAGCGCTGCACACACGCATTCCTCCAGTCAGATATCTCAAGTATGTGCTGCGGTGTGACTTCAGCTCTTACCTGCAAGAGAAATGCAGCAGAGAGCGTGAGCGTTTTATCCCCTCTGTTTGAGGAGATCAGAGCTGGGTTAAACTGTTGTTGCATACCTTTTAGGGAAATACAGCAAGAGACTGAAATCCAGAACAAAAGCCCCCAAATAAAGATGCATGTTCATGATACACCACACACTCTCAAGTAACTGCAACAAATTATCTCCCACTGTCATTTGATGTATTGGTTGTTTTATCTTCTCAGGAAACTCTTGGATGCATGTGAAGAAATGCTTGTCTCTTGCCCAAGAGAGACACTGTAGTTTTTCCCGTCAGATCAAAGCAGCTGAGCTGCGATTTTTAGATACGACAGAGCTGAGAGGATGCCTGCGCCATGAAACATACATGACAGGATTACAGGAGAAAGTTCAGCTTGAGTAGAAACATGGCTGTTTTTAGGCAGAAGTGGAGAGATGAATTGATAATGTTTGATTTCACTCCAGTGAAGTTAGCAGAGCTCAAGATTGTTCTGATAATTTTGTACAATAAAAAGCAAGTCATCCAGCTTTTATGCTAAAAGTCATCATCATGTTGTGCATTTTCCATTACCAAACAGAACCCAATTTATGGAGTTTAACGGGGGTCATTATACACAAGAAAAGAGCAAAGATCGATGCTTGTGCTTTTAAAATCTGTCTTTGTGTTGTACTGGACAATTTTGCATGCTTTCCACAAATATTGAAGCATTTAAAACATGTACACACAATTAAAAGTGGAACTATAATGAGAAGAAGTTTGGTTTGAAACAAAAAAAAAAGAAGTCCTTTCTCGCGTGCAGTCAGTTGCCTGCTCAGATCTGAGCGACTGTTCAGAGTTTAGGATGCCATTAGGATAAGGTCACCGTGACCGCAGGTGACTGTGGATATTGCTCGTATAAAATTAACAACCTGCATTTAGCTTTTACAGCAAGCACTCGGTCTTATCTATTAAATCTTTTTTTTCTCTTTCTTTCTTGATGAAGTCCTCAAAAACAATTTCAGTCCCACTAAAATTAAAATGCATATTTTTTGTGTGATGTGATGAATTTGATGTTCTCTGTGAGACGTGGACACAAAACAGTCATGAACCACAAAGAGAGCTCCGTTTGAAGACGTTCACATGCCTTTCGTCTTTCAAAGAAGGCTCATATTGTATGAATTCGAACATGTTTCTCTTTTCTGGTTTGGAGAGCGTTGTTTCACGAGCTGGCCCAGTCTCAAGCACGGTCCACACCATGTGTTTTGAGATTTTGTAAGATGTCTTTGTGTCAGCTCCTCTGTGACCTCCAGTTACCTTTAACACCCTCAGTACATCCTCTAAAATGTTTGCATGTGTCTTTGCAGAACTATGATTAAATCCTGCGCTTTATATGGCTTCATTCATTCTTATTTAAAGGCACTGGCACATACAAGCACCTAGCTGGTTCTCAACATTATAAAATCTCTTCAAATGTCACAATCAGTCAGTTTAGATGCTGTGTGGTGTGTCCTTTTCCTTCACACAACACAACGTGGTGCCCCTTATTTTGTGTGTTACCACAGATTCTTAGCAAAATTTGCATTTGGCTATACATATCTTGAAAGATCCATGTTGACCAGCAGCTTAAACATTTTGGAAATGAATATAAATGTGTGCACTCGCTATCAGCTGGTGCCCCTTTTATATTTTCTGCCCCCCAACATCCTGAGTCTGCCACTAGTGGTGAAGTAACTTTTACCTTTACTTTCATATGTGTGCTGCTTTACCTGAGTATTACTATTTTATGCTTCTTTATACTTTTACTGAACATCAGAAAGAAATATTGTACATTCTACTTTACTTAATGTATCCTGGAGTTTCTGCACATATTGCAGCTCATGATTTTATGAGCTCATGTGAGTGTATGAAATATGATGCAGCTAAAGACCAGACAACCCAAAACCACCAAATTTAGTTCCACTTTCACCAGCTACAACCACAGGAGGAAATCATGGGGGAGACAAGGGGGGTCCGGACACTGCCTTCCTGGGAAGAGCAGAGATTTGTCTCCTCAATAACCTACATCATTGTAAACATATAATTTAAAATTATATAATGAAAACACTTGAGCTAATGCACTTTGCTAAATGCAAAAAAAAAAATGTGAGAAACAAGTTTTTAAAGATTTGTCCTCCCCCCTCACAGGCCTCACAGTGGTTTGGTCCACTGCCACACCAACCTGCACCTCACGCTCATTACCGGTACAACATTAAAATGTGGGTAATGCAGTAAAAATTAAATAACAGGGATACTTTAATATTGCTTTTACTTTGAATTCATGCTACTTATCAGCACAGCTCAGGGGTCTGGCTGTTTTTAAAGCCTCCCCGTGTTTAGCTCTTAATGGTTTTGTAACTTCGGAGTTTAGTTTCACTCGTCTGTTTCTATTCATCTAAAAGTTGTTGCTTCTTTACCTTAAAACCTTTTCACTAGCGAAACCAACAGGATAATTTTATCGTGAAGAAGTTTGAGGAAATGAGATTCATTAGCTGTGGTACTCCTCATTAAAAATCAGCATTGCTCGGTCTGATTACCTCCACTACTATAGAAAAAAGCCTTTTACTTTGCACACTTTTACTCAGTAGTTTGTTCAGAGTGGTAGTATTTTGCAGTAGAGACTATGCAGGGCCAAAGCAAGTCTAACTTGTCGGGCTATTTCATACATTTACATCCCCCTCTTGCCACAGGAACATTTTCAGTTATCTCACCAAGTGTGGTCTGGTTATTACACAGTATGTCTGTCCATTATTTGCACATATAAAATCCTCCTGTGGAGGTCTGCAGTGGAAGCAGACAGTGCTGGAAGGATATTTGTAATGCAGCTGCAGAGTCTCAAGAAAACAAGATACGGTGTCGTCAAACCTCCACAGTATCGTCTACCTGCCAGAAGGGGAGAAAGTCCCGGCAATGCTTGTGAAATCACTTCTGTATTTCTTTCTCAACGCCTCATAGTCAACAGTCTTCTGCTGGGAAAGTACCACACCAGGTGAACACAGAAATTCACATATGTTTAAGTCATCCTCTGACCTCATGTAGGTGTAAAGTTTCCTGCTGTTAGAAGCAAACACACACACACGGTGAAGATTTCTCTCTGTCCAGCTGGAGACTATTAGTGCTTCTCCAGCCCACAGGAAGTCAGCCATCATTTCAGGCTGACAGGTACATGGAAGGATCTCACCGGCTCTCTGCTCGGCTGTTCTGTTCTGTTCAGACATCAGCTCTGTAATTCTTCACAGCATCTTGGCATTCGCTGTGATCATCTGGACGATCAGCTGAAGGGAAACAGCTTGCTTTATGGGGCCGTTTTTGACAACATGAACAACCAAGAGGCAACACAGTCTTGATTTTTTTTTTTTTTTTTCCTTACCTGTGTTTCTCTTGGCAGTTTGCTGACAATCACGCTGCTTCACATTCATGCACATGCCAGGAAAACATAATCTTCTGTCGTCCAGTCACTGAAGCAGCTGGAGGCTGGAACATTTTACTTTTCCACACGACGTTCAATCATGACGATTGATTCGGCTGAAGATGTCATAAAGACCAAAGACATGACCTGTCTGCTGGGGAAAACTGGAAAGGTGTACATGTGTGACATCACATGCAACAGCTGTGGGGAAAGCTACGTTATTGGACAAGAGACTGCGTGAACAGACGACATCAGAGCAAAACTGGTCACAGCATCGAGAGGGAAGTGGTCGAGGTCAACAACAAGGAGCCAGAGGACGGATGGGGGGGGAGGACATCTGACACCAGAGACCATCATCACTCATGTTTCATAATTGTTCCAAGCCACTGCAGAATTGCCAGCAGGGGGCGACTCCACTGGTTTCATATAGAAGTCTTATTTTATGTATTACTGCATTACCTCAGTAAACAGTTTCCTGATGAGTGTTTGGTCTCAACTGCTAGTTTCAAGTCTTCTTCAATACAGCTCGATGTTCATTTAGTAAACATTAGTCCCATTTAGAGTCAAATACACGATAAAGCAGGGTATGCTTTAGGGCGTGGCTACCTTACGATTGACAAGTCACTACCATGGGACAGCTTCAGGTTCTCAGTCAGTTCCTGTCAGGATATCCTCCCCAGCCTCCAATCCACCGTCCAAATAAGGTCACTTCTGGCTCCCGCAAAGCCAAATGGAGATTGCCAAACTTGAGGCTTTGCAGGGTTCATCCACAAACCAACGGGTGATGTCATGATGGGTTTACACTTGGTCCAGATTGAAACATCTCAACATCTACTTGATGGATTGCCATGAACTTTTGTACAGACATTCATGCTCTCCTGAGGATGATCAATCTGAAATACTTTGTTGATCCCTTGACTTTTTCTCGAGCACCACATGCAGGTCCAAGATTTCATTCATATGTCAACATTTACAGGATGAATTGGTACAAAGTTTGGCACATATATTCATGCTTCTCAGATGATGAACCCTACTGAATCCTAATGATCCCCAGATTTCTGTAGCACAATCATGAACTTCACATTTGTATCTTTCCTCAGGATTAATTGTAATAACTTTGGTAATCGTGACATTTCATCTAGCACCATTGTTAATTTGTTTAATTTTTACTTTTATTTGTGACCACATTCTTGTCAAACTAATATCATTCTCATCAGCTTCAGCTGCACTTTGTGTTTAGTAGTAGTATTAGTATAGTAATATTTACTATTGTTGTCGTCCTTTCAGCTAACTTCCTGTCTGTTTTGCAGTTAGTAATCCCCTCCCTCCTCCTGACGTCACCACATGAACGCACAGCGATAATTACCAGACATAGCAGCAAACAGAATCCTGCTCTCTGCACGATCCCTGAGCAGACAGGACGGCTGCTATATGAAGTTTTCTCTCCTGATTGGAGAAAGTGGGCGGTTTCTCTTTTACTGCATGAGCAGCGGGAGAGACATGGGTTGCCGACTTAACACTTCATAACAGTGATTACTAATGGAATATGGAGCCATATTATAATATTTCACTTACAGCAGCTTTATCATCTGCACGTTAGCCTGCTGACATGTTAGCATTTAGCTCACAGTTGATCCTACGTACAGTATGACCTTGCAAAGCTGCCAGCATGGCTGTTGACTCTAAGGCTTATTTTGTTACATCCCACTCTCACCTAAAGCTGAAGAGAGTATTTCCACACTCAAGTACATTATTATGATGCATTATAATGTCATCAACCACCATTTTAACACTCACTGTATGAGTCCTGGACTTGACTGCTGTGAGCCTTGTCTCCTTAAAGAAAGCCAAAACCTTCAAGTCTCAAGTTTTGAACATGTAAAATCCCAGAAAAAAAAGAGAGAAATATAAAGAAAATAAAGTATGGCATGAAAAACTATTACTGTTTTGTCAGACAAATGTTAAAATATTGTGACCTTTAATGGTCAGCATTAAGAGAAGACTTTCAATCAACTTTGAATAACAGTTATGAAGACTTCAGACTTAACTTTTGTAGTTATTAAAAACAAGTTGGATCTTATTTCTGTAGTTTAAGATATCATTCCTCTGTTTTTTTTAAAGATATTACTTTGACTACAACTAAATTGGTGATTACAGTGTTACCATAAGACAGAAAAGGTGATCACAGCTATCACCTTTGTGTAAGTGATCCAGATCTGTAACCAGACTGACACATGATGTTACTGATTTGTTTTATTTCTTATTGCTCTATTGTAATTAATGACGTAACCGTCTGCTGTGGCAGTTATGTAATTTCACGCAGAGTGAAACACCAACTGATCTGAGTCGAGTTTAATTACATTATACTGAATTAAGCTGACCTGACGTGAAGAGAGGAAGAAAGAAATACTTAAAAATGTCTCTATGCAGGTGTGTATTTGCATGTATGTGTGCCAAGTAGTGCTCAAAATGTGCACTTGTGCTCATCGCAGCGGGCCGAGAATCTTCCAGCATCCTTACAAACATCTGACAGCACAGATGGCTGAATGAAACAGCTGGTATACACAGCACAGCCTCCCTCTCTCTCTCTCTCTTTCCACACACACACACACACACGCACACACACACACACACACACACACACACACACACACACGTGCACACACATCCGGAGGTCACGGCTGTCTCTTTGTATTAATTTGCCTGTAAATGCCAGTGTAGCACGTTGATTCTGAGGCAGAAGAGCTGGAAGAAGAAGAGGGTGGTGAGTGAAGTGGGTTGCTCACCTCATTACAAAATGCTAATGAGAATCCAAATCATTTACATGAATTACCTCATTAATCGGCAAAATGAGACTCTCCATCCTCACTTGCTCTTGTGAGCCGTCATGTGTGCTCACTTGTTCCTGAGACGCAGATTACCTTTATTCCACTTCTGTGTTCACATGAATCAAAGCCTCTAACTGACCAGAAGCTCAGAGGCCGAAGAGATTATAAGTGTCTGCTGTTGACAACTGATGCAGACAGTGGAGGAGTGTTGGGTTTCTTCCCTGAGTGAGGTCTTGCAGGAATATTGTATTACATCTATTTCCAGGGCACACCGCCTCTCAGGGTTGCACTATTGTCATGTATTATATTACATAGTACAGATGATGATATTTGAAGGTATCCAGAGGATCTGGAGAAGCAACGTGAGGCCTCATCATTGTCACTGCAGTCTTTACAAATAACACTGCTGTCAAAACCAAACACACATGTTTGAGCAGTGATTAGTGGCTTGATGTTGTAAAGTATGGAGGACTGAATCAGCCAAAATAAATGAATAAAAGGCGTTAATTCATTTAAAGGGGCACTATGTAGTGTATAGGAAGAAATTCAAACCCAGAATTTTGATATTTACAATATTACTGAGGTAATAATACTGTATGTACTATGTTGTGTTTACAGCTTGTGCTGAAACTAAACTGGCAAAAAAAGTCAGCTATCCAACAAAGTGGTTTAATTGACACTATTATCACCTTTTTAAAGTTGTTATGGCACGTGTGGTATTGTTACATGTTGCCTACTAATCTGTTTCAGTTTCCACCAGAAAACCGGAGGAAAATATCCAAATTGTTCACCACCTAATTGCTAACATTGTCTGTTTGCCATGTGGTGTTGGGCAGGTAGTTAACAGAGGATTTATCAGAGCTTTTTATGCCAGAAAACTGCTGCCTGCTTTGGCTGGAAACAAGTTGTGATTATCTGCGGATTCATCACTGTGACACCTTTCCACTTCCCATAATCATTTAATTGTTGTTAAAAATATTAATTAGTGCAGCTTTAAGTTTAGGGAGAAGCTGTGGTCATGCTTAAATGTTCAAAATGTTAGCGCAGACTTGAGAAGATCTGTGATGTGAGTCAAGAGTGTCAAAGTCAAATGTTCTTTGACGTATAGTTCAGGAACATCACGTTCCTTCCTACACTGGAACTAAATGTTGCCAACAAACATAAATCCCTAACGCAAAACAGATGCATATGAATAAAAGTTTCCCTCTGAGCGTTTTCTTTGAGGAGGAGGTTCCAAGTCTATCTGAAAATTATTACCATTTTAACATTTACCTGTGTAATATAAAATTTAACACACACCTTTCCTAGTCACACAATTTGACTAAAACGTTTATCTTCTGGTTCTACAGATGGTTACATAAGTTTTTTCAGCACACCCACTACAATCTTTGCAGGAGAAGTGACATTTTTTGTAATATGTGAGGACAACAATGTTCCACAATGCAACTTAGCCACTGAGTGACATCACTGGAGGCAATTTATCAGATTAAATCCAGCTTCCTCTGGAGACACAAAAAGCTTCATACTACTTTCCGCATATGATTTGACCTGCATGAGCAAAAAACATCGAGACAAGTTCCACCATCCCATCTTTTCTCCAGAGGGGCCGCCAGAATCGATTGTCGCTTTAATCTACTGAGGAGGATCGTTTTATACGACTGAAAGCTCCAGAACAGCGACTCATTTGACCTTGATTTGAGATTTTCAGTTACAAACGACTGTTACAAAACTCAACCTGATGCTCCTGTCATTTTAGTTTCATTGTATGTGTGTTTTTATGTCTTTTCTGGGTTTTATGGTGTCTTCTGCTCTTTTTCCAGCGCTCTGTTTTCCGTCCTGTTCTCTTCACCAGCCTGATTTTCCCTCCACACCTGCACTACATCGCCCTCATTAGCCCTCCTTCCAGTGTTTTTCCAGTTTTTTTCCAGCCTATCAGCCCCTTCCCTGTTTCTAGTATTTTTCCATTCATTAGCCTCACCTGTGTTTCTCTGCCTGACTCCACCTGCATCTCATCCCCTTGTTAGTTTAGTTTCATCTGCTCAGTTTTCTGTGATGCTGCTGTCGCGTGTGCCTGTTTCTTGTGTTATCTTAATCTTCCTGCCTGCTGTCTACTGCATTTGGGTCCACCTCCTCTGCTTCACTGTGACAGCTTCAGGTGTTTGATTACATTTTCATAAAATTTTTTAACTAAGGTTAGGAAAAAAGTAGGTTGTTTTAGAAATTTTAACAAATTGCAGATGCTGTTCTGTCAAATATTTGCAAATTCAAGAGGTAATGCCGTGTTGGTGCAACCTCTATTTTGCTGTCGAATTGACACATTTTTGCTACCTGTGTTACATTCATTCACGTACCAGCATGCACTGCAATGCACACATATTTCTTTTGCCCTCAGATTCTTGATATGTGCTGGATTTTTGACACATTCACTCGCAATTATAGCATATACACTTTACAGCACAGTATGTGGGACAGGATTTGACAGACTGCTAGACTTGAGAAGATGTAACAGTGGAGGTGTGGAGAAAAATATTTCTCCAAGCATACAAGTCAGAAAATGTTTTCTTTTTTTTATCTGTGACCCAACATCTACTGACTCATATCTGTGAATATTTCATGCAAATACAAATTGTTTTGCTACAAAATCAAGTTTACAAAATGAAAATAATAAAACATGTCTGTGATAATGCTGAAGTCAGAGTGCTCTCATGCAGCAGTGACAGTGCACAGACCTGTTTTCCATTTTCAAATGACAATCTGAATCATTAAAATGGCCGACAAAGTCCATTCAGCCACTTTTCTTTTATGTTGTTGCTCTTTTTAATCTACTCCGAGTTTCTTCAGAGGCTGTAAGGTGACAACAGCCATGATTTGCCCATTTCATTAAAAATGCCAGTGTGAGACGAGCCCCTTAAAAGCCCCCAAAGTGCAATTATCTGCAAATTAAATATGCTGTCATGCTATTATCACAACCATTTCCTTCTGCCTCGCAGGATCTCCATTCATAATTTAATCTTTTATGCACTTCCCCTGTTCTAGGTGTTGCCAGCGCTCCTGGCAAGGTAGGCAGAGAGGAGCAGGCGAGGAGACGTCCTGCAGGCACGGAGACGAGAGGCTGGCCTCGTTGTGGGTCAATTATCCATTAAGGGGTTGCTCTTGTAGTGTTGTTTACATGTGGGTCAAGGCCGGGGGAAAGCCGCTAGGTGTTTTTATGAGACAAAGCCAACACAGACAGGAAGAAAGAGGGATGGTGCAAGTGAGACAACATACCCATACCATGCATGTAAAACATAACAGTACAATGATTGTGTTCCTGTAACTGACATTTGTTTAAGCTTTTGTTTGTTTTCATCGACCTGGATGAAAAGTGAAGAAATTATCAAATTTATTATCAATCATCTTGATTACTGGGATGTGGGAAGTCAGTCACAGCTGGAGGTGCTGAGGGGTCAGTCTAGATAATGACATTGTAGTAAATGGTCCGCAGCATTCATATTTTTGCATTCATTTGAATCGCCAGGATAACGTGCATCTAATCGTTATTAACAATAATTTAAAATAGTTTGAGAACATTTTGCACAACAGCTGATGGCAAACTTGAACACAAACATATTAGAGGTCAAAGCAGCCACATCAACTACAGTCAACAACAGCAAGGAGATGAAGAGGCAGAGAAATTCCCCAGACTCCCTTATAAAATCTCTCATTTTTGTGAGTTGTTGAGTAAGAAGAAACTCTATAGACTTTGTGAAGTGCTGTTTCTGACAAGTTCTTAACCATTTGGGCCTTCTTGTAAATTCGGCATATGTTATAGCCTCATTAACCCCTAGTTCCCACATCCATGCTTGATTATGTTGAAACAGTTCACCACAAATGTCAGCTACATTGTAGCAGCAGAGGAAAAGTCAGGGGATCAGTAGTTGTAGATGCAATAGTTGCACAATAAATTATATGTTGACAAGAGAAAACAGAAAAAAACAGAACCGAAAAGTCCTGTTCATGTCACTACAAACAGACAAATGGGGATTTGCTTTGACGTTACCATCACAACAACACCTATTAGTGAGAGAGAGAGAGAGAGAGAGAGAGAGAGACCCGGTCATTTCCATTATCTCTACCCATTACCTCTTGATAGGTACCTGTACATACACGTAAACACATTTAAATTGCTGAATTTCAACCCGCTGAAGCACCATTCATCATCATACAGGTGACACCACCACCTCCACCCCTCCACCCCTCCACCCCTCAGCCTCACTCTGTCATCATCCTCAGATCAGCAGAAACCATCCACTCTCCGCTCCTCACTGTTTTGACACTAATTGCACTTTGTCGAGATCAAACTGCCTCGCAGTGTTTTCTCTGCTCGCCCAGAAATTCACTCTGACACTTGACAGTCACTGAAAGGGGCCTCATAACTCACACATCAGACAGGTATCTAGTGCGATGTGATAAAAGCCAAATTTAATATTCAAACCTTTTTTTCCCTCCAGCCTGCCATCCGTAACCTCCGCTGCTCTCCTCAACTTCAGAATTACACTTTAATCTGCCTTATTCAAAGAGGGTAACAGTGGAAAGACTCAGCCTGCTCTGTTTGATGTGTTTCTACTTCTGTGGTGTGTTGTGCGTGATTACTGATGAAGATTTCCCCTCCGAAAAATCAGTCTGGAAATCTAACATAAAGAGGAAGCCAGTTATAAAATACATCAATCATGGATATCTATTCACTTTCATCATTAAAAAATCAGATTTGAAATTTTTGTTTTTTTGCTTTCATGTTTCTGGCAGTCGGAAAGAAGCACAATCTTGTGCTCGGCCCTTAGAAACATTTTGTGCAGCCCCCAAATGTGACATGAAAAATCACCACAGAACTGCTGTATGTTTAAAGGTGCAATGTGTAAGAATTTTAATTTAAAACATTTAAAAATGTACTAAAATTATGTACAAAATGTGAGCATTACCTGCTGGTCCACCACTGCCGCAGGACTGAAAACCTCCTTCTCCCGTCGGTCCTCCTGTGCCAATAGTGTAGACATCAACACTTAGCTACACTGCTAACTGAGCTAATTAGCTAATGTCAGCCACAGATAGCATTTAGTGGTTGCTCTGGTGATATGCTGCGCCATATTTGTCTTTACCTTTTTAAGGAGAAAAGCCAAAATAACCAAATACCTGCAAAAGCAACATTCCCATCTGCCTGTGCTTTTATTTCTGCTTGGCAGAAGTACGCATGCTAATACGCTAAACTAAGATGGTCAACATGGTAACACATTATAGCCTTCCTGCTGAACATCAGTGTGTTAGCATTGACAGTGTGAGCATGCTAGCATTAGCATTTAGCTGAAATGACTATTGTGCCCAGTTACAACCTGCTAGCAAGCTGCTATTTTGCCCTCAGCTTCGCCTCTCAGACTACAAAGCCCTAAAATACCACTAAAATGCCCTTCCAAGTCTCAAGTCAACAGTCTGGATCCTGCACAAGCTGAACTATAAGACACAATATTTTTTAACCACAATGGATTGACACTGTTTGTATGGTGAGCTTTGTAACAATGGTATAATCCAAGCAAATCCTAAAATATGTCATTATGTGGCTTCATAGATCTTTTTAAGCGACCTGTGCAAAATTACAAACACACCCATTCATCTCTTGCACCATGTGAGGCTGTAGTCTTCAAATCATTCCTGATAATTCCATTAACTGCTCACTTTATTAATAATAAATTAGGTTTTTCTTTCCTGTCTTTGAACTCTTTTCTTTTCCTCTCTTCGCCCTCCAGTTATTAGTGAAATCACGACAAGCAGCAAGTCTGACTTTCATCTCGAATAATGTCAACTGGGATGAGTCATGGGGACGTCTTAGTAATGACTTACCCTGCACTCAGACACAGAGCACGGCTCACTATCCCATCATACGCTGGGGCTGAGGCAGGGTGAGGTCATCGCTGATGGGATGTGGGACCGCAGGGGATGGGTGAGGAAAAATATCATGTTCTCCTGCTGAATCCTGCAGTGAAGAAGTTCACATCGACATAGAAAACACATGCACGACAACACAATCACACATTGTGCAGAAATATATCCATCAGGTGTTTCCGAATCTTAAATGATGTTCTGACACCTGTTTATCATCCACAGCGTATCAGCAGTAAAGCTTTCACAGCTGTATGAGCTGTAGAGCCATAACAGCACCGCCTGTTACATAAACCTCCATTTATATGCATAGAAATTTCATAGGTGCGTGCATTTTGCCATAGTTGGTGGTTTAATTCAATGCAATTTGCATGCCCCCCTACAAAGAATATTTCATCTTCCTACACATAAACCCACTGAGCTCATACTCAAAGGTAGCACATACTGTATTCACTGTAGTGAATCTGCAGCAAAAGGTCTAACTCACGCAGGGTGTGATTGAAATGCTGACCCAGGTGTACATCAATGGATATATCAAACTGTGTATGGATCGGGTGAAGAGAAAACACTACATGATGTTTATGGGTCACGCAGCCAAACACTGACATCCTGTGGGAAACAGCAGGGCTCAGGGCTCACTTTGGCACTGAAGAGTCACAGCGTTAGTGAGATGTTGCCTTGTGAAGCATGCTGGAAAACAGAGGGGAAAATACTGCAGAGTTCAGGTGAAAAATTGAACTCATGAGCCCCAGCTGTGTTGGAGCACCTCCCTGCAACTACGGGCTGCTGAGAGGAAGGCTTTGATGGATATTCGGGACTAAATACATCTTTGATTTTAACCCAATCTCCAGAATAAATGTTGCCAAAGTCTGTTTCCGCAAACCACAGATTAGTTAGAACATTTCTTTAAGTTAGGTTAAATTTTTTAACTTTTCAGTCGTCACAAAGCTGTATCTGCTTATGCTTGCCATAACAAACACCATGGTCGAGCAGTAGGGTGATTCATAAGTGTTTTTCATCACAGAACATCTTTGGCCACAGATTGATGATCTCGTTTGTAGTCATATCATCAGATCTGTAACCTTGCCTCCTGCCGCACAGACCTGGTAAACTTAAACATGTGGTGAGGTCAAATGGGAACTTGGCTGAGGCCCCTGTCTGTGACATCTTCAGCTCCCACCTCCGGAAGAATTTCTCATTTATCCTGGGGGAGGTTAGATAGAATCCGAGTGGGCCACTGAGTGAGATACCAAATAGGCCGTGCAGTAAAACAGATTGGTTGATAGTCGCCACCTCTTCTGTGAGGAGCACAGCAGGTGAGCCATTTTTAACACTGAGCAAAGATGATGATATGCACTTTTTATTTTCTTTGATAGTGGCACAATCTGCAAAAGGTTCACTTCACTGCTGTGAAATCCAGCGAATACGCTAAAATGTGACTCTGAATGGTGAAACGGGGTTTCTCAGTTATGTAATTTCACTTAAGATTCATGTTCTTAATCTTACAACAAAGATTCAACCTGAAGAAAACTGTTAAAATTAGCTGATTTTCACTTTTGTGTTGACATCACACTCGAGCAGAATTTTGCAACCCCTCCAGGTGTAACAGAACCTGAATGAGGGGTCGAAAGTGGCAACTGCTTAATTTTAAGGGGTCAAAAGCCATAAGGTTAGGAGCCACTGCACCAGAGGAAGTAGAGTTTCCTATTAGGCTCAAAATGGACGCTCTGATAATAAGGTCAGCAGGGTCCGTAGCAAGAGGCTTGTTGGGAAGGCTTAGTCATGTGACTTCCATGTGTCCGGAGCTGCAGTGCTGCAACAAATGAGGTCAGCCTCCAGGTACGGGCTTGAACAGCAGGCAGCGCCTCAGGACGAGCACTGCTTCACTCACAAACACACACAGGCATGCAATGAAAACACACATCGTCACACACATCTATGTGAATGCGGCACACGCTCTCTCAGACATACACACATGCACACACACAGCGTGTCTGGTCCCAGTGGAGATGAAGTGATGCAAAATGACATCAGTCGCTCCTGTCTCTGCACGTGACTCATTACACTGACCGATAAAGGCTCACTATCATCACTGCTGGGAGTGAGCAAACAGGCCAGGTTATCAGAGCACACATCACCTGAACTGCACACGGGTCTATTGATCAGCAGTGTGATGTGAGGAGGCTGATGGTCACTGCACAGGAAATGAATGTTGTGCAAGAGAGAGGAGGGGGGTGAGGGTGTCATTCAGAGTGAGTGTTGATTATTTTGGAGGGTGAAGAGTAGAAGTGTGTCTGAGTAGCTGTGTGGTGGAGCAGATGCAATCTGTATCCTAAAGCATTCGTCCATTTTGTTTTAATGGGTCAGAAAAACATGAGAGGAAGCTCACATATACAGCGACCGACATCACTGGTTTGTAATGTTTGTATGGCTAACCTGTTATTTCCAATTGCCTGACCACACTAGCTTTCATTTGAAGTTATGTTTATACCCACATGATCGGCAAATTCAAAGATCAGGACTTTTGGCTCTTCAGCTGCAGCATTATTCTGAGATGGTTAGGCCTACCCCCCTACTGCTAGCCTTGCATCACACCTGATGAACGGTAGCTATTTTTAAATGCGCTAATTTTTAAAGGTCCCATATTATGCTAATTTTCAGGTCCACACTTTTATTTTGGGTGTTTAGTAGAAAATGTTTACATGCTTTAAAATTCAAAAAAACATTATTTTTCTCATACTGTCCAACACTGCAGCACCTCTATTCACCGTTTTAGCTGCTGTCTCTTTATATAACAGTACTTGAGTAAAAATCTTAAAGTATGTGATATTAAATGTACTTAAGTATTACAAGTCATTTTCTGGCAATAAATAAACTTGTCAATTGTCAAAAGTTCAAGTAAAATAAATCATACATATATTTACATGTACATTGTATCCTATGGGGTCAACCGCTTATCAACTTGGTTGATTATTAGATCCAATATTCAGCATTTTTATGATTATCTGACTCAGTTTGTTTTTGTTTGTTTTTTTAAAATCTGATTGCTAATGAATAAATAAATTTAAAGTTGCACTGTTTTGACTCTGATACAACATGCAATCTGGAAAGTAACTTGTAACTAAAGTTATCAAATTAATGTAGTGAGTAAAAAGTACATTATTTGGCTGCAAAATGTAGAATGTAAAGCAGAAAACAGCAATACTCGAGTAAAGTACCTAAAAATTGTACTTAAGTACCTCACTTGAGTAAATGTACTTAGTTTCTTTCCATCACTACCAAGGGAGAGCTACTGAAGTGGCTGTCAAACGTTCCTGACATCTCTGACTCGGATATACAACAGTTTCTCCCCCTCTGCTGCTCGTAATTACAATATGTAATGCCAGAAATGGCTCAAAGTGCTAATAAGAATGACTGAGACTGAACATATGAATAGTACATATGAGGGCTGTAAAACTAAACCAGTGAGCTAAAGGAGGTTTTAAAGCTTCATAAAGCTGCAGAGTTCCTCTTCCAAAGAAACCATTTGTGTCCACTTTGTTTTTTATTCATTTGAGTGAGCTAACATGCACGTCTTGATAGTGAGGAGTCCATGTCATTGCTTTACCTATCACCTGCTTTCCTGTGGTGTTTAGACTGTTACCACACAGATGAGCAGGATAGCAAACACACAAACACACAAACACACAAACACACACACACACCTGAGTGAATGGTCAGACAGCTGACCCCTGGTTTACCTGTCTAAAGCCAAAACATCCCTTCAGACTTTGTCCCGTCAAACACAGCTCTTATCTCAGGTAACAGGATCAAATGACAATCTGAGGCGCAGGTCGAACTGTCTCGATCAATAATCAATAAAACAGTACTTTGCATGACAGGAAACCCAATAAACATGTTTTAGAAGTACCTGAGGTTGTCTTTACTGTAAAATGAGTCACCTTAAAGATTATTTATAGCCACATCAGAGTATAAAGACATTTACATGCGAGGTTAAAACTGAACTGGAGCTTTAAAACTAACCCTTTAATTAACCTTGTCATAAAGTAAATATTTCCCAGCAGATAGTTTCCTTTATTCCAGGTTCATGCCCTTTCTTTTATTCATAAAGCAGCGAGTCCACCTATACAGCATATCATTAATGAGAGGATGACAGAGAGAGCGGATGAATTATCTCCATCTCTCCTCCTGCCTTATAAACCCAACGTGAGGACTCACCATTATCAACTCCCCAGCCACTCATCCAGACAAGTGATTTGTGCCCACATTACTCATCCTGACACAAAATTACATTATTCATCTATCGGCCACAGAGACCCTCTATGTTGCTGACTTAGAGAACAGTAGAGCTGGATTTAATTGATTTGTTCAGAGGAAATGTTACATGTTCCAGCTGATTATTAACATCAGCCACAAGAACAACAAAACAGTGAGGAGGGAACCAGCAGGTATCCACAGGCAGACACTGGCCTGCTGAACACAAGCTTTCCACCTTATTTTTTTATGCTCTTCCAACAATACCAACACCAACACACAGTGACCACATCGTCATTGCATCCATGTCTATACACTGTTCAGGGTTTTCTTTACCATTATAAGTAGAGTCCAACTGATTGGGCTTTTGGGGCCAATGCTGATACGGATATCAGAGAGTAAAAATTAGGATATTGATATATTGGCCAACAAACAGGCTTTTTTTTACAGTGTTCCCTTAAATTTGACAAAGAGATAATAAAGGCAGGATATTTTACATTTTAACAATAAACTTTATTGTCTAAATGACAGCAGTGCACTGAAACAGTAAACTTCACTCAAAGTTTAATAATCATAAATAATCCCAAGCATCGTTTTCTGCACTGTGCTCTTTAAAACCAAAATGTTTCCATATCGGCCGTTGTCAACAACATATACACTGATACCAGTATGTCTGAGGCCAGTATCGGCCGATAATAATATCTAATATAATATTGGCCAACTTATATATCAGTCAAGCTCTAATTATAAGGTTTAGCAGCAGCACACAGGCCAATTTGGGCAGCACCTTAATCAATGTGGAGAGCATCAAAACTGACTAAGTGACTTTCTCAAGATCTAATGATTGTAGTTTGTCCTCAGTAGACATCTTTCGAAAGTGTTATCATTAAGCTTTTGGTTGTTGTTTTATTCATTATCTGCTTCTCAATTTTTTGTACACAGATATGGTAATAATATTGGTCCAAAATGTTAAAAATTTACATAGTAGTTTTTAAATTTTAATACAGAAACTAAAGAAAATGAATTAGTATCTGACCTGATAATCCCCAAAAATATCAGCTAGACAATTTTCCCTATTACCATCTGTCATTCCTTTTCATACCCTATTTGTAAGTCTTTTCCAGCATATCTAAAGCAGAGTGTGCAACATCTGTTTTATATTCAAAACTGAATGATATTCCATTGATATTATCTAAATAAAATAGTTTGTGTAAACCCACAATTGTAGGAGGGTTAGTATCAAACCATCTGAGCAACATATATTTCCTGGCAGCAGATGTAAGAATATAGAACAGCCCTCTAGGATGAGAGTCTTTAATATGAGGACTGTGCAAACCAAAAAGCAAAATCTGAGGTTTGCCGTCAGGCTTGACACCAAAAATCAGGTCAAGCCTTCCCTCAATCCTACCCCACTACTCCTCAACATGAATGCATGTCCACATACACTGCCTATAACAAGATTTTACTAATCCTTATTTATAATCTATTATTTTTTAATTATATCACATACCTCACTGCAGCAAACTGTCATCCTGTGTAAACTGGTTAGAGCAAGGTACTGACACTAATAGGTTTAGGGGTTAAATTCCCCGTATATCTCAGTCAGATCCACGGCTTCAGTGTGAGGTAGAACCCCTACCTGACGCATGACAAAGGAAACTGCTGAGGAAGGAATAAAAAGGCCTTTAGCCCGAGGGTTCACCTCTTCAAAGAACAATACTCACAGTCTATTGGCTGACTACTCAGTGAGAAGGACTTTCCAGCAGAAATACAAATGAATTTACTAAAGAGGGAAAGAAGCCCATAAGCCCTCTCAGCCCAATATTCATGTCAATACCAAATTAGCATTGAATAATGGCATCCATTTCCTCTCTATCATCACAGGCAGCAGGACAGCCTGGAGAGGCGTTGTGATGTAGCTGGGCAGGACTCCCCAGATAGGAGAGGACTCTTTAGGCCTTAATATCCTGCCAGTGGGAGATTCAATTAGAGCATTACTGACTGGTGGTGGTGGTGGGGGAGTTGGTTGTGGTTTGGAGGGCTTGTTCAAACTGATGGGCTGATCATCTTTCTACTGAAATGATGTGTGTTTGTGTGGAGGTGCTGAGGGAAGAGAGGCTATTATATGTTGGCTGCATTTTTAAACACAGTGCCACTCACAGCTTTCAAATGTTTTTATATTATTGCTGCAACTAACACTTATTATTATAGTCAGTTCATGTAGCTATTGTTTGACTACCACAGAGTTCATTCACTCAAGTGCTATACTCAGCTGCAGTTTTGACATACTTTTATTTATTATTAAATAAAATGTATTTAATTACTATTATTATTTTCATTTTGAGCTACATTTTACTTTTACACCAGTACATCTATCTCTGAGTTTTAGTAGCTGGTTTGTTTTCTGTTTATATTTTTACACAAAAAAACTTATGACAAGTTTCTAAAAAGTTGGACTACAAGCTAAGACACATAAAGTAGTTAAAACTATCTCCACCAGCAATATTAATGGCTATGTTATAGAAATAATAATCGGATAATATAGTATAGAGTAGAACTACAATGACTGGAGTAGTTTTTTTTTTATTACTTTTAGTTTCAAATACTTTGATACTTTTACTGAAAGCAACATTATGTAACTTTTTTGCCTAAAGATAAAAGCTTCAAATAGGATGAATGGTGTCTCTGTTGTTCCTACTCTGTGACCCGATAACCTTCATTTGCACTATATAACTTGAGTGGGAGGGTAGGATCCCCTGCGAGGAGCATGTAAGGCTTTACGACTAAGTCACACAATGAAACTGGGTCATATTTTACAGAGAGAATATATTGTGGTTCCTCTCTGATGTCCTCTGGATGCTCTGCCTCAACTCTGTGAGTTATAGAGTCCTGATGAACAGACAACTTTACTTGTGGTGAAAGAAACCGCCAATTGCTGCTAACTGTAGCTGCCATGAGCTACTTAGGTCAACAGCGTTGTTGCACTCAAAAACTGTGGGGGTGCCAAATTGCACAAGATACCCATTCTTACATAATGTTGCTTTATGTACATTTTACTTGTAAGTTGCATGGGGTTTATTTATTTCTGGGATAGCTGCTTAATCAGAGTGTGATTGTTGTGGAGCATCACAAGGCTTTAACGTCGCAGATTAATCTTTTTTCCCCCCTATTTGGTGATGGCTGAGTTCCATTTAGCTGCTGTAGTTTACCTTTTAAGGGTCCAGGGCTGTGTCCCAAATCTTTCACTCGTTGACTAATTTTCTGCTCCCTCTATAATCCAAATAAGATTAGAATGAGCAGATTACAAACACATCATCATCTTCATCGTTTTGCATCAGCACTGACAGCTGTAGAGTCACACAACACTCATTTTAGCATCTATAAAATGTGAAGTTAATATTTCACATTGTGAAACTGTTAGCAGAGAGCCGTGTTTATGCCCTAGAGGTGCTTCTTTTTCCTGGTATCGTGTGTGCTGGCTCACACAGTCAAGGCTTACTGTAACACAGTCATTGTCAGCGCTGTTAGAAACCCCAGAGCTTTTCTTACTATGACTAAATGTCTCATGTGAAAAAGGTTTACTGGTCTAATTGAGCTGAACAAGGTTCTTTATTCACTAACCAACACTTTTCACATCACTTTTAGTCTCCAATCCATGCAACACAATCACAAGCTACCAGAGCCCAACTGATATTTACCATTTTTTGAGCAACATTCGAATACCTTCAGTCAATATTTTGCTCATTCCATAATCTTTATTTCAAACACTGTATAGCTCTTCATTTGGAATATTCAAAATTTACATATTTTCGTTGACATATTTTATTTTATATTGAGACTTCTTGACATGTAGTCGGTCCTTTCTCTTACTTTATTTTGACATTTATGCATCACAGCACCAACTTCATCGTATTTGAAAACCTACTTGGTAATTAATGTTTCTGTTTCTGATTCTATTTATAACAGAATATTTCTCCACTGTGGTTTTGCTACTTTTACTTGAGAAAAACATCTGAATGCTTCTACTGTTTGTTTGATCCACGTGTTGTCTCGCTCTATAAAACCTTCACATTCCAACCTGAGCTCATTCAACTCATCACTATTGTGTCAGGCAGCTGAATGCACCTCACCAACAATGAAGCACCTTTACAAAAAATGCACATAATCTCAAGCTTTCTGTCCCCTCGTTAAGCCTCTGCAGTTGAATTTCATCCCCTGTCCTCAACACAGTGTCAGGATATCCAGAGGAGTCTTGTTGGCTGTGAGAGGCTGGCAGCAGCAGCACCTGTCTGTACTGGAAACCTGATCATCGGCAGGTACAAGAATAGCTCGACGGGACCGTAAAGGCCACTCCCCTGACCTGCTGTGAACTGTCATTGAACTTCTGTCACCGCTGAGGACAAAAAACATTCAGTGTTTGTGTGGGCATTAATCTTTGCTTTCTGAGGTGTAACATGTTGCATTTTAACATCAATAAATCATCAATAATTTCATTTAGAGATACACAGTTATTTGAGTATTTCCGTTTTAGGCACTTTATACTTTGAACTTTTGACTTCACATTACCTCATAATTGTTAAAATTAATTCCACCATAACCAACTAGTAAAATGTGTCTCACACATTAACGCCTCTGTCACAATAATAGCTAATAATAATAAATAAAGAATGTTTACTTGCAATAGGGGATTTTTACAGTGTGGTAGTGTTACTTTTTCAGAGGTGGCAGAGGTATTCAGATTTTTACTTAAATAAAAGTAACAATACTACTGTATAAAAATACCCCTTTACAAGAAAAAATCCTGCATCCAAACTTTTAAAAAATGTACTTAAAATAATTGGCATCAATATACATGACGTAGAAAAACTAGACGTACTCATTAGAATATCACTTTTCAGAATAAAATATATTTCTGGAATATAATTAGTGATGTAATAATGTGTACATCACTTTAATTATGCAGCTGGTGAAGGTGAAAGCTAATTTTTAAACATGTTATATTACTGCTGGGTAGCTTAAAGGTAGTTTTGGAGAAGAAATTCAGACAATATTAACAGAGTAATAATACAAACTCAGAAATATTTTTTCCATAACTGAATAAACAGGCTGTTCTCAGAGGAAAATAAGGTCCCCACAACAGAAGCTAGAAAGGTGGCAGGGTCCGCCACATATAAACAAAGTAAAACAGTATGAAATTGTGTTGTCCTTTTAGGTCAGTTTGTTTTTTTAGTTTGTTCAGTCATGAAAACAAAGAGTTTGTTTATTTAGTTTGTTTAGGCAGAAAAAAAAATCAATGAAGTCAAAGAAGATCTTTCTCTTCTGATTAAAATGTCTTCCCCAAAACTACATAGTGCACCTTTAAAGAGCATATTTGTAAGACGAGCTGATTTTTGATTCTCATTCCCTACTCATCAAATACTGACGCATTTGGATGGCCTGACCTACAATCCCAATGCATCAGTATTTGACGAGTTGGGAATGAAACTCAAAAATCAACTTTTCTTACAAATAGCACCTTTAATCTATAATGTATAGAGATAGTTTATCATAATAAGTAACTCACAGGCCTGATTAAATCAATCAAATATATGCAGTGGTGTAAAAAGCACAATAATTGCCTTCAAATGTAGTGGAATGGAAAAATACAGTACAGTAACATTGAATTACTCAAGTACACATTACTTTTCCCTATCACTAGACCTTTCTTTGCATTTCCACCTGTAAAGAAACACCTCACTGTTGTATTTTACTGTCTCTCAGCCGTCAGCAGGAGCAGGGCGAAGTGACAGTGCTGGGCCGACCCTGTCAGGGCGGTAGGACCACCGTTTGCAAACGCTTTCCAGAAGAACACACACCCATGTGCGGCCAGTAGGAGGGGCCATGTGCTGAGGTGTTTGAGAAGGTGATGCCGTAAAAGCGCCCAGTGTGTCGCAAACCAGGTGTTTTGCGGGGGGAAGGTGATGTCGTAAAGCGGACAGGGGAAGGGGAGGGGAGGGGTGAGGAGGAGGGGGGGAGACAGGAGGAGGAGGAGGAGGAGGGAGGTGACTCGCGAGCGGCTGCGCTTCAGACTCAGCGAGAGGATCATGGCGGATGGCCCCAGGTGTAAGCGCAGAAAACAGGCGAACCCGAAGAGGAGCAGCGGTAAGTCCAAACTCTTCCGTAACCGCCGCTGGGCGACCCGGGCCGGCTACTGCTGAGCTTTTCACTCGGTGAAGTGCTCCTGGAGACTTTGTGGGAGTGAGTTGGAGCACGTTTCGGGGAGTTTTGCGGAGTATTGGTGTGTTCATGTCCCAGTGTGGTGGTGTACCGTTATACCTGGCTGGCTGCTCCCTCCGCCTAGCGGTGCACGGGGCGGCCTGACTGAGTGAACCGTTATCCGTCAGTTATAACAACCCGAGGAGCGCTTCATGGCTGTGTTTATTTTGTAGTTTGCTCCACTTTTCCTCTCTTTGTTTCGGTACTTTTCTGCCACTTTCCCACCCACAGCAACACTTGGCGGCAGGTTGCGGGGCTTTCACATAACAACGTGGCCCGTTGAGCGCAGTTCGTAGTTATACTGTGTGATGTTTTTCAGGGCGAGGTTGTTGCGGGGTTAGTTTCGTGCTAACTTGCTGCTCACTCGGGCCCGGACGGTGCAGTTTGTCCCTCCCGTACAGAATAATTCAACTTTATCTGTGTGTGTTGGTGGCCGGATGGGAAATCGTGCTGTTGCGGTGAATGCATGGGATTTTTTGCATGGGCTTTGGTCGACTTCACTCAGTGCTGCTCCGGTGATGGCAAAGAGATGGGATGTTTATTTTATGTCCGCTTCACCCCTCCCTGCTACAACTGCAGCACCACATGTTCCCGTAGTTAAGGTAAGAGAGGAAATTGTTTTTTTAATCCTCCTGAAGCAGATTGCCATATTTCTCTTCGTGCATGCATTTCCTCATTGTCCGCACCAGCTTACCTTTATTAAACTAGATTTTTTTAATATTCGGCGCTGTTTTTGTGTTGATTGTCTGGCAAATCGCTCCGTTTGCACATGTTTGGCTGTTGCTTTTTGCACCTGTCAATTCGGGTTTGTGAATCGTTTGAAATGATGAAAGTAGTGTTGTTTTTTTAGGCTGCATTTTGGGTACAGGTTTCGAGTCACTTTATTACCATATCTAAGTGGAATATAGTTGTAATAACCCTTTAATACAGGGAGTTTATCTCCATGATATCATTACAAAAATGATCTCAGAAAAGGGTGTTTGTGGGCGACACACAATACGGGTATTTTTAAGTCCACCTGTTATGAAGTAATGGATATAAAAATAGGATTTAGATGTAAGGTGTAATAACTTTAAATTTGCACAGCCCTCTGGAGCCCTCTCATTGGACGGTTTCTTACCTGTACTCCCCCTCCTCACATCGCACCAGCCAATAAAAAAAGTAAACCTATAAATTTATATATTTTTAGACACCCGTTATGAGGCATGATGTGTGTGAGCCGAGGGGCTGGAAAGCACCTTTCTTTTTGCTCCTCCTGCTGACGACACGACGGTGACTGCGCGTCCGTACAGGAGCCATCATCATCATCACCATCATCATCATCATGTTTACCTGAACGCGGATAACGGGGCTGACAAATGGCCTAGAAATAAACAGAAATAACACCTGCGGCTCACACCGTTACCGGAACAGGATCCGCTCGCCTTCTCCTAAAGGCTCCGAGTCTCTCGAAGAGCCTGGAAAACCGCTCCAAATGTCAACTTGTGCAGGTAGACATGATTTTTTTTTTTTGTAGTTTTTCACCGTGTGTGCCATGCCAGCATCGCATGGATGCTCGCCTCCCTTCATTCTCGCGGGATTTATCTCATCGCCACTCATTTCTGACCCACTTGTGCATGTGTTATCTTCTCTTTTATGTATTTATTTTTTGAGTGTGTGCGTGTGTGTGTGTGTGTGTGTGAGCTGGCTGCCTTGTTTGGTCGAGTGCACTCTGCAGCTCTGCGTGTGTGTGTGTGTCTGCACGGAAAATGAGCGGTGCATAAGGTGGTTATACCTCCGTTATTCTCCACCGTGTCTCACAATAACTGCGCTTAAAGGTCTCACCGTCAAGCCCCTCGTTTCCATCTATTGTGTTGCGGTAATTCGTTATACAATGTCCTGAGCGGTGTGCGGAAGGGAATGGCGGTCAGTACCATTACTGCAGTGAAGGCGGGGTTGCTGTTTTTTTTTTCTGGACCGGAGACAGCCAGGTACGCAAGGTGATGCAACACCTATAAAGGTGTATTTTAACCGATTTCCTGGTGATATCCCCGCCGTGTGAGGCTCAGGTGTTTCATGAGAGCATCCCTGAGGGTCTCGTTTTGTCCTTTTTTCAAAAATATAACGTTGAATGAGGTTTTTATATGGGAAGGAGCGCATCCTGCACAATCAAGATGGCAAAAGGTGCTTTGGCTCAGTGCGCACCGCTTTCATCTGCTGCAAGTGAAACTCAGCTTCGTTTCATTTTCCATCCTGCCTCAATTCAAACGTGTGTTTTTATTAGTTGTCACCCACGCGACACAAGCTGCTCGTCCACAGCCTGTTCTCGCCTTTTTTGGATTTCAAAGGAGCTGATGTGCCATATATTAGCCTGTGCTAATGTACCATGACCTCCAGTCTGTCGTCACCATGATGTGGCAAACAGCTGCTGGTACTATCAGCCACACCATCACAAAAGCTTCAGTTTGTGCAATTTCCTAAACAGTTCCTACGATCATTTTACTCTGTAATTCTGACTTTGTGTTCCATGAATCCAGCTCATTTATATGCTGATCTTAAGGTGGACTAACTTTCTGCCATGTGATAAAAAGTGAGCAGACAGACCTGACCTGGGTTTACTTTAAATGACATGGCACTCTTCAGGTGACTGTAGATACATTTCACTTTACACATTTGAATACTTTATAATAGTCATGAGGAGATTTGGCTCTATGGTTACTTAATCACCAATTAATCAAGAAATGATGTCCTTAATGTAATTACTTTGCCTGCAAAACGTCAGATTATAGTGTAAAGACATCATATAATAGCTCCATACAGCTGTACAAAAGCAAAAAGACAAGATGTTCAGTTCACTGATTTCCATATATAACAAAGAAGCGGCAAATTCTAACATCTGAGAAGCTGGAACCAAAGCCTAGTAAATGACTTATTAAACGATGTATTGATTTAAACGATGATCAAAATAGCCAATATTCCTGCTTTAATTGACTAATCAATAATCAACTAGCAATTTCAGCTCTACTCCTAACGCCCCCACCCCCCCAGACCATACCTGCCAACATAAGGCTGTGAAAAAGAGGCTGATTTTCTGGGTTATCCACAAATGGCCAACCTTCAACGCCCCCTCCTGCATTTAACCCACCATCACAGATTAATAGAATAAATGCAAGGATGTGAAAGTAAAATTATTTTTAATGAGTCTTAAACTTGTTGTTTAAAGTGAAAAAACATGCAAATTGTTAAAAAATGTGATTTCAAGTCAACATCTAAGTTTTAAATCACAATAGAGGAAGATCTGTACCTAGTGGAGTGTACAGTATTTCTACTTCTCTGCACGCGTTTACTCATCATGAGTGACGCACATCGGGCAGGGTCGTTTGTGCACGCTCACATCTGCCTCTGGGTTGGGTTGCCAGGTATGACGACACATATCCCACACAGGAATGGAGAAACACACATTTCATTTGTAACATTATTATTAGATTAACGTGAGAAGTTATCAATCGGGAGCACAGTAGGAGAAAGGGTTAAACGTAGGGAGAAATCTGGAGTAATGGCAGGTATGCCTTGGACCCATCTCTTCTCACTTGAGAGTTTTGCTGAACCTTGTTTATTATCATGGATTACGGTCTGAGAACATTATAAAGCAAAGGATTATGTAGAGTTTTACAGGCGCACTCAGACTTGTTTTCTTGGGTCCAAACTATAGTGTCAAACTTGTGTGTGCTCTAGTGAACCAGAATGGTTAACAAAGTCATTAGTAGATCGTTAGCAGACGGATTAGGTAATCTGTAACTCCTGCTGGTTAGAGGCAGTGTTGGGGTGAAAATAAATCTACTTCCAGTCCATGTAATTTAAGATAAACATTGTTTGAGCTCTTTGCTGTAGTAGTTTCACTGGTGTTTAAAATAGTAAGAAACACATGCACAAAAGGCTGGATGTGATCATCAGTTCAGACTGCAGTTTGTCCTTGAATATTTTTTCTCATGCATGAGCAACGCTGGGCTATAAAACCTTGTATTTTGGAGTCACTTCCTGTAGTTATGATCTCATTCATGATGAGACACATTGCAGCTTGTTTGAGACGCGACAGAGACTCATTTTTATGTGTCTGTGCGTCCGTATGTTCAGGTGGCATTGTTCTCACCTATCTAAACAGACTATCCTGACTGGATTTATGTATAGTTGACCGTCAGTTGGTGTGTCTTTACTTCCTTACAGACAAGATTTCCCATCAGGCAACAGCTTTTATACCAGCTGTAAACATGCTGGTATAAAAGCCCAGGAAATGATGGGTGTCATTTAGCCATAGACCTGCAGAGACCCCAAGTTATAGGATCATGCACAGTATATGAAAAAGTTACTCCTGTGTTTGTAAAGTTAGTTTATACTTACATCTGCACCAAGAAGAAGGGAGGGAGGAGAAAGTATAAAGTAACCTAATGGCTGTAATGAACTCGCTTCAGCTCCACCACATGTTAATCGTCTGCACTTCTTCTGTAAATGGCAGGTGTCGGCCCTTGATGTGCACCTCCCGTTGCTGCTGCCACTTCGGTCACAACTTCGTCATCCAACGCCCTTCCGCTTACTTTAAAGTGCAGCATGTTTGTGTGTGTACGAGTGTGCTCTCAGCTGGGCTGTAATCTAACACTGCAATTTAGGGACTACAGGAATGCGGCCTGGTGTTAACATACCTTGACAGGATAAACACAGCAGCCTACTCCCAGGCTTGGACGGCTCATACGTGCAGGCCTGCCAGTGCCTGAGCCTTCACCAGCGTCTGTCTGCCTGTCCTGTGGAGGAGGGTGTTGGAGAAACAAGGGAATGGTTGAGTGTTTAAAAGGGCTCTGTGAGGTTTTCTTGTAAACAAACAAATATTTTGTTTGTATTCAGAGTTACTCTCCAAAACACACTTTTCCACCAAGGCAGTTCAAGGGCCGGTTCGGAGCCAGTGCCTATACTTCTGGCTCTTGACCAGGTCAACTGGTTCAAGAGTGGCACCAATACTTTGCTGGTCTAGAACTAAGAACTGCTTTGTCGTGACAAAGGACTGACTAAAACCTTATGACCCCCATTTTTAAAAACCAGAGCTAGTGTAGCATGTAATCTGATTTATCAATGGAAAAATAAAACAAAAAAAAATTCACCATGGATTGATACCAGCGTAGTCCAAGCTAGATAGCTATCTTAAGGCTAGGGCTTACAAAGGCTAACATTAACAGCTTACGTTCAGTGTCCAAAAGACTCAAAATGTGATAGGAAATTACCTTTCTTCTCAAGATCAGTGGAACAGTGTGACACATAAAGGTGTCAGGATATAATTTTTTCACTATGCAATGTCATTATCATATATTTCATGATAATGATATTTTCACAATATCTACCCGCACTGTGTGTAGAGTGTCTCGCTTGTCTGTCATCTCCTCTCACATAATTTTACATTGCTGTAACCCAATCTGTGGTAGTAGCTAGCTTAATAGTTACCTCGTTTTTAGTTCATCTGTCTGTTTTATGGCAAAAGGCAACCAGCGTTAAGGTGCATTACCGCCCACTGCTACGTCAAAGTGAGAATGGATTGAAACTGGAATGATTTTCGAGGTGCTGGATTATTTACACAACATTATCATATGTGCATTATTGACATGATCAATAATTCATTTGTATATATCAGTTATTGTCAATACTCCTGCCAGTGGCGTCACTCCTATTGACACCATTGGCTGAACAGTATGTCACCACACCTGTATGCATGCATGAGGTAAACAAAATGTGGACACGCTCATAGAAACAGCTCCATTGTGCTACTTGAGGAACCTTTAAGTATAGGATCTCTGTTTTGGAACCAGTTGTTCAATTGCAGATATCAGGATAATCCTCAGATGTATATTTGTTTTAATTATATTGAGCATTTTCACTAGCGGTGATAATGGTGCATTAACTGACAAGTGTAGTGTTTACAACAGATCTCTGTGACTCTGTTCCCTGACTGCTGTTTTATATAAGTTAAATCAGATCAGGGATACAGACTTTGTTTATATGAAAGTGCTTTGAATGACTGTTTAAAGGAATACTCTAGCCTCTCTAGTGATGGGCGCTTTGATCAGCTTGCTGCCATTTGATGCGTAGATGAGTAGCATTTTCTGTGTGGTGTTTGTTCAGCTCTCCTCTTCAGATGCTGAAGCTGTAATGGTTTATTAATGCCTTGCTTATCGTACAAGCAAACTTTGCATCATCTTATAAGGACTGTGGCCCTTCAGTTGAGCTCATTGTTTCAAATCAGTGCTGTGTATTTCACTGTTTGGGACCAAGGTTTAATCACCTCATACAATCACACACGCATTAAATAAACTGTGCAGCATGTTTTTTCTGTCTTCTGTGTTTGTACGAATGAACCATATTCTTGAGCTCCAGTTACAGCCATCCTACAAAGCAGAGGAGTCATGTGAGTGTCCTGCCTCTGAGATATTATTAAGCATTAATTTGTAGCTAATCGGCCTCGCCATAGGCTGGGTTCATCCTGTTACACTCATTTGATTAGTCTGATAATGAATAATAGATGTTACAATGTTGTATAATCATGTTAAGTAAATGCAGTAGCAATTACACAAAATGGAACGTCTTAGGGACTAGTGATTTTAATTGTTTGCCTTAAGTTGTGTATTCTTTTTTTAGTGTAGTGAAAATATTTATGCATCTTTGTAGTTAATTTGGGCGATGGCAGTGTCAGAAGAAAATGGTCGTGACTTGTTTGTGGTCAACAGCAGCTGATAGGCCTAACTGATACACATTCATTCATGTTACTTTCTCCCTGTGCTGAAGAGCCTGGGGCTGTGTGTGTGCATGTGAATGTGTGTGTGTTGTGTTGTTTCCCCTGCACAAATGGGCCTGTGGAATGACAAAGCACTACAGGATGTCTTTAGCAAGTCAGCATTAACCCCTCCCACTGCCTTTTATGGTCCAGAGGGGGAGGTGCGTCAAGGCTGCTGATGCTGCCTCTGTGACTAATTGAGTAATGTGTGTATGTGCGTGTTTGTGTGTATGCGTCAGAGAGAGAGAGAGAGAGAGAGAGAGAGAGAGAGAGTGTGTGTGTGTGTGTGTGTGTGTCTGTGTGTCTGTGTGTCTGTGTGTGTGTGTGTGTGTTAGCATCAAGGTGGGAAAGTGCTACTTTCCTCCAGGCTTTGCATAACAACATAGGCCTGCTTGTTTGGATTTACATGCATTAACATGGTGCCTGAGAGGGAGAATCAGCGCGTCCTGCTGATGCTGTTGCGTTTCAATTAGATGATGCTGGCTGATAAAGGCACCTTGACAGATCAGGCGTGGAAAGATGAGGCAATACATTCTAATACAGGCATATGCATTAGTTTTAAAGGGGTGTAAGCGATATACACTCCTGCGTCTGACTTGTTCAGCGTTTAATCTGTTGTAACAGGTTAAATTAAATAAAGGAGTCAGAGTTTGGATCATAACAAAACAGCCACAGTCACATTCTATTCAGAAATAAGCCTCAATCAAATGACAAATGACTAAAAACATCAACCATCGCATATATGTCTGTTGTCACGCAGGTGTGATTTGCCCCAGCAACTTATGAACGCCCCCAACAAGAGAACTATTTTTAGTGGAGGTGGAAGGGAAATGATCTGATATGAAACTGAAAGCACCTAATTATGTCATTCTGGCTTCACTGCACAGACTCAGAGGAGTCTAACTAGAGTACTAATAACTGTAAGTTGTTTGCATGGCCAGTGATGACATCTTAGATTTTATAAAGTAACCCCCTCCTCCACTCACCCTCTCAGTCCTCCACAGAGGTCAGAGGTCAGTGGAGCAGCCCTGGAGCTTGTGTTACCCCAGAAAGCACAAGTGAGACAAGAATGTGGAAGTATAAGTGTGTATTCAGTATACTCTGTGCTGTATCAAGATTACACTAAAGTAGGAAAACATACCAGAATATACATTATTTTGCATCAAATCTTTACTTCTTTTTTACATCGCAAAGTCTTAACTGCACAGATGCCACTTTTTAAAGACAACTCTCCTCTGAAAAATGAGTTTTCATGCATTTGTCAGAACATAAACTTGTTAGAGCATGTTTTATGTGTTATGCCATTTAACAGGTATATCATTAGTTATCAGTTTGTGCATACCTTAATTGAAAAACATCTGCAGAACAAGAATTGTAGTAAAAACTTGGGAGACAGGTGGACCTTCAGGCAAAGTTGGGAAAAACACATTTAGGTTGCAATGTTGTGAAATACTTGTTCTATGTCTTGACCGCAGAAATTGATCTATTTACACCAGGGCTGCCCAAATTGGGGCCAAAGTTGGCCCACCAAAAGGTTCAGTTTGGCCCACCAGATATTTTCTTAATAAATAAATAAATAATAATGTTAGCATGTTAATGACTCTTTGCAGAGTCTGTCACTTAAGGGAACTTTGGATTCTTGTACCATTTTGAATCTTAACAATACAAAACAGTTCAAGAAGTGTAAGTGTGGTTGCCCCTTGGCCCACCATTATGTTTTGTGTTGGCCCTCCAATGGAAATAGTTTGGGCACCCTTGTTTAACAAATTTAAAATTCCAATAAATTCAAATATTAACACACACAGAAGAGTACTTCATTCAGATGGCTGTTATAGTTTTTCAACATAAAAGATATGCTAAGAATGAGGAGCTAAGAAGAATGGTAGAAAAGATCCATTTCATGTATCGTCTGCTGTGTTAAATTAAAAAAAAGATTACAGCAAAACCAATTCCTCCAAACTTACAATGCCGTTTAAAATCGATGTTATGAAGATGGAGTTTGCTCGCTGCCACCTACGCTCAAAACAAAGCCGAAAATGGAACCAGAACTGAAATTTACCTCCAGCGCCACTGGTGCATAAAATCTCAGAGGAACTGCCAAACTCGTTTTTAGTACTTTTCTTTAAGGTGGCCCTAACCCATTTCCACAAGTAACCTGCTTTGCTGTTGCCTTTCATCATTCTCATTAAAATCACCTGAATATTCATGTATGCAAGAGGCTCCCCGAGCAGCTAACAGCTAAAACTTTAATCTACACTGTGGTGCTAACCAAGGCTGAGCTATGAAAGACGGCCTGTGGTGAAGGGATCCAGTTCATTCTGCTGCTGCTGCTGCTGCTGCTGACCAGCATCAATCTTGCACCATCTATGTGTGTGTATAAACTTCTACAGTACAGTGTGTGTTAAAACTCCCACGAGCACATGTGTGCATTTGCATGAGTGTTAAATCAGTTTATCCATACGTTTGTGTGATTGTGTGGTTTATGCATGTGTGCATGCAGGCCAGTGTGTGTCAAAAGAAAGAGTCCTATTCAAAGTCCTGTGAGTGTGTGTGTGTGTGTGTGTGGGAGAGGGGGAGCACTCTTTCACACTCAGCCGGTGGGAAACTCCTCTCCCTCTCCTTTGGTGGTGGCACAATTTGCATATCCTGCCATCCTCCATTCTCTTTTTTCTCCTGCCGCCTGAGAAGCAGAACAGAAGCCGCCGGATCCTCGAGCTCAGAGGAAAGCAGCAAAAGATCAGCCCAAAGCTGCTGCCTGCCTCCAGGCACAACACCAAGGCACAGATACGGGCGCTGTACAGTAGAGACTTAAGTCGAGCTGTAGTCCTGTGCATGTTGGTCACTGAATTGCGTTGTCGCTTGCCTGTGATAGGCTACCCGTTTTGATGCGATTCCATTAAAATTGGGACACATCTCAGAGGTAAACTAAAAAGGAACAGGTGCAGTAAAGCAAAGATGAAAAGAAATGTGGCACTGAGAGGAGAGAAGGAGCTGAATATTGAAGTATATACACAAAAGAACAGAGAAACTGTACAAAGTTGAAGCACAATTTCACATTACAGTATGACCTCTACTTTTGTCTCTGAAATATTGTTCTCCTTCATAAAAAGCCATCTGTGTTATTTAGTCATAGAATCAATCAAGAATAATTGATTAGTTAGTCATACGACTTGATATTGATTAACTGTTTACAATTTTTCAAGCAAAAGTCCTAAACAAAGCCTAGTTCCTCATTCTCAGTTGGTAGGATTTTCTGCTTTCCTTTGTCGTATGTGACAGGAAACTGAATTTTTTTGGACTTTGGACTTTGAAGATGTCAATTGAGGCTTTCTGACGTATTGGGCATTTTTCACTAGTTTATGACAATTGATAGACTTTAGATTGATTAATTGAGAAAACAAGAACAAGTATCTTAAGTTGCAGCCCTCAAATCAAATGTTCGTAAAACAAGTAAAAACTACTGTTTAGGGAATTAGCAGTCCTACTTAATTTGAACACTGCTAATGTTGGGTAAATGCATCAAAAAAGATAACGGACCCAACAAATATAAAAGTCAGTCCCTAGATTTCAGAAAATTCAAGCTCAGTCACTTGTTGGACACGTGAAAATTACTATGATTACTGAGCTTGTCACTTTTATGAAAAGACTCAAAGCTACTGACCCTGGTGAGATTTCTTTAGTCTATACTGTTTTGACAATGACACCGTTGAAAAAGGTTTTTAATCTAAAAAGCACCACATGCTTATTAAAGTTCTACAGTATATAGTAATGGAAAATGTTTCTTTAGGCATGAACTATGGCGTATCCTTTTACCGTGCTCACATGCCTTTTTACAGGAACAAGAATGTTTTCATAGGAACATTATGTATTAAAATAACTTAAAGAACCGCAGTGGGTTATTTATTCTGATTTCACATTTCATTACTTTAGCAAACCAAAGCTTTATAAAACCACAACCCTAACCAAAGAATTCTGGGAAGAATCCAATTTATTTGTGATTGAATAAAGGTATGATGTAAAACCTACTGTAGGAGCAGGGGAGGCAACCTCCCAATGGTCCCAGGAGACATAAATCATGAGCAGTGGACAGGTGGGTTAGGAAGGGCCTGGACTTACTAAAGACCCCCCAGAGACCTCAGTGGGTAGAGCAACAGCAGGACAGGTGGGAGTGGAGTAGAGAATTAGATTAGAAGCACAGCAGAGGGGTTTAGTCTCAGAGTCTTTTGTCTCAGATCATGGTGTGCATCAATGAGGAATCACTCAGAAATGGCAACATTTGGTGAAATATTTCATTCTTTCTTGAAGCAGAAAATGAAATTGGACAGTACTGAAAATATGAGACATGTTGCACTAAGGAAAGAGGCATAATCACCTCACTGTTCAAAAACTAGTTGGCTAGAATTATTTATATACCTGCCCTGGATTGAATCAACCATGCCCCTCTGTGGGGTTGTTACAAGGGATTTGGGGAAATGTCTGTTCTTAATAACCTCTTGTTGATACAAAGAGTAAGGCTCTCTCTTGCTTCTCATGAGCCTAAAGCTTGCTGGTGTGTTTAGCATTGAGTTGGTGTGTTCATTTCTCTAGGGTTGTGTTTCCTTGTTTTTCAGATCATAGCTTTTTTAAAGTTAAGTGAGGGGAAACCATTGACCATGCCATTTAAGTTTCTCTGCATTTATTTACTTTACGTTGTTGGGTTGGAGTAGAAAACAATTCTGTGATTCAGCTTCCCAAGGAATTTAAACATGATTATTTGCAGCTCCCACATGTCAGAGGATCTCTGCATATAGAGTAACACTGATGGGTGCATCATCCTGCTTTCCCAGGTTTAATCGCCATGAATTAGAGCTGAATCAATTTGTCAATTTATCCGTCAGTCAATTGACAGAATATGTATTGAAAACTGTTGATAATTGATTATTGATATTATTGTCATTTTTCAAGCAAAAATGCAAAACATTTGATAGTTTAGGGCATCTCAAATGTGAAGATTTGCTCATTTCCTGTGCTTGTTATCGTTGTAAATTAAATATCTTGGGGTTTTGGATTCTTGGTTGGACAGAACAAGTAATTATAGTTACCTCTCAAAGAATAAATTGATTAATCAAGGAGATAACTGGGAGATTACCACTGGTTTCTGATTCAGTTTCTGACAGTACCTGACTGTAAAATATGGACGGATCCTCTGGGCCTGAAACATGAAGCCAATGCAGAAGTGCCTTAAACCTGCATTGTTTCTAATAGATGGTAGGGGGCGACTCCACTGGTTTCAAAAAGAAGTCTGATTGTGTGGAAGCTTATGAGAAAATTACCTTACTTCTCACTTGAATTATTACCTTAATAAACAGTTCCTTCATTAGTTAATGGTCTCAAACAATAGTTTCAAGTCTTCTTCAATACAACATGATGTTATTTTTGTAAATTATTGACCCCTTACAATAGAATAGACGACAAAGCAGGTTATGCTTCAGGATGTGGAGACCTTGTGATTGACGAGTCACTTCCACAGCATGTCAACTTGTTCTCAATCAGATCTAATCAGGATATCCTCTCAAGGTCCACCCTCTCATCTAAATATGGCCATTTCTGACTCCACTTGGTGTGGAGCTGTCTACTTATTATGATGCACCACTATACTGTGGTTCTGTTTACATTCATGGAACAGGTTTCTCTTTATTTATTGGGATGTTATATTTGGTCCTAGTTGGATAGCTGCTGTCTCACTGTTTCCCCTCTCCAGAGCGGATGGTGAGTGAACACGTTGAAATGGAACAGAGGATTTGATTAGAAGCTGAGTTGAGATGTGGATCCTCTCTTTGAGTCTTTCCTCCATCCTGCGTCCTGTGGGCTTGATTTGCAGTGTGTGGAGCCAGAGGGATGATATATGACGCTTATAAAAGTGAACACCGGGAGGAAAGAGGGAGACGAAGTGGAGGACACCTCTTGCTTGCAAACAAAATATGGGTGTCTATTCAAAGCCCTTAATAAGCTGTCAGAGTAGATTTGGATTTATTTGTTGATGTCGGAGAACATTAGCAGTCGTCCTTTTTTTAAATCATGCAAGCAAATTCACGGTTGGGTGAAAGAGAGAGCTGGAGAGGCTGAAAGAAAGGGAGTGTTGTTATTGAATTACAGGTGATGGCTGCTAATTGGGCCCTCCAGAGGTTGTGTGTGTGTGTGTGTGTGTGTGTGTGTGTGTGTGTGTGTTCGCTGTAATCGTGTGTGTCTGGCTCTAGGGATGCGCAGTTGATGAAGCTGTTAGGGTAAAGTGCGGGGCCCCAGTGCGCTCTCTGAGTGCTGTGCTTTAGAGGCTGTCCTGTCCCTGCGGAGGATCGCTAATGGAGGCCACCCAGCCCTGATGAATTACACCCAGACTGGATGGATGGAAGGACGACAGAACCGGGGGTGATGCTTCTGTAATTGAGGTGGCTGCTGAGCCTGAAGAGCGTTTGGTTTTTGATGAGCTGTAGGCTTGAAGCAACACGTTTGCACCATAGCTGTGATAACAACAGCATTACCACCCCACAGTGGCTCCTGACAGGGTGTTGGCAGGTCCTGAAAGTCATACTGCACAAGGTTTTTATCTAAATACATTCTGCTATCAGTGATTCATGTGACACAACACTGAGCCTTACTATAGCCAGGCCATGAAATGGAAAAATGTGATGTTTGACGTCAGCTCTCTGGGAATCATCCTCTAAAGTGTTTGATGTTTACCGTTGTAACATTTTGTGCTTGTTTGGAATAGAAAGAAGAAAAACTAGCAGCTAAAAGGAGCAGTGATAGCCAATAATGCTAAAACTATTCATAGTTGATTACAATCAAATATAAAATAAATGATTAATAGCATATTGTAAGTATTTAAGCAAAAATACAGAATATTCACTGATTCCATCTACTTAAATGTGAAGATTAGCTGTTTATCCAATTGCCAACTGGGGCTCTCAGACCATTGTCGTGCCCATTTTTCACACTTTCTCTACATTTTATTGACAAAACAAGTTGTTTCCACGACAAAATCTTCCATTTTCTCTCTACTCTACCCATGCCTGATAAGCTCTTGATTGGCTGAACGTGCCTGATCCAGCTCAACAGGTAGAACAGGGAAATACAGAGCCTATGAAAAAGTTTAATTGTTTGACAACACTGAATCAGAGCTGATTTAAGATGGCTTTCTTTACAAACTGAGCTTACAGTAAACACCCCCTCCAAGTCCCAAGTATTTAGTAGCTGCATCTTTGGCAGTGTCTGGCCTTACGTTGGTGTGGATACAGTGTGGAAAATATGCAGCCCTAATAGCCAACATGGCTGAACAAAGAATACCACCTACTGAAAGCCAACTGTTTTTCTCAAGCTGTTTGAATGTTTGATGGAGAAACATTTGACGGAGACAGGAAGATAACAGACTGGATTTCGCCCTCCATTAATACGAATCATGACTGTGCCCTTTGCTGTGAGTTGATGAAGCTCTTCTATATAAGATTGCATCTTGTATTTCCCAGTGAAATTATTTGGCACTAATGTTTTTACAGGATTGCCAGTAAATTGACGTTCAGTTATGGTGTGTGATATCTGGTGGTTATTGTGCATCTCCTTGGGAAATGATACTCGCACCAGCACTACAGGGTTTCAGGTTTCATTTCCTTGCGTGGTTTGATTGAATAGTTTATTGCTAAAGGCTGTTTTTTTTTTTTTATCTTATGTAATAGTAAATTGAATATTTGGGTTTTAGAGCAACCAATTTGAAAATATATCCTTGGGCTTTAGGAAATGGCATATTGCACTTTTTTCTGACCACACAATTAGTAGATTAATTAAGAGACTAATGCACCAATTAAATGATGATGAAAATGTTTGTTGATAGCAGCTCTAGTGTAGTATTATCTCATGAAACTTCAAGGCATTTTGGATTAAGACGATCACCAAATCTTCCAGTATTCCTGCCGTTTTCACTGCGTTATTGTACATATATCACATCCAGTGTGCCTTCCCTCTGTAATTGTTACTCTTTTTTTCTGCTGAGCGCTCAGGATCTCTGCTGTCACTGAGAATGCCACTGTGCTTATCCACTTTGGTAGATTTTTGTTGATCAAAGCAGTTTTGGCAACGGTGTTGCCGCTGCAGCGTGACTGCTGAGGTGTCAGCTGTTCAGTCTACAAGAGATGTGGACAAACGACACTGCAGGCTTTCTCATCATTTTGTTTCTGTGTTTCGTGCTGCTACCGCTCGGAGGGATTTTGGCTCCCTCTGCCTTCACTGAGGGAAACCTGTGGGGCAACACACCTTCGTCTTTGAAGCCATTTGCGTCACCATACTTGTCTATATTGAGAAGCCCTGTTGTTAC
This sequence comes from Pagrus pagrus, assembly GCF_965226575.1. Classification (NCBI taxonomy): domain Eukaryota; kingdom Metazoa; phylum Chordata; class Actinopteri; order Spariformes; family Sparidae; genus Pagrus; species Pagrus pagrus. Next base: position 18,813,057 of record NC_140196.1, read on the forward strand.
CAGACTGAAGTTAGCAACCATAAACAATAATGTGTGTGTGTGAGGTAAAGATTGTGTGGCTTGTTTACTTTAAAGGAGGTGTGTTTGTTATGGCAGGATGTGAGTGAGGGGGTCTGCTGAGTGTTCTTACAGGGTTTCCTCTAGACTTGTGGTCATTGTGAGGCCTTGTTGTGATTCGACTGATTGCAACATTTCTATCTTATTTGCTTAATTTTAAACAAAAAAGATGATATTTTCAAAGGAAGACTTCACCCTAAAATGGAAGTTTAGTCATTATCTACTCACCCCAATTCCAATGGAAGTCAGGTTAAGTTTCAAAGTCAACAAAACCTTTCTGGAGCTTGACAGAAAAACGTTATGCAGCATTGTCCTATACAACTGAACTAGATGGGGACTTGTTTTAAAATGTAAAAAATCAACCAGAAAAACCCTTAAAATGGCACCATACAGTTTGTCTGATATTACTGAAGCAAGTACCTACTTTCTTGGCATTAAAATTATATAATTTTAAGATTTTGATTGTTGAAATAAGATGTGTTACTCCAAATTAGCTGCTGACTTTTGGAAACCACCAGCCAGTGTAAGTGATAAGAAAAAAGTTCAATTTCCTGCCCTCATCAAGTATGAAACCTAAGCAGGAGTTTGGCTGAGCTGCAGTTTTCCTTTTTGGGTTATCGGTATTAGAGAATTGGCACAGGTGCAGCTCCGAGGCTGCAGCTTTCACATCTTGACTGGGTTTCATCAACACTCTTTGTTTTCCCCCTCTGGTCTCATGCAGCAGGCATCTTAATGTGAGCTCAGAGATACTTGGGAGTTAATCTCACCAACCTGTAGTGAGCGTGTGGAGAGGCTCATTACAGTAGTCACCAGTCGCTCTGCCTTCAGCAGTCGAACAGAAAAGGCAGAGGTCGACCAAAGATTCTGTGAGCACCAAACTTCAGTATCTTCACTACTTGTTCCATATCTGGATTTATGTTAATTGTTGTCAGTAAATAACTTAATGTTGTGGGAATATTTCTACCCCCATGACGTTGCACAGTTAATTGAACTTTTTATCTTATTATTGCCAGAAGAAGAAGAGTGCTAAGTTAAGGCAGTTAACTCAAAAAATGACATAAAATGCTACCTACTCCTACTTACTACACACCTTTCTCTACTATTTTTGGTCAGTCAGACAATGACCCTCATCAAAACCAGTTAGCTCACCCATCAGTTATGTTTCATTTGCCGTTCAGTGTGAAAAGGAAAGGAGGCAATGGCTTGGCACACTGTAGGAGCCAGAATAAACAGCCTCCCTTTCTTTTTACTGAATCAAGAATCAGTTGGGATAAAAAAATGGATGTGGAATCTGATATTCCCAACCCAGATATAATTTTTGTCTTGTATTTGAATGTTTGGCTTTATGGTAGTGAATTAAATATCCTTGAGTTTGGGGTTGCTGGCTTGATAAAACCACATCGATATCCTAACTTGGTCCATGAGAAATCAACGTCATCTGACTTTTTTAATGATGGAATGATTAATTAAGAAAATAACTGGCAGATTGGTTGATGACCATTAGTTGCAGCCCTAATTTGACTAATGTGTGCTCTTGAAATATACTCGTTAATTTGGAAATGGAAAAAGGTGCATTTAAAGCTAATTAATCCAAAATAGGATAGATAAGTGGAAATATGTTAATGGGACATGACCTAAAACGTTCTTCACTCGTTGCCTCAAGTTTGACTTCTTTCTTGGAAAAGCTGTTGAAGCCAGCCTCTCGCCAGTTTCTTTTCTCTCCCACTCAATCCATGTCAAGACTAGTCCAGTTTATTTATGTACACAGTGCCCTCATCAGATTTGTGGAGCAACACAGCACTTAAACACAACAACAGAAAACAAGCATAAACAAGCAAACTCAAGGATTTGCTGCTAGTGTATATGTGTTTATGTGTTTATATGTGTGGATGGATGTGTGTGTGAGAGAGTGTGTGTAGTATACACCCTTCCCAGCGTAGCAGGTGTGCCTGGGCTTCAGCCCCATTACAAGTCTCATAAATACCACCTGACACCGTTACAGCAGGCAGGCTTCGATATAAAACTCTCCTCCCGTGGCGTAAGCATGGAGCCCTTCAGCGCAATTATATTATGCCACTCTTCAGGGGAGGAAAGCTACACCCCTGCCCAGAACCTCTTAACAGACCGAGCTGGTCTGAGCACACACACTCTCTCTCAAGCTGTGTCTTATGTCTCAAAATTTTAGCCCCTTCTGCATTTAAAGTGCTTTCTGACAAACTTCTTAAAAGCACTTCAAGAATTTGTACGACTTTTGTTGGCTCCTTTTAAGTTATAATGTGTTATGTCCATGATCACACACACTTGTTCATTCGAGGCCAGAACACACACAGTCACTCAGACGCACACACACACACTTTCGGAGGCATTTAGCGTGCATCAAATTTAACGGTGCTTAATGGAAAAAAAACATCATGAAGGTCAAGGTGTTGTGGAGTTTAATTCACGTGATTCCTCAAACAGTTAAAGCAAATTGGGCACATCTGTGGCCAGAAGGTGTTGTAATTATAAATATTTGTGTGGCATTCACTTTGCGCAGACACACCTGTGCAGTGTTGTTCTGTTTAGCCGCTTTGCTGCCTCGCCTGGGTGACATTTCAGTCGGCCGGCGATCTGAACATGCTTGACATTTTGCTAAACTGCATTCGGAAGGTTCAGCCTGTCCCTGTTTTCCTTCCCCCTCCTCCCTGCATTGTGTGACTGGGTAAACAGGCACACACACACACACGCACACATACGCACTCAAACACATGCGTATATTCTCACAGACTGCCTATACATCTGGGGAGTTTGCTTTGTATGCCTGCAGGTTTAGGATTATGCCTTTGTCTTTATTGCCTACAATGTGCAGAGCAGCCTTGATGTTGTTTGTTTTTGATGTTTTCCCTAAACACACCTGTAAAGGAAAAGTAGGCTAGCATCTCATTAATCCTAAAAACAGGTCAGAGTCTGTAAATGGAAGGTTTCTACCGCTCTGTCTTTTCTATGCCCAGTCATTTGGAGTCACACAAAGTGGGTGGAACAAGTGTTTTAATGCACCAAATAGGGTCATTTGATCTGTTTGGATGTAAGTTAATAGGCTAAGGATCATCTAAGACTCTTTGGTAAAAATTCAAAAGGTTTGATCTTCTCACAAACACTCTGCTGGTAAAGATCTTAGAACACGTCACGCCTGTAGCTGTGCCTCCTCCAACCCTCCCAGAGGTTCAGTTGAACTTTTAATCCAACGGCTGAAGGCATATGGAGATTGTTTCCCAGCTCTGGTTCTGTGCCACTCAGACATGAAGCCTTTCCTCTGCCCCGCCGGCTCTCTGGTACCCGGCCACAATCTCATCTCCCAGCTTGACGCCTCCCTCGCTGACAACTGTTCAAAGCCAGCTAGCTAGCCGCCTGGCATCCAGACGGCAGCGGCATGGTCTTCATTTAGCAAGGACAGAATTGCCATGCCAGGCGAGGCTAGGTGCCAGAGAGCTGCCCGCAGAGCTTGCCGCAGCCGTTGCCAACTCCTGACATACAGTAGACGGGTAGTTTTGCACCGGTGGTGCCAAAAATACGGTGGTCTGATGAAGTAATATGATGTAAGATGGTGGGATGCTGTGAAGACTGCTGCATTTGGAGATGGAGATATCGTCAGCGGGGAAGGGAGGGGGAGGCTGCAGCTCTGTCCGCTCTCCATCTGTGTTCTGATTATGAAATTAGGCTGCTGACTGGATACAGACCCATTCATGAAGGCTTAATCTGTGAGGAAATTGGGACTTCGCAGTTACACAGGTGGGTTAGGCGAGTTAATACAGTATAATAATGATTTCATTTCATTGTTGTTTTTGGATTTCAAATCTACTAAACCAATATTGAAATGTAGAGTAATATCATTGATGCTTTTCAAGTAAAAGTTGCACGTTTAAAAGTTCTATTTATTTCTATCTTTATGGTAGTCAGGTCTGGTCTGGGTTCTTAATTTGGATTTCTATTGTGCAAACAAGCCATATTTAAAGAATCACAACTGCTAGTACTTGAAATGCAGTGAGATATTAGTGAGAGCATCTTTAGCTTCTGTAATTTTATGTATTTTTGAGTAAAACGAAAATGTTGGGGTATAATTATTCGAGCAAATTCTCCAGACATTTGATTTGTATTGCAAAAGGCAGGACTTGATGGATGAAGGACATCTGGAATTTTCAAATCTTTGGCTGAAAATAAGAAAACTACTTAGTCAGTGGTTGTGCGTTGTGTGTGCATAATTATACTGCATCTTATCAGCCTGTCATCTGCAAAAGTGTTCAGCCAACACCAATTTTTCTTTTGTAAAGCCTTTATGGCAAATGCCAATGACGTGCCAATATGGTAATGCATCCCTACTTAGCACTCAACCGCACATCCACATCTACCTCCTACGAGTTGTTAGATCAGGAGAAATAAATAAATCAGACTGCACAGATCACTTTTGGAAATGTAAGGAAAGTTTGTCTGCTAATATCAAAACAGAATCCTCTGACAAGTAAAAATACCACAAGCTGCTACGGCCCATTTACTAACAGCCATTTATGATTTTATGCGATCAAAGGAGTTCGAATTTTGACGTATATATGCTGAATGGAAAAATGCTTTTTTGGACACATAGTTTACATAGACTGAGAGATATTGGAACAATTAATGCAACAATAAGAACTTGAAAATGTACATTTTATGTCAGGAGCCTGTTTGATGTTGAGAAACCTACACACCTACCAAGTGTGTATTTAAGCTGAAGTGTATTTTTTCCTCACGACAAACATTTTGACTGATGTCACCTCACAGCTGACCTCAGTTTGCCCAGACTACTGAGGTCAGCACTGTTATCTGAGAGCATTTTTGACATGAGACCAATAGCCTGCGTGTGCTCCGGCATGTTTACCCTAAAGCTCAGGGCAGACAGACATGAGGCTTGTCTGGTGTAGCGTTAAGCTAAGCGCTTAGTTTAGCGTAGCCTAGCCAAGTGAAGCATAGCAGAGATACAGAAAGTGCTCACGGCGATACACACTTCCCCCACAGGCTAGCTTGTGTTGCAGAGGCAGCTACCTGTAACAGACACACAGCAAAACACACAGATGTCATGTTTAGCACATCACAATACTCAGATTTTACTGACGCTAAGCAGCTCTTTGTAGCCGGTGAAAGTCTACAGTTCTCCGACCTATTTCCCAAGGAGTTTGCAGCCAGAGAGAGAGCGTGTGTGATATGAATACTGAGCAGGTGAGAATGGGAGGAAAATGTAGGAGAGCTGGTAGAGTATTAGATCATGACCACAGCAGTGTAGCAGTACCTGCCGGGGCATAAATCAGGCTCACATAGATTATTATTGATAAGATGGGAGTGTTTTTTTCCTGTTGAAACTCACCGTGACCAATGTAAGGAAGAGAAGGGATTAATTCTGCAGGCTGGACTTAAAAGAGGAGTTCAGTGCCAAAACGAGAAAGCCGTGCAGGAAAAAACAGGCAAAGGAAAAAAAGATGGTTTGCTGAAAAGTAAAAGCCAACTTCCTTTTTTTGGAAAACATGTATTTGTCAGTGATTTGCAGCAACCATTAGGGATTTTTTTTTAAACCCTAACCCTTTTTTCGTCCATGGGAGTGGAATCATTTTAGAAATGTATGCATGGTCACATCAGTCATGTCAGGGAGTTGTTATCCATTTAAACAGCGGGCTTGTTTTCTCCAGAGAGAAAGAAAAGGTGGCAGATACATCCACTGTAGTTTATTGATCGGGTGTACGATTAGCTGAATGCTTCTACATTACCTGATTGCACATAGGATATCCTGTGTGGCACCAGTGAAAGAGAAAGCAAAGCCTAATGGATATTAAATTAGTTCTCGTCCAAACTGAAAATACATCTTGAGTTGCATTTGCGGCGTGTCTGGAAAATTAGGGTGCTGATTGAAACACGAGATGTGCTGGAGGTAAGGGAGTCCTCCTCTCTGCAGTCTGAATTTGATCGGCTCTGAAGCTTCATCTCTTCACATTATATTTTATGATAATCGTTATATTAGAAATGGTTTTTAAGGCAGGGTGACTCTCAGCGAGTAGACAGAGTGTTATGTGAGATTAAAGACTTAATAGGTGAACCTGAATGACATTTCCAGTGCGATAACCTCAACAGTCTTGAAAGGAAAGGTCAGTGAAGATGATATCAACATGTTGAGCAGAAACCAAGCAGAAGTCAAGTACCGTCATTCTTTCGCCGACTTGTTTTCACTTTTGGGTCCAACATCTCCCATCCAAAATCTTTTTTTTTTTTTATCCAGAGGTTTCTCTCAAGGTTTGACTGAGAGGATATTAACCTTGTTGCACCTACCAAAGATCAACCCAACCCCCACTCGCAGCATAGAGTGACAGGAGAGATGGAAGACCGAGAATGGGGGTTGAGCCTTGTGTTAAAGGTCATAAAGCAGTACTGCACCCGCAGTACATGGAGAGCACATGGCACACGCCCCGGTCCACTGAGCAGCCTCGATCCTTTCTGTCACTCTGTTTTGTAATATTGTCCAATCTAAAGCTTGATTGATGCCTTGTTGGAAAATTCCACCTCTTGCACGTGGAGGCCACAGGTCAGGATCAACTGTATAACTCCCCCGCTGGAACAAGAGAGGATTTACAGTCAAGGACACTTAAACAGGTTGGGTCGGTGCTGCCTGCTCAGTTGAACCCAGCTGTTTGGACATCACAATGTCGCTCCACTGTCCACCACACCCCTGCTGGCCATGTAAATGATTTTCTAGATGAATCATTTTATTGTTTGGTCTTTATTTTAGCTGCAGTGATTATTCAATGAATACATTATTGGTCATTTTTTTCTGACACCAGCTTCTTGAATGTGAATATTTTCTGGTTCCTTTCCTACTCTATGACAGTAAACTGAATATCTATGAGTTGTTGACAGAACAAGACCTTTGCAGATGCCATATTTGTCATCGTCCTGTCATGTCAGTTTCATTTTATATGTGTTTAATGTGTTTTCTGGGTTTTAGTGGTGTCTTTGGCTCTGTTTTTGTGCTCTTCCCCAGTTTGCTTTCCCTCCACATCTGCATGGCATCAGTTCCTTCCCTTTTCCTAGTCTTTTTCCACTCATTACCCTCATCTGTGTTTATCTGCCTCTCTCCGCCTGCACCTTGTCCCCTTGTTACCTTAGTTTGCATTTAGCTCAAGTCTTTAGTTTAGTCTTTGTCAAGTCATCTGTTGTGTTTGCCCTGTTCCTGCCGTTGCCCTGATCCTGAATAAAACTTCATCTAGTGCACTTCCTTCCTGCCATCTACTGCATGTGGGTCCACTTTCTCTGCTCCAGCGTGACAATATTGGGCTTTGGGAAATAATGAGCGTTATTTTTCACCATTTTCTGGCATTTTATAATCCATACAACAAATTGATTCATTAAGAAAACAATCAATGAATTAATTGAAAATAATCATTAGTTGTACCCTTGTGATTTTTCAAGCACAAATCCTGATTTGTCCACACTTCTTGCCTCTCATTTGTGAGGATTTGCTGCTTTTCTTCTTCCTATTTGATAGTAAATTGAAGATCTTTATAGATTGGACTGTCGGTTTGATAAAAAAATCATCTTTAAGGGCTTTGTTTGCTATTCTCTGAAATGTTATAGATATAGCTTGTCAGAGAAGATAAAATAGAAACCCTTCAGAATCCCACATTGACAGATCTATCTCACCAACACAAAAATGCAGAGTTTAGACTTGAACTTTGCTTTGTGATCTCAAAGCAAACTTCAAGTCTAACCTCTGTTTTTTTGAACGGGGGTTTTTCATTCATGAAGCAGCGCTCTGCAGCCAAACTGACATTTGCTCTTTTTCTACCCAAATATATTAAGTTTACCATCATTAAAGATGAAGAAAACACCCAACCTTCTGTTTTGAGGAACAAGCACCAGTGAATTTTTGGCAGGCAATGTCTCTTGAGAAATTGATGTAAACAATTAACCCATTATCAATTATTGCAAATTAATTTTCTGCCGGTCGACTTTTCAATTACATTGACTAATTGTTTCAACTCTACTGAAAACATGTAAAGGGTAACACAAGTGCTGACATCTTTTCTGTATTGTGGCTGCAGGAGTGTTTGACAGTACAGATAATTGGCTCATCTGTCATGATTCAGCAGCGTCATTATCAGAATCAGAACCGCTCAAATGACTAAGTACAATAAGAGGGGAGGTAATTTGTCTGGCAGAGGTGTATTCACAGATGACACGGTGCATGGTACACAGATAACAGCACCTCATGAACAGAGCCAGGGAACAGAGAATGACATATGGTAGACAGGAGAAAATAACTGTAATTTAAACATAAAGCATGGGTGGTTGACTCTGGAAAACCAATGCACGCTGTTTGCCATTGAGCAGGTCTGCCGCTCCCCTGAGTCTCTGCTCAAACTGTATGAAAGTGGAGCAAAAAGTATCACATTTATTTAATTAAAACCCTGCTGAGAGTTACACATAATATTCACCATCTAATTACTCGGTTGTGCTGGCTCAGCTTTCGTTTTCTCATCTCTTTTTATACAACCACAAGGTATTGTGTCAGATTGCTAAACGTTTTTTTTTTTTTTAATCCAAGGAAGGTTTACTCAGCACACAATATCGGCAGCTACAGCCTACCACACATTCACACAGATGGACACGTTCAGACCTGGAAGCTGTCCAGTGTAATCTAAGTCTTTTTTCCACTCGCTGAGAACTTGAGAGAAGTTTGAAGTTTATTAGCTGCCAAACGTAAGAAGAAGCAGCTTAGCTTCTTTCTTTTTTTTTTCATGAAAGGCATGACACTGCTGTCGAAAATTGTAAAATATCAAACAGCAGATACAGTTCTTAACAGGCATATCCTGTATTCTCTTTGCTGATGATTTATCACAACCAGATACGTACTCACCCTCCTCTTCAGTCATGAACTGCTCTCTGAATTTTCTTCTTTTGAAACAAGGAAGCAGCGAAATGCAATTACCTGCTGACAGCCAGAGATCAACCTGACAGGCTTGATGTAGGAGATTACTTTTGTGGCTGGGAATGTGAATGCAGGGTTGAGACTCGCACACAAAAATTGGGAAAACCACCGTGCCGTGATACTACTGGGTCAAATATTACTGCTGAGCATCCAAAACTCAGTGATGACCTAGATTTGCTCCCACCAATAGCTGTCACTCCTGCAGAACGACAGGAGGATCCTAAGGGACCCCTAAAACAAATAACAAATCCCCAGTTCCTCTGACGCTTTATAAAAGTGTCATCCGCTGCATGTCTCCCTGTTTGTTTTTTGTTTTGTTGATCACAAGGCGCACGGTGCAGCGTCTGTGTAAGGCAGGGAAAATATCGCGTAGGCACGTTTCACAGGAATGTAGGCTGGATAATAAGCCAGTTACAGGACTTCCTGCTCCAGATGTGCTCCAGGTCTGACAGACACCAGAGACTGTGGAGCTGTGTGTGTGTTCTTATGGTGACATTTTAAGCCTTTAGTGAACACTCATATCCTGATTGATTTGGGTTAAGTTAAAAGAGAAGAATAAATCTGTATTCATGAATCAACAAAAATAGAAAAAAGGCACCACAGTGTGATACAAACAGAATCAGCTTGTTTGGAAAGTACAACAAACTAACATGGATTTCTTTCTGTATTATTAGAGATAAGGCTGCTGGCCTAAGAGTTATTGACCAAATATGTGTATGTAAAGGCCAGTCGTGATAGACAAATAGAGCTGAAATGATTGGTTGTGTAAAGAAAAGTAAAGCTAACTATTTTTAGAATCAGTTGATCATTTAATATTTATTCGTTTACACATTTTCAAGCTGAAATGGCAACGATTTGCTGGTTCCAGCACCTTAAATCTGAGCCTTCTCTCTTGCTGTTTTTCTTTATCTTATGTGACAGTAAAAGTCAATATCTTTTGGATTTAGAACTGCAGGTCAGTCAAAACATAACATTTAAAGATGTAATCTTGGGTTCTTGGGAATTTTATAAGCATTTTTCTGCAATTTAGACCTTTTTTGCACCAGTATTCATTATCTTTTTCCGCCATCATCCCCAAAAAGTGGTCTAAGGCGCTGGATCTAGGCTCCAGTCTTTCGAAGGTGTGGGTTCAAATCCTACCGCTGCCACTATTGTTTCATATCAAGAGTTTCCCAGGGATAAATAAGGTTTCATCTTATGTCGTTGTACATTCATAAAGTCTAAGCTTCAGTAATATGATAAAGAAGACATGACTGCATGTGAGCGACCAGTCACATGTTGATTTTAACCCAATAAAAGGCGTGACTTTACGGTTCTGTTGTATACAACGTGACATTGGTTGATCTTTCATCAAAGGCCATGATTGATGATTAGGTCATTACAGCCCAGTTAGTTATTTTTACTACATTTGCTTTGTTTTGAAGCACTTTGTGGTAGTTTGGTAGTTGAATCTTGGCCCGTGTGGTCAGAGCAGTAACCAGAAACTCTTTAGGAAGCTGCAGTCTGTATATCAACACTAGCACTGTTGCAGCTCTGGTACACAGTACGAGCCAGCCGTGCTATCGGCAGATGTTGTTTTTGGTCGTAGTTATCGTTGTGAAAAAATAACGCTCCCTGTTTAATATTTGAAATTTAATGTGCAGCTCAAAAATAATGTAATTTGAAGTTTGAGACAGTGTGTGGGAGTTTTTCAACACATTTTGGCAGACGACTGCAGACGGCTGCTCGGGCTGGAATACAAAATCTCATGTAATGCTGCTGTGTAAATTGTGTCTGTGCTGGTGCCACCGGGGGAAGATTCCCCTGCATCTGCTGCTGTATAAACTGATTTATATTCAAATGAATGGATCCAGGAGCTGCTCCAACTCTACGCATTGTTGCATTTCAACCACAAGGTAGCTGCCCTGCTTTCTTCTCTCCTCCAGTTTGTCATGTGGTGAGAGGCCATGTGCTCAGAGTTCCTCCTCCCCCCTCAGCACAGTGACCTGTCCTCCCACCTCCCCCTCCTCCTCCCATGAGGTGGCCTCTCCATGCTTAGTCCCAGTCAGTGGTAGCGACCTTTCTGACCTCTTTAGCGCTGATTGGCGAAGCATGGCTCTTGGCTTGGCTGCACTCTCTTCTCATCGGCCCCTGGTCTTACACTGAAACATGGCTGCTCAGCGGGGGTGCCAGAGGCTGTTGGTAACCATCAGCATGGTGGTCACCAGCTGCACTTAATGTTCATCAACTCTCCGCTAAATATGTTTTAGTGTGTGTAAATTACACTTGAATTTAGTTACTTTCCACTTCTCAAACACTCATTAACTTGCTCACTATGTTAAAGCTCTCTGTTATCAGGTTCCAGTGCATTGAAAACTAATTGGACTGGTAAAGTGCCACTGCCTCCATTGAGCAACAAAAAGTAACTTCCATCAAAACTACCTATGACCAACATGGAGGATGTACATACACTTATATGCAAGCTTGCAACTAATAATTATTTTCATTATTGATTAATGGCAGTAATTTTTACTTTTGTTTGATTGATTAATCGTCTGTAAATTGTCAAAAAGTTTTGAAAAATGCTCATCACATCTTTCAGTTGAACAAAGTGAAGTCTTCTTTGTTCAACCAACAGTCCAAAACTCAAAGACTCTTCATTTACGATCATAAATGACAATGAAAAGCAGCAAATCCTAGAACAAGTCTCTCTCCCAGTGTCTGTTCAGGAAATCTTAGCCTGTAAACAGTTTTACACAATTGCAGTATATTCCTCTGTGTCCCACTGTAGACAACACCTTTTTAGACTGTGCAGAGTATTTGGAAAGGCTTAACCTCATTCCCTTAAAAGAAGGTCTATGAGTGTATCAAGTAGAACAGAAAACAGAAGGTCCGACGTCATTAATCACGTGTATTGATCTGGTTGTGCCAGTATTTGCATAACATATACAATACAATCTGTTACTCAAAAAACATAATAGATCAGATTGGAATTGCTGATTCACTACAGAAAAGACCTCCATTTCCCAAATGTTTATTTACTAATACAAATGTCTGAACTGTCCAAGCATCATAAAGCAGCATGTTGCAGTGTGGTTCAGCTCCCAGGCTGTGAGGACTCTGTATTCCCCGACCTTCTCGTGCCCCTAGTGCTCCGTTGTAGCGTAATTAGCCTCTGCTTCAAAAGGGTATTTTCAGTAAACATGTGAAAGGGGATCTCCTCTCGAAGGACTGGTTTCACTGAAGAACAACTTCTACACATATCATACACACTATCTGTGTGTATTTCCTTGTATCTGTCAGTTTGGTGGACATGCCTGTGAGTAAGACTGAGAGTAGCGTAGAGGTTAAAGACCCACATCTCCATTAGCATGTTACCATGAGTGTTACCACCTTAATGCATGGATCAAATATTTTGCTCATCACAAAGTACATTACTATTCATAAAATTGGATAATGAGACAATGCCATAAGCACAGATGTTCCTCCAAAAAAGTTCAGCAAAGGTGTACAGTAAGCAGAAATGGTGGACTGCTGTCCACAAAGTGCAAAGGGACAATTATTAGTAAGGGATAGAAGTTACAATCATGATTCCAGAAAGTTAGGATGCTCTGTAAAATGTAAATAAAACAAGAAGTCAGTCATTTGCTCGTCCACACTTTTTTTTTTTTTTGTTGAGTTTGCATTCTGTTATGAATTCTTTCTGGTAAACTGTCTCTAAATTTGTCCAAATCAATGTTAACTGCACAATACTAGACCGAGAGAGGGTAAACCTTCACCTACTGGCTGCAGACTGCAAAAGTGTTGTTACAGGAAGAAGCAGGGAACAGGGAAACGAGTGTTGAGCAGCTTTCTAAGGCAAATCTGTTTACTGTGGGTCATTCTGCACATGCACTGCAGTCTATTTGGGCCCATAATGAAATCAAAGAGTCACACGCAGGTGATGTATGGATAATATATAGCCTGTCAGGAGCCTAAGCATTGCGAAAGAGTACACACACACACACACACACACTCATACACAAACACATACACTTACACATACACACAGTTATTTAGCGAGCTGACAAGATTTAATGTCCAAGTCTTGAATCTCATGTCTGCCAAAGAGGAGACGGACATAAAAATGGAATTACAAAAAAGAAAGAGAGAAGAAAGGAAAGTGCTAGTACAGCAGTTTCTCTTGGCTCATACACACACACACTCACACACACACTTCCCCCGTCTCTCCCCCTCTGTCTCTCTGAGTAACAGCTGGGCTTCTTAGGTAAATTGAATCAGTCGCTCCCCGGTCGGTCGGGCTCTTGTGTGGCCCCTGGCATAGAAACCCAAGCTATCAGATTGATTTTTGCCCTCTCGCAGTTGGCCTCCTCCCTGCTCAGCCTGGTGTTCCAGAGATGGTCTGACTAGTCGACTGGATCCAGCAGAGTTGAAAGCCGCTAACTGGCTGACGCCTGCTGGACCCACAGGAGCGTCCTCTCTCTGATTTATCTCATCTTATGCATGAATTCTGTCACCAGTAGTCTGCACTGTCAGTCTCTCTATGACTGTGGCAGCGGCTGTTACACTGTATATACGTGAGTGTCCTCTGGGAGTAGAGCTTATGTAACCTCCCAAATCTTCTATCCCCACCGGTCTGCTTCAGAGACTTGTAGAAAATGGGGTCAGTCCGGCTCCTCTTAATCGCTTATTCTCGGCGAGGCAGCCTTGAGACAGCGCACACACACACACACACTTCCACACATGGACTCGCACACGTACACATGTATCCTTTTGAGCTATTTTCTGCCGGACTTCAGGTCCTGCCCTTAAACCTATCCTCCATCTAAGCCTTCAGACTCAGAAGGCTATTAATGAGATATTTCACCAAAATCTAGCCTCTTGTTCCCCGGGCTGTTTGTCAAACCGCAGGTAAGCAGGTCAGACAGGCAGGAAGACTACATCACTGTGATTAGTCTGCTCGCCTCTTACTCATAGGTGACTGATGTTAGAGCAGCAGAGAGCTCCATCAGCTCCACTGTTTGTCCTGAGTAGTATTTTTTAAGGTGTCCTGGGACTTAAATAAGTATCAGTGCAGTAATCTACCTGCCCTCTGCTGACCCAGCCTTCATGACTCTTACATCAGAGCTCTGTATCTCTATTGATGCTGAATGATGTCTGAGGCTTTTCTGTGTTGAATCGGTTTAAAAAGTGTTAGAAAATCATAAATTGGCAGTGTTGCCCTGAATTCCCGGGCCTTTTATGTTTGATGGTGTATAATTAGTTTTTGCTGTGTGTGCGGATGATGTGACATCGTGAGCTGAAAGGATTAGTCAATTAATAAGAAGCTCTTAATCAACAGATTTAATAAGTGATTCATGGTGTAAGTCATTTTTTAAGCAACAATGCCAAACAGTTAGTGGTTCCAGCTTTCTGGATGTGACGATTTTGTGCTTTTCTTTGTCATTTTTTTTGGAACCAAAATGATTGATAAATTACGAAAAATCGACAGATTAAATTGCTAAAGTGATTGGTTGCAGCCATGATTAACATATGTATGCATACACTAACAGGGCTCCAGTCTTCCACCACCAGGTCCCATTTTGTGGCCATTTTTCAAAACAGTGCGACTAAATTTTATAACTAGGATTACCTGTGCAACTTGCAAATATCCCCTGAATGATTTTGGTTTTTTTAAATCATCATTTATTAATAAACCTTGTTGATTTGTTATCAATTGATGTTTTTTATAATGTCTAGTTTTAGGAGGTGCTGCAGCTTCCCTTTATGGAAAATGATTTTCTCTGAAAGCACTACCTCACTTTGTGACTTTTTCTTTACAATAAAACAGAACATTGTTATTTCGGTAAATTGTCTATTGTCTATTACCAAAAGATTGGAAAGTAATACGGTTATGATGATAAAAACACAAATGTATTGTGTTTCTTGATGATTAAAGTGGTGCTCCTTAAATGTTCAGTAACTTGTAACAGCTACTTGTGGAAAAAGTTAGTCTGGAGCCCTGATACACATTACATGCATGCATATACACACATTTCATAAATTCACAGTCACTGTTTCCACCACAGACATCCAACATTATCCTCCTTTACCTCATGTTTTCTAGCAGCCTGTTCTAAATAAAAGGTATCCAACCATGAAAGTAACCAATGCCCTTAATATGATGATATACAGTATAAGGGCTCCTCCAGTGTACAGCGAGCAGTGTTTTTGCTGCTGTCAGACCTCGTTTTGATGTAACATGGTAAATTAAGCAGAAAGTCATCATTTAGAAGCTGATTTCTTTAATTTCTTTAGTAATATAATATTAATTTTATTTAACATATCATTTTAAACTGAATATCTTGGGATTTGTGTCAGCAGTCAGACAAAACAGGCAATTTGTAGATCAAGAAGAGTTGGTTTTTTTTGCACTTCTAGACTGAAAAATGATCAAAGAATGAAAATACAGGTATAAACGTAATTCTGAAAATGTGATGTTGCCTGCAGCTGTCCCATTAACTATAACCTTGTCAGTCTTTGTCTGTAGCATCACTCTACGCTGGGCTTTACCTCCTGTGTGTTAATTAAGTCACAGCTCAAACAATAGCTGTACACAAGATATCATCCGTGATAGATTACTGTTTAAAGCCCTTTAATCCAGAGATGTAGAGCTGGTATGGATGGCCTTTTGGCAGAGAAGATTAGTGTGTGTTCGCCTGATGCGGCAGATTAATGCATGTACTGTAGTATGAAATTAAATTACAGCTTCAGTAGGTGCTCTACTCTGCAGCCGCTGTGGTGAAGGAAGGGAAACGCCCTGCCAGAGTGGTTGTATGAGTTAGGACGAGTGTGTGTGAGTGGGAGGGAGTTTATGAGTGAGTATGACAGTACAGTGTTACGTGATTGACTGCCCGCCTGCCTCATCCTTCACACATAAACACACGTACACACACGCTGCAGGCTTTCAGGTACTCATTGTTTTCAAGTGAGCACTTCTGTTTCTCATTCCGTGCATTTAAAAGGACTGGCAGCAGGGAGTTTCCACCAGCAGCCTGGTGCTGTTAGTGATGTGCTTCTTGTTTCCTTGATGTGAATCAGAAGTGAGCGGATGACAAACGAGAAAGGAATCGGTCCATTAGGCCAGAAAACATTTACAGACCCTCTCTCTCTGCGACTCTGTCCCTGTCATTCTTTGTCTTATCAAGTTGGTTTGTGTAACTAGGAGCTGATGAAGAGTGGCACAAATATCTAGATTCTGGGAGTTTTTAATATTTTCATACTGGGACTGAGTTTTGTTACTAAATCAATGTGATTTTTGTGTTAGATTTTTCTACAAATCATGATTGCATTGTGTTTTCATGACCACAGAATAGAGCTGGTCCTCTTCCACGTATAGTTGCACCGCCACGTTTCTACAGTAGCAACAATGGACAAACCAAACACTAGCGGCCACCACAGAGGAGGGCGGAAATCCTACACTCTGGACCGTTTATATGATACACAGACATTCATACAAGAATGCTGATTAAATGAAATGGTCTAAAACTGGCAACATTTTCATTCACATCAGGAACTCATCCACCTTATTCCTATCCTCCATGATACCTTGCGCGACTTCCAGTTTGTCCTGTCACTTATCTGGAACTAGCATTTTGCATGTCAACAGAATACTAAACCTCTTTCTTAGAGCTATTAGTACAGCTAATCATTAATTCATGAAGATCTAGGTTACGACTTTATCGAGTGAATACTACTGACTATTATTGCTTAGCCCACTTAGCCTACCCCTTTAAAGTCCTGAAATTGCTTCATCGTGAGTATTATGACACTTTGTCACTTTGACAGTCTGAGCTCTGGAAGTATCACCCATAATCATTTCCCAGTGTCCTCCCCTTGAAACTCATGGATAAAACAATAACCAAAGAAGATTCATATTGCTGGGGACACATTTTGGTTCTTGATTCATGATTCAGTTTGTTTTGAAGTAGATTGGTTTGCATTTTTGTGAGTGGTTTGTATGCAGGAAACTAACATCAAGTTACATTATGAGATGTTGGCTCATTGCCATCAGAACTGATAACTGACCTCATCAAGCAATGTGGGTATTCGCCATGAAGTGGCAGATTCACATTCAATTCTGTCGTTTTTGTCAATGTCAGAACAAAATTCTGTGTTTTCACTATCAGTTGCGGTTTAGTCAGACTGGTTGTCATCTTGGGTTGTAATGCCATGACAATTACTAGCCTCATTTTACCCGATGTAGAAAGGATCCCAATGAGTTCCACACAGTTAGATGCGAAAAGGAGAGCACTGATATCGGGTCAGCGCTGGCTTTCAACAGATACCCTGAGTAGAGGCATCAGAATCACTATCGGGAAAGAAAAAGTTGGATTAGTGCATCCCTAATTTTGTATTTAAAGATAGCAAGTTGTACATGACATGTACAAGTGTTTTCCAAAAAGTTGGCTATTTTTCAGCTGTCTGCAGTTAAATGTTAGTGAAATAAACAGCTTTTTCTATTCATCAGACATCCAGTTTGTCTGCTGTGTTTATAATAGAGTCCCTTCATTTTTCAGTAAAATGTTGATTCTGTATTGAGTAAGAAATTCTACCCAGTCATTACCCACAGAATTAAATCATACTGTCTGGCCTTCACCTGCACTTTGAGTCATCTCAGTGCAGGAATATTAGCTAAATGAAAAAATGGAAAATGTTCCTGTGATGCCCATTCAACACTAATGTTTGGAGTGATCTGCTTATAAACCAGAGTAGATCTAAGAGTGGAGAGTGAGCTTTAGAGGGGAAGACAGGAGGAGGGAAGGTACTAAGGTAAACAGGAAGTGACCACTCACCACTTCAACCCCCCACTTCCCTGTATGTCACGTCCTGTACGTGGACTGCGCTATGCTTACTGTAAGAGCACTCAGGTTACATTTGTCAGCAAGAGAGGGAGAAAACCCACCTCCTGGCGCTGTACCAGTGTGTGTGGGTGAAGAGAGAGAGATCTGACATGTTTTATTACACACAACAGGGTTCAACTATTAGCCTCTGATTTGTTGATATGTAGGTCAAAGCTGTGTTTATACTGTATGTCTGTATATGTATATATGTGTGTGTGTGTGTGGGAGTAAAATCCTAACAGCGCTGTGTTAGCTTGTGACCCAGTTGTTGTCAGAGTGAGTTAAATCCTGCTGATCCTACACTTGTCACACACACAAACCGTGGATGGTGTGTGTGTGTGTTTATCAGGCAGGTAGCAATAAGTCAGTGTGGCAGGTGAACGTCAAGGATGCATCCAGTCGGGAGATCACGTTTTACCGACTTCCAGGCTCGTTTGGAGAAACTGCAAATTGCAACTCTGCTTTCTTTGAGGAAGTTCGCTCACAAAAGGCACATTTTCTTTTGTCTTGCCTAAGAGGTCAGAGGTCAGACTGCGGGTCGCATGCCAAGAAACTGGGACAGGCAGCGACGATAACATTCGACTTTTCAGTTGAAAACCTTAGGTTGCTTTAGCTCTAATGGTACTTTTTGGACATTTTAATGATCAGAGATATTCTCATAATTCAAGAGTTTGACTTGAAGATGAGATGTAACCATTCTGTGTGTTTATTAACCAATTTATTTAGCAGTTGTCTAGTTTTAGTAGGTAGCAGGGGTGTCCAGATATTAATTATTAATTAAAAATTGATCATCAAATTCAAAGGCATTACGTGCTCCCTCTGCATGCCACACTACGCTCAAAAAAACACTACAGAAATACTTCAAAGACGACACAGCTAGCTTTCCAGTAGCCTGCAGCTACACCTCCAGACACTTATTCTCTGTGCACAAAGACAAGGAACTGGTACAAAGGTGACCCCAACAGTGTCAGAGATGTTTCAGAGATCCCCTATTGATTTCTTTGAGAAGAGGGTTTATTGCTGGGGAATAGTAGCAGACCTGAGCTGAACTCGAATGTCTTGATCTTGAAGAAGGCCTGAGGGCTGAAACGTCATCTAATTAAAGAAAGCTGCATAAGGAGTGTGCGACACTTCACTACTTTCTAGTCTGCTATCAGCGATCAGCACCTCATTAAACACACTTTCTATGACTGACCTGAACTGAAAACATTGCCAGAGATCCTTTTTTGATTTGCTTTGGAAGAGGGTTTACTCTAACCTGACTCTCGCCAGATGAATTTCGTTCCGCCTAGCTCCGCCCAGCTTCCCTCACATCCATCTGGGATCGCTTCCATTGAGAGAGATTTCTGCACCAGATTTTATGGTCGAGCCAATCAGGACGCAGGGTGGGAGTTTCACAGATGTGACGTAGTAGAGAAGCGACTGTGAGACTGTTTTGATTCAGACAACAATGGCGGCTCGCATCGAGGATGCAAGCGTCAACATTGACGCTGCTATTTCATCCGTGTTGTCCAATCTACCCACTATTTTTTCGTTGAAAGAACATCAGAGAACGGCTCTGAAGGCTTTTGTTGGCCTCAACAATTTAATAGCTGGGGGAGCAGTAGGTGTTCGGGGTTGGGGACGCAATTTCGACGGAGTCGGTTCCCTGTCCCGTTTATGTGCGACAGGCGCCTTTGCACTCACTGATGTTTCTGATGAAGTCGATTGTTCAGAACTCGGTTCCTCTTCTGCTTTTTGCCATCCTCTAAAAGTTGCCAGAGTATCTTCGAGTCTGCAGATCAAGCGAAAGCACCGCATGCATATCCGAAATGACCGTACCTGAACTTGTAACAATGTTAAACCTAGTTCTGTAAGTCGTTCGTCTATACTTTTTTGGTTGGCTTCTTTGTTAAAAATCAGTTTGCTGTGCACAATGGTGCCTTTTATCCGCAAATTTTGATTGCACAGACGACATTCGTCATTTACCGACATTGCGCTGATTGCACTGACTGCTGCTATATCCAAGATGTCGGCTGTTCTGTTTTGATTTTCCCTGCGTCGCTCTCATCAGCGTCACGGGTTGGCTTCGATGTGAGTGGTTGAAGTAGCACGTCAATAAAGATGACGGACAAGTGGCGTATCCAATCATATGCAAGGATTTTTGATAAGGCCCAGCCTTCTGAAACACATCTCCTATGGAGCGATCCCAGATGGATGTGAGTGGAGCTGGGCGGAGCGAAATTCATCTGGCGAGAGTCAGGTTAGGTTTACTCGGGACAGATTTTAGAAACCAAACTTTGTAACAAATACAACTTAAATCTTTTGTTGTTTATTGTGGAATCACTGATGTGTGGTAACTTTATTTTTGGTGAATATCATTTGAACTTACCTAACCCTAACCTGCAAAAAAACCCCAGGATAAAGTCTAGATGTTGTGAAAATATTCCCCTTTCCTTTTAAAGAAGAATTGAAAATGTAAATGAAAGTTGTCAGGTCATAAAAACCACCTGTTAAAATCTGGATGTGATAGTCTAACAATGGCATAGCTGTCAGTGACAAATTATATAAAAATCGGATGGAATCGTTACTTTAAAATGGCATAGTGGATTTGGAGAATCACGAAACCCCTAGTAGATAGAAGTTTATGTAGATAGCAAGTTTCCATCTTGTGATTCAATTGTCTTCCCTTCTTTTTACATACAAATCAGATTGTGCCTTTACATATAGGTTTTCAAAAGGTTAGTAGTGCAGTATGCATCGAATCTGCTTTCTAACGTATTGTACAAATTTTCTCTCTGGAATCAATAAAGGTAATGGTTTAATAATGGTATTAAACAAAAAACAAGTTTTGTTCAGAAATTTGAAATCTGAAAACTTGTTCTGCGAAATCTGCAGATTCTCAGCATTGAACAAACTTTTCTGTTGCCACATCTGTGCGGTGGATTTCATGAGCACGGCTGTACATACAGTATATGAGAAGTACGAGTGCTCTGGTAATGTGTTTCAGTAAAGGATGTAAACTGGTTTCAGTTTGACTCGCGCTTATGTTAAAAAGAAACTGAAAGCTTCAGGTGAACAGAAACAAGAGAAAAGAGTCCTCCAGTTTTTCAGTATTTTCCGTAACTCACATTTATACTTGGAAATTGACTCCGTCCAGTATTCTATCTTTGTAATCTACTCCTACATAGTTGACATTAAAGAGGCAGATTTTTTCCACCTGCTTTACTCTTGTGTAGTTATCAGAGTGAAGCAGTGCTGTCTTATTAAGAATAAATAAGAAAATAAGGTTTCACTTCCTTCATCATACTGTATAGCACCGAAGGCCTTTTTTCATGCTTAAGTGGCTGATTATGATTCATTGAACTTTGTTCTTCCTTATTTAAATATCTACTTCATCTTAGGCTGAATATATTTCAATCAAAGCTGCATCATCAGTGGTTTTAATGAAGTTCCCCATTCTGGCTGCTCTGTGAGGCTTTTTTTTAAAAGGACAAAAGACGAATTTATTTAACCAGCTTTCTTTAAATGGAGCAATCACTTACTGCTGTTTATACGACAGTTTCTTTCTTTGGTTTTGATTCACGTCTTTCCACAGACCTGACACCAGAATTTAACGTAGAATGAGTCCTAATTAGAGTTCACTCTTCAAGTTGAAATCACGCTTTGAGCAGGCTTAATGAAACAGGAGGGTTTTTATATAAAGACCTGGCCTCAAGCAGCTTTCATCCATACCTCCTCGCCCATTAGTGTTTATATGACTCACTGATGAACTCCAGTTGGTTAGACAGATGATGATGTAGCGCAGAGGTGCAGGCAAATCAGTGGTTTTTCCAGGCAGCTATAACAGAACTGAGATCAGAGCTGAGAGCGTTATGTAATACCCCTGTGTGCTGCCACCCCCTGTAGGGCATGACTCATTACACACACGCACACACAAATACAGCATGTCATGTACGTTATTAATATGATGCACATTATCACTCTCAAAATGGACTGATCGCAAACAAAATACATCAGTAGCTGTCAAACATGTTTGTGATGCAGACGTGTTTGACTGAAGAGTGAATCTAAATAGACAGACTACCTGCTGTGGATCATTATTCAGCAAATCACCCAAATCCCTCTCAGCTCTGACTCCTCCTGTGTAATGAACACAACAGTATAAAAGCACAGAATGCATTATAGAAAAATGGTACCAAATATGCTGTATACTGTGGCAGTTAAATGTGGGAGCAGAATATGGCTAATAAACATTGAATTATATTAGATAATCTGATAATCGTCTATTTTGTCATAATAAAAAGAAGACGTTTATTTTATTGTAATGTTGAGGAATACAGTTGAATAATTGTTGCGATTTGCTGTATATTATGACTCATATGGGTGTTTGTAGGGATCCGCTGTGGGTCCCGCAGCCTACCTTGTCATGATGAACAGGAAGTGGAATTTTATTGTGAAGTTTTGCGTTGTGTCAATAAAGGAGCAGACAACGGAGCAACACGGTTGTTTTACCATCGTTGTCGGTATTGCCAAGCCGATTCAATGCGTAATAAGTAGTCTCATATTGTCCATATTATGTGGCTATAAGAAAAAGATGAAGGTAACAAAGACTAAAGAGCCACTACACTGTTGATTATTAATCAAAAATATAATTGCGTTAATATTTTGCAAAAGTACCAACTGTCTTCCCAACAATATTGTCACAATATTGATTTTGTCGCCCATTATTGTGATAGTATTTTAAGGCCATATTGCCAAGCCCGTATTACTTCTAAGACTAAAATCTTTATGGGCAATATTCACTTCCATAGTTTCACACTTCAATCACACATTTATTAATCCCTCACTCTTTTAACACACCAGACTTAAGTGGTGATGTCACTGGTTTCTCAGGTGAAGTTTCGTCCTCTGAGTCACAGCCTAGTCAGCGGCGCTTGCAGTAAATGGAGCTTTGGGGAAATTACATCAGCCTCTGTGTTGTACCACCTGTCACCTGCAAGTCACCCACTAACGTCTGGGAAGTTTGACAATGATGTAAGAGTCACTTTAAGCCTCTTAAGAGCAGTTTGCTTGTCCAAAAATAGATTCTTGTCCAAAGGTGATATTGACTTTTTGGAAACATTAAAATGCACACTGAGAAAATGATTCCTGGCACCAAAATCACATTATGAATACTATTAGCGTTATGAATCACTTAAAAAGGGGAACTTGTAATGTCTGAACTTATCCGTCTACATCTTTCTGCCTCTTGTATGTTTAATGTAGACATGAAATTTTTATTTTGTTTGAGTGGTTAAGAGTTTTCAAATTTTACATGCATTTTAAACTAAGTCCCTCAGTTTGATGGCAGAAAGTGGTGCAGTCAGGAGATAACACTCGAGTGCCGGCTCACTCAGGTAGTCTCCAAATATCGGATACGATACCGGACACCCAGTGCTTCCTCTTAAATTACTGTGCGGGAGCTTTATCCTCAAGTAATGTGACTAATTTGTTTAGAGGCTCATGGACGTCATGATCAGCTGAAAGTTGTGTGTAACTTTTTGTTGTGTAACTGATTACAATTCTTTGTAGCATCAATTTTACTGATATTGTATCATATCATCACTGTATGTCAACAGTTTTAGCTGATTATGAAGTTTGGTGTCAATTATTTCAAAGTAGAGATCTAGTTATCTAGTCTAGTCTTAATACTCATCATAACTTGTTGTCGACTCTTCTGATTTCTTCTCAACCAGGAGTCTATTAGGATTGACAACTAAGTTCAAATGAAACCTTAGACCTCCGTTATGACATTTGTGAATTTCAGGCAGCTTTTGGTTTCCTTCCCAGAGTGAAACAAATCTTTAAATATTAATCAGTCACACTTGGTGCTCATGTCAGTGTGCTAAAAGGTATGGCATACCTTGTAAGAGAGGATCCTGGATCTCAAAGGGACTAAACTAGATTTCATGATGATTCTCTCAGACAGAGAGACTTGACAGGTAGTCAGTCTCTCAGTTAACTCTTTTGGTAACCTGCCAAGGCTAGTGACAGTAAATAATAGATGAAATGCACAGAACACTTCCTGTTTTTCACCTGTTTGTTTTGTATGATCAGTTAAACACTCATTCAACACAGAGAACACTTGAATGCTTGAAATTATTGTTTTTGTTTGACTTCAGGTTTTTCTTTTATGTGACATCACTTCTGTTTCAACCAGACTAGTTTATCCACAGCAGTACAACGGGCCAATTAGGAACTTATTTGATAGAGAGCATGTTGCTTTTTTGGTTTTATTGCCAGTAAAAATGTACTTTAATCAGGAATAATAGCTGTAATGAATTGAAAGCGTCCATGTATAAAAGCAGGATTGCCACAGGAACAAAAGAAATCACCATGGCTGAAAGGTTGTTCTATTTCATAGGGGTTGATTTCAACCACTACCTCTTGTAACTCTGTTCTGAGGGGCAAGTCGGCACTGAAAACGAGGGGTAGTGGTAAAAACTGGAAATTGGATTAAGCCAAAATCTCAGTGAAGTTATTATAGTCCTGGTGCAGAGTGGTGAGGTCCTTCAGATTTCCTGTAGTTCCTACTGTTGTGTGCTGAGGGCCCGACCATGCAGAGAGAGAGACAGAGAGGTCTGATGGGGTCTGATTGAGCACCTGGGCCGAGCAGGAAGCAGCTGGAGAGTCCTGATTACTCTGTGGACACACACACACGCACACACACAATTCCTCAAACACGTCAGGCTTCAGTGACTTACCAGTGTGAATTGTAACGATTCATTGTGCAGTTATTAATCACACACATGCACACTGAGGTTTTCTTTCTCTCTGTCTCTGCAACAATCACACACATATATATGAGCATACACGTGGCAGATGCTTTGTCTCTCTGGGAGGAGAAGGGGGGAGTCCCTGGCCTCTGGATTACATTGCTGGCTGTAACTGGAGGGGCTTTCCTGTCTGTGTGTGTGTGTGTGTGGAGCCGGTGCATTTATAGCTCTGCAGTGTGTGCTGGTCCGGTCGGCTGTATTAAAGCAAGGTGGGCATGGAAACCCGGTGTGGCGTGCCAGGGAATAAGTGACCACACCCCTCCTCCTCCTCCTGCCTGTGTGGATGACGCAGCCTCAGTCTTACCTCATGATGTTGACTTTTAACAGACACCTCAGGAATATGACTCAGTGTTTCATCGTTAACAACTTCCAGTCATTCAGCGAGGCCTGTTTTTATACTGATGTAGCCATTTTTTGACCTGGAACACACTCAAAGGCTGTGACATGTGCTGTAGCATTTTAATAGTGATAAATTATTGTGCATACAGTATAATTAACACAAACAAACTAGCATAGCAGAGAAGATTGTTAGCCTCTTAAACAGTCAAATCTGCTGGAAAAGATCACCTCTTACAGCAGGAAGTAATATCATTTATGGGAATAGCTGTGTTCTTTATGGAATCTTAGCGTAACATTAGTAATTAATCTGATGACCAGGGTTTATAGTATTACACAATTGATCCTGAATGTAGCTTGGTCAACGTTCCCATTAACTGTTAAACATTGATGTGCTATGTGCTCGGCTTCTCTCATTTTCCTACGGACTGGAATGCGCATCTTTTTGCCACATTCATAAAACGTAACATCCATGAATATATCCGTCCATCGTGTGTTGTAATCCTTGCTGTCGACTTCTTGATCTATTAAACACTGCTGCAGCTGGCTCAACGGGGCCGGTGTCGCCGTGTTTCTTATTGTCCAGCTTGTCAGACCTAGCAACAGTAACTAAGGGGGGCGGGATCTATGGTCAGTCAATTATTCCTATTCTAATCGGTTACAATGACCCTCAAAGGAATTAGACAAGGATGAACAAACTTTTTGTTATAAATTCACAAAATATTGTTAACTTTCATATATGACAAAGGAAAAGTGTCCAATCATGCCATCCGAGAAGCTTGAAGGAGCAAATTTCCTCTTTAAAAGATAATTACTACAGAGATTAATTAAACTAACATTTATTTGGAATCTTTGTCATAGTTATATGCAGTAACATAAATAATATATAATACTGCCCACAACACAAGACGGTTATCTAATATGAGGGACAAGAAAATGTGTGACTGTCCCTTTAAGTGGGCTGACTCTGTCTGCAGCTGCTCACCATGTTAAAGTCTGGTCACATCTAGTAGCAGACAGACAGCTTTGGTGATGTACACGCTTGTGTTTGGTGTGACACACACACACACACAGTGGGGTAATTGTCTGTTAGGGGCTTGGCAGAGGTCCCACGCTGCACAGCTGCACTGGGTCAATACACACACATACAAACACACACACACACACACACACACACACACACACACACACACACACTTAGTGAACTAGCTGTGGTCTTGTCATGCTGTCTGATGTTTTGCTCACATGTTTTTCTTCAGGAAAAAGGACTTGTCAATGGAGTTGACTCATTTTCATTCATGTACAGTATAATGAGTGTTTACTCAGCTGTAAGAGGTGATCATCGAGTCCTTAATTAGCGATTGATGGTTGTGAGTGATTCACTGTCACAGTTAGCTTATACTGTTCAACTTAAAATTACGCAAAGCCAAGTTGATTGTTGTTTTGAGCCGAACATGTGAGGTCTCATGTGTCGATCATTTGATCCACTTCTTTGGTCCAGAATGAAGTATCTCAAGAACTTTTTGGAAGGATTGCTATGAAATTTGGTGCAACACATTCATGTTCCCCTCAAGGTAAATTTTACTTACTTTATCGTTGGGTCAAAAATGTATTTTGTCCAATACTTGGTTAATGAACGAATACTGAAGAACTGTTGCCATTCAGCCTCAGCTGCAGCTTGTGTTTGGTTCTAATCCACAAATGTTAACATTCTTACAAGCTAAGCTAAGGTGGTGAACATAATAAACATACCTGCTACACAATAGCATTTTAGCATCGACCTTAAGCTTGTTAGCATACTGATGTTACCATTAAGCTAAACACAGCCTCACAGTCCTGCTAGCATGTAATTAAAGCCAAGATAATCCTGTTCTACTGTATCTACAGACTGATAGTATATTTCCAGCTCTTCCACCCATTCCCCCTCTTCCTACTGCACAGCAGCTGACCTTTGACCTACATACCAAGCCATGTGGTCCAGCCATGGTTGTGTTGTGGTCTGTCAGACACACATGATTTCCCCTCCAGCGTCACGTGTCCTGATGTGGGTCTGGCTCACTGATGCTGACACTGAGGGAATCAGACGCTTTGCTGCTCGCGCACAAGCCTGCTACCACAGTTTCCTGACTGTTTTCCCAAGAGGAAATGTTTGTAGGCATTTTTTATTATCTCCTTTTTCACTATACTATACAGCTGTATACAGTGAAGGGTAAAGGCAGAGGTGGCATTACGTGGGATGTTTATTTGCAGTAGTGATTTTTAGAAGTAGCTCTCGTCTCTTTTTATTGTCCACCATGTTTATCTCTGGTGCTGCTTCCCTGTTAAGGTCTTATTGCAAATATTTTTTTCTTTGTAATTTCGGTATGATTACACAAAGGTCAGATCAAATTATAGTCAGATGAGGCAGACAGGATATTATGAATTCCATCCTCTGACTTGTTGCTCTCACTCTCTTAACGTTTCCCTTGTTTTAATTGAGGGGAAATTTCAGCCTGCGAGCAAAGAGCTGTTTGCAGTGCACGTTGTAGTGAATGTACAGTTTTATTGTTTGGTGGTGCATGTTTCTTGTTACTGGATGACTGGCTAAATGTAAAGTGTGAAAGAGCCTTTTCATGTTTGTATCCAGATGTGTTTAAAAATGCTGTTAGTTTTGTCTGAAAATATGTTTGAACAAGGTGAGAAAGGAAAAAAGGCACTACTACATCTACTGCTGGGAAACTAAAGACTAAAGTGATAGTTTTTATTCTTCATAGCATTTGGAATTAGGGATGTTCATGATGTATCGCGGTTAAGACTTTCGCAGATTAAAAACTGTATCAACTGACAATAGGAGATGGGCACATATACATACATACATATCGAAATAAATATAAAATACTTAAAATTAGCAAAAAATTGAGTGAATACATGATGGTTAAGAAGGTCTGCAAAACAAGCCTGCTCTCCTCAGAAGTGTTTTTATTACTCCTTTGACAGTTTTATTGCCTTTTTTTGTAAGCTACTTCACTTTAGAGAAGTGCAGCATCCATAAAGTTTGTTGTTTTATCAATGACATGAAATGCAGAGCCAAGTCTCCCAGCCGACAGCTGGGAAACAAACATGATTCGCTTAAGAAACACAAGAAGGCAAAGCAAAAAGTAATACTTCATGACACACCATAAGACTTGAAGCGGCACAAACCCAGACAAATCAGCAATCAGACAAAATAATCTAAATAAACATTAGTTCATAGTGAAAATGAATGGGCCTGTGATGAAACAGATTGTTAATCAGAGAGTTGGATGACAGGAAAGGAGGAATGCTATCGTCTAGACCTCCCTCTTCCTTTCTTAGCTGGCCTCTCCTCTGTGCAGAGCTCCAGATGGAGGATTAACAGTTCACTTGACGCATTGTTGTGATGATGTGGACAGGTCTCTCTTTCTCTCTCGCTTTCTCTCTGTCGAACACACACACACACACACACACACACACACACACACAGACACAAGTTGTTTGAGGACTTTTGTCTCTCCTCGTCTGCTCAGGGCTGCCCCCTGTCAGCTGTTATGGCAACTGCACTCTGGCCAAGAGAGCAGAGAAAGCATGATGTTGGCAGCAATTATGAATTCCTGGATTGTTTGTTGCCAGGGTGGCTGCTGTCATCCTGTTTGCGTATCATTAATCGTTAGGATGCCTGCAGAGCATGTGTTGGACTTGAGATGAAAATGATCCTGAGAAACTGAACAAGAACAGGGCAGGCTTGCTTCTCCAAATTGTACTAAGAGGTAACATCTGACTTCAGTACCCAGAAATCCTGAAATCTAATGACATTAAACCACACAAAGCATGCTCATGTCTGCTAACCTGATCAGCCTGTAATCGAATCCAAAGGAAAAAGAGTGGAATTAGATCTAATGTTGCTGCATCCAGTAATAGTTTAATGTTGTTTAGCACAGTTTGTGTTTAATTTGGAGTTTTGTTTTGTGACTCTACATTTTTGAAAGCAACAATTCTTAAAACAACCAAGAAAATTAACCATTACTTCATTAGCTTTAGTGGTTTAGGTTTTTTTAATGAGAATATTATGGGACTTAGGAGACTCATTATAATGTTGTAGATGCCGAGCACATCAGTTTCATAGCATATTTCTCATCTTTTTCCTTACCACCCTTTGGGATTTTGTACAAGGCCGTCAAGTATGGAAAAACAGAGAAAACTATCACAATCAAACCCTTCAAATGCAGTTCTTAAACGTTTAAGTCTGATAAAGATTGTTTTATCATAAAAATGCAAGTTAAAATCCAGACAAAACCTCTCTGACCTGAGTTTTTACCCACTAGTAATCAGCCTTGTGCTATTAAGCTACCATCAGATACTGTACAGCACTTTGATCGAAATCTTCAAATCCAGTGAAGGAATGAATACAGAATGTAATGGTATGATTCCTGAGCTTTTTCTCTCTACCTTTTCCTGTATTTTTTATTTTCTGGAGCTCAGCTGGTTCTGTCTTCCTCCAGCGAGCACTGTTGAGAATAACTCACCAGAACAGACTCGGGCAATTTATTTGAAAGTATAGACCTTTCTATTATTGGAATTGCCACCAGCCTGTCTTGTTAATAATGTGTTTTTGTCTGAATGAAGAGAGACACAGTTTGTTGATTTTTAGGATTTGGCTGCCTGCAGTAGAGTTGTGTTTGGACTGACTGTCTGCAGCGTAGTTATTAACTACTCCACTGATCTGTATCTGGCCAAACCACAGAGGTTCACTCAAGTTACCGTTAAGGTTTTCGGTCACATTGTACTCGGGTAGGCAAAAATTTATGCTCAGCTTACCATCAAATTCAGGTCATACAAACTGGAAGAAGTAGTCTGCCCCAGGGTCAGATTAGGTAGCAGTAAATAGTGACTCTGACCATTTATTTCCATCAATATTTCGTCTCCTGATAACATTTCTGTCTTTATTTACCTTGGATGTTCTTCTATGATTGAAATGACAGTCCAGGCCCAAATGGTAGCCATTACACACCCTAGATTACATCCATATAAATAGAGGGCTGTAATATCTGCGGCAAGATGTTTTCAGTGAGGTCAGTCCCTGAATGATAACATGTGGAACTGATCATTTGCAAGACAAATTGTGGTTCAGAGGGAAGCTGCAGTTGCAGTTTAGTGTTTTTTTTAATGTTTTTATACTAGTTGGCTGTAGAGCTGAAAGAATTTGTTCCACAGAAAATGAATCAGCAGCTATTTTAATCTCAAATTTATAGTTTAAGAGGAAAAAAGACATCTTTCCCCCCTAGCTATTCCAAGTAAGTAAGTATTATTTTTGGAGCAGTTTACACAGAGACAACTGGATCGCTTTCCGTTTTCCTCAAAATTGCAGCTACCAACAACACAAGACAAAACATAAGTTTATTCATTCATTATTTGGTCTGTAATGGAGACATGAAAGCAAGTTGCCAGCCCGATTAGATCAGCACTCAGCCTTTAATTTCGTTTTTGTGCACAGTAGTAGACAAAATAGCGTGGTGAAACCAAGGGTTATAGGGAAGCAATCCAAACACAGAAGGTTTCATTATTCTGTAGTCATTATAAACACATCCTCAATAGGTGTATTGCCAGTGGCTCCTAAAATTAAATATATTACTGTTCCCAAAACAACATAACTGTTGCAGTGCATCAGACCCTCGTTGTACGCTCAAAGTTTGGTTAGGTTTTGAAAAGTGTTATGAGTTACTAAGTTGAAATAACCTACAATTGACTTTGGGTTTCAGATTGGACATGAACAGTAGTCTGCTGGGTGAAAGTCCTTTACTTGTGAAACCCGACTATTCGTCTCCCTTCCTATCCTTTATACTACTTCCACTGACTTCCTCCTTTGTTGGTGCAATATTTAATATGACCACTAGAGGTCGTTGCAGAGCAGGAAATGTAAATATAGGTTGTTATAAGCTCCTTTCATCTTTGGGAGATGGTTTACTTTATCCCTTTTTTCTGAAATTTGTTAGAAGATCAATCAAGAAAGTAATTGGTAGATTAATTGATCATGAAAATAACCATTAAATGCAGGTGACTGTGATCGACTTCAGTTCTGTCACAGACACATGGTGGGGACACTCCTGCTTTCACTGGCAGTATCACGATGTAGAAGATACCAAATACATACTTCTTTACTTAGCTGGGAGGCTGGCTCTGTCTGCTCCAGCCTCTCACATCGATCCAGTCGTGCATCGATCTCACCCCCTCACACACACACACACACACACACACACGTTTGCATTCCCAGCTCCACTTGTCTGTCTGGAGCAGTGACAGAATCATCTCCGGAAAGCACCGGCTCCAGCATCCTGGAGGGATGACGTACAGTTGGAGTCTGTGCGGTTGTGTAGAAAGTGTGTGTGCTCGAGGTGTGTCGTAGGTGTCGTGGTAACTAGTCTGCATGTATGTGCATGCATGCAGGGGGTGTGTGAGTGGTTAATGGCTTTACTTGAAACAGCTCCCCATTTCATGCAGAGGTGCAGAACTACACACACACACACACACACACAGAACTTGTACTGTGGTTTGAGACCTGTTTGTGTGTGTGTGTGTTTGTATGTGTGTGTGCACCTGTCACCTGTGAACAAACAACCCAAGCTTTCCTCCTCATTAGGCGTCTTCAGCACCTCCGCCAAGACGTACAGCTTCCCCGCAGAGGCGACACACACCACACTTGCGCACACTTCTGTTCGCTCACACTCAGTCACAAGTGCACACATGCTGACAGCGAAAAAGCAATTAAATACCTAAAACATAGCGCTCATCATCA
This sequence comes from Pagrus pagrus, assembly GCF_965226575.1. Lineage (NCBI taxonomy): Eukaryota > Metazoa > Chordata > Actinopteri > Spariformes > Sparidae > Pagrus > Pagrus pagrus. The sequence goes on from NC_140196.1 coordinate 18,844,878, forward strand.
CCTCCATCCCTGTATACCCACATGTACCCCTCATGTACAGCTTTAGTGCTAAACACACACACAGACACACACACACATATAACACTAAATTCATTCAGACCAGTCCAGTCGGTCCATTTTTCACCCTGAGCTCCCATTAAGAAGCTGTACCCCACAGACAAACTCACTGAGTGCAGCACAGTGTAAAATAGATTTGCTTTCTGAGGCTGATAAACTAGTGATTATTTTTCCCCATGGCTGCAGTTTGCCCTTTTTTATGTCTTCTCGTACAACATAAAGAGAAAGAAGTTGTGTACCTCGAGTCAGAGATTGATGGATGTGATGAGGAGTATGTTTTGTGGTTTGGAGCAAATGATGGCAGAGGATCTGGATTACTGGTTTACTTTGTTCAGGCTCGTTGAATTGGTTGTGGTTTGGCTAGTTGATCCTGTTTTAAGAGGTCTAAGAGTTACCAAGGATGAAATTGAAGTTCTCCTTCTCAACAATTGTTGGCCATTACATGTATTTAACTCTCTTTTGTGGAAAGAGCTATGGACTAGAACCAGGAACTGTGGCTTGTGTCCATTTGTTGGTTGGTTTGTCAGCAGGATTTCACAACAAAGACATTTGACATTTCTCAACAGATTTCTGCAAAACATGGATGGAGGATGGGTCTCAGCCCAGAATATACCCCATTGATTTTTGGTGAGGATCTGGAGGACAGATCCAAGAGTTTTTTCTCACTTTCTTTGATATTGCAAAATAGGATGTTTTTTGACATTTGATCATTTCTTAGGGAATAATACATGGATCTTGATGAAATTTAGGTGGTTGATATCTGACTGAGTACATTTTGATGCAAATCCCCCCCAAAAATCCTGACATACCTGACAAATGTATGTCTATTTTAGGACTGCAATTTTCTTTTCTTGTTACATTAATCTACTTTTAATATGACAAGGCGTGAGATCCAAAGTCTGTGTCTCATTTAAACTGATGCAGCAGATAACATGTACAGGTTGGCCGGCTTGGCCGATGTGGGCTAATTGAGGCTGCGCTGAGCTGCTTTTCATGGATGCACCTTTCTCTTACGGGTTAGCAGGGTCACGTTTACACTTGGAACACAGGTGTGGGGGTCTCGACTTGAGGAAATCACCATAAAGTAATTATGGCTGCCATAACTGACACGTCTGACACTAAATCTGCAGTAAAGGATTGAACATTTGCATGGCCTGTGTTGTGTTGTGTTTTTGCAAAAAAAAGAGTTCTCATCTTATCATCCATTTTCTTTAGCATATCTTTAACTGCATTTTAGAGTGGCTTCATTTTTAATAGTAAGAGAACACGCTTTGCCATCGAGAGCTGCAAGAATTAATCTAATAATCAATTAGTTGTCAATGATTAAATTAATTTCAGTCACATCATCTTGGGCTTTGGGAAACACTGATTGACATGTTTCACAATTTTCTGACGTTTTGTAGACCAACAACTGATTAAAATAAAATAATCGACAGATTATTCAACGATGAAAATAATCATGCAATCAATCGTGTTTGCACACACAAACTATCAACATTACTTGATTCTGCTCTGTCGTGCCATTCACCTTGTGTATTCTTGTAGAACTCAGTAATTTAGAGCACAGATCAAGGTGCTGGGTTTGGGTGTCTATGCCAGAAATGTATGAAGGAGTAACATAAAAGTGGGCAGCCAGACTGGACTCCTTCCTATAGAGGCACATTGTTGTGCTTTTTCCCCATGCAGCTCAGATGCTGATCATGCCAATCTCATGTTTGGCAGCCAGTACCATAATTGCAGTTAATTGCCTTTATACTGCTTCCTAGTTGCAAATCAGACACTGATTACAGCAGCAGGGTGCTGGCTCTGGCACTGCGAATCAGAATGAGTGCTATGATCTGTGGCTTTTAAAATCTACACTAAGTGTTACATGTTAGATCATCTTCCATCTCTGCTTCTTTTCTCTGCAGTGACAAACTTCAACAATGGCTTGGAGGCCAGTTCAGACTCGGATGACGAGGACAAGCTACACATTGTGGAGGAGGACAGCCTGCAGGAGCCTGAGGCCGCCAGCGCAGAGGGGACTAAGCCGAAGGACAGCCATGATGCCGCCACAACAGTATTACCCCACAATGGCTCCGTGAATGGAGGTGAGATGCCAACACTGAAACATAAAGATGATTTGTGTATCAGTATATAATTTTCAATATTTTTGTAAAAGTCCTTGGCTTTAGATTTTTTCTCTTATTATATGACATTAATCCTGGGATGGTTTGCTGAGCATGTTTGCCCTTTCTCAACAGTTCCCCCTCTTTTAGATCCACACAATAACACTATTCTCTGCTGGGAGCTTCCCAGTCCACCCACAGGCTTACACAAGCTGTCTCCACACAGCTCTGCAGGGAAATGAGTTAAACTTTTACCCAGGTGCACCTTGGTAGTAGTTGTTCAAGAGGGTTACTTTACTTGCACAGATGTTCTCAGCCTGTCTGCACGGTAAAATCAATAATACTGAACTAAAGCCTTTTTTCTGTGACATACAGCCATACGGCTGGCATGTGTAATTCATCTCCATCACTGTTGTAAATAAAGCTTAAAAGGCACATTAATAATGGAGTGAGTCAGCTCAGTGTTTGGCAGCGCTGTCATCTTTATATGGACATGCGTTGGCTCTTCTGTTTCAGTAGATACATAAGAACAGGTGGTGAAATTGTTCACGCAACTGTTGTCAAGTGGAACCAAATCAGGACAGAAGCAGACACTGTGGTGCTTGTTCCTTGGCTAACGTACATATACATGTAGTTTAAGGATACAATCAGGATACAAAACACATAAACGAAGCGTTCTGCTGCCAGAGGTGGTGCCTTGAAAAGCTGGGCATGAGTCAGCTGAGGATCAGTGTGGTGTGATATTTTCAAATCAACAGAGAAGTAAAGAGTGATCACAGGGCGGAGAATCTGAGCAAATGAGAACATCCACAAGAAGGAAAGTGCGAGGTGTGCAGATAGAGACACAGAAGGAGGGGAAGTGAGCGTGTCTGAGAGATAGATACGATTCACTGACACCTAAAATTGTGTATAATCAAGCCAGGCATGCACGTTTTTGTGTATATTATCAACTCTTGCATACTTAGTAGTAAACCTAGGTTAATCTCATGCATTCCCTAACAAGCTAACACACCTATAGTACTCTGCCCTAGGTCAAAACCTTACAGGCAGTTTATACTATCCTTGACTATACAGCACCATACACACCAACCATATGATAAGCTCCTTGTTTATGACTGTTTCTAACTTCGTTGTTGCTGCTGCTGAATGTGTGTTCGTTAACACAACCCTCACATGGTGCAACTTTTACACCTATGACAGACAGTAATGAGCGAAAGAGACTCACAAACAGCAGAGGTATGTACTGTTATCTGGGTCAACTGTCTGTTTGAAAGACCCACTTTTTATTGTTTGGTTTGACAGCAGTATACGATCCAACCTTTTACTGCTCTGCTTTACAGTGGAAGCAGCACGATGCAAATACTGGAGATGGTTGAGACTACAGCTCAAATGAAAGTGAGGACTAGTGAAGTGAAAATTAGAGTGAAACTTATCCAGTCAAGCATAGAACTGAAACTTGTATGATGTATAGAAAGCAATTGTTATGTTTTGTCAACTGGCTGATCTAGTACATCAATATTGAGGTTATCTTGTGTTAAGCTTTCCTATTTTGTAAAACCTGCAAGGTTTTTTTTTTTTTGGAAACAGGACACTTGTGTTGTGGGAGTTCTTATTGTGCCAGATGAAAGTTGACAGTTTTTAGTGAAACATGTTTTTGGTTTTCAATCCAAAACAGTAGTCCTTGATCACACTGTGAGACCATCAGCCAACTAAGAGGTTTCATGACTCAAGACAGCCAGAATCAAAATTTAGACGATGTAGTTCTCATAAACTAACTTCTGCTATGAACCACAATTACAAACCAAACAAGCAGAATACAGTATGAAACAATGCAGAATACACTGACTGACGAAGCTGCAGTGCAAATCTGTTTACATTCACTTGGTATTCAACCTGACACAGATTGCAACCAAGATTTTATTAGATAATTTTCACTGTCGGGCATGCACTGAACCCGCATTATCACATCTGTTTCCACACAGCAGCGTATTCTTTACTGTTGATGATTTGTCTGTGTACATCTACCTGCTCTCTTTGATCAGATTAGTTCAGTCCTCTCTCAGCCTTGGGGAACACCTGCCTGCTCACACAGCCAGATGTTCTGCTCTTTCTCATCTCTTCTCTGACTTTCTGTACAACATCCTAAAGGCTAATCTGCCCACAGCTCACACACATACTCACACAAGCATTCTCCTTATGAACTGGAACTCTGATAAAAAAAGTGATGAACTTCATCACCTCTGTCCTCAGACTTGTGCCAAACTGCTTCTGTGATATGCCTGATTAACTGTCAGGTTGCCAAGTCAGAAAAAATTCAAAATGAATTTTAAAAAAAAGGTCATTAAAGACAGTTATTATAAGACTTAATAATCAGTTGTGTTGTCTTGGTGTGTGTTTGTCCACATGTTCCCTCTACATTTACAGATTGTGATGTTCTTTGCTGCATAAATTAACATACAAACAAGGAAAGACAAACCTACTAACACCTTTTTTAAATATGCATCTAATATCTCTACTGCAACATCTTCCGAGTAGGGAACTGCTGATTATTTTTCTCAGTTAATGAATTGAATAATTTTTTAGTCATAGTCAGGTCTCGGTGGCAGTATGCTAAACAGGGTGTTCTAGATATCCCTCTCCTGAGCAACGCTTTCCTGCTCTTCCTGGGGGTTACCAGGCCAGATGAGATATGTTATATCCAGTATGTTCAGATTCCCAGACCCCCTCAGCTACTACTATGAGCTCCTTGTGGATATCTGAGCTCGTCACCCTGTCTCCAGGGCTGAGCCCAGCCACCATTGGGAGGAAACTCATTCCGGCCCCTTGTATCTGCAGGTGGGTGGGTGAGCAATCATCCATTTTCCAGCAAAAATGAGACAGTGTTTTGTCTGACCAACAGTCTTAAACCCAAATATATTCCGTTTACTGTCACATAAGTCAAAGAAAGGCAGCAAAATTTTGCGTATGAGAAGCTTGAAAAGAGGATATTTGACATAAGTTGTTTTAAAAATGACTCAAACAATTAATTGTTGTCTATTTTGTTTCATCAATCAACTTATATCAGCTCTACCTTTCACATGATTCCACCTGTAGTATATAAGGACTGGAATGTTGACCGGGGTGTTAGTGAAATAATGTTTTAATGAGTTTCCTCATTAGCACTGCTGGGATTGTGTTCGACTGTGGGGAGTTGAGTCAGCTAAATCGCCTCGTGTTTGTCTGTGCTGACAGGTTTTATTTACACATCCACATGAACATGGACACAGAGCAGGTTTAGTCATGCAGGATGCATCACATCTACTTTGTTAAACACAGTTGGACCTTAAGTCACTTGTCAATCAATTTCCTGCTGTCCTTCCTCTTATTCTGCCCATTAATAGTTTTAGAAGTTTCACCAGCTGCATACAGAAATAGACTTACTTGAGGTTTTATGTTTTTCATTTTGTTTTTAAATTGGCTTTCGTTTCGCTTGCAGACAGCTTGAGAAAGCTCTTTAAAGCTCTTAAACTTAAACCTCCGGATAACCCCATAGTACGAAAGTTGGCAGGATCAGCTCAACCCGTACAAGCTCACTTTCAAAAGCATGACACACCTCAGCATACAAACAGCAAAAGTACCATAAGATTTAATAAGCAAAGGCAGAACCAAGTCTTCATTCAACAGCAGAGATTGATTGGCTTGTGTTTACGCCGCTTCAATGCCCTTTTAATCCTCGATTCCCCACGAACAGCTCAGCCTACACAAGCATCTGCCTTCATCTCAACAGCAGTCAGTTACAGCCAAGCAGGAAATACTAAAACCATGGAGACGGCGAGAATGTGACACTCAGAGATATTGCTCTCAAGGCTCGTTTCATTGTTTCTGAATAAAGCCTTACATGGTGTGAGCAGTGCTGCTCGCTCTCTTTCACTTTGTTTCTCTCGCTCTCTCAGCTCTCTGCTTTCTCCTCTGTGTACTTGCTATTTTTCTTCAGTCACTGATCCTTTTTCATCTCTTTATATTCTTCGACCCAGCTTGCCTTCTTTACTTTTTTGTTTTCTCACATTTTCCTCTCCTCTCTTCTCCTCATTTCTTCTGCTTAAAATCCAACTACAGAGATTGTGTAAAAGCCTCTCCTCGGTGATAGGTGGTGCTCCGGCTCTGGATATTATTAGCTGTTAATTATCCACAGAGGGTTTGCTGAGCTTGTTGTTGTTCAGTAAACCTTTGACTTCTTGAACAAACTAACTTCTCTAACTTTTTAGGCCTCATCCTCCCAGTTGTTGTTGCAGGTAGGCACTTGAACGTATTATTGGCAGACTGTACTGTAGCTGTTAAGTTACAAGAAATTACAAGACAGAGATGTGGGAGATACCATTTGTTTCTATATGTAGTAACATAATATGTATTTTTCTTATAGACCTCTGTTTTAATTAGCGAGCATACTCATCCATCAAGTCCCAGAGTGCTGATCAGTTATAGATTACTTCACTTCACGTACATTTCTGTAGGAAAACGGTCTTTGAAGCTGACCTCTATAGAGGCTGAAACCAGAGCAGTGCTGGTGAAACAAGGGCAAGTGCAGCTGCAGCAACCTGCTCAGGAGTATATCAGCAGGTCCTTCAAGGTAGAAGGAGTTCTACTGGGTATGAAAAAGTAGTATAAATCCTTTGTGGCTCCAGAGGAAGCTAAATGTTATCTGATAATTTGCAAGTTGCATTGTGGGTAATGTAGGCACTGGGTTTTGAAAAGCATTACTCTTCTGTAACACTGTTGGACTCATTATGGACAGTTTAAATACAAAAGATCAAAATCGATACAGCAGACCCAGAGATATCATCTTTTTTCTTCCACACATTCTTCTTCTTCCTTTTCAAAACCTGGTACCTACATTACCCACAATGCAACTGAGTCGCCC